>NC_056624.2:19874477-20586977 GCF_002870075.4 Lactuca sativa
CTCAATACTATGGCTCCCCGCAACATCATGATGACCTCTCAATGACTAGCGAGTACTACGGCTCCCCGCAGTATCACAACACTCTCTGACTAGTGGGTACTACGGCTCCCTGTAGTATCACAACATCCTCTGACTAGTGAGTACTAAGGCTCCCCGCAATATCACAACACCTTCTGACTAGTGAGTACTACGGCTCCCTGCAGTATCACAACACCCTCTGACTCGTGAGTACTACGGCTCCCCGCAGTATCACAACACCCTCTGACTAGTAAGTACTATGGCTCCCCGCAGTATCACAACACTCTCTACCTCCACTAACTCATGCTCCGCAAACTAACATAGGTAGCTACCCATACTCGACCCGAATATGCATCACAGACTCTGGAGGCAATCGACATAACAAAATGCCTACCCTTGCGGAGATCCACTCTCTTAAATAATCCCTCTGGATGCCAATACTCGAAGGGCTCCCACTAGAACCATAGATACTTGATACACCATAAGTCGTCTCAACTCAAGATTCACGAATAACTCTGAAATCAAGATAACATACCCGGATACCTCGGAACACCCCAACAGAACATCACAATATCCTGCCACAACCACTGATCTCCTGCCCCAAGCATCATATAGATATAATAATACATTTCCTCTGAACCCCATAATTAGATCTTCATTTTTCCCAAAGTGCAACTTCGGTGTATCCAATTACTCAATTGGAATACGAGAAAACGCTAACGCTGCGGAATACGCTGATAATTCTCCGAAACCCTTTTTCCTACCGCTCAAAATCCAAGCAAGAATACGCATACCGACCCGGGAGTTGGCTGCCCAATCATTCTCTACCTACTTGCAACAACACTGACCACTACCAGGTTCCTGACCATTAACCACCTGCCGTGGAGACATTCATCCTTCTCAAACAAGTACTTCCTGCATTAACTCACTCTGACCCCTTTCCTTGATCACCAATATCTCTGGTCTCATGAATTCTTACCGCAAATCTCTATACTCTACTTATAACCGCTCTTGACAAATCTTTGCTTTCTTCCATACGGTACCCGGTTCTCCGCCACTCAGGGTTCGAACCATCACCAATTGGCACACAATCATCCCACAAACTATTTTCACCAGCAAAATCGCACCTGCCCCTGGAAAGTGCTACACAACGCCCGATAATCCCCTTTAAGGAAATCAATCGACCTCATATACTCTGAACCTCAGATGAAATCCTCAAGAACTTCTCGTCACGACTGCCTCTAGTCGCTCCAAGTCTCGTACCAATCCAATACCAAACAACTCAACTGTCCAATAACATCACTGGCTCATAGACTGAACCACAAAATCATCATACTCCCCCACCTCAACTCATCAACCAACGTTCCAACACATGGATCATCCCAAGAACAGGGACCCACTCCCATATTCAATACCCAACATAGATAGAAAACCCACTGCACTGCTAAACTCGACTGAACTCCCCACTGATACCACTACAATAGACCCTACTATACTCAAATAGGTGTAATGTGGTCCTCGACTATCTCAGTCCCAACTGACTATCTGTTCATGATAAATCACTGCCTCGCAGCACACATGCTACCTGATACTCTAGTGGAAAATCATCATCAATGACAACCTGCAAGGTTTACTGTCACACCCCCAAACCAGAACGGCGGAATCGTTCGGGGGCGGAGGACGTCATATTCAGTATCATAACAGTTCATAGAAAGGAAAGTACACACCACCATAATATAAATATGTTTGAAAAGTTTACATGATTTCAGGTGTTACATGTTTGCAAAAGAAATCAAATATAAAATGGCGATCCAAAATATGTTACTAACGCCAGTGCGTTAGTCTTCAGAAGTAGTTGCTACCTGGCTAGTGGTTTCCTGTGAATACAAGTTATTTCAAAGAAAAAGTGTCAACATTTAAGTTGGTGAGTTCATAAGTAGTGTTTTGAGAAGATGTATGCCATTCGAAAGTGTTTGCATGTTTTCCAGAAAAACCCTTATTTTCCCTATAAAAGTATGAGATGCATATGGATGTTCATGATGTAAATTGCAACTATTTGTACCGAGAAAATCCCTTATTTTCCTATTAGTTGTTTGTTTTGTATACAGGAAAAACCCTTATTTTCCTGACATAACTGGCAGTCTTGAAGACCGAAAATTGCAAGCAAGCGACGTGCTTGTAAGTCGTGTCATAGTTTTACATAGTAAAGCTATACGAAAATCACTCTTATTAAATGAAGAGTAGTTTTAATGACTACTTGTTCATAAAAGCATAATACCATAATAATTGTATATCCGATGAGTTTTATAACCATACTAAACATAATATGCCTGTAGCGACGTTCTTCAGGCGTCGTAGCGTTATGACAACTGTCACCCCAAAAGACGGACTGTAGCTAACAGTCAGGGCGCGGGATCATGACTTCCCGTATAGATCTATACACATTTGACACGTTCTCCGAACGGGAGACTCTGGTTATAGACAGGACTTGTAGCATTATTTTCTAATAAAGAAAGTAACGTTTGAAGATATACACGACTCATGGATTCTCAACTAAGTCCGTAATAAGGTAGTAGTTTGTATGCAAAGTTTAACCTCTTTCACAATGTTTGACAAAGCATAATCATAAGTTCTTTGAATGCATGAAATGACTTAGTAAAGAATGTTACCCTTGATATGATGTGTTTGTATGTAAACGTATAAATAAAACATATTTCTATTTATAAACATATTATATCCCAAAGAGGGTAAAGCTGTGTTGTGAGGGGTTTTGTATCATAATAACTTCACAAGATAGTTAAAACAACAGTATGAAAAGTATATCAAAAGGTTAATGTTTCACACGAATTTAGTTATGTGTTAACTTGTATTCCTCCCCAAAAAGAGTATAAAACATTTAAAATGTATTTAAAGAGTGTTCAAAGGGGATATGAACTCACTTGATAGTTTGAAGATTGTGAGGTGGAAAACCGAGCAGAGTTTCGTCTCGGGAAACTGATTTTTCTTGGGATTCTCGGGAATCTC
Source organism: Lactuca sativa (assembly GCF_002870075.4). Lineage (NCBI taxonomy): Eukaryota > Viridiplantae > Streptophyta > Magnoliopsida > Asterales > Asteraceae > Lactuca > Lactuca sativa. The sequence continues at coordinate 19,877,520 of NC_056624.2, forward strand.
GGGAGTAGAATCGGCCTTCGGGACTTGAGCCAAAAAGACCAGAGCTTCGGGTTTGAACGGACACGGAAAACGAGGAAATGCTGAGAGAGAGAGAAGAGAAATGAACCCTTTCTTTGGAAACCCTCGCATTCTATTTATAGGAAGGCAGGTCTGCCTTGGTACGCGGGGCGTACGCTCGTACGCGCTGCGTACGCGTATGTCATGCATGACCGAAGCCTCGACTACCTCGGTTCGGATGGGACGGGTTGCTGGGGAGGTGGGTCGGATGGGACGTCGGGTCGGACGGGTCGGACGGGTCGGCTTCCTCGGATATGGCGACGTGGACGATCCGAGGCCAATCCTCTCGGTTACGCGGGGCGTACAGGAGTACGCAGCGCGTACTTCGGAGAAGGACGCTGACTCCTCTTCGGATAATATCCGAATTTTGAATTAAATAAATAATTAATTTATTTAATAAACTTCAAAAATCCATATCTTCTTCATACGAACTCCGTTTTCGATGGTCTTTATATCCACGCGTAGGTGAGACTACGATCTACAACTTTCGTTTAGACTCCGTTGGCAAATTCCAAAATTATTTTTTTTATTTATTTTATAACTAATCGTTTTTAAGGAATTTCTTTGAAAAATCATAACTTCCTCATGCGAAGTCAGATTTGGACGTTCTTTTTGTGTACGCTCACGGTTTAATGTTATCTATGACTTTCATTTAGATACCTAAGGCTAAATGTTATCGTATTGAAACTTTGCGTTTTTCGTTTGATCGGTGTTGTCGGTTTTGACAGAAATCTTAGAATGGTCATAGCTTCTTCGCCATAACTCAGATTTTAGTGTTCTTTATTTATTTGGAACCTTTAAGACGATATCTACTACATAGCGTACTCCAAATCAGAGCTTTTGAACAATTCATTTATCGATGATATTCCCATTACATTAAAAAGGGGGGTTACAAGACTCGGTTTATAATGCCCGGGATAACGGGTTGTTACATCATCCCCCCGTTAAACGGAATTTCGTCCCGAAATTTAATACAAGGTAAGAGTTTTAGGGGCTGAGGAAGAGATGCGGATACTTCTGTAGCATTTGGTCTTCCCGTTCCCATGTGAATTCGGGTCCTCTCTTAGCATTCCATCGAACTTTTACTATTGGAATGCGACTCTGCTTGGTCCTTTTAACTTCCCTATCCATGATCTCGACGGGTTCTTCCACAAAGTTGAGATTTTCGTTTAACGCGATTTCATCGAGTGGAATTACAAGTGTTTCGTCGGACAAACACTTTTTCAGGTTCGACACGTGGAATACTGGATGCACTTTGTTAAGCTCGATTGGAAGTTGGAGTTTGTAGGCCACTGGACCAACTCTCGAAATGATTTCGTAGGGTCCAATGTACCTGGGATTTAGCTTTCCACGCTTCCCAAAGCGTATCACGCCTTTCCAGGGTGAGACCTTTAGTAGCACACGGTCGCCAATCTGGAATTCCAAGGGTTTACGTCTCCTGTCGGCATAGCTCTTTTGTCTATCCCTTGAGGACTTCAGTCGTTCTCGTATTTGCACGATCTTTTCGGTAGTTTCTCTGATGATCTCTGGACCAGTAAGGGTGCTTTTAGTGACTAGACCTTTTGCCAATTGGGTGTCGCCCACTTCCGTCCAGCACAGGGGTGATCTGCACTTACGGCCGTAAAGGGCTTCGAACGGAGCGGTCTTGATGCTAGTATGATAACTATTGTTATAAGAGAACTCGACCAAAGGCAAGTGAATATCCCATGCCTTGCCAAAGTCGATTACACATGCTCGCAACATGTCTTCCAAGGTTTGGATCGTCCTCTCACTCTGTCCGTCAGTTTGAGGGTGGTATGCTGTACTCATGTCCAACCTTGTTCCCATGGATTTTTTTGCAGTGATTGCCAAAATCTGGAAGTGAACCTGCTGTCTCTATCTGAGATGATGGACATTGGTACTCCATGAAGTCGTACGATCTCCCGGATGTAGGTTCTTGATAGTTTTTCCATCCTATCGGTTTCCTTGATAGGTAAGAAATGGGCTGACTTGGTTAATCTGTCGACGATTACCCAAATAGTATCTTGGCCACTCTGAGTTTTGGGCAGTTTGGTTATGAAGTCCATGGAAATCTGCTCCCATTTCCACTCAGGTATTTCAGGTTGTTGGAGTAGGCCTGAGGGTTTTTGGTGTTCTATTTTTATTTTGGCGCAAGTTAAACACTTGCCCACGTACGTAGCGATCTCCGCTTTCATGTTTGGCCACCAGTAGAGTTGCTTGAGATCTAGATACATCTTGTCTGACCCTGGGTGTACGGAGTATGGGGTCCTGTGTGCCTCGCTCATAACTACCTCTCTGAATCCCCCAAACTTTGGTGTCCAGATCCGGTTCATGAGGTAGCGTGCTCCGTCACTCTTGATTTCTAAGTTCTTGTCCATTCCTCTAAGGGCCTCACCTGCCACGTTTTCGGGTTTCAAGGCCTCTAATTGAGCTTCCTTGACTTGCGTTGATAGGTGCGAATGGATCGACATAGCTAATGACTTCACTCTCCGGCCTGAGTACTCCTTTCGACTAAGGGCATCGGCTACGACGTTTGCTTTTCCCGGATGATAGCGAATATCGCATTCGTAATCACTGAGTAGCTCGACCCATCGCCGTTGTCTCATGTTGAGCTCCTTCTGATCGAAAATGTGTTGTAAGCTCTTGTGGTCGGTAAAGATAGTGCTCTTCGTTCCATACAAGTAATGTCTCCAGATCTTCAGGGCAAACACTACTGCTCCTAGCTCAAGATCGTGGGTCGTGTAGTTAACCTCATGTGTTTTCAACTGTCTCGAGGCGTAGGCGATGACCTTACCTCGCTGCATCAGAACACATCCGAGTCCTTGGTTTGATGCATCGCAATAAACTACGAAGTCTTCTATTCCTTCGGGAAGGGATAGTATTGGTGCGGTGCACAAGGCTCGTTTGAGCGTTTGGAACGCTCTTTCTTGTTTCTCTTCCCAGTCAAAGGCCACACCTTTCTGGGTTAGGGTTGTAAGAGGCTTCGCTATTCGTGAGAAGTTCTGAATGAACCTGCGGTAGTAGCCAGCGAGACCTAGAAATTGGCGAATTTCTGTAGGAGTCTTCGGTGCTGACCAGTTCTCAATGGCCTTAATTTTGGATGGGTCCACGTGGATTCCCTCTTCGCTTACCACGTGTCCTAAGAATTCGACTCTTCGGATCCAAAATTCACATTTCGAGAACTTCGCATAAAGTTTCTCTTTTCGTAATATCCCTAGAACTTGTCGCAGATGATCGCCATGCTCTTTCTTACTTCGGGAGTAGATCAGGATGTCGTCAATGAAAACGATGACGAACTGATCCAAGTAAGGTCAGCATACTCTATTCATCAGATCCATGAAGACTGCGGGCGCATTGGTCAATCCGAATGGCATCACCACGAACTCGTAATGTCCGTAACGAGTTCGGAAGGCGGTCTTCGGCACATCCTCTTCTAGCACTCGTAACTGATGATACCCGGACCTCAGATCAATCTTAGAAAAATAGTTCGCCCCTTGCAGTTGGTCGAATAGATCATCGATGCGCGGTAGAGGATAACGATTCTTGACCGTCAGTTTGTTGAGTTCTCTGTAGTCGATGCACATTCTGAACGATCCATCTTTCTTTTTCACAAACAACACGGGTGCTCCCCATGGTGAGAAGCTCGGTCTGATGAATCCTTTTCCCAGTAGTTCATTCAGTTGACTGGATAGCTCCTGCATCTCTGCCGGGGCTAATCGATAGGGTGCTTTGGCTACTGGGGTAGCTCCGGGAATCAGATCGATTCTGAATTCGACTTGTCTTACGGGTGGTATCCCTGGAAGGTCCTCGGGAAATACATCGGGAAAATCGCATACGTCGGGCACATCCTTGATGTCCCGGACTTCGCGTTTCACGTCTACAACATGTGCAAGAAATGCGTGACACTCCTTTCGTAAGTGCTTCTGAGCTTGGATACTTGAGATGATTCTAAGAGTGGTACTAGGTTTGTCGCCCAAGACAAGGAAGGTTTCGCCGGTTGGCAGATTAAGGCGAACGGCCTTATCGTAACATAGAATGTCCGCACGATGTGAACTCAGCCAATCCATGCCAATGATGACATCGAAACTCTTAATCGAGACTGGCATGAGGTTGATTTGAAAGGGATTATCGTTTAGAGTTAGGGTGCAGTTTAAGTATATCTCTTTAGTGCCTTCAGTTTTCCCGTTGGCCATTTCTACTATGAACGGTTCACTTAATGATTGTGGTATTGGTTTTAGCATGCTTTTAAAGTCGTGACTCACAAAACTTCTTTCCGCTCCACTATCAAACAAAATGCATGCATACGAGTTATCGAGAAGAAACGTACCCGTAACAACAGTAGGGTCCGCAATGGCTTCATCTTGTCCCATTGCGAAAACTCGGCCTTTTCCGCCGGTATTCCTGTTGTTTGCCTTCGGGCAGTCCTTGCGGTAGTGCCCTGTGCTCCCGCACTCAAAGCAAGCGCGGCTTACTCCGGTATTAGCAGTGGGGGCGGATTGTTGGGTTAGCTCCTTGCAATAGCGGGCTGTATGACCCTTCTTATTGCACCTGGTGCATTGAAGGCCATGACAGAGACCGTGATGGTGGAAGTTGCACTGGTTACATTTCGGTAGCTTTCCATTGTATGAACTTGTGGGGGCAGAGTTGGTAGGTACAGTAATAGCGTGGGTCGCTATCACTGGTTGTTTCTTGGGGTTCTCCTGGAGGATTTGTCCCCTCCTCTTGTTCCAAGGCCTACTCTGTCCCTGAGCCTCCCTAGGTGGATTTGCGGCTGTTGTGATGGTACTCTGTTTCGCTCCGTGATCGATGAGTCGTTGCGCCAGGCGTTTAGCGCTGTTGTAGGTGATAGGGTTGGAGGCTAGGACATGCCATTGAATCTGGGGTGACAACCCCCAAATGTACCTTTCGACCTTCTTTGATTCTGGGTTGACCATGGTAGGGCACAAAGCAGCGAGATCGTTGAACCTAGCTGTGTAAGCGACTAGGTCAGACCCGACCATTTTCAAATTCCAGAGTTCCTGCTCAAGCTTTTGCACTTCACCCCTTGGGCAGTATTCTTCCAGTAGTAGTACCTTCAGTTCTTCCCAACTCATGGCGTTAGCGACAATGAGCGTCACTGAGTTCACATGGCTTTTCCACCAAGTGAGGGCTCGATCTATGAAGGTACAAGCAGCGAACTTAACCTTGCTTGTTTCTTGGCACGAGCAGATCTCGAAGACAGTTTCGGTCTTTTCGAACCATTTCATTAGTGCAATGACTCCGCCACTGCCATTAAAAGTCTTTGGCTTCGAGTTGGAGAACTCCTTGTAAGTACACTCTCTAACATGGCCCTGGCCGGTGCCACTATTGGGATGATTCGTGCTGCTTCCTGTACCTCCATTGGCATTGGAGTTTATTTGAGAGAGGGCTGCTGCTACTGCTGCTGTGATAGCAGCCTGGACCATTGCCGGATCATAAGTTAGTGGTGGAGGTGGTGGTGGGGTTGCGTTGGTACGTGCTGATCTACGAGGAGGCATTGCTCTGTCAAAAGGAAAAATGAGATATTATGAGTTTTGGTGGTTGTGAGTTGAATGATATTGAGTTAACTGCCTTAAATAGATTAAGAATTTGGTTTGATCAACAATGGGTTTTGAGCTTGATTTATTAATAACGTTTGAATGGATGCACTTATGAGTTGAATGGAATACACATATTTAAAACTAGAAAAGGGGGGGGGGGGGTATGCCCTATATATATAAAACATATAGTTGTGTTACATCCAAGTTTAGACAAAACTTTTTGACCTTTCTAAAGGTCTCCGATTACAGAAAGTTTTAACGAAAAGAAAATTCTTATCCGAAGTCCTAATTTATAACAAAATTTGAAATCCTGGCAGGCACTACTTGCGACGTAGGTTGCGCTTGGAGCTTGACTCCGCATCTGATTGCTTCGATTCCATTAGGCGTCGATCAAAAGCGGCTTGTTGCTCCCTTAACTCGGCTAGGGCTGCAATTATCTTTGCCTGAAATGCCTCAGACTGGAGTTGGACATTATCTTGTATCTTGTCCAGCCTACGGATATCGGAAGTGTGAACCTGCACTTCCACGTTGATATCCCGGAGTCGGCTTGCTTGTACTCCGGACTGATAGGACTGATTGGCTAACTTACCCACCATTACCGGGAGTGCTCGATCAGCCGAACTGCCACCGCGGACATCGTAGAAGTCCCGACACATGCCGTAGGGAGGGCGTATGCCTTGTTGTTGGCTCCAATGATGTAGGTGACTTCCCCAGACGGGAGTGGGTCCTTGGAAGTTCCTCACATGGACAGGAGGTTGAATGGGTGGTGGATCGATCACTTCAGGTTCTGAGTCAGTACCGGAGTCATCACCCAATTCTATGGGTTCCTCATCCTCTTCTGGATCATCTTCGATCCATCCTCCGTTGCCTTGGTTGGGAAAGTAGGGGTCATTGGGGTGGTGAAATCCAGCCATTTGACTGTACGAGAAATAGGGTCATAAGAATTGAATAAAGTCGGAACATGCAAAACATGTAAGTTAGTTTAAATAGCAATTACTCCTATAGCATTTAAATTATTGTGTTTGATTCTAATAACGGTTTGGTAAGTTTTTTTAAAATTTGTTGTCCACTGCAGACACCCCTCGGCACACGTTAGTCGGCTCTCGGACAAATATAGTTGATCAGGCTATATCCTTCCCAGTTCCGATTACGTGTCCCAAGGCGTACCTGTACTGTACAACTCATTAATAATACTTCTAATATGGTACGATGTGGAACTGTTATTTATTACTAAATGAATGCATGCTTACTTACAAAAACTAAATAGATTTATTTTCAAAAGCATGACTCTTCTCAGAGTGTTTTTGCCCAGTTGAGTTTATAGTTGTATAAAAAATGGTTTTGATATACTTAATTCACTATAAACGAAGCTCTGATACCAATCTGTCACACCCCCAAACCAGAACGGCGGAATCGTTCGGGGGCGGAGGACGTCATATTCAGTATCATAACAGTTCATAGAAAGGAAAGTACACACCACCATAATATAAATATGTTTGAAAAGTTTACATGATTTCAGGTGTTACATGTTTGCAAAAGAAATCAAATATAAAATGGCGATCCAAAATATGTTACTAACGCCAGTGCGTTAGTCTTCAGAAGTAGTTGCTACCTGGCTAGTGGTTTCCTGTGAATACAAGTTATTTCAAAGAAAAAGTGTCAACATTTAAGTTGGTGAGTTCATAAGTAGTGTTTTGAGAAGATGTATGCCATTCGAAAGTGTTTGCATGTTTTCCAGAAAAACCCTTATTTTCCCTATAAAAGTATGAGATGCATATGGATGTTCATGATGTAAATTGCAACTATTTGTACCGAGAAAATCCCTTATTTTCCTATTAGTTGTTTGTTTTGTATACAGGAAAAACCCTTATTTTCCTGACATAACTGGCAGTCTTGAAGACCGAAAATTGCAAGCAAGCGACGTGCTTGTAAGTCGTGTCATAGTTTTACATAGTAAAGCTATACGAAAATCACTCTTATTAAATGAAGAGTAGTTTTAATGACTACTTGTTCATAAAAGCATAATACCATAATAATTGTATATCCGATGAGTTTTATAACCATACTAAACATAATATGCCTGTAGCGACGTTCTTCAGGCGTCGTAGCGTTATGACAACTGTCACCCCAAAAGACGGACTGTAGCTAGTCAGGGCGCGGGATCATGACTTCCCGTATAGATCTATACACATTTGACACGTTCTCCGAACGGGAGACTCTGGTTATAGACAGGACTTGTAGCATTATTTTCTAATAAAGAAAGTAACGTTTGAAGATATACACGACTCATGGATTCTCAACTAAGTCCGTAATAAGGTAGTAGTTTGTATGCAAAGTTTAACCTCTTTCACAATGTTTGACAAAGCATAATCATAAGTTCTTTGAATGCATGAAATGACTTAGTAAAGAATGTTACCCTTGATATGATGTGTTTGTATGTAAACGTATAAATAAAACATATTTCTATTTATAAACATATTATATCCCAAAGAGGGTAAAGCTGTGTTGTGAGGGGTTTTGTATCATAATAACTTCACAAGATAGTTAAAACAACAGTATGAAAAGTATATCAAAAGGTTAATGTTTCACACGAATTTAGTTATGTGTTAACTTGTATTCCTCCCCAAAAAGAGTATAAAACATTTAAAATGTATTTAAAGAGTGTTCAAAGGGGATATGAACTCACTTGATAGTTTGAAGATTGTGAGGTGGAAAACCGAGCAGAGTTTCGTCTCGGGAAACTGATTTTTCTTGGGATTCTCGGGAATCTCGGGAGTAGAATCGGCCTTCGGGACTTGAGCCAAAAAGACCAGAGCTTCGGGTTTGAACGGACACGGAAAACGAGGAAATGCTGAGAGAGAGAGAAGAGAAATGAACCCTTTCTTTGGAAACCCTCGCATTCTATTTATAGGAAGGCAGGTCTGCCTTGGTACGCGGGGCGTACGCTCGTACGCGCTGCGTACGCGTACGTCATGCATGACCGAAGCCTCGACTGCCTCGGTTCGGATGGGACGGGTTGCTGGGGAGGTGGGTCGGATGGGACGCCGGGTCGGATGGGACGTCGGGTCGGACGGGTCGGACGGGTCGGCTTCCTCGGATATGGCGACGTGGACGATCCGAGGCCAATCCTCTCGGTTACGCGGGGCGTACAGGAGTACGCAGCGCGTACTTCGGAGAAGGACGCTGACTCCTCTTCGGATAATATCCGAATTTTGAATTAAATAAATAATTAATTTATTTAATAAACTTCAAAAATCCATATCTTCTTCATACGAACTCCGTTTTCGATGGTCTTTATATCCACGCGTAGGTGAGACTACGATCTACAACTTTCGTTTAGACTCCGTTGGCAAATTCCAAAATTATTTTTTTTTATTTATTTTATAACTAATCGTTTTTAAGGAATTTCTTTGAAAAATCATAACTTCCTCATGCGAAGTCAGATTTGGACGTTCTTTTTGTGTACGCTCACGGTTTAATGTTATCTATGACTTTCATTTAGATACCTAAGGCTAAATGTTATCGTATTGAAACTTTGCGTTTTTCGTTTGATCGGTGTTGTCGGTTTTGACAGAAATCTTAGAATGGTCATAGCTTCTTCGCCATAACTCAGATTTTAGTGTTCTTTATTTATTTGGAACCTTTAAGACGATATCTACTACATAGCGTACTCCAAATCAGAGCTTTTGAACAATTCATTTATCGATGATATTCCCATTACATTAAAAAGGGGGGTTACAAGACTCGGTTTATAATGCCCGGGATAACGGGTTGTTACATTTACCCCCAAACCCAAAACTTAAACATCATGCTTCTCATGTTTTGCACACGAACATAATTAGTACCACCCAGATCATAGAAGGTGACATCTCCTCTATCGACTGATTGCTCGACTCAGACCGAAATTCTCCCCTCTCTCTGACTCCTTACTAAAATACTCTGAGAGGCTCTCGATCTCCCTCTCAAGGGACGCCTCTTCGAACTCAATCATGACCAGATAACCGGAGAACCACAAGCATCATTCACTACGAACCATGGTACTCATTCCATGACATCTCTTCTCAATATGCTCCGGTGTATGGTACCCGAACCATAACATCACTCCTCAATCCGCTCCGATGTATGGTACTCGAACCATAACATCACTCATCAATCCGCTCCGATGTATGGTACCCGAACCATAACATCACTCCTCAATCCGCTCCGATGTATGGTACTTGAACCATAACATCACTATGCAATCCGCTTTGATGTATGGTACCCGAACCATAACATCACTCCTCAATTCGCTCCGATGTATGGTACTCGAACCATAACATCACTCCTCAATCCGCTCCGATGTATGGTACCCGAACCATAACATCACTCCTCAATCCGCTCCGATGTATGGTACTCGAACCATAACATCACTCCGCAATCCGCTCCGATGTATGGTACCTGAACCATAACATCACTCCTCAATCCGCTCCGATGTATGGTACTCGAACCATAACATCACTCCTCAATCCGCTCCGATGTATGGTACTCGAACCATAACATCACTCCTCAATCCGCTCCTTAGAACCTCCAGAATACTCCCTGTATCAAGTATGGGTCCTCTGCTTTCAGTAGTACGGGCCCATACTACCTGCCACATCTACCCATACTTTCCACACGGACTATCTCGGAGCTCCTAAGTAGCTGCTCGACCTGCTCTTTCACCAATCCCATTGCGCGTGCTCGCTCCCCAGCGGAATTCTCTACTCTGCCAGCGCACTCATCTGGCTAAGGTTACTCCCTAGGCTCTTCCTAGATTCCCACACTTCCCTGCCATCAGCTGCTGAAGAGCTCCTAATGATGCCAGCCATCTACCTCCTGAATATCGTCATATTCACTTAGTAGCTGACTCCCATCATCGAGAGCTCCACAAAGCATGAAGCAAGCTGCATTCGGGCATTGAAGCGTCCCCTTCAGCACGAAACACCTCCTTAGGTTATTATCCACTTGCCTTCCTCATTCGTGATGGATATCACTGAACTCTAACAACTCCGCCCCACGTGGGCATCTGGCTACCCTCTCGGCAAGCTCCTCATATGCTCATATAGATACCTCTTCCATATTACTTCCCTGCTCAAATCCCCTAAAAATTTCCTGCTGGACACTCTCGCTCAGAACATACTCTAAAGCACATCACATATATCAGCAACCCTAGGCTAAGGCATCACAAATCAAGCCACTCTAGTCCTAAAATATGAATTGCCTAGCCTGCCTCTAGCATGCACACTATCTCATAAAATATATTACAAATATCTCATAACACAAAATAAGGGTGTCTTGGGAAATCACCGTTCGGGCTCTGGCTGATTGTACACACTACTCTTTTTGCTTTCTCTTTGAAACTCTTATTCACATTTCTTTTTGAAAATTTTTCTTAAATCCTCAGTTTGAGTCCAGATTTACCCGAAGGTGCATCCGAATCCCTCAAACCAAGGCTCTGATACCAACTTGTAACACCGTAAATTTCAAAACAATTGTTCATTTAAAAATAATCGTTAATTCTTAAAAACACTTTTCTTAAAATTCCATTCATAATCGAATTACAAAAACATAAATCCATTTTCTCTTTCTTAATAAACCAGGATCCTCGAAACATGACTCTTTCTCTGGTGTGTTAAAATCAAGCCGGTGCCGTCCCGTGATCCTGAGAGAAACCTGAAACACATAACACAAAACACTATAAGCATGAAGCTTAGTGAGTTCCCCAAAATACCACACATAACATATATTAGCCACTCGAGGCTATAACTCTGTGGGTCCGTGGACCCTACTCTATGAACCCTCTGGTTCTAGCTCTGTGAACCTTCCGGTTCTAACTCTGGGAACCTTCCGGTTCTAACTCTGTAAACATGCACATCATAAATCAAGGTAAAGTATAGTGAGAAGACTCACCTAGCAAGCAGAAAGCAGATATCCCCACACTTGAATCTTGAACTCGCCACCGCCTAACACATAAGGCAGATACTCTCATGAATATAACTCTCGAGACTAGAATCAATCCTCTCTTGGCACCCTCTTAAGAGTAAAAGACCATTTTACCCCTCTCTTGGCCCAAAGGCCACATCGCTGACCAAACCCTAAAAGTCAACAAAAGTCAACGGTCAACTTTGACCGGACTCGGCGAGTGCACTAGGGCGACTCGGCGAGTCTATACATATCCACTGACTCCCTTGAATCCTCTCTTGACACGTCGAGTGTTTCTTTGACTCGACGAGTTTCACCTGGCATAAATCGCGGGGCCACCACGACTCAACTCGTCGAGTCTCAAGAACAACTCGGCGAGTTCCGGCTTGACTCAGTCCCCCTGACTCTCCCTGACTCACTGAGTCGACCCCTCAACTCGACAAGACCACTCGCTGAGTGGTTACGGGCAAACTTCATGCTACTCGCCGAGTCTGTTCTTCAGACTCGGCGAGTCCATGCCATTCATAACTCAAACTCACTTCTGAAGTCAGATCTGTTCCATACAATCATAGATCTGGCCTCCCCAGGCATGATAATCACGTAAAGTCCAAACCTTGGTGCTCAAACAACAACTATTTGCTCCTAGATGATGTTTTAGCCCCATATCTCATAACTCTAGGTCAAAACTCCCATGAATCCTCATAAAGCTTAAGGAATAAAGCTTCTCTGGACCTCTATGGATCTCATCCCAAGCCTCATCACAAATAGGGACGAAATGGACATCAAATCTAACCAACAAAGGGGTCAAGAAACCCTAACCCCATGTTTATCATGACAACAGAAAAGGAAGCCAAAATTACCTCCAAAATCATGCTCTGAGCTCCAAAATCGAAGGATGTCCACCTCCCTTGCCTCCTCTTAGCTAGAATCTCCTTTGCCTTGCCAAACAAAGCTTCAAAGGTCAACAATGGCCTCTTCTCTCTCCCAAAACGCTCAAAATCTCAATAGGGTTTCTCTCTGGGGTTGGTGGCCGCAAATGACGGCCATAAGCCCCTTTAAATAGGTCTCAAACCTTGGAAATTAGGGTTTCATTAAACAGCGTGGACTCGCCGAGTCCAGACGCGAACCCGCGCACAAAACCGCGATCCTACTCGGCGAGTTTGGACTCCAACTCGCCGAGTTTCCTCACACTCACCCAAATATAAAAGAATAAAATAATACTTGGGAATCCGCGGTGTTACATAGGCGGTGATATGTTTGCAATTTATTGGAACTTTTTATCTTTTTCTTCCTAAGGGCAAAGGATTTGAGGGTACTATGGTCAAATTTCACATCTAAACACCGACTTGATTTACATCGAGATTCTCCTCTTTTCCTCTTACTTCTTCCTTTTTATTCCTTCCATCTTTCTGTAAAAAATTTATAAGATGTTGTAATTGACGCCAAATCTTGCTGTAAACTATAAAATTCGACTTCAATCTTCGAATTTTTGGTTATCGGTCTTCAATTTCGTTCAATAATTATCGCGTTTCGTGAAAACCTTCATTCTCCATTGTCAATCATCATCCAAGTATCAATCGATTCTTACACTTTGAAAATGTTTTATAGATTCTCATAATCATGTTTGAATGTTCGTGTTTTAGCCTCTGGTTGGTTAGATTTTAAGTTAACGAACTAGGTAAATTAATAATTTTAATTTTAATTGTTTTTTAGATTCGTTTTGTTCAATTTGAAGTTAATAAAAGTAGTTAAACCTTTGTTTATTTAGTTTTAAGTTAATTGAATCATGTTAGTACATGAAAATGCCCCTCAGGCAATCCATGATGTAAAGAGAGTCAGATATGACATAGCAATTCAAAGATAGCCTAATTCAGAAATGAAATGTTAGAAGTGAGATTCAGAGATGAAGAAGTGATTCTGAGATCACTTCAACCGAGATGAAGATGATATTGAGATAGTTCCATATCCGAGATGGAACGAGGTTCTTGAACTTGAAACATGATTCTCAATTGTTTAATCATGTCAAATGCTTCATGTAACTCAAAAGTTTTCTGAAGCTCAGGGCTCATTGTGGCTAGGGATGTCAAAAACTTCCATGGGACCCCGTTTTCGTGGGGGTCCCTGTCCTGTTTTGGGGTATTTATTAGGAAAAATCGGGGGGGGGGGGGGTAGGGGCAGGGGCGGGGGTAAAATTAACCCCCTTTTAATTTCGGGGTGGGGGCGAGGGTGGGTAGTCTCGTCCCGAAACCCCATGGGGCCTGTTAATAAATTCTACATGCATATATATATATATATATATATATATATATATATATATATATATATATATATGTATATATATATATGTATATATATAATAATAATAATAATAACAACAATAATAATAATAATAATAATAATAATAATAATAATAATAATAATAATAATAATAATAATAATAATAATAATAATAAACAATAACATGATTTTAAGCTTCCAAAATTCAACAAAAAACATGTTCTTAAGTTGTTAATATAATGTTTTTAAGCTGCTACAACGTTTTTTTTTGAAACATGTAAAATTTTGCTACAAATAAACATTTGTTACCTAAAAAATAGATTCTACTAGCCCAAAAAACAACTTCTTTGAGCCGAAAAAACCGCAGCCCAAAGTCAATCGAGGGCAGGGGAACGGGGGCGGGGGCGGGGGTAATAAGGGGGATTCAGGGGCGGGGGTAGGGGTAAGAACGTTGTACATTTTGGGGGCAGGGGAGCAGGGAAAATTTGGGGGCGGGTGCAGGGAATGTACTCGCCCTCCCGTTTGCCCCCGTTGACATCCCTAATTGTGGCAAACATGATGCATGGTACTTCGGTTGAATCTTGTACATGTTTCTCATGAGCATCTTTCAATGCCTTGGTGGCATTTTTTGGGAGCTATTCTAGAATAGGTTCATCAAGGATATAATACTTTTCTCATGTTTGAGGACAATCCTAAGTTTTCTGAACCAATTAAGAAAGTTGGATCCGCTTAGTTTTTCCTTTACGAGGATGGATCGGATGGTGAGTGATGAGGTGATTATAGTTGGGATAGTCATCTACAAAATAATAAGTTTCGTTTTAATATCTTTGATATAGTTTCTATTAAAATTAGTTACCCTTTAAATTAAGATTGAAAAGCTAAGAGCCACATCACCCAAAATAACTTGAGGCGGTGACCCACAACACAAGTGATTTTGTTGATCGGTAGGGTGTGATAACCAATTACAACTCTTATGTAATTCTTAGTAATGGTGGGATCCAAAAAATATTTATTTGTTTTAATGGCATGTTAATCCCATCTATACCTCTACTCTCTAATGCTTAAGTGACTTTTACCACATAAGATACTTGATTAAATCATCCATTTAAAAAAATTGTGAACTACATTTCACAAATGGTTAGGTGAACTCTTTCCTATAAGTATATCTAAAACATCTTGACCATTATTTTATAATCCAAATAGATAAGGTCACCCAAATCCACAAGGATGCATTATAAAGTGTATAAACAAAGCTATTTTTTAGAAATAATTATTGTGAGCCATCACAACATTTATTAAGTCATTTTCTAAAGGACTTATTAGGACACTTCAAGATCTTTAAAAGCTTAATGTCCTAATAAAGTCTTCATTGCTTCATCTTGCTATATTTTTTTAAAAAGTAAACAAACTAGACTAAATTAATTGATTACACATAAAAATGAACAAATGAAATAATACATATTTATCTATTACATCATCATATGAATAAATAAATAACAACCACAAATGTCTTAATGGCTTGTTTATACACAAAATAAAACATATTAACAAGCTACAATTTGTTTTTTCTAAGGCAACTTTTATATAATCAAAAAGCATGGAAAATGGTTATATAAAAAATAAACACTTTTAAACTATAATTTGCTAAAGAAAACAAATATGGACATTTCTTTAGCAAAAAAAGAAATCTATCCATGTTTTAGAAAACACCAATGATCATCAAACATAAAAACTCATTCTAACATATAAAAGATAACTTTGATACCGCTGATGGGTTTTGATACATAAAATAGAGTGTTTTTCACAAAAACCGCAAGGGAAACATTTATAAAATAACTTGTTTATTTAAGAGCATTTAGAAAAAATGTCAAGGATCCTTTTATAAAGGTTAGAATGATACTATATAAAACAATCATAAGATGTTTAATAATGACAACCTTTGGAGCCTTTGAACCTACTTGGTTTTAGGGTGTTGAAGTAAATGGCAAGATCAAAGAGTATGATCTTCTCTATAAGTATCCACAACCAAGAATAAGGAATTTTGAAATGCTAGTTCCTTCTTGTATTCTTGAGTTTCTTAATCCTTTAAGTGCTTAACAAAATAAGCGCTAAAGGAGAAATAAAAGGAAGAACCAAATCTAGACAACTAACATCAGAAGGTAGTGTGACAACCCGAAATATTTATCTTGTAAGTCAATCTAATCAATCAAAAGTCAGAATTGTTTTTGTTACCTTTTTTACTGTGTTAAGAGTCTGTTTGAGAGTTTCTAAGCCTAGTACACTCAAGGGTTGAGTGTTAGGAAGTGTTAGCTTAAGATCAGTGAGTTGCAATCGATCCAGGAACACCTTCAAAAGTGGTTCACGGATATGAACCCATCCTTGGGCCGTGAACTACCTTTCCTCCTATATATATGAGTGTTATCCATTTTTCTCTTCATTTCTCATCCTCCAGTCGTGATCATCCAAGTTTGCTCTCAAGTATCATCTACAAAAGGGTCTTCTTTCACCCCAAAACATGAGTACCTTATCCCTTTACTTGTTCATACTTGGAAACCCCTTTGATTCTATCATTGATTAAACACTTTTCATCATCATCTTCAAGATCTTCAAAGGTTCTGGCCATGAACCCTTCATCATTGGTTGTGAACCCTTCATAGATTCAAGCTAGGGTTGTAACAACGTGAAATTCCAAAACAATTTTTCACTTTTTAATAACACAATTTCATTCATAAAAAGATTCCAATTCTCAAAGTGTCGCATAAATTTTTCATAAAACCATATCCCAAGATCAAACATATAAAACTCCAGTAGTGTGTACTGGTCATGCCGGTGCCTTCCCGCGATCCTCACTGGTACTTGAAACACATCACAAAAACACTATAAGCACAAGGCTTAGTGAGTTCCCCAAAATACCACATACAACACATATGCCTCTCGAGGCTACAGTTCGACCCTCCGGTCGATGTGTCTCAGTGGGACCCTCTGGTCTGGTCATAGCTTTCATGCATACACATAGTACACAAGATCCCCCGGTCTACACAAATGTACCACTCTAGGTAATGTATAGTGAGAAGACTCACCTCAGGTATCTCAGATAATCTCGCACTTGAACACACTAGTCAAGCCCCCGCCTAAACACATAACAACATTCTCAAATAAGTAATGGCTCTCAAAGGCTAGATTAGTTCCACTCTACAATTCCACAGAAGGGCAAAAGACCATTTTACCCTTCCCTGACCCTGAAAGTCCAAAGGTTGACCGAAACCCTAAAAGTCAACAGAAGTCAACAGAAGGCAGTACGCGGCGTGTACCCTCTTTGTACGCGGGGCGTACGCCAACGAGTCACAAACGGGGCCTCAACCCCTTACGCTATGCGTATTGAGAGTTACGTCCAACGTAAGTCTCAGTTTCAGCCTTTCCTTGATTTTTGGTCTTAAACGGTTAAGACACTCATTCAACTTTCAGATTTGACTCATTCTAGACCTCTTATCCCATAAAGTCAGAACCTTTAAGCCTTTGCATGGCTGTAAAGGTCCTTACACCCTCTAACACTTTTCCTTTCTCCTCAAAAGGTCTAGATCTCATGCATGGCTCAATATCCACGTCCAAGATTGAATTTTTATGATCATACAACCCCTAAAGTCCTGAAATATGATAGATCTAGGCCAATTGAGACTATTTGCTAATAAAGTCTCCATCTTGGACCAAAAACCCTAATTATTGGTCCAAGAAGCACACAACACAAATGACAAGCCAAGATTTGAGCTTTTTACCTCAGGAAGAAGCTCCAACCTTTGAAAAGCTCAGATATACTCTTGCTCACAACTTCTAGTCTCCAAAATGGCCTCTATTTCTCTTCCACCACCTTGAAATGACAGTTAGAAGCTAGAACACCAACACACTAGCTAGAAACGATGGAGGACTCTTTATTAGGGTTTCACTCTCTGGAATTGGGGCTGAGGTCCAGGCCATAACATTCCTTTTATAGTGCACAATCCCCAAATTAGGGTTTTCACCTGGACTCGTTACGCCCAGCGTAACCCTGGGTATGACCAGCGTACCCCGGCGAGTTCGCGTCCAAAATAAGCATGCGAGTATGCGCATCGTACTCTTCTGTACGCCCAACGTACTCACAAGCTTAACAATTAGTTTAAGGGCTTAACTTGACAACTTGGGAAAAGGAGAAGGGTTTAAGAAACACACCTGAATTCAGGATGTTACAATGGTCGTGAACATTTCAAGTGTTCTTGGACCGTGAACCCTCCAAAGGCCGTGAACTCCTCTTGTGTGGCCATGATCATCTTTCAGCCTCCCATTTTCGGTTCTAACACTTCATTATAAGTGTTTCCTAGTTCCTAAGGTTGTTTCCTTTACATATTAGATGTTATAGGGCCTAATTTCATACACACACACACACACACACACACACACATATATATATATATATATGTTATTATATGCTAAATAGGATCCATTTGTGTTCGAGACTTAACTTGGCATACCAAGCATCCTATATTGATCTTTCATTCGAATCACTCACTGCAGGTGAGTTCATACCCCTACAATTACACTTTTAAATGTTTTTAAATTCTTTTAGTGGGATAATACAAGTAGAACACAATACAAATGTTTAACCATTTACATGTTAAAACAACAAATAAAAAGGTTTTCTCATGCTCAAAAACTTGTTAAACTATTTTAAACTTCTTTTATATCAAATCATATTCGTCTATTTATTTACGTATAAGTATGCTTTAACGGACTTAGGACTATTGCTAGATACCTTGACTCCTGTTCCTTGTTTGATTATGGGCTTAGGGAAGGATCACTAGTCCAACTGTCGGCTAAATCATAGTTATACTTATTAAATACATATATGAATATTAAACCCATTTTTAAGGAACATACTTAACTTAGTTGCTTATGGTGAGTAATTGAGTCTTTTCTACAAATCAGTAACAATTCAAACAAACATACTAGTAAACTATAATAGGTATAGTTTAGAGGATCACTGCATACTATTTCTAGAACAGAGAAACATTCATGAGTCAGTACATTCATATCATTACTATACATTATAAAACATACTATAACAAGAATAGAAAGGAACATACATACTATAACAAGAACAGAAAAACTAAAATGTGAAAAACTATTTAATGGCATACCGATATACTATTGTGTCACGTTTTGTAACCAGAGTCTCCTGGATGGAGAGAGTGAGTTTGTGTATAGATAAATACGGGATTGAGCATCCTACACCTTGCTGCTAGCTACAATGGGACCTGCAGGTCTACGGGTGACAAATGTCATACCATTTTCGATGGCTGAAGAACGTCGTGTTTTATACTAGTCAATCAAGCATGGTTATAACCTAATCACATTTTTAACTTAATTAATAATTGGTTTTAAGGTACTTAGTGCTTCAGTAGTTATTTTATTCAACACCAATATACATCTTCTTTTTCCATTACATTCATACAATGATATTCCCATATTGAGAAATGAAAACTATTTTCTAGTAAAGATGGTCATAAACTTGGAAAAACATACATTTTTACAAGAGAACAAGCATACAAAACAGTCAGGTCTTGTGTCACACCCCAAAACCGGAATGGCGGA
Source organism: Lactuca sativa (assembly GCF_002870075.4). NCBI lineage: Eukaryota > Viridiplantae > Streptophyta > Magnoliopsida > Asterales > Asteraceae > Lactuca > Lactuca sativa. Next base: position 19,896,974 of record NC_056624.2, read on the forward strand.
AACGTTCGGGGGTGGAGAACGTCATGTACAGTATCATAACAATGCAACATAGTAAACAAGCAACAACAACATCCATTGCATTAATAGTATAATTTAATACAAGTGTTCTTTCATAGTAAAAAGACATCAAAAGAAGTAATCAAAATAAAATACGAGACTTGAACATGCTCTGTCTTCTCAAAAACCTGGTCGACTGTACCTGTCTATTGGTGACCTGAGAATACAAGTTATTTTGAAAGAGTTTATCAACATTAAAGCTTGTGAGTTCATAAGCATTTTAGTGTCATTGTTTGTATGAAAATGTTTGTAAGTGTTTGATGTAAATGTTTGCAAATGTTTGTAGTAAATGTTTGTATCTCCTAGAAAATCCTGTATTTTCTACTAAACATAGCCTTCTACCAAGGCATCAAATGTTCTGTATGTTTGTTTCTTGTAAGAGTGTGTATTTTCCCAAGTGTGACTATCATTAACCAAAATATAGTTTACATTACTGTTTATGTGAGAAGATTACAGCGTGAATGCAACGGGGAAATAATAAAGTACTGTAGTGTTGTATTATAGTAACTACTGTTGTACTAACTACCTTAAACCAATTGTTATTTAAGGTATAATGTGATATGATTATACCATACTATCGACTAAAAACACGATGATGATAGACGTCGAAAGAAATGACATTTGACACCCGTAGACTTGCAAGTCCCACTGTAGCGAACAACATGGTGTAGGATAGTCAATCCAGTATAGATCTATACACAAATTCATGCTCTCCCTCCAGGAGACTCTGGATATAAAACGAGCCATGGAAGGTGATGCCATGCCCCGAAACAACAGTTCACATTATAGTTTACTAGTATGTTCGTTCTGTTTCTCATATAGTATGTTCGTTTTGTTTCTCTTATAGTATTCTCTATCTGTTTCTCTTTATAGTAAGTATTGTTTCTCGTTATAGTAATTGTATATGATAGTATTCTCCTAAACTATACCTATTATAGTTTACTAGTAATTTCTATAGTTTGAATGAATGAAGGTATGCCTTTGCAACCCAAAGGTACTGAACTGATTGATAGTACTTTCATATCTACATATGTATAGATAATATATAACTAATATTTAGACGACATTCAGACAAATAACTGGTACCCTAAGGCCACATCCAAACAAGGAAAAGGAAATAAAGCGAGTTATCAGTCCTAAGTCCTTTAAACATTACTTATATAACTATACATATATAGACATGCATTTGATAATATATAAGTTTAAAAAGAAGTTTTGTAAAACATTTGAAGTGTTTAATAATAAATAATGATGACTTGATGTCAATTTATAACATGATTTAAGAGCAGTTTGGCATATAAGAACAGGGTTGATAAGAAGTTTAGCACGAAAAAGAGTTTGATAAACATTTGAAGTAGTTTCTTTGATAAATAGCTAAAAGTATAGTAAATCTATTTGTTTGATAGTTATTAATCACATGTGATTGATATAATAACTAAAATGTTTCAAATTGTATCCCCCCATAAAAGCATTTAAAATCATTTAAAAGATAGATTAAGGGGTATGAACTCACCTGTAGTGAGTGATACGGAAGTATGTTTGGAAATAGTATGTAGAGTGTTAGGTGAAACCTTGAGCAAACAAAGATCCTAATAAACATATATTGACATGTATATGTATTCGATTAGTGTATAAACAACTAATTATAAGGGATAACACCCTAATAGAGTAGAAAACTCTTAGATTGAAGGGATACAATAACATATGATTGCATAACTAGGGTATATGGCCACCCTATAGAGTTTACGGTCCAAATGGCATTACCATAAGTGTTTACGGTCAAGATGGTTCACGGTCCTATATGTTCACGGTCCTATGGTTTGCGGTCCAATGGCCTTACGGTCATGGAGTTGACGGTCTAAGGAGATTCAATCGTAAACTCATCAAATCTTGCACAAATGATGGTTTTCAAGGGCTTCATTCAAAGGCATCAGATTCTAGGGACCATGCTTAGCCTTAGGAAGGGTTTAAGGTCTCTAATGCACCTTTCATTAGAGTTTACGGTCTAAGGAGATTCACTTAGACCGTAAACACCTTGTACTTGGCTAAAAATGATGTTTTCAAGGTGATTAACTAGTGATTCAAGCATATATCAAGCTAAGGGTAGTGTAATTACTTATTAGAAGCTTGTAAGGGTGATTAGGATCCAAGAACACTAGTGTGTATTCTTGGTGAAATGAAGAACACTTGAAGATCTATCAAAATAAAGAGATTTCATGGATGAAATCATGCATAATCACTAGATAAAGAGATGTAACAACAAATCAAAGGAAAGAATTCTCACATTTTTGGAAGATCAAGATGAAGATCTTATGATACTTGAGAGAGAATTCGGTTTACTAGGCTTGTAAAGGAGAGAAATGATCAAAATGATCATGAATTATGTATATATAGAGAGTTTACGGTCAGCATGACCGTAAGCTCTAAGCTTCCTGACCATAATCTCCTTTTGAGGAGGTTTACAGTTTGCTAGATGGTTTGGAACATTAACTGATACATCCAAACACTGATTCCTTTGATGCACTAGGCCCAGAATGCTCAAATAGACTCTAAACAGTGCTAAAAGTTAGCAGAAACGAGTCTGACTTAGATTGAAGTGAATGGTTTGTACAAGATAGAAATTTCGGGTTGTCACATCTTGGTAGAAGACTACTTTTCATTTTAGTAGAAAATATAGGATTTTCTAGGAAGTATACAAGCATTTACATCAAAACACTTACAAAAATTTTCATGAAACAAATGCAAACTTTTGACACTAAAATACTTATGAACTCACCAACTTAAACGCTGATCTACTCTTTCAAAATAACTTTTATTCTCAGGTCACCAGTAGACTGGTACATATGCACAGGTTTTGAGAAGACGGAGCAGGATCAAGACTCGTCTTTTATTTTTGATATATATATATATATATATATATATATATATATATATATATATATATATATTGGTGTCATATTTCTTTACAAAGAACACACATGTATAAACTATATTATTAATGAAAAGGATGATGTTGTTGCTTGATTTACTATTGTGCATTGTTATGATATTGTACATGACGTCCTCTACCCCCAAATGTTTCCGCCAATTCGGTTTAGGGTGTGATAGGTAGAGTGTAAGAGAAGGAGAATAAACTACATATTCTTTAGAGAATGGAAGACAAAAAAGCTAGTAACTTTCATGCATAAGACTTTCTTATATATCCCATGCATGCAGAAAGGCTATACATTATTTGTAACACCTAATCTAGGTAAATGATTCATATATGTTTTTTGCAATTAAAGAAGTCAAATGTGTGTTTTTTGATGACCACGACGTGGTGGATGATACACCACGACATGACGATAGCCTTATGAGACACACATCATTCTTCTGCACCACGAAGAGACAAATGTATGGCCACGACGTGTTAGTCACTAGAGTGCAAACCCTAATTTTCCAGGTTTTCCCCTTATTTAAGGAATTTGATGGCCAGGGTTTTCACATCCTCAACTTCCATCACCTTCCCTTTCACCCTAGAAGAAACCATAACCTCCATTTTTGACCTTGTGAGATTTTGGGATGATTTTAGCCTCTTGAAGAAGAAGGATAAGAAGATGTTCTTGGTGTATTCTTTCAACAAGCAATGTAACACCTCGAGATCAGAAGTGCAAGTTCAAGGTTCTTAGTGTAAATAAGGAAGACCGACTCGGCGAGTCGATGGATAGACTCGACGAGTCGAGTCGCGATTCTGGTCACACGTTAAGTGACCAACTCAGCGAGTTGGTGCTGGAATGAGAAAAACCCTAATCCGGAGTTTGTGCTATATATAAAGAACATAATACCATCTCTTTAGCCTCTTTACATTCCCTTTGAGTCCCATAAACCCTAATAGCCGTGAGTGAGAGCTTGGAGAGTGTTTGGAGCCTTGAGAAGTGAATTTGGTGGAGGAGACTTGAAGAACAAGAGGCAACTATTAAGGATTTCGGGTGGATCCAAAACCCACTCCAGTTTGGGACACATTTGTGAGGTATTAAGCTGTTACCTTGACCTTTTCTTCTAGAATCATTCATATGTGGAGGCTAGGTTTTTCCTTGGTTAAGGGAATTGTTATAAAAGCTAGATCTGAAGCTGAAACTTCAGATCTAAACCTCTTTTGAGTCCTAAGTCCATAAAGTTTTAGTCCTTGGATGATTGGTGAAGCCCCTTTTTTCTAAAACCCAAGCCCTAGTGTGTTTTGAGTTTATATCTTCTTGATATCACGTAAAGTTTGCAACTTTACATGAGGGATAGCTTGTAGAAGGATAGATCTATGGATTTGAGTCCCAACATGGCTTAATAAGCCACTGCATGGGTTAAAAGCTGGAGATACTCGGCGAGTCGCATGGGTTGACTCGGCGAGTTGGATGAAGATAGGCAGGAACTCGATGAGTTGTAAGAACAACTCGGCGAGTCTGTTAAATGTTACCTTGGGCTCGGCGAGTCTGTTCTTGGACTCGGCGAGTCTGGTCAAGGAATCCTAACCTTCTCTGGTTAAGTCGTGAATCAGTGAGTCGAAGGATGTCTCGGTGAGTTGAGCATGAAGGGACTCGGCGAGTCTTGGGGCGACTCGGCGAGTTGGGTCGCGATATGGGAGTTTTCAGAGCATAGGGACTCGACGAGTCAGCGGGCTGACTCGGCGAGTAGAGCCCGTCAGGAAGTTTGACTTTGACTAAGGACTTTGACTTTGACCAAGAGTTGACCAATTGACTTCCAGGGGTATTTTGGTAATTATTGGTATTTATTGAGTTCAGTGTTTTTGTATTGATCAGTGGTGGAGTTCGTATCAGAGGTGGGAGCAGCGTGACCTTATCTTTTCAGTCAGCAGTTGCGAGGTGAGTTATCCTCACTATATCAACAGGGTCTAAGGCACCAAGGCCGACTCTTTATTGGATGGAAATCCGGGTAGTTGTTATGTTATTGTTTTGCTATATGTTTGCATCCTGGTAGTTAGGATAGTATATGTTAGGGACCTGGTTAAGGTCGGAATCCTGGAATATAGGATGATGCTATGTTAGTGACCGGTTAGGTCGGTATCCTGGTTAACGTATGCTATGTATGTAATCTGCTAGATCGGTTGATTGGTGATTAATTGTTATATGATTATATGTTTATGTGCACATGGATGGTTGACTGGGGTTGGGTTGAGGCGGGTCCTGCTTTGTGCTGTAGGCCAACATACCCAGGGTGGACCGGATATTCCGAAGGCTCAGCGAGCGGTCCGGATAGGCTATAGGAACATGAGGGCGAGCCAGACGTGCCGAGGCTCGGAGAGTGGAACAAGCCGACTGAAGGCCCGGTGCGGGTGAACCAGACATACTGTAGACTTAGAGAGTGGACCAGGTGGGTTGAAAGACCGGTGCGGGTAGATCAACCACACTGCAGACTCGATGTATATGGCTAGACTCGGAAGGTGGACCATGTAGACTGAAGGCCCGGTGCGGCGGACCAGTCACACAGTAGACCCAAAGTGCATGGTTGATCTGTACTGTTATGTTATGATATGTTATGTGTATGGTATATGTGGTTGGTATTTTGGGGGTATCTCACTAATCTTTCGGGCTTATAGTTGTGGTTTAATGTTTCAGGTACTTCAGGAGACCGTGGCAAGGCAAAGACATGATCGTACAGCTCGTCATGTTTTATGTCTTATGATGTGGTTCTGGGAAATACTCTGATAATAGACGTATTGAAAACCTTTTGGTAATAACTTAATGAAATTGGGTTGTTTTTGAAAAGTTTAAATTGGTTGAAAATTTTGGATATTACAAGTTGGTATCAGAGCCTTGGTTTGAGTGAATTGGAGGGACATTCGTGTGAATCAAGTCTCAGATCAAGGAGAGTTTTCAAAAGAGAATTTAAAATGTTTTTCAAAATAAGTAAAGGAGCACGCGGAGGTACGATCAGCCAGAGCCTGTAAGTAAGCCCCAAAATACCATAGAATTATTTGATATTCTGATATGTTAGAACAGCATGCTAGTGCTAGGCTAGGGATTTTCAGGAATCGCATGGTAGATTGGCCTGATTATATGATACCAATTAGCCTAGGGTTTCTTGTATATGGGATTGACATCATAACTGTAGATGTTTAGTGTATGCATCACGGCTGTGTGTAGTCAAGATCTTATAGCCTGAGAATGTCCGATTCGCCCTTAGTGTAGGATCGAATATTCAAAAGTCTATTGGGTCCAATGATATGTGCAGCAGTGTACACTAGCGCTGCCGGGGATGATGGAAGTTTCATGGATATGTCAGTGGTGCGGAACCGCTGGATTAGTTGCTAGTTAGGCGATGTCCCCTGTTAGTGAGGGTTGAGCGCATATTATGTTGAATATAGTTTAGGGCGTTGTGGTGATACTTGAGACAAATATGGGTAGGTGTGGAAGGTAGTAGTGGCCCATATTACTGAAAGCACCAGACCCATATGCGTATCAAGGAAGTCATAACCCCTAGGGATTGAGGGTAATTGGTCTTCCGTCATTATATGATTTGTCTGAGACATTGAGTGTGTTTGTAGTATGGTGGTTACGAGGCATGCTGGGAGTGGATCCGGGTTAGGATCGGGAGCAGGAGAGGGCGATCAGGGTAGATCGGTGCCACCCGAGGTCATCGGTCATATGAGTACGGATGAGTTGGACGCTAGGATTCGTGAGATCCTGCATGATGAGGTTGCTGCTATGTTCCGGGCCGAGTTGCCGGAACTGTTTGGGTCGATCAAGACTGCCATGGTCGAGTATTTTGATGAGCGCCATGCAGCTCTTATAGAGACGGCTACCTCGACAGCTGCATCGGCTGTAGCAGCGGCAGGGGGAGGAGCCAGTAGAGGTTTTCAGTATCAGGACTTCGATAATACGAAGCCCCCTACTTTTGATGGAGTTCAGGATCTGATTGTTGCTATGAGATGGTTGTCAGACGTGGAGGGATGTTTCTTCACATGTTCATGCCCTGCTGATCAGAGGGTGAGGTGTGCTTTGAACCTGTTGAGGCTCTGGGCGAACGATTGGTGGAGGTTGACTATGGGGTCATATTCGGATGCGCAACGGGCTACGGTTTCTTGGGATCAGTTTCGGGAGATGTTCAGCACTCGTTATGTTCCACATGTTGAGAGAGAGAGGTGGGCTCAGGAGTTCCTGGAGCTGAAGCAGGATTCAGAGTCGGTGACGGAGATCACTAGGATGTTCACTAAGAGGGCGATGTTTTGCTCGGAGTTTGCTTTGGAGCAGGCTCAGATGTCCCGATATCTGAGTATGCTCAAGAGGGATATCAGGCAGTTTGTGTCTACGCAAAAGTGCGAGACCTTGCTGGAATTGCAGGAGGCCGCTCGGCGGCGTGATTTGGAGATTGAGTTGTAGTTGCGAGAGCAGAGGCAGGCCCTGGTGTAGTCGCAGCCGGCGCCGAAACGGTCCAAGACCATTGATTATAGGTTGGGAGATCAGAGCAGCTGCACTTGTGGGAAGTGCAGGAAGGGTCACACCGGAGTTTGTAGGTCTGGTGGTGCGTGCCGCAAGTGCGGGAGAGATGGGCACTATGCGAGGGATTGCCGTCAGTCAGCCCCAGTTCAGGATATGAGGATTTGTTATTAGTGCCATCAGGTTGGTCACATGAGGGCCAACTGTCCACAACTTACTGTAGGACCGGTGCAGGATCCAGCACCGGCCACTTTGAGGATTACGGGTGGAGGTCAGGGTGGAGCAGAGCTCCCGAGGGCTCAGGGGTGTGCTTTTCAGCTTATACCAGAGGAGGTCAGGGCAGAGCTGGATACAGCTGCGGGTATGTTTCCTTCTTGATATCTTGGATTTTCTGTATGGGTATGATCAGGAGGTGATGTATGTAGTAGTATTTCATTCCAGGGATGTCTGGAGGTATCGTCAGTGTTTCGGGTTTTCCACCCCGAGGATGTTAGAGCAGATTCAACATGCGTATGTGATTGCAAGGGAGAGCTCATGAGAGTTGCTTAGGAAAGCGGGATAAGTCCCAGAAGTGAATTCGATAAAGGATATGCCAGTTGAGTAAAGGGGTAGCAGCTTGGTACCGGGTCAGGACCCGGTGGTTCAAGGTGATGTCTAGCTTTGTAAGGGGCAAGTGATTGTTGTGATTTGGGGTGATAAAAGTATCATCGGGTGATCATTGGTTAATGAGGGTTGTTATCAAAGAAAGAAGCCGGTGGCCGGCTCGAATCAGTTGTCATAACTCTGGGAGAGAAGAGTTGGACTTTATAGAGGTTCGATAGCAGCAATCGGAGGAACCTGAGTCGGTCGATTCCAGGAGGTGCATTGTGGGAGTATCATCGGGAATTATGTGCTGCAGCAGGCTTCGAGGACGAAGCCTAATTTTAGTGGGGGAGAATTGTAACACCCCAAGATCAGAAGTGCAAGTTCAGGGTTCTTAGTGTAAATAAGGAAGGCCGACTCGGCGAGTCGAGTCGAGATTCTGGTCACACGTTAAGTGACCAACTCGGCGAGTCGGAGGCTGGACTTGGCGAGTTGGTGCTGGAATGAGAAAAACTCAAATCCGGAGTTTGTGCTATATATAAACAAAAAAATACCCTCTCTTCAGCCTCTTTACATTCCCTTTGAGTCCCACAAACCCTAATAGACGTGAGTGAGAGCTTGGAGAGTGTTTGGAGCTTTGAGAAGTGAATTTGGTGGAGGAGACTTGAAGAACAAGAGGCAAACATCAAGGATTTCGGGTGGATCTAGAACCCACTCCAATTTGGGACACATTTGTGAGGTATTAAGCTGTTACCTTGACCTTTTCTTCTAGAATCATTCATATGTGGAGGCTAGGGTTTTCCTTGGTTAAGGGAATTGTTATAGAAGCTAGATCTGAAGCTGAAACTTCAGATCTGAACCTCTTTTGAGTCCTAAGTCCATAAAGTTTCAGTCCTTGGATGATTGGTGAAGCCCCTTTTGTCTAAAACCGAAGCCCTAGTGTGTTTTGAGTTTATATCTTCTTGATATCACGTAAAGTTTGCAACTTTACGTGAGGGATAGCTTGTAGAAGGATAGATCTATGGATTTGAGTCCCAGCATGGCTTAATAAGCCACTGCATGGGTTAAGAGCTGGAGATACTCGACGAGTCGCATGGGTTGACTCGACGAGTTAGATGAAGATAGGCAGGAACTCGACGAGTTGGAAGAACAACTCGGTGAGTCTGTTGAATGTTGCCTTGGGTTCGGCGAGTCTGTTCTTGGACTCGACGAGTCTGGTCAAGGAATCCTAACCTTTTCTGGTTAAGTCGTGAATTGGTGAGTCGAAGGATGACTCGGTGAGTTGAGCATGAAGGGACTCAGAGTTCGTGGGACTCGGCGAGTTGGGGCGCGATATGGGAGTTTTCAGAGCATAGGGACTCGATGAGTCAGCGGGCTGACTTGGCGAGTAGAGTCCGTCAAGAAGTTTGAATTTGACTGAGGACTTTGACTTTGACCAAGAGTTGACCAGTTGATTTCCAGGGGTATTTTGGTAAATATTGGTATTTATTGAGTTCAGTATTTTGGTATTGATCAGTGGTGGAGTTCGTATCGGAGGTGCGAGCAGTGTGACCTTATCTTTTCAGTCAGCAGTTGCGAGGTGAGTTATCCTCAATATATTGACAGGGTCTAAGGCACCAAGGCCGGCCCTTTATTGGATGGAAATCCGGGTAGTTGTTATGTTATTGCTTTGCTATATGTTTGCATCCTGGTAGTTAGGATGGTATATGTTAGGGACCTGGTTAAGGTCGGAATCCTGGAATATAGGATGATGCTATGTTAGCGACCGGTTAGGTCGGTATCCTGGTTAGAGTATGCTATGTATGTAATCTGCTAGATCGGTTAATTGGTGATCAATTGTTATATGATTATATGTTTATGTGCACATGGATGGTTGACTGGGGTTGGGTTGAGGCGGGTCCTACTTTGTGCTATAAGCCAACATACCCAGGGCATACCGAATATTCCGAAGGCCCAGCGAGCGGTCTGGACAGGCTGTAGGCCCACGAGGGCGGGCCAGACATGCCGAGGCTCGGAGAGTGGACCAGGTCGACTGAAGGCCCGGTGCGGGCGGGCCAGAGATACTGTAGACTCAGAGAGTGGAGCAGGTGGGTTGAAGGCCCGGTGCGGGCGGACCAACCACACTACAAACTCGATGTATATGGCTAGACTCGAAGGGTGGACCAGGTGGACTGAAGGCCCTATGTGACGGACCAGTCACACAGTAGACCCGAAGTGCATGGTTGTTCTGTACTGTTATGTTATGATATGTTATATGTATGGTATATGTGATTGGTTTTTTGGGGGTATCTCACTAAGCTTTCAGGCTTATAGTTGTGGTTTAATTTTCAGGTACTTTAGGAGACCACGGCAAGGCAAAGGCGTGATCAGACCACTCCTCATGTTTTATGTCTTTATGATGTGGTTCTGGGAAATACTCTGATAATAGATGTATTGAAAACCTTTTTGTAATAACTTAATGAAATTGGGTTGTTTTTGAAAAGTTAAATTGGTTGAAATTTTTGGATATTACAAGCAAACCTCCCCCTCATTATCTTGTGCTGTTTTAGGTCTCTAGTAAGTCCTCAAGCTCCTACCTTTTTATGTTAAGCATGCTAAATCTAGATTTTTATCCATTTTCTACCATGTTTAGAGTGGTTTGAGTGTATGGAGTCCATAAAGTTGGCAAGTTTATGGGTCCTTGAGGTTCCTTTGTGGTCTATTCTCCGAGATCTAGAGAGTCATTGAGTTTTGGGTTCATGCATGAGATCTTATCTCATTTTTCTTCATTTTGACCTAAATTAAGCTCAAGAAATGCATTAGACATGCACGTCTATAAAGCAATGATTTTTATGATGCGTTTGGGTGAGGAAAGTCTTCTAGAAAGTTTAAGTGTATATCTTGAAGGATTAATAACTTAATGTATTAAGCTGTCCAGAGAAGTTCCCATGACGTGGCAAATTGATCACCACGACTTGGTAATGGACAACCTTTGTGACTATTTTTTCGTAATGCTGCCATGATGTGGCCAAAGGGTGTCCATAACTTGGTGGTTGGTTGGGGCTGACTTTGACTATTGACTTTTTAACCATGCCCCCTTTTGGTTAACCTAGGTGTTTTAGAGTGTAGACTAATAGGGAAATTTTATATTGTTTGATAGGTGATTCTTAGGGCCGATCTTCACCATTTGAGAGCTATTGTGTCAAGCTACTATATGCAAGGTGAGTCTTTTCAGTATACTACCTATGTCATTGTAGGTGGCTGCTAGACTAGCGGAATCTTATTTGGTAATTGCTGTTATATGTGTTATTGAGTTTTTGATATCTCTAGAACTATTGATAGTCCATAGGGTTGCTGATAACCCATAAGGCTGATGTGAGCCCATATGACTGCTAATAGTCACAGGGTTGCTGATAACCCATAGATGTTTATTATGTTGTGCTATATGTGATATTTTGGGGAACTCACTAAGGTTTGCGCTTATAATTGTGGATTTAAATGTGTTTCAGGTACTTTAGATGATCATGGGAAGATGAAGGTTTGACTGTATACTCTCCTGAAAAGTTTTCTTGATTCCGTATTTTGTGATACTCTGCTTTTTAGGATAAATGGATTTTGATACTTATGGTTCTTGACATGGTTTTCCCTAGAAACAATTTTTGTACTTAATTTAAAAATGAAGATTTTGGTCGTGATTTTTAGGAAGTTACAAGTTGGTTTCAGAGTCCATGTTCGGGGGATTTCGATGAACACTCATGTGATTCCAAACTCAAACTAAGGATCTGAGAAATTTCTATAAAAACTTGAAAAAGATTGAATATTAAAGAAGGAAGGGGAAGATGTGATGTGTAACGTTAGTTGGAGCTTGAAAAGTGATTTCCCAAAATATTCATACTTTTCTTATATGATGTAATTGAGTTGATGTTATAAGAGTTGTTAGAAATGCATGCTAGTTGATAGGCTAAGGATACCATTAGGATTTGCATGGTAGAGTTTCTAGATTTTGTGATGCCTTGTATCCTAGGGGAATGCTTGTGATTTTATGCTAGGAGTTGAAGTTTATACAATTAATTTATATGTGTATACAATATAGTTATACATAATTATGATTTTATAGCCTTAGAATGCCCGATTTATCCTTATTTAGCTATGGACTTGAGGTGTAATCATTTATTCGATCATCTAGTGGATTGAGATTATGTATGATTGGTATATGTAGAGCAATTATTGAGATTAGTGGAGACTTCAATCGTTGCAGGAAGGTGGTTGAGATAGAACCTAGGAGTTAGATGTGGCTCTTTGGATCATATAGATGTGTGTGCTAATGCACTTAGTGTAGAGTTTCTTGGTGACTTGGAGCCTCAGGAAAAAATATTAAGTAAAATATGGATATGTGTAGAAGGTATTATGGGCCCATACTACAGAAAGCACATGATCCGTATGATATGCATGAAGAGTGTTGAGACTACTTGGGAGCTAGTAGGGGTGTGGATCATGTATGCATATGTTATGGCATGATTGTTGACCTTTTATCTCCCATGTTTCATTATGGTGGTGACTACCCAAGGTTCATGCTCTATCGATCCGGAGAGACTGGGTACCAGTGATTATGAGATCCATATGATCATTATTGTTGAGGTGGCCACATCGATGAGGGAGGCAATCCCAAAGATATTTTGATCTATTTAGACCAAGTTGATTGATCAGTTTGACGAGCACTACACTGCTGTCACTGAGGCTGCTGCAGCCACAACCACTGTAGCTGTTGCCGCTGTGAGGAAACATAGGGGTGATTCGTTATAGTACCAGGAATTCAACAATACGAAGCCCCTAGAGTTTGATGGGATTAAGAACCTAATTTTTGCGATGATATGGATTTATGATGGTGAGGGATGTTTCTATACCTTCCTGTTTCTAGAGGAACTTAAGGTTTGATTTGCGGTAAACCTTCTTCACTTGGGAGTGAAGTACCGGTGGAAGTTTGTGATTACTGGTTACTCTCCTAAATTGTGGGTTGCAATGACATGGGACTAGTTTTATGAGATGTTCTGGAATGAGTATGTTCTCATGTGGAGAGAGAGAGAGAGGCTCAGGAGTACCTATCTCTCAGGAAGATGACAGAGTTAGTGACTTAGATCACCAGGAAGATCCATGAGAGTTCCTTGTTTTAATTTCCCGGAGTAAGCTTCCTTGGAGAAGATACGGATGACCTGGTAGTTAAGTATGCTCAAGAAAGATATCAAAGAGTTTGTGACAAACTACTACTATTGTACATTGGCTGAGCTTTAGTCCAATGCTAGGAGGAGGGAGATTGAGTTGGAGACACAGGTAAGAGAAGGTGAGCCAGACACCTAGAGGAGACAGAAGAGGCATGTTCCAGTGTAGTCGTAACCAGAGATTAAGCAGTTCAAACCCGCATATTCAATATCCAGAGGTCAGAGAGTTCGCACTTGCGACAACTGCGGTAAGGGTCATGAGGGGACCTGTCGGGGGAGGTTGGTTTTTTATATATTTTATAATGAGGGAAATCTTGTCAAGAATTTTACAAAGGATTTTCATGTTTGCTTCTGCTGCAATTAGACAGGCCATGTGAAGGATGATTGCCCATTGTTTTCCTTGAGATCAGTATAGACTCCAACTCATGCGACTTTGCGCATTACTTACGACACTAAGGGAATGTCGCGCCCACAAAGGATCAAGGACGAGCTTTCTATTTGACAACAGAGGAGGCCAGGGTGGCATCGGGCGTCCTTACTGGTATGTATTCATTTATATTTATGTCAAATTAGATCTCCTATACACTTATGTCCATGCTTATATAGGTATATTCCTAGTGAATTCATTACAAGTGTTAGTGTTGTTTGACTTGAGTTCAAGTCGATCTTTTGTGTCATCATCACTTAGAATGAATTTTTGTGTTCCCTTTGGATCTTTGGATCAACCTCTAGAGGTCGCCATCACCGATGACCATACAGTTCTAGCCTTGGATGTTTACTGTGACTATGTGCTAGAGATTTTTGGTGTGGAATTTTCGATAGACCTTATACCTATTCCGATGAGATATGTATGTATAATCGCGGGTATAGATTGGTTGATCTGGTTTGGAGCATTGATCGACTGTAAGTGTCAATTAGTGGTAATTCGTACCACAGGTAGGGGAGAGCTAACCATATATAACATCGCAAAAATAAAACCCGGAAAATTTTCATTTTAGATTAAGAAAATTGTAAACCATATCGTTGTCATAAAGCCAAAGCAACAAATTGTATCAATACAACATCTATCATCAGAGCAAATCACAAAATGCAGAATCGTGTGGTGTGTGCTCTGCAATCATCATGAGCTCTTCCTTTTGGAACCAAAAGTACGTGAAACATAAACTGAAAATCGTAAACATAAAGCTTAGTGAGTTCCCCAAAATACCACATACCATACATACATAAATAAAAACATAATAGGCCCCGCTCGGCATCGAGCCCCGCTCGGTATATAGATCTGTTAGTCATCGGGCCCCGCCCGGCATACATATAAACATATAAACACATAACAAATGCAATAATCATGAAGATACATAACGTACAAAATGGTCATCGGGCCCTGCCCGGTAAGCATATGAGTACATAACACAAGGAAGAATCACGCAGAAATCTAGCATTCTAACATAACAAAATCATGGGACGACATTGGTGCCTTCGACCCGCTAAACATGGTGAGGAAACTCACGTCGCACTGCTGAATCTCATGGATAAATCTCTAGCTGCTGGCCTGCTAAAAATCCCCATGCTATAATCACAAAAATCATCCAATTTATAATTGGATCCGAACTCACCCTAAGAGTCCAAAATAGAGTAAAAGACCTTTTTACCCTTCCATATAATTGGCCCAGGTCCAAGCCCAATCCAAACTGTTTAAAAGCCCAAATTCTAAGATAATCACCCAAAGCCCATTATGGCCTAATTTTCCAAATTGGGCCCAAACCCTTCATGCGCCTTAAACCAAGGTCCAAAAATATTTTTAGCCCAAAGCAATATTCTCCAAAATAAATCACTAGACTCCTAAGGTCCAAAATAACGCCCAATACCGAAAAGCGCAACTTTCGCAACCCACGGTTGAGTACGTGGGGCGTACTTAGCTTGTACGCTAAGCATACTTGCTTTAGGGTTTGTATGCGGCGCGTACAAGCTTGTACGCCCAACGTACTCGCCTGTTTGGCTAACTTTCCTTTTACAACTCTTAATCAATTAATACTTTTTCCCAAACTCAGACCTGACTTCCTTAAGGTGGTTTATCGCATAAAGTTGCCAACTTTACGTGCATGCATGTCTTAATGGGACTCTTGAGCTCAATATAGCTTAATCGATGGCTTAACACATGCATGAGACCAAAACGATCATAAAGTTTTCACCTTTATGATTAAGAAACTCTTAATATGCCCAACTCTAAAAGGATAAGCCCCATAAATGACTTTAACTCACCAAACCAACCCAAAAGGGACCAAAAAGCATAAAACTATAACATGAAGAGATTTAAGGATACAAAGTATAAGGTTGAGGCTTTATACCTTTTTGCAACCGAGGAAGGTGCCTAATCTCTGGATCCACAAGCTCAAGCTCCAACAAAGCTTCTTCACCAACTCCTTCTTCTAGCAAAGGCACCAACTAACCAAAGATACACCCTAAAAGGTCAAGAACACTCAAAGATGCTATTAGGGTTCAAGATTTGGGTTTTAGGACAATGGAGGCTGATAAAGATGCCAACTCTTGGGACTTAAGGTGGTTATATAGGGTGCAACACCTTAAAATTAGGGTTTCATTAAACCCATCGTACGCCTAGCGTACGAGGCTCGAACCCGCAATCCATTCTCCCCATTAGTACGCTAAGCGTACACATGTGGTATGCACTGCATACTTGCTTCTCAACCAGTATGTTAAGCGTACCCTATGGTACGCCCCACATACTAACCTCAAGGACCAAAAATGCAATATTGAAATTTTCAAGGGCAAAAAGGAAACATACCCATTCAAGCGTTACAATTGTCCCCCACTTGAGTAAGACTTCGTTCTTGAAGTTCGCTGCCCCAAATAACTCCGGATAGTGCTCCCTCATCTCATATTCCGACTCCTAAGTCCACTTCGAACCCTTTTGATGCTGCCAATGAACTTTTACCAACTCAACAACCTTGTTCCTCATGGTTTTTGTCTTCCAATCAAGAATCGCCATTGGTCTCTCAATATAATTTAGGTGGTCATCCACCTGAATCTCCACCAATGGTACCACTACAGAATCATCCACTAAGTACTTCCGTAACTAAGAGACATGGAACGTGCTATTAATCTGACTGATTGCTTCCAAAAGATCCAAGCGATAAACAACCCGGCCCACCCGAGCCAAAACCCTGAAGGGACCAATATACTTGGGGACCAACTTGCCCTGCTTCCTGAATCAGATGAGACCTTTCCAAGGTGATACCTTCAGGAGAACCATATCCCCCACCTGGAATCCTATGTTTGACTAGTGTCTGTCGATATAACTCTTCAGCTGGCTCTAAGCTATCTGGAGCCTACTCCAAACATGCTGAATTAGCTCAGTGGTCTTGAGTACCACCTCGGTACTCCCTATGACCCGCTGTCTGACCTCACCTCAACAATGACCTCACCTCAACAAATCGGGGTCCTATATTTCCTCCCGTATAGCATCTCAAAAGGAGGTCAAACGATGTTCGGGTGATAACTATTGCTATACAAAAATTCCACTAACGGAAGATATGTATCCCAACTCCCACCAAAGTCCAAAACACACGCATGGAGCATATCCTCTAATGTATGAATCGTCCGCTCGCTCTGACCATCGGTCTGTGGATGTAATGTTATGCTGAAATGGAGACAAGTGCCCAACTCGTCATGAAACCTCTTCCAAAACCTGGAAGTACACCAAACATCTCTGTCAGAAACCATCGAAACCAGCACCCCATGACGTGCCACAACCTCCCTGATATAAATCTCAACCAATTTCTCTACATAAATACTCTCCTAAATCGGAATGAAATGCGCACTCTTAGTCAAACGATCCACGATGAGCCAGATCAAATCCACTCCACGCCGAGTGCGAGGTAAATTCGTGATGAAATCCATGGTAATATCCTCCAATTTCCATACGAGAATCTCCAATGGCTGCATCTTGCCGTGAGGTCTCTGATGCTTGGCCTTGACTTTCCTCTAAGTCAAGCACTGCTCTACATACCAAGCCACATCCCGCTTCATGTAGAGCTACAATGATCAATATGAAGATCCCTATACATCTTTGTCACATCGGGATCAATGAAGAATCTAGACTTGTGTGCCTCCTCCATCAGAACCTGACATACACCACCTTAATATAGAACCCAAACCCACCGATGTGGAGTCAACAACCCACAAATATCATAATCTAAGGAAGCCACTAGGCCCACAATACACTTACACATCCGGTGCTCTTCCTTTATAGCCTCGACCTAAGGCTCATGAATGAACTCCAAACGTGGATTAATCACGATCATCCTCAAACATATGTATCTGATCGAAGCCACAACCGCCTTATGGCTGAGAGCATCGGCCCCTACAGTCGCCTTCCACGGGTGATAAAGGATCTCACAATCATAATCCTTCACCACATCCAACCATTGACACTGCCTCATCTTCAGATTTGGCTGATCAATTAAATACCTCAGGCTCTTGTGATCCGTTAAAATAGTACAATGAACCCCATCTAGGTAATTCCACCAAATATTGAGGGAGAAAACCACAACCCCCAACTCTAAATCATGCGTTGAATAATTAGCCTCATGAGGCTTCAACTGCCTCGAATCGTAAGCGATCATGTGACCCCTCTGCATCAATACCGCTTCCAAACCCGTGATCGACACATCACAATAAACCACAAAATCATCAACACCCTCCGACAGGGTCAGAATTGGTGCCTCGCACAAACCTCTTTCTCAAGGTCTCAAAACCTGTCTGTTGCTCAGTCCCCCATTGAAATGTAACCGTCTTCTATGTCAACCTAGTAAAGGAATAGCTATCTTGGAGAAATCCTAGAAAAATCTTTGATAGTAACCAGCAAGACCAAGGAAACTCCGAATCTCAAAGGGAGACCTCAGAACCTCGCATTGCATCATAGCCTCGACCTTGGTCAGATCAACCAGAATACCATTCTGGTTGACAAGGTGCCCCAGAAACTGCACTTCGCGCAACCAGAAATGTAAGTCCCAAATTTTGCTTGATGTATCAATCAGATCTAATTGATGGTGCAGAATCGCAATTAATTGGATGATGCAAGATCAAAATGAAGAAGAAGGAGAAGAAGAAGAAGATGAACTTGATGAATCTTCAATGTTTATATGATTAGAATGATGTTCCAACACAAGATTCACACACACATATAAAAGTCCTCTCACTTTCTCTCTCTAGAATATGCTGCACTCAACAAAGGCTTCACACCTCCACTCTCCCAACCAAAAACGCCCCTCCCTTACTAATGATATGGCCAACTTCTACTCCTCACCTTTACATCTGTATTTATACTAATGGACTAAAACCCAAGGCCCAAACCGAAAATCCATGAGTTTTCGGTTCAAGCTATAATTACACTAAATAATATTTTCGGCCCAAGACTAAAAGCAATAAATGCTTAGAAAAGCAAAGTTTATACCATATTTTTTTGACACAACAATCCCTCCTTGGTTTATAGCTTTCTTTTCTTTGACCCAACAAACTCCCTGTGACAACCCGAAATTTCCATTCTGAGCAAACCATATCAAGCGAATATAGGTTAGAAAACTTTCAGTGAAATTCCAGACTTCGGGTATAAGTTTGGCAGTTTTTTAGGATTTACACTTAAGGAGATATCAGGAGAGTGGATGCACTAGGGTTTTGTGCAACACTGTTATTCCAATACTCTAGGATATTAGAGTTCATTCTGGGAATAAAAATATTTTCTGCCAAAAATCCCAGGACTATATATAGAAATCTGAACCAAATAATTCATTAGTTACATTCCCAATTAGAGAAAAGCCAAATTATCTCTCACGGATCTTCGGGTTTTTATCCCAAATTGTGAGTACTTTGATCTAGTTATATTATATAGCTTAGATTGTGTTTAGAAACATCAAAATCGGACCAAAACCCCAAGATTTGGAAGTTTACCGCCCAAGAACACTTGGGGAGTAAACTCCATTTTAAGGGCCAAAAAGGTCCCAATGCCCCTCAAAGCCTTGGAACTCAAACTAGAAGCCTCTATTACATGTTTAGACCACAAAATCATAACAACACAACAAGATCTGTGAGTTTACTGCCCAAGAACAGCTTGGGGAGTAAACTCCTTTTTGAGGGCCAAATGGTGCCTAGTCCTTCCTTAAGCCATGACACTAGTTTGGACTAGTACACTAATGAGTTTAGGGATAGAAAACAACCTCAAATCACCAAGGAAATGGTGTTCACAGCGAAGGAAGTTCTTGGGCCGTGAACTCCATTTTAGGTTGCCAAAATGCCCTAAATGCCTTCATTAAGCCAAGAGACTAGCATAGCACATTACCTTGATGTATCTAGGACCCAAAGCAATCAAAATACCAACACCTAGGGGTGTTCACGGCCGCAAACACATGGACAATTGGTTCATGGGCCGAAAACATAAGTTAGGGGTGTTTTGATGCGACAAACACTTCCTAAGGCTTAAGCTTGAATTTAGGCATGTACCCTAAAGTGTTGATAGCCTAGAAAACATGAGGAATCACAAGTATTAAGGAGTTTACGGTCAATACAAGTCCTTGGGCTGTAAACCCCTATAAATGGGACAAATGACACCCTAACTCCTTCCTAATGCCTAGAACCAAACATAGCTCATATCCTTGAAGTGTTAGGAACCTCAAAATACCAAATGGTACTCCTTACCATGAGTTTACGGCCGTAAACTCATGGGGGAGCGGTCCCAGGGCCGTGAACTCCAAAACATGTGGTCAATTGATCATAAACTCCCCTTTGAGGTCTTGCACTCCTTTGTCGCAACCCATTAGCCTCCTAGCACTTGACCAAAAGTGTTTTCTGTTAGGGTGAAAAGTCATGCTTGGATGTAGTGTTTTAGGCTTTCCTCTTTGTATGTGTAAATGGGTTGAGTCTTTCCTATAAATAGGAAGTGAGTGACTCCCATTATGTAAGAAGAGTCCATTTTGGAGTGTTAGACTAGAGAGAGAAATTGTATACAAACCCATTTGTATAATCTTTCTAGATCTAATAAGAGCTTACAAAGATTTATTTACTCCTTGTGTTCTTGATTTTGTATGATGAATCACTAAATCTTTTCTAATTCCGCACATGCCATCATAATCTACACCACTTCAATTGGTATCAGAGCGGGTGTTCTTGATTTGCATCAAGAATTGATTCTTGATGGCTATTTTGATTTGGTGATTCTTATTGTTCATTGATCTTCGTGTTTAGAGAGTGTTTTTGTATTCTAGAAGTCGAATTTTTCCTTAATTTGATCCATAATTCGAATTTCTCTCTCTAGAATACTTGTTTGTATCACTTTCTCTCTCTACAAAACCCATTTACAACACTATTTCCCTCACAATCACCTGAAACTCCTCAGCCTTCGCAACCCATGTCTGATAATGAAACTGAAGGAGGAGCTTTTGGAGGAGTACTTGAAGATATTCACTTTGATTTAGAGGAGGAGGATATACCTGATCATATGCTTATGACAGGAAAACAGTTCAAAGTCCTGAATCATAAGTTGAATGCCATTATTCAGTCACAAGCTGATTCTGGCAGAATATCATCTATCTCAGCAATAGAGGTTGATATTATGCTTAAGGTGGCTGAGAAGCAAATAATGAATAAGGTTGATCAGTCAGACAAAAATAATGAGCTTCGCATTAAAGCTCAAGGAAGTTCATTCAATGGAGTGGTAAAAGAGTTAAAAAATGTAGCAAAAGAACGCCATGTTCTGTTTGTACAGGATGTGAAAAAAGCGAGGGAAGATGTCAACTTTAAGCTTGAAGAGTTGAAAACTGAAATTGCGAAGGAGCTTCGGGATATTACTTCTCAACATATCGAGGTCCAAAAGCGGGTTGATATGGTTGCTACAGCAATGCACAAAGTTGTTGCTGCCCCTATCCTTGAAGCTAATCACAAAGAAACCAAGGGGAAGTTTGATCAGTTGATCAAGTTGGTGACTGAGCTGAAAACTATGGTTTCACAATCTTCATCTCAGCAAATTCTCACTCCTGAGTTCTTGTCTCTAAAGGTTAATACTTTGGAACAAGCCATTCAGAAGGCTCTTTCTCCAATCGCCAATTTTACCTCTTTACTACCAAAAAGTGCCCCACCTGCTTTCATAGGGGTGCAAGGGGGAGAGAAAAATTTAAGTAAAGAGGATGATGCGTAGACCGTGGGAAAAGTAATATCTACTCAGCTCAAATTTACTCTTCCAATACTTACGATGCCAATTTCCTCAACAACAATAACCACAAGACCAATTGCGAAAGAATATCGATTGGGGCAAAAGAAGGAAGTTCGAGTTCGAAACCTCAAACTGATATTGTGGGAAAAGGAAAAGGAATTTTGTATGAAAAATCGAAGGAGGAGAAGAAAGCTGAAGCAGAGGCTGAGTTGGAGAGAATGAGACAACTCCAAAGTATTATGAGGCAAAGGGCAAGTGATCCTCCTACAATGAACAAAGGAGATCCTGCGAAGCTGTAATCTTATGAAACAATAGAGTCAAAGGTTGTGGGAAGGGAAATGTATGAATTCGAGAAGAAGCCAAAAAGAAGTTATGATATTGCGAATTCAGACAATTGTCAGTTAGATTTTCTGATCAACGAAATGCTCTTCATTACAGCTCAATACAAGATTAGCGAGAAGTTTGATAATCCGGATGATTACATACACACGAAAATCATATTTCATGCTGTATTGGGGAAGAATCCAGATGAAGTATGGTCTTTAATGAAGATCAAAAAGGTGTTAACGATCAAGAAAGATACGATGTTTGAAGACATGCTTCAGAATTTCCGTTACTTTGTTATTCGAGCTGATAACAAGCAGTATGACTTCACAATAGCTGACTTCCCTCTGATGAATTGCAATGATTTGATTCAAGTAGCTTACATTTTGAAGCATATGGAAGAGAATAAGCTCAAAGGGTCTGAGACTGAAGTGTTTAAGATCGGCTTCGCACATGTCAAGACGTATATCGACAATTACTTCGATTGTTTGGCTCTAACTGATGAAGAATTGGCAACTACTTTGGGAAGGGAAGTGAACGTTCCTTGGGAAGAAACGTTAACCCAATCAGCATTGTCAAAGTATGTTGTTGGGGAAATATGCCTGAAACCTTTTGACATGGTGTTTTCGGGAAGAGATACGAAGGGAAACCCTAAGAAATTTTTGTTTAAGGTCTCAGAGGTTGAAAGATATACTTCTTCGCAATATACACACTTTATTGTTCGTATGAACAACTGCAAGAAGAATAATGAAGGAGAGAAGAAGGATATCAAGAAGGTGATTTCCTGGTATGGAGAAGTGCGAAAGACAATTCACTCTGCTCTTCAAAGGCTTATGGACTGAATAGCTTCGACTGTTTACAAAGGGGGAGATTGTAGAGGCTAAATTGTAAAAGTCGAATAGTGTGTTTGTTTAGTTTTGCATTTTTAGTTATTTTACTAAGTCAGTTTTATGCGAAGCATATTGTTTAGACTTAGTATATTTTTTTGTACACTCAGGTTCCCTATAAAAAAGAACCGAGGATAGAAGTAGAGGATAACTTTTGGGAACTCAAATATCCTTTCTGCTTATTCTGTAATCAATCTTTATCAATATAAGATCTGATTAATATTTACTATTTGTGTTCTTACTTTTCAATCACTCAAATCATAATTTCTTTCATAATCTCGATAACAATTCTCTTCTATTGGTATCCGAGCGGGTGTTCTTGATTTCATCAAGAATTGATCCTTGATGGCGATTTTGATTTAGTGATTCATTTTTTGTTCATTGATCTTCGTGTGTTAGAGAGTTTTTGGATTCTAGAAATCGAATTCATCTTTGATTCTATTCATAATTCGATTTTCTTCACTAGAATTCAAGTGATTTTTACTTTCTCTCTCTAAAAAACCCATTCAAAATCACTTTCTCTCTCTAGAAATTTTCAAGTTCTTGTGATCATGGTGGATTTGCCATATGATTCTTGGATTGTGATCGTTAAAGATGTGAAATAAAAAGTCAATGAAGATCAATTTTGTGGGTTGTTGTTAAGCAAATTGATTTCATGGGGTAATTTGGTTTCTTATGGAGGTTTGAAGGATGATCATGGAAGCTTGGTATTTCAACCAATTTGTAAGATTGCATGGTTGAATAAAATTGCCTTGTCCATATTAGTTCGTAGTAGAAAGGAAAAGGAAGGAGAAGAAAGAGATTTGTTCAATAAGAAATATGTTTCTCTTATTGAAGACTCAAATGATCTTCATGCTCTTAAATTTCTTGAAGTTCTTGACAATGGAGTTCAATTTGATGTTCTTGATGTTCTTGAAGTTCATGATAAGAAGATTCAAGTTGATTCTCATGATGAAAAAGTTTTTTGCTCGATTGGAGTTCAAACCGATGATATTTTGTGTTCTTGTGATTCGTTTGAAGGAATGATTCCTTATCGTAAGCCGGTGATCCAAGAAAATCACAAGTATCAAACTCCAAAAGATTTGATTCAAACTCAAAATGTTCATGTTGTCGAAAGTGGGTTTGCTCATGAAGTCAAGTCGTCAAGATGCAAAAAGATGAGAAAGAAAAAGAAGAAGAAGATGAATAGGATGAACAAGCGGGTTTACTCACAAAAATCATCAAATGTTGTGAAGCCGAAATCCATGAAGCAAATTTGGGTTCCAAAGCAACAATCTCCAAAGGTTGCATTGAATTTGAAGTCCAAACCCAAAAGTGTTGGTGGTTCTTTTGAAGATGTTCTTGGATCGTTGAAGAACACGAAGAACACGAAGAACGAGTTGTACATCTCGCATGGTGGGTGGTACAATGTTCGATTTGGAGATTTTCTCATTCCGACAAAAGAACCAAGATCTTCCAAATTTGATTCGTTCGTTGAAAATGGATCTCGATTCGTCAAAAAGGTATCTCAAATTCTCAAATCGATTCCAAAACATCCATGATTTCGATTCGTATTTTGCGTTTTTCATTTTTGATCGATTTGCCTCATTGGATCAAAACCGTTTCAAACCCCGTTGATTGATCCAATTATTTTTGTTTAGATCAAAATTACAAAAAGTCAAAATCAAATTTCAATATTACTGTTCATCTGGTCCAAATATAAGCCCAAAATGATAATCTGATCATCATTCATATTGAGCCCAAATTTTCGAATTTTGTACTGTTCATCTGTTACTTTCATTGATCCAATCGATTTAACCCAAAAGCATTCATTAAACACTCTTCATCATTTACATTTCTTTGTTCGCTTAATCTTGTACTCCAATAATCATCGGACTGAATAAATATCATCGATGTATTTTTCTGTATCGATCGAATATTTCAATTCTTGATCATCTTTAATAGCGATGTCATTATCTTCAATAGAAGCGGTGATTTGAATCAAATTTGTATTTGGTCTAAAGTTCTACGAAATTGAAATCGATATATGATATCGAATGGATGATCTTAACTTCACATCGGGAATTGACTTGAGTTAACTCGACTGATAACTAGGGTCGATTTGGAAATCAATTTGATTTTTGGAATTAGAATCGAATTTTTGTTGTGTTTACATCAACCTGATAATATTCATTTGCATCTGGATTTGCGTTATTAAAGTCAAAATTGGAACTTTGACTGAGTTCGATACTTTATATGTTGATCGATGGTTGATAAATCCAATGGGTATCTGATTGAGTTTGATCGATGATGATTAGGAATCGATTATGCAAAGTAAAGGCTTAAAGGCGAAATCTGAATCGATGGATGATGATGAACTGAAAAATGAAATGGTTAGCTTTTGTTATATGATTGATTGGAAGAAACTGGTAGCGATGTCTAATGATTTTGATTTCGCATGATTGGAGTCGATGATCTGTAAAAGAAGACTTTGTGATTTTGAAAGATTGAGTTGAAGACCGATTGCGAAATCAATGTTTGGAGTTTTGATTTTGGTTGTCAACTAGCCAAGTGGTCGAACTCGGTTTACAGATGGTCACGGTTTGAAAGTTGATTGAATATTGATTTGTGGTTAATGATCTCAAATGAATTCGCATATGGATTTTTTTTGGTTCGCATATGGGTTCGCATTTCAATCACATCTGCAATGTTTGTTCACTTAGCATTTGGTTAATCAATTTAGAGATCAAAATCGGGTTCACATCTATTGAGTTCGCATATAAGGACAACAAGGTTCGCATTTGGTTAATTGGGTTAAAGATGCGAAACATTTGAAAGGAACACGCAAAGAATCTGAAACATGCGAAGTTTTCACTGCATATGGTGATTTGGGGAAGAAAGCAAAAAGTTTCAGATTTGACCCCTTATATTTTCACGAAATGACAAAAGTAGCCCAACTTCGCAAGTTTGAAGAAAATGCAGAAATTTTCAAAGCGAGTACCTGCAGTTTCGCATTTTTGGCAACAAATACCCAACTTCGCATATGGGTAATAAAAGCTGAAAAAATGCAGAATTTTCAGTTTTGGTCCCTGCAGTTTGTGCGAATTTACGCTTTATGCCTGGTTTCGCAAATGGGCTAGAGTTTCGCATATTTGGTTGTTTTTGGCGCAACGGGTCCCTGCAAGTTTCAGAAAGTGACAATTTCTACCCGGTTTTTGAAAAATCTTGCAACTTTCACCCAAAAATTCAAAATTTTTCATAAATTGAAAATTTTTGTGGCTTTTTCGTGATTGTTTTTCCGTGCAAGATTTTTGATGATTCATTTTTGGTACACATCAAGGGGGAGTATTGTGAAGACTATTCCTCGGGTGCTTCTCATCCTTAGTGGGTTTTATAATCATTTTTTGATTATAAAAAGGGGGAGAAATGATGGGTATTCGAAGCTTCTCGGGTTTGTCGAATATTTATTTGCGGATTTGAAGACCGGTGTTACTTCGAGGGGGAGTTTGGTCTTGATCGCGCTAGCTCGTTGGAGATTGAAGCCGGACATCCAATCCTAACTTTGAGGGGGAGAATGTTAGGGTGCAAAGTCATGCTTGGATGTAGTGTTTTAGGCTTTCCTCTTTGTATGTGTAAATGGGTTGAGTCTTTCCTATAAATAGGAAGTGAGTGACTCCCATTATGTAAGAAGAGTCCATTTTGGAGTGTTAGACTAGAGAGAGAAATTGTATACAAACCCATTTGTATAATCTTTCTAGATCTAATAAGAGCTTACAAAGATTTATTTACTCCTTGTGTTCTTGATTTTGTATGATGAATCACGAGATCTTTTCTAATTCCGCACATGCCATCATAATCTACGCCACTTCATTTTCCTCGCATTAGGTCTTTTATACATGTTAAATTAGTGTTATAATCACTAATTGTTTATATACATATGTCTTCATATGTAATTAGGACCATTGTGTGTGTCTAAATTTTCCACTTGACACCTAGCAGTCCTACCTCATCAGTTCATCCGTATCACCCGCAACAGGTGAGTTCATACCCCTTAATCAATGTTTTAAATGATTTTAAAATCATTTAATGGGGGGGGGGATACAAGTAGAAAACAATATGTTATTAAATCACTCTTATGTATTTTATAACTGTGTTTTCATCCAATAGATTTCACATACTTCAAAATGCGATACATGAAATGGTTTTCTATCTTAAAATACCTTGATAACAAAAGTATTAGTTTTGAAATGTTTATTAAAATGACATCAAGTCACTCTTAATTATTGTTCAAAACTCTTAGATATCTTGCAAAACCATTATTTTTACCTTCTTGAGCAAAACTACACTTATACGCCTATGTTCTTACATATGTATTGATGTTATAGTTTTCATTCTTCATATAGTTTCCCACACTCTTGGGTAGCAAGGGGGTATAAACTTACTTGATCAACCAATTTACTTTCAGTTAATTATCATAGGGATAATTAGAAGATATCAAACATTATTCCTAGTATAAGGAATCACACAAGAGTCAATTCATTCATGAGTCTATACCAGTACCTTACATGATACATGAGTACAATTACCTAGGATGACATGATACATGAGTACGTTTACATAGCTACATTTATCTGAATACGCTTACATGAATACCATACATGAGTACCTTTACATATGCTTACATGATACATGAATACGCTTACATGAACACATTACATGAATACCTTTACGTAGATACATCTACCTGTGTATACTTACATGAATACTTGAAACTCGATGCGTAAAGATGATTTATTAGTACCTTTAGTAAATCATCCAGCCCATCCCAGTTCAACGGGAGTCAGTTACGGGACTAACCATTCCCGGAACCATTGTTCGCTACAGAGGTTAATGGACATTTACGGATGCCTAAGGTTATTACTTATATTAGGAGTTAGTTACGGGATTAACCATTCCTAGAACCTACTGTTCGCTACAGAGGTTAATTGGACAATCTTCGGATGTTCATTAGGTTATCTATTTCGCTTACAGCGATGTAGAGTCAGTTACGGGACTAACCATTTCTGGAACCTACTGTTCGCTACAGAGGTTAATTGGACAATCTTCGGATGTTCATTAGGTTATCTATTTCGCTTACAGAGATGTAGAGTCAGTTACGGGACTAACCATTCCTGGAACATATTGTTCGCTACAGAGGTTAATTGGACAATCTTCGGATATTCATTAGGTTATACCTTTGGCTTCGGCGATGTTGTGTTAGTCCTGGTAATCTAGGGATAACACTTACATGATTATACTTTTTCCTGTTTACTTTATTTTATGATACTTTCACATAAACGATGAGTTAGACTAAGTACTTTTAGTACTAGTCAATAGAAAGGAAAAACTATCATTTTACTTACAGAACATTTAGGTCTTAGTAGAAGACTATCGTATCATTTTCCTATTTTAATTTATTTTGTGATACTTTCACATAAACAATGAGTTAGACTAAGTACTTTTACTACTAGTCAATAGAAAGGAAAAACTATCATTTTACTTACAGAACATTTAGGTCTTGGTAGAAGACTATCATATCATTTTCCTATTTTACTTTATTTTGTGATACATTCACATAAACAAAGAGTTAGACTAAGTACTTTTAGTACTAGTCAATAGAAAGGAAAAACTATCACTTTACTTACAGAACATTTAGGTCTTGGTAGAAGACTATCATATCATTTTTCCTATTTTACTTTATTTCGTGATATATTCACATAAACGATGAGTTAGAATAAGTACTTTTAGTACTAGTCAATAGAAAGGAAAAACTATCATTTTACTTACAAAACATTCGGGTCTAGGTAGAAGACTACATTTCATATTAATAGGAAATAAGGGATTTCTTAGGGCTTTTCATACTTACATCAACATTTTTATTTAAAGATTTACATGACATTCATAACAACATTCCAAAACAAGACAATAACACCTAAATACTTATGAATTCACCAGCTTTAAAGCTGATACTCGCTTTCAAAATTACTTGTATTCTCAGGTCATCAGTTAGACAGGTACGATGGCCAGGTTTTAAGAAGACGGAGCACAGACAAGACTCGTCTTATTTTGATTATTCATTTTATTGTTATACATTATGAAAGAACACACATGTATTAAAACTTTACTTTTAATGCAATGGATGATGTTGTTGCTTGTGTACTACTTTACACTGTTATGATACCTCACATGACGTCCTCCACCTCGGAACGTTTCCGTCGTTCTTGGTTTTGGGGTGTGACAGATTGGTATCAGAGCATTGTTTATAATGAATTAAGCATATCAACCCATAAAAGATATACTAACTATAAACACATTGGGATTAAAACACTCTGTCTAAGAGTTTATACTTTTAAATAATAAAGCATTTAACAAAGTATACGTGCCTGCATTCATACTAAAATCCATGTCACAATGACAAGAACAAAAGTATTGAGATTGTTGAATATCACAGGTAAGCTCGGGGATGTATGGTCAGTCTTGGGAGTGGCATAGCCTGATCAACTATGCTGTTTCGAGGAGTGATTAGCACATGCCCAAGAATGGTTGTGATATGGCAACAAGTCTAAAAACTTACCAACATTACCACAATGAGAACATTATAACAGAACCTAAGTCTAAAATACCATAGGGGTGTTTTGTATTACCATAAGTACCTTATACTTGAGAACTAAAGCGGGATCTTCATTACCAAGTTGATAGTTGCTAAGTGGATACACTAAAGTTATATGTAACTAGGATGTTATAGACTTAGAATCGGTGAAATTTTTGCTTTACCCCTATTCCTTGTGAATTTGGAGTTAAGGTCACTTATTCGAAGGCCTATCCTGTGTTGATTACATATAACTGGTATGCACTTTACAAATAGCGATGTGACTAATGAAGATTTCCTAAATAATTATCTAGATAATTCGTCTAATAATTATTTTCTTACCCTAATTCTCGCGTAGATAACATGGCTGGATTCCATCCCCACGGCAACCTGTTCCTTCCGAACGAAGTGATTGCTGGAGGGTTTGGAGAAGAACCAGATAATGATCATCCAATCCCTCTGAATGATCACCATGCTAAAGACCTTTCAGACGATGCCATCTCCGAACCCGGGGTTGAGGACCTACCCCAGGCAACTCCCTTTCCAATTCCTAACCCTCGTTCGGCTTTTCATGGCCCGACGCCTGAGTGGGTGGAATGTTTGGAAACATGGAGCCAAGGACAAGATCAGCCCATGCCATTTAATGGTGATCGAAGCTTCTATGACCTGAGCAATGGGGGCTCAGCAGACAGAATCATGCCTATTCTGATCCGAAGAGTTGCCCGAAACGAAATTCAGGGCAAGATAGCTCTACAACGTATCGTAGAAGTTGATACAAATGGAGGAATGCATATGCTTCACACCAGTCGCCTTGAACATGCTCGTGAGAGGTCTGAGAGAGACCATGAAACCCTGCTGCAAGCACTGGCTGAATCACGAGCCGAAGTCATGGAACTTCGAGTACGCCAGAGAGTGTACGAAAGACACCTACTTGATGTGGAACGCCAATTGGCTGGACTGAGAGTTCACCAGAGGGATGACCGTTGCTAGTAGTAGATACTTTACTTTATATTCCTTGTTAGAAAGGAATCGTATTCCTGTCTATGCCCGATGTGGCATTTTCTATGAAACTATCTTGTACTGTAAGTACTCTAGTTAGGTATTTATACTGTCAGGAACTATCTTCTCTGGGTATGATGTAAGACCTTTTTACAAGGTCATTTTCCCGAACTTTTACGTCATGAATATCAAAGATATTGACAGTCGGCTAACTTCTGTGTCGTTCTTTATTCGAATACTCTTATCATACTTTCATTAGAGTCTATCTGAAACATGCTCTAGTCAAGTCATTGGACTATAGCAATTTAACTCCGGAGACATCTCCGAGTCTCTTTTAATGGTTGGATCACGTTATTCGCCAACCAACGATACCTCGGCTAGAACGACATCTTGAGACCATTGCATGAACTTACTTCTTCCGATCTTTGCTAGGACTGCATCATAGGGATGTAGGTCAAACCTTCGTGAACATACTTCCATTCCGTACTAGGACTGTATCATAGGGGTGTAGGTCGAACCTTAGAGAACATACTTCTATTCTTTACATGAGCGATCGAACTACGTCTAGGTTCAACCATTCCCGCTCACAAATTCATTTTATTTCCGTATAACATAATCATGTCGCCAAAGAAAAACGATCAGCCCATTAACCAACCACCAACTCTTCAGATTGATGCATCTACCTTTCAAGCTGCAGTCTCGGCTGCCGTGTTAGCTATTCTGACCCACCTGAACGCTAACAACGCAAGTGTTAGCGAGATTGTTAACAATCATTCCAATCCAAGTAACAATCAAGCACCGCAACGAACAACAAACTACCACGATACCTCGAGTGCCGAGGCCAAGAGTAACAAACGGAACTTTTGGGCCAAAAGGAAGGACAAATCGCTTCGAAGGGCGAACAGGAAACAACCACCAGTAATAACTTTCACAGCCATGACATCTGTGCCTCAAACTACCTTTCCTTCTGGTATCCCAATTGCCCCTAACCCAGCCAGTCCGTATGTTGGGGACTTACCGAAGTGCGATAAGTGCGCCTTCCATCACCTAGGAGTATGTCATATACCGTACTGCTTTAACTGCAACAGAGACAGACATACTACCCGCTGCTGCAGATCTCGGATCCAACACATTACTTCGACCACCAATGTCGAAAACTCTCGAATATGCCATCTATGTGGCGAGATAGGGCACTTCAAGAAAGACTGCCCATCAGGGCAGATCGGCGATGGAACAAGAAGAGTTTGACCTCAAAATGGAAAGAGGCAGCGATGGAACCTACTATAGTATCGATTCACTTCCAATCGTCAATATTTTATATGCTTTTAAATCATGTTTAAAAACTAGTGCAACCAGGGTCTTATCTTTTTCGAGATCCCGTCCTTTTAGGGATGCTCGTGCTGCGTATACGTGTCTTTTGTAAGTATACCTTGTTCGCAGCAATAGTCTTGTAGTAAATCCTAAGTACAGTAACTCTGTTAATGGTTGCACTGTTGTGTTTTGGTCTGTAACGCCTTATGTTCAAATCTAATGTCTTTAGTTTCCGTATGATTCCGACCTTATCATACGACTCGAGTAAATTCGATCCTCGCAATACCAGCTTCATAAGTACATACTCTTTCTCAGAAATCGCCTTTTAGCGAAGCCGTCATATCAGAACACCGAAGTACTCATACAAGGAGTACCTTATAGTTCTTTTCCTTTCCGAAGGAATCCCCATAGTATTACTCGTGCAGTACGTCAAGTTCAATTCCAGGATTCATATGGTTGATCTATCACAGAAGAATGTATACATGAGAGTGATATATAATCAATGTTCTGCAGGTTTAGAATTGATGATTCCACTTTAACTTCTTTTCCCTCGATGGGATGTGAGATTAAGGAAGAATCAGTTATTCAACTACCTTTTCAGTCTTAATTATATACGACTCGTATACACGAAATTGTGATCATTGAATCACGTATGAATTCTAATATGAACTTCAGGACGGAGACTGTCCAGGAGTACGAGTAATTGCATTGGCATAGGAACAAACTTAGAACCCAATATGACTCTTATAACCAGATCGCCTTCAGTCTAAACACCTAAGGAAGATACAAGAACAGCCCAGACAACACAACAAACTATTCAATAATAGAATTAGAAGACCAGACTTCTCACCCTTAAGAGCTCTGGTCTTATTGTTACCAGAAGTCGACGGAGTGCATCTTATGTACCTCGACGACCGGAGACTTCATTAAGATTTCCTTTAGAAATCGTTGTCTCTGCCTCGCATAGACGAGTTGATTGAGCAACCACAGGGAAAGTGTTACTTTCAGAAACGGACCTGAGATCCGAATATCACCAGTTCGAGTGTTAGGGAAGGATGTCCTAAAGACTACCCTCCGAACTCGATACGGACACTTCGAGTCCGTAGTGAAACCCCTCGGATAGGACCAATACGCCCATAGTATTCATGAGCTAAATGAGTAGAGTACGCCTTCTTACTAGGATCAGTTCGTCATTTCTCCATGTAATGACTTATTTATCTACCCTAGTAGTCAGAAAGAACCCATAGAATCATTACCCTCAGAGATACTTTTCGCAAAGTTCTCAGAACAGAAGTTTCGGAATTTAGAGACAAATTTCCTGAGACACACTATTAGTGTTGTGGAAATTCTTGAGTACTTTGTCAAATTATCCAAAACCGTTGGGAATTTGTCGGCATCGTAGTCACCGGCGGAAAATTCGCCAAATTCTAGGTCTTACAGACCTACTATCATAGTCCATTCGGAACTCCCCGCAAACTTCAGGAACCCTTTCGACTTTGACCCAGCAAGGGATGGCCCTTGACTGGGAAGTAAGCGAGAGAAAGAACCTTTGGAATTCCAAGTGAGAGACCAAATTCTTTAGGAAACCTCACTCTGGGAACGGCTTAATACGCTTCATAAAGCGTGGAAAGCTAAATCCAATGTAGTTGGGACCTCCGAGATTCTTACCAGAATTGGTCCTACATCTCACAAATTAGACCTACTCTGCGAACTCAATAACGTACGTTTTCCCCTTCGCATCTCGAACTTGAAAAAATATCTTTCCATTAGGACTTTCGTAAGCCCTGTCGACGAGATCGAGATTTACGAGATCCTTGCCTTCGTATTAGAACCGTAGTGACCCTCGACCGAATGGCCAAGCGGACGAAGCAACGCCGTCTCCCATTAATGAAGGTTCGTTGGAATACCAACTGAGAACCCGATTTCACTTTGGAGCATGAGAGCAAATCGATTAGGAAGTTTTCACCTAACGACTCGATCACGTTTACCTACTTCCTTGCCTAAATTTTAATTTCGGGACGAAATTCCCTTTAAAAGGAGGATGATGTGACAACCCGAAATTTCCATTCTGAACAAAGCATATCAAGCCAATATAGGTTAGAACAGTTTCAGTGAAATTCCAGACTTCGAGTATAAGTTTGGCAGTTTTTCAGGATTTACACTTAAGGAGATATCAGGAGAGTGGATGCACTAGGGTTTTGTGCAACACTGTTATTCCAATACTCTAGGATATTAGAATTCATTCCGGGGATAAAAATATTTTCTGCCAAAAATCCTAGGACTATATATAGAAATCTGAACCAAATAATTCATTAGTTACATTTCCAATTAGAGAAAAGCCAAATTCTCTCTCACGGATCTTCGGGTTTTTATCCCAAATTGTGAGTACTTTGATCTAGTTATATTATATAGCTTAGATTGTGTTTAGAAACATCAAAATCGGACCAAAACCCCAAGATTTGGGAGTTTACCGCCCAAGAACACTTGGGGAGTAAACTCCATTTTAAGGGCCAAAAAGGTCCCAATGCCCCTCAAAGCCTTGGAACTCAAACTAGAAGCCTCTATTACATGTTTAGACCACAAAATCATAACAACACAACAAGATCTGTGAGTTTACCGCCCAAGAACACCTTGGGTAGTAAACTCCTTTTTGAGGGCCAAATGGTGCCTAGTCCTTCCTTAAGCCATGACACTAGTTTGGACTAGTACACTAATTAGTTTAGGGATAGAAAACAACCTCAAATCACCAAGCAAATAGTGTTCATGGCCAAGGAAGTTCTTGGGCCGTGAACTCCATTATAGGTTGCCAAAATGCCCTAAATGCCTTCATTAAGCCAAGAGACTAGCATAGCACATTACCTTGATGTATCTAGGACCCAAAGCAATCAAAATACCAACACCTAGGGGTGTTGGCGGCCGCAAACACATGGCCAATTGGTTCATGGGCCGAAAACATAAGTTAGGGGTGTTTTGATGCGACAAACACTTCCTAAGGCTTAGGCTTGAATTTAGGCATGTACCCTAAAGTGTTGATATCCTAGAAAACATGAGGAATCACAAGTATTAAGGAGTTTACGGCCAAGACAAGTCCTTGTGCCGTAAACCCCTATAGATGGGACAAATGACACCCTAACTCCTTCCTAATGCCTAGAACTTAACATAGCTCATATCCTTAAAGTGTTAGGAACCTCAAAACTGTTGGAATAATGTCTAACTCCATATCTATAATTGGTAAGATTGACCCGACCCGGCATGGTCCATTTGGGTTGCATGGCATCATGCACTTGGATAGACTATAATGAGAGAAATAAGACACTTATGGTTATTAATATATTATAAGTTCTAGTATATTAATAATAAGAATAATAAGATTATTTAATTAGTATTGATCAGGAATTAATCTAGGATTAATTAAGTGATCAAAAGAAGACTAATTAAATATATGGGTTGATTGTGTAAATCATCCATACTTGTATAATGGGCTAATGCTCCATGGATAATCAAGTTGGGCTAAAACCCATAGGATGGTCCATGGATGCTCGATGGTGTATTTGAACCCATGGATCCAAGGAAATGGAAAGTCATGACAATTAGGGTTTACCCTAATTGTAACACTATATAAAGATCTTATTCTTGACAAAATCGGCCACTAGTATCATTCTAAAGAGGGCTAGCCGATTTTCATGAAGTGTAGAATTCTCTCAAGTTATTCCAAGTGTAGTCGGTGTTGTGTGAACCATTTGAGGTGTCATACTTGGGGCACTTGGCACTCAAGCTTCATGAAGACTTTCTACATCAAAGAGGTATGTATTCTATCTTGTTACATTCATTGTTATGTATGCTAGATTAGGATAATACCTTGGATGTTCATATTTGCATGTATAATAGAGAAAACATAGATCCAAGGTATTTAGGGTTGCATGTACACTTAGGAGTGTTAGAATGCTCATAACCCAACAGTGGTATCAGAGCCTAGGCTTGTTTTCTTGTTATACTTGCAAAACTGCTTAAAAAATCGAAGTTGTTGTTGTCTGATCATCAGACTCGGTGAGTCCATCAGGAGACTCGGCGAGTCCATGCCTAAAAAGTGATCAAATCGATCCAACTCGCCGAGTTGGTTCATGCACTCGACGAGTTGGACCCCCAGACAGCATAAATTCGACTTTTTTGGCTGGAATTGGACTAGGAACATTACCATAAGATGTTTTTGAACTTATAAACTTGTTTTTGATGTGGTAATGTTCATGCTAATCCAATTTCAAAGAGATAGTTGTCAATAGATTCATGTTTTGTATTAGTTTAAGGTTTAGACTAATTACATGAAAAAGTTTGATTTGAATTATCTTGTTCTTATGAGTTGCTTAGATTAATAGAAAATTTTAGTGAAATAGTTGTTTTCAATCCAAATTAATCTAAAAGTTGATTCTAAAATGTGTTTTTGTAAATTGTCCTCAAGTTATATGAAAAGTCACATTTAAGTTTCATAAAACTCATAAAAGTTGGCAAAGGTTACAAAAATGAAGAGTCTAGTTCTAATGAAATGGTTTTATGACTCCATAACTTGTCCTGAAGTTATGGAGGATCAAGAGTCTCTTCATTAAATAATAAAAAAAAGTGTAACCTTAATTAATTCCATAAGTTATAAAATAAAGAAAAGTTAATTCTTTTATTAGTTTAAAGTCTTCCATAACTTGTCCTCAAGTTATGGAACTTGAAGAGTTTTTGGATTAAAACTACTTTAAACACATAAGTTATGGAATTAATTAGTTTTGAATAGTTTCAAAACTTGCCCTCAAGTTTTGGAATTTGTAAAGTTTTCTCTTATGAATACTTTAATTCCAAGTTAGCCCTTAGAATTTTAAAAGTTAAAATTCAACCCTTATACTTTATAATATTATAAGTTAATAACACACACACACACACACACACACACATATATATATATATATATATATATGTATGTATAAGAGTAAAGTTAGTCTTACCGCTAGTACGCCTCATTCACGAAGCC
Organism: Lactuca sativa; assembly: GCF_002870075.4. Lineage (NCBI taxonomy): Eukaryota > Viridiplantae > Streptophyta > Magnoliopsida > Asterales > Asteraceae > Lactuca > Lactuca sativa. The sequence continues at coordinate 19,933,592 of NC_056624.2, forward strand.
GGTCTATAAGGTGGGTATAAGGTTGTTGCCTATAAAATGGCAACTTAATGGGTGTCCACTCTCACCCACTGCTTGCTTGACTGGTGGAGGGTCGTTAGCCGAACGGGTTTGACAGGACTAGAATTCTCCCTTCATTAAAAGTATTAAGGATAAATACTAAGTAACTAAACCTTTTATAAATAGCCAATCTTAGTTACTTAGGAAAATGTGAATAAGGTGCTAATCCATGAAATTACACTTTGCACTTTGTTTAAGTCGGTTAGTGGAGTGTGTGTGGTTAACCGGCACACTAACTCGTATTTAACAAGGTAGGCAAAGGGTAACTTAATGTTTATCATAGTATCGATGGAGCGTGTGTGGTTAACCGGCACATCGATTGAGGGGTAAACACTTAAGGGTACCAAGTAATTTGTATGGTTACTTCACACCTTGTTTTGTGATCCTCGGCATCCCAGTCACAAAACCTGAAGGGCACACTCGATATTGAAACATGCCATTGAACAGTTCAATGAATCTCAAAAGATCTAGGAGTTTCAAAACCAATTAAAACCTAATAATACATTTCGTTTATCTCGGTGGAAATTGGTGAATCGTCATTCACCTACCTTTAAATATTTTATAGCTTGGATTACGGCATACCTCTTCTAAGTTATAAAATAGTTTGTTGGGTCCTAGCCTTAATATTTCATATTGGGTGTCATATTAAGGACTTTAAAATCAACTATCTTGAATATCAACCAAAAGATGTCTGGTTTAGACATTTATGATCTTCCCAAATCTCTTGAAACAAGCTTTCCTAAATGAAGATGATGTCCCATGGAAATCATACTTCTTTCACCTCCTCCAGTTATTCTCCCTAACCCACAAGTTCAAAGTCACTCAAGCCCTATTGGCAAGGCAAGGTCTAGGTGTGATCACATCTTGGAGATGTAGTCACATATTGACAAGCCGGGAGAGTTGGGTGTCAAAGTCTTGAGAATGTTGGTGGTTCAACTACTTTCTAAGTCACATAGTGAGTTCTTTTGGAACACCTATGAAACAGACTATGACAAGACCCTTAATGATCTTATCTATTTGATAAGATCAACTTCCTAAAACTTTATGGACATTGCCAATGATGACATTGGATATCTAGTAAAGCTCTCTCTTCCCAGTGGAAAGGGATCGGCCATAGTCAACTCGGTTGACCAAATGGTAAAGAGAAAAACTTAGTTTGTGATAGTCCCGTGTACCATTATCAAAGGGTCCATATGTTTATATTGCCAAAGAAAGGGGCATTGATTGCGAAGCTGCCAAATTTACCTAAGGATGTTAAAGTCAATAAGTTTGACTCTACTTTAGGTAAAGTACACTATCTAACTCTGCTAAGTTTCTATTCTGAGATTCTTATTACATGATGTGACTGGGTCACATGTTGATGTTTTAAGAATCAAAGAAAAGTAAAGGAACTTAAAGAACGAATATGCTGAATCTGATCGCGTAGATGGATTTCTATCGGGTAGTTTGAAGATCGGATTCTTGAGCTGCTTCTTAGGAGTTATGAGATATTGCTTAGGAATAGATAACAACAAGTTTTCATATGGATTGTAAGGATAAGTTTTTCCGCAAAGTTTTAAAATAAAAGAAATTTTTTGATTTTATTTATTTTAAAATATCCTTACAATGGCATTTGAGGAAAAATTTGTTGCTTATAAGATTCCATTAATAGCAAGAGTGGAAATATGAAATTGATTCTTTCATTTGTGGTAATGTCGAAATTTACCAAATAAGGAAAGATTCTCATCACCCAAGTTTCAATTGGACCGGAACTTGGAATCACGCAAGTTGTATAGCATGATGAATGAGAATTTTCAAGTATTGGAAAATTAAGACTAATTACTTGTTCACATGGATGTGTGAGTCAAGTGAAGGACTAAGGGATCGAGTACACAGTCTTGTGCACTGATTAAGTCCACCACAAAAGATTGATAAGATTATTCGTCTTAATTTACTATAGCTCAGTAAATATGGTTATACTTACAAGCTTAAGTGTAATTCTGAGACATTGGAAAAGGTTCCAATGTATGGCAGAGCGAATAAGAAGAATCAAATTAGGCAGAAGGATAAAAGTTTCTCAAATCTGAAAAGATGGAAGAGTACTTTAGTATCAGTTCTGTGATCATCTTAATGATTAAGAAACCATAGCACAATTAGTTCTCTAAGGAAATCTTAGTGCATTCTTAAGACTAAGAAGAGGAACTTGAATTGTTGAAGTGGTTAAGTCAAGAAGATGAGTCATACTTCATTCCAATACAAGTCTTAGAGTCATACTCCAAGAATGTAACTTGAGTGACATGTCTTAAAGAAGGTTTAAAACACTTGTTAAATGTAAGAGTAAAAGTTTTCTACTCTTGTATATTTGAAATTGGTAAGTTGTGATGTTTTGGATAAAACAAAGACCAACTAAGGCCAATTGTGTGAAGTGTTTGTCTTGATTAGAATCCGCACTATCTCTTGGATGTTTGACAAGGAAGTCTTATATGTCAAGAGGACAGTGGGAGTCTTAAAGGTCTTGAAAGTCTCAAGAACTAATCAAGAATAAAACCTGAAGTTCTTCACTAGCACATGAATTGAGGTTTATAACCTATCGTGTTGACATATTATGTACCCATTCCAATTAAAGTTGGCTTTGCATATGAGTTCTTAGAGTTCTCAATGTGTTGCACAACAACTTGGAAGCAATGGCAGGCCCTTGAGCTGCGAGGTGGCAAGAAGTTAAGATCGAGTTCAATCCATATGAGTTTGGATTTGTCATTATCCATGTCTTGTGACTATGGTTTTGACAATTCACATGGATAAGAACACATACACCAGTAAATCTAAGTGTCATAAGGTTTCTCTCTGATTCATGAAAATGATGGTGAGGAAACACTTTCACTAAGTAGATTTTAAGCTAGATAGCAATTGTGATATTTACATTCTCAAAGTCGTTAGTGGAGCGTGTGTGGTTTACCGGCGCACTAACCTGGACTTGTGAGAAGTGGAAAAAAGGTCTAACCATTATGATTACGACATCCCTCTTCATAATTGTTTAGACACACAAGTGTGCTATCTAAGGGAAGGTGTATGATTTTTGATAAAGTTTTATCAAAACAAGCTAGTATCAGAAATCTAAACTTTGGTAAGAAAGTCAGTTGATTTTTGAGTACATGTCAAAGCTAGTGGGAGCATAAGTGTTATGCTAATAAGCATCATGTTAGTGGGAGCATGATAATTATGATAAGTATTGCAAGTTAGCAATGTTAATTATAGAAAACAAAAGGTTTCAATTGGGAAAAGTTGTTTTGCTATAATTAAGGGAGAGGAAATTATACTTCATCTCAAATCTATAATCTTAGATCGTGAGGTTTTAATCACTTAGTCAAAGATATATATATGAATTTCATGTTGGAATGGCTCAACATAAAGAAATTCTGTATATGGGTCCATTATTTGCGTTCTAAAATTCTATGATGATTACGGCATCCCTTTTCATAATCTAAATTATGAGAACTTGGCAAATAGAAATGGAAATGTTATAGCAAAAGACCGGTTTAGTCTTTATGTGAGACATCATGAATCGTGTCCGATATGCTTCGGATATAGGATCGATTACATGTGCTATATTCATCCATTCTAAAATTTTCCTAATGCCTGGGGCATTAAGAAGGGAAAACGTTTAGAACTGGATATGACTAAAAGTATTAAACAATTATTGAGGACAATCTAAGGTTTACCAAAGATTGGTTGCTCAAGGACAGTTGGAAGTATAGTGATAATTCTGGAAGGACCATATTGACATAATCTGGAAGGAGGCAACTCTTGTTCAGAAGTGATAGTCAAAATGGAATCTAGAAATGTTTCAAAGTTAGAATTTTCAATCTGTTTAAGATTAGGAAACTTAATGCAAGAAGGATGTTTCCAAGGAGCTGATCTCCTTTTGAATACTCTATAATGATTGTTGTCAAGTCTTTTTGACTTTGTGCATAATCATTACAAGAGGATCAATGCATATAAGTTTAGAATCTAACAGATTTTAGTAAATGACATGAATTTGGAATTTTTGTATTTGTAGTAAGGATTTGGGAGTGTGAAAAGAGAATCATTGAAGTTATGTTCAATGGATCTAGTTCACAAAGTAAAGATCATAGACAAACATAGTATGCATACTTGGTGTATGGCATGACTAGTGTTTAGAAAACATAGTGTACATGCTTGGGGCATGGGACAACTATTGTTTTAAATTCAAGAATAAAGTTGATAGCTGAAACAATATACAATGAATAATGTGTAATCATATGGTGATAAATAAAAGTTGTTTTATTTATGTTCATAGGTTTTGATACCATATTGGATTCAATTATTATTGTGTTTCACTTTGCATGTTTTGACTTCCCGAATGAACTGGGTTATTCTTCCAGAATGACTAAGTTATTCAAACCATCCACAGTCGGTCATATATTGGAAGTAGATATGAATGAAGACTGTCATGGGTTGGCTTGTAGAGGTCTAAGGTGTTGGACAAAGGGCTACAACACTCATGAGTGCTCATAAGTTATGAGTATTGGATTCAACCCGCGCTCATTGGAATCACTTCATGGATTTTATCATGAGTGATCATGAGACGATAATATCTTATATTCTTCAAACCTAGAGATATGAGTTGTTACTATGAGTTGATAGTACATTGATTGCACGAAAACGCATTTGGTAACTCGGTGCTATAAAACGTGTCTTTGTGTATGATTCAACAAGTAGTAGAACAATCCATATGAGTCGAAGTTTATCCATTCCTTTTACCTTTGGGATAAAAGCGATATCTGTGGGCCCCTCGATGATTTGATGATGACAAAATGAAGTGCTCACCCGGGCCAGGACTGATTTGATTTGTTCAGTTAGTCAGTCGTCATAAATCGGAAATCGGGAAGCAACAAATGGACAGAGATAATGATTATAATCCATGTCTCAGTCCATACGATATCTAGAATGGAGGAATATATGATCCCTTATCTAATGGACAAGTCACTGACAAAGGTCAGAGTTCATCTACAAGGTCAGAGTTCGACAGAAGCTTTTGAGATCTATGATTGCCAGTCGGTTCTTGAAGTCATACGCAATATTAGTTTTAGACTTATCCAAGTGGGAGACTGTTGGATTAATGTGTAAGTCCATAACTATAATTGGTAAGACTTGACCCGACCCGACATGGTCCATTTGGGTTGCATGGCATCATGCACTTGGATAGACTATAATGAGAGAAATAAGACACTTATGGTTATTAATATATTATAAGTTCTAGTATATTAATAATAAGAATAATAATATTATTTAATTAGTATTGATCAAGAATTAATCTAGGATTAATTAAGTGATCAAAAGAAGACTAATTAAATATATGGGTTGATTGTGTAAATCATCCATACTTGTATAGTGGGCTAATGCTCCATGGATAATCAAGTTGGGCTAAAACCCATAGGATGGTCCATGGATGCTCCATGGTGTATTTGAACCCATGGATCCAAGGAAATGGAAAGTCATGACAATTAGGGTTTACCCTAATTGTAACACTATATAAAGATCTTATTCTTGACAAAATCGGGCACTAGTATCATTCTAGAGAGGGCTAGCCGATTTTCATGAAGTGTAGAATTCTCTCAAGTTATTCCAAGTGTAGTTGGTGTTGTGTGAACCATTTGAGGTGTCACACTTGGGGCACTTGGCACTCAAGCTTCATGAAGACTTTCTACATCAAAGAGGTATGTATTCTATCTTGTTACATTCATTGTTTTGTATGCTAGATTAGGATAATACCTTGGATGTTCATATTTGCATGTATAATAGAGAAAACATAGATCCAAGGTATTTAGGGTTGCATGTACACTTAGGAGTGTTAGAATGCTCATAACCCAAGAAAAACATCAAATGGTACTCCTTATCATGAGTTTACGGCCGTAAACTCATGGGGGAGTCGTCCCAGGGCCGTGAACTCCAAAACATGTGGTTAGTTGACCATAAACTCCCATTTGAGGTCTTGCACTCCTTTGTCACAACCCATTAGCCTCCTAGCACTTGACCAAAAGTGTTTTCCTCGCATTAGGACTTTTATACATGTTAAATTAGTGTTATAATCACTAATTGATTATATACATATGTCTTCATATGTAATTAGGACCATTGTGTGTGTCTAAAGTTTCCACTTGACACCTAGTAGTCCTACCTCATCAGTTCATCTGTATCACCCGCAACAGGTGAGTTCATACCCCTTAATCAATGTTTTAAATGATTTTAAAATGCTTTAATGGGGTGGGGGGATACAAGTAGAAAACAATATGTTATTAAATCACTCTTATGTATTTTATAACTGTGTTTTCATCCAGTAGATTTCACATACTTCAAAATGCGATACATGAAATGGTTTTCTATCTTAAAATACCTTGATAACAAAAGTATTAGTTTTGAAATGTTTATTAAAATGACATCAAGTCACTCTTAATTATTGTTCAAAACTCTTAGATATCTTGCAAAACCAATATTTTTACCTTCTTGAGCAAAACTACACTTATACGCCTATGTTCTTACATATGTATTGATGTTATAGTTTTCATCCTTCATATAGTTTCCCACACTCTTGGGTAGCAAGGGGGTATAAACTTACTTGATCAACCAATCTCCTTTCAGTTAATTATCATAGGGATAATTAGAAGATATCAAACATTATTCCTAGTATAAGGAATCACACAAGAGTCAATTCATTCATGAGTCTATACCAGTACCTTACATGATACATGAGTATAATTACCTAGGATTACATGATACATGAGTACGTTTACATAGCTACATTTATCTGAATACGCTTACATGAATAACATACATGAGTACCTTTACATATGCTTACATGATACATGAATACGCTTACATGAACACATTACATGAATACCTTTACGTAGATACATCTACCTGTGTATACTTACATGAATACTTGAAACTCCATTCGTAAAGATGATTTATTAGTACCTTTAGTAAATCATCCAGCCCATCCCAGTTCAACGGGAGTCAGTTACGGGACTAACCATTCCCGGAACCACTGTTCGCTACAGAGGTTAATGGACATTTATGGATGCCTAAGGTTATTACTTATATTAGGAGTCAGTTACGGGATTAACCATTCCTGGAACCTACTGTTTGCTACAGAGGTTAATTGGAAAATCTTCGGATGTTCATTAGGTTATCTATTTTGCTTATAGCGATGTAGAGTTAGTTACGCTACTAACCATTCCTGGAACCTACTGTTCGCTACAGAGGTTAATTGGACAATCTTCGGATGTTCATTAGGTTATCTATTTCGCTTACAGCGATGTAGAGTCAGTTACGGGACTAACCATTCCTGGAACCTACTGTTCGCTACAGAGGTTAATTGGACAATCTTCGGATGTTCATTAGGTTATACCTTTCGCTTCGGCGATGTCGTGTTAGTCCTGGTAATCCAGGGATAACACTTACATGATTATACTTTTTCCTGTTTACTTTATTTTGTGATACTTTCACATAACTGATGAGTTAGACTAAGTACTTTTAGTACTAGTCAATTGAAAAGAAAGAATATCATTTTACTTACAGAACATTTAGGTCTTGGTAGAAGACTATCATATCATTTTCCTATTTTACTTTATTTTGTGATACTTTCACATAAACGATGAGTTAGACTAAGTACTTTTAGTACTAGTCAATAGAAAGGAAAAACTATCATTTTACTTATAGAACGTTTAGGTCTTGGTAGAAGACTATCATATCATTTTCCTATTTTACTTTATTTTGTGATACATTCACATAAACAAAGAGTTAGACTAAGTACTTTTAGTACTAGTCAATAGAAAGGAAAAACTATCACTTTCCTTACAGAACATTTAGATCTTGGTAGAAGAAAATCATATCATTTTTCCTATTTTAATTTATTCATGATATATTCGCATAAACGATGAGTTAGACTAAGTACTTTTAGTACTAGTCAATAGAAAGGAAAAACTATCATTTTACTTACAAAACATTCGGGTCTTGGTAGAAGACTACATTTCATATTAATAGAAAATAAGGGATTTCTTAGAGTTTTTCATACTTATATCAGCATTTTTATTTAAAGATTTACATGACATTCATAACAGCATTCCAAAACAAGACAATAACACCTAAATACTTATGAATTCACCAGCTTTAAAGCTGATACTCGCTTTCAAAATTACTTGTATTCTCAGGTCATCAGTTAGACAGGTACAATGGCCAGGTATTGAGAAGACGGAGCACAGACAAGACTCGTCTTATTTTGATTATTCATTTTATTGTTGTACATTATGAAAGAACACACATGTATTAAAACTTTACTTTTAATGCAATGGATAATTTTGTTGCTTGTTTACTACTTTACACTGTTATGATACCTCACATGACGTCCTCCACCCCGGAACGTTTCCGCCGTTCTTGGTTTTGGGGTGTGACACTCCCCGTAAAAATGTAGTTGGCTTTTCTTGTCAATCTTCATTTGGAGCTTGGCTTCAGCTTTAATCTTCAATTTCTTCACAACTTGAAGATGAACAATTGAATGTTCTAGGTGAATGACTTCATCTTGAACAGTTGGACTTTTCTTCAAAATTTGGCTTTGAACGAATGTTGGGTGAGGAGGCTTCAAGTAGAGATTCTTGAAATGGCACTTTCAGCTTGAGAATCTTCAGAGAGAATATCAGAGAGAATGAATCTTCTGGATTACTTTAGCAGGTACATAGATAGCAACAAATTGATTGAGGAGGCTTCAATGCAATCTGCCACGTAATCTTCAAGTACAACATCACCTTGCTTCTAGGGTTAAAAGATTGAATGTTAAAAGAATAATCTTCATTTCTTGTTCCTTTGAATGAGAATTCTTCGACAATCATGGATGAAACTTTGGCTCAGAAAATCTCGATACAGTCTTCATGAGTCTCATCTACATCTGAATTCACTTTTCAAGACAGAAAAATTTGAGATAAAAACAAAACTAAAAGAAAACTTAACACACAATATTTTTGGATTTTTCATATTTTCTGAAAAAATAAAACAGAGACATAAATATTTTTGGATTTTTGATTTTTTTTGAAAAAAAAATAGGACAGAAATAACAATATTTTTTTGGATTTTTAATTTTCTGATATTTGTTTGATTTCTTTTTTTTTAATTTTTAATTCTCCCCCTTAAATTTGTGTATAGAGGAAAACTATGAACAAATTTAATATAAACAAAAATATTTGGGATCAAAGTTGTCAAGCAATTTAATATCGTTTATCAGCACACGCATGCATGTTTGGATCTGGTCAATCTTGTGGTGCATTCAAACACAAAGGATGTTGACAAATTGGACAGTGTATAAGTGACAAGACAGTTGTACCTATATACCTAAATAGAAATTTAGCTGATGACGACCAAGGATATTGTTGTCCACTTAAATTAAGCAGCAAGGTCTACAAACAACCTATTAAGTGATTCAATTTTAGGTGCACTAGAACATGTTTCCCACTTCCCGATATACCCCAGTAATCAGGAACTTCCAAAGAACTCCTTACTTTAGGTGAGTAAACAATCATTAAGAAAGAAATCAGATATAGAAGTGCATATGTTGTATCCCAGGTTGGATGTCTTCCAATAACACAGAGGGAACAACATATGACTAACATAGATAGAGGATTAGAGAGATAGTAGGGTGCATATGATGTGTTCCATGTTGGATCTTCCGATCACGCAGAGAGAACAACATATGGCTAACAAATAGAAAGAATTGCATAGATAAGAAGATGCATAGAAATAGAGTTGCATATATTGCATTCCAGGTCAGATATGTTCCAATCGCGCAAAGGAGGTAACATATGATTGATAGATAGAAAGCAAGAAAATAATTTCCTACAGACCTACTTGAATTGGACTTCTTGGCCAACATTTCCTTCTTGACCTTGGGAGTTGGATTCTTGGCCTTTTGCGTGTTCCAATCACCATTGCGCGATTGTGACCTTGACGGGCTTCTTTTGGGGTATCTCCCTCTTGGCGCGTTCCGCTACCCTTCTGCGTAATAGGGAACGTATGCGCGATTAGGAGAATTTCTGGCAATGTGTCCAGGTGTTCCACAGTGAAAACATATCTTTTTCTTCACGTAGGAATTATTTCTTCCTGCCCCTGGTGGCGTGCCCTTGCCTTGTCTCTGATTGTTCCTAAAAGCACACTTGCAATAGGCACTCTGTTTAGCTTGAATTGGTGGCCTGTATTTACCAACAACAGATTGTTTAGAAGCAGCATATTCAAAGTTCAAGAAGTCATTTGTTTGTTCAATAATTTCCTCCTTGTTCTCATCTTCCGCTACTTTACCTGCACACAAAGTAGAAGAATCAGAAACGTTCACCTGAATAACCTTAGTAGGCCCAGATGGTTCAGTCTTAACTGAAGCTGGGACAGGTTTTTGGCCATACTGAGCAGGAATTTCTTCCTCATTGGTCTTAAGGGGTGGGTTATAGTTGTCATTAAAGGGAGGTAGAACACTATGATATCCTAAACCCTTAGTTTGATTATCTTTAAATGTTAATTGTTTCTCTATCATGGATGCAACTACCTCACTTGACACATCAAATTTCTTAAAGTTGAATTCAACATCTTTATATTTAGCTTTTAATGCATCAAGTTCGGTAGTCATGTTAGCAAGTTGTTCCTTAACATATTTATAATTTTCAAATGTATTGCTATATTCTTCTTGAAGTTTTCGGAAGTCCTTGATTTTGGCGTCTAGTTGTTCTTTTAATGGTTTTGGACCTTTTCTAAGTGTATAGCCTTCGTATTTGAGGTCCTCATTTTCTCTTTTTAATAAATTGATTTGATCTCGGAGAAATTTAATAGGAGCTTCACAAGATTGAGTACATGGAGTTTCATCGATCTTGGTGTTTGAAGAACTCATTGTTTACCAAAGATTTCCCTTAGACTTGAAAATGTCTTTTGACTAGAAACCTTAAAATTCAACCTAAAAAGTCAAATTTTAAAAGTCAAACCGAAAAGCAAAAAGTAAAAATTTGAAGGTTAAACGACAAAGTCAAAGTTTAAAGTCAAAGGTCAAACTTGAAAGTTGAAGTCAAATTTTTAAGGTCAAAAGTAAAAAATGATAGTGAAAAATTAAAAACCAAAATTTTGGGTTGAAATGAAATTTTAAACTGTGAAAAATTGATTTTTGGGCTAAATTTGTCAAAATTCCGAAATTAAGGTCGAAACAGCGAAGCTACTTGAGTTAAACGGGGAAGATGAATAGCAAGTGGCTTGCTAGATCAATTGGAAAGAGCATGGGTTGAGTATGCTAGAGGCGCGAGTTTGAATCTTGCATCACCCAATTTCTTTTTTATACTCGCTGCCACCGAGAACTCACACACCAATGCTGCTAACCTACGAGGACCGCAAATGAGGACTGGACCGAACACATGCGCGACTTCGGAGCACAAACTTTCCTTGGCTGTAAACGAACTTCTGACCAAAACAAGATTTCGGCCGCAAAACCCTCGTAAACCCTAGCCGCTTACCGAATACGCCGCCACCCCTTGCAGAAGCTTGCTGTTTGTGTGAAAGTGGCTGCCGGAACTCGCGTTTTTTTCAACTTTTTAGCACCAAAACTCGATCAAAAAGTCGTTTTTATGAAAAACATGAAGAACAAACCCCCAATATTTTGTCAAAAACTATCCAAAAACGCAAAATCCATCAAGTAAAAGAGCAAAAACGCTCCATACTCAACGACTCTAGAACTTCCCTCAAGTGCTCCTCGTGCTGCTCTCGAGTCTTGGAACAGACCAAGATATCATCGATAAACACAATCACAGACCGGTCCAGTATCAGCCTACATGCACGATTTATGAGATCCATGAACGCGGCTGGAGCATTGGTGAGCCCAAAAGGCATCACCACGAACTCGTAATGGCCATAATGAATCCGAAACGCTGTCTTCTGAACATCCTCATCCCTAACCCTCATCTGTTGATAACCTGATCGCAAATCAATCTTGGAAAACCAAGATACACCTAGAAGTTGGTCAAAAAGATCATCAATCCTTGGGATTGGATAACGGTTCTTTACCGTTACCTTATTCAGCTCCCGGTAGTCAATGCACATATGGTGACACCAATCCTTCTTCTTCACAAACAAGATCGGTGCTCCCCAAGGAAAACTGCTCGGTCGAATGAATCTACTGTCTAACAGCTCCTGCAGTTGTGTAGACAACTCCTGTATATTGGGAGGAACCAACCGATACGATGTTTTGGCTATCAAAGCCGCACCTAGAATCATATCAATCCTGAACTCAACACCTCTCCGGAGGCACCTTAAGCAAATCCTCTAGAAACACATCAGGATAATCCTGCACAATCAAAACATCATCCACAGTTGCCTTAACCTTATCCCATGTATCCATAACATAGGTGACAAATACTAAACAACCTTGCTAAATATAGCATCTAGCCCTCGCTGCTGGACACAATAACGACCCACCATGGGATTTCACTCCCTGAACCACTAACTCTCTCCCACTACGGGTTTAAATTCAGACTGGATACTACTCACAATCGATCACCTCCCCATTGGGGCTCAGTTAATCCATACCCACCAATAACCTTATTCCCACGTAAAGGTATGGGAACCAAATCTATTGAATACTATGCACTGAACAACTGAAGGTTATAACCCCGATGAACCCACACAACCCGAACAGAACTATCATCTGTGATCTCGACATCTAACAGACAATCAAGCTCCCTTGGAGCTCTAGCAAATCTCTTTCTAAGAGCAAGCAACACAAAGAATCGGGTAGCCCCGAATCAAACAATACTAAAGCAGAATACCATTCATAAGGAACGATCCTAAAATAAAACACTTAAATATAAGCAAGAAATTCAATATATATAAAGAGATAAGGAGTAGATACATACCTGTCACCATGTTGGGAGTCGCATGAGCCTTCTCAGCCGTCAACTGAAAAGCCCTGCTCTTCACCACATGTGCATCTACCTGACCCTGGTGGCTGTCAGTAATCCGAAGAGTTGTAGGAGTGGGTGCTGAAACCGGTCCTTCTACAGCCAAAATCGGACAATGGGCCTTCTTGTGGCCCCTCTAATTTCAATGAAAACAAATCAGATCAGATACCGGGGTGGTGGTGGTGGTAGCAGTGCAATCCCTACTAATATGACCTGTCCGGCCGCACTTGAAGCAGCCCGAACCACCCACCCTACATGCTCCCTCATGCACCTTGTCACACTTGCCAAAGAGGCACTGGCCCTATTGGCCTCTAGTCCTAGAAACAGATGTTGGATAAGATGTCTAAGTCTATAACTATTTCTGGTATGTACTTGACCCGACCTGGCATGGTCCATTTGGGTTGCATGGCACCATGCAATTGGATAGACTAAATGAGAGAAATAACACTTGGAGATTATTAATATATTATAAGTTGTAATATATTAATAATATTATTTGATTAGTTTGATCAATAATTAATTTAGAATTAATTAAGTGGTCAAAAGAGAACTAATTAAATATATGGGTTGATTATGTAAATCATCCATATCTTGTATAGTGGGCTAAGAGGCTCCATGGATTATCAAGTTGGGTTCTACCCATAGGATGCTCCATGGATGCTCCATGGGAGTTACAAACCCATGGGTCATGGAAATGAAGAGTCATGACACATTAGGGTTTACATGGTGTAACCCTAGATGTGTCAACACTATATAAGAATCATATTCTCCACCAAAATCGGCTACACTAAGGAAACTAGAGGGCTTGGCCGATTTTGAGAAGTGTGTATTATCTCAAGAGTCTTTCCAAGAGCATTTGGTGTTGTGTGAAGCATTTGAGGCATCACACTTGGGGTGCTAGGCTCACAAGGTTTCAAGGAACACAAACAACAACAAGGTAAGTTATTCTATCTATACTTTAAGTTAAAATTGTTCCCCATGTATGCTAGATAGGAATATAACCTTGGAATTCAACTTTGCATGATAATTAGACAAACATAGATCCAAGGTTATTAGGGTTGCATGTACACTTAGGAAGTGTTAGAATGCTCAAAACCCATCAGTGGTATCAGAGCCTAGGCTTGTTTGTTTGTTATTTGTGCTTAAAAGTTGAAGAAAGTCGAAAATCTTGCTGTCTGACTGATGGACTCGGCGAGTCCATGGGGAGGACTCGTCGAGTTCATGTGTATCTTCAACCTACTCGGCGAGTAGGTTTATGCACTCGGCGAGTAGGATCGACAGAGTGCAGAATTTCGACTTCAGTTGCTGGAAATGGATTAGAAACATTACCCTAAATTGTTTTGGTACTTGAAAACTTGTTTTAGAAGGTGTAATGTCTTTTCTAACTCATTTACAACAACTAGTTATCAAAATTACAAAGATTAAAGTGTGATTTTGGTATATGAAAGTGTTCATGTTCATGATCTTGTTCTTATGATGTTTAGATGATCATAGGAATTATTTGTAACCTATGTGGTAGATTAATTCTTGATCATAATGTTATTTAATGGAGTCCATAACTTGTCCTCAAGTTATGGAAAACCAAAAGTCTCTTGGATTGAAACCATTAAAAGAACACAAGAGTTAGAAAAGTGAAAAGTCTTCATTTTATTACTCTATTAAACTCATAAGTTACAAGATATGAAAAGTTTTGAAATTTTACAAAACTTGCCCTCAAGTTTTGGAACAAGTAAAGTTAAGATTAAAACTTTAGTTCCAACCCCTAGAATTTTAAAAGTTAAAATTCAACCCTTATACTTATATTATTATGATTTAATAATTATATATATATGTATAAGAACAAAGTCGTCTTACCGCTAGTACGCCTCATTCACGAAGCCGGTCTATAAGGTGGGTATAAGGTTGTTGCCTATAAAATGGTGACTTAATGGGTGTCCACTCTCACCCACCGCTTGCTTGACCGGTGGAGGGTCGTTAGCCGAACGTGTAAGACAAGGACTTAAAAATTCTCATTCAAAGTATGATGAATATTATAAAGTAACTAAATGTTTTATTAAATTCCCAATCTTAGTTACTTTAGGAAAAATGTGAATAAGGTGCTATTCCATGAAATTACACTTTACACTTTGATTAAGTCGTTGGTGGAGCGTGTGTGGTTAACCGGCACACTAACTTGGACTTAACAAGGTAGGTAAAGGGTGACTTAGGGTTTATTATAGTATCGATAGAGCGTGTGTGGTTAACCGGCACATCGATTGAGTGATAAACTTTAAGGGTACCAAGTGATTTGCATGGTTACTTCACACCTCGTTTTGTGATCCTCGGTATCCCAGTCACAAAATTTGGAGGGCACACTCGAGATTGAAACATGCCTTTGAAAAGTTCATTGAATCTCAAAGAATCTAGGAATTTCTAAGAACCATTCAAAAAAAAACCTAATACTTAAATATTGCGGTTTTCATGGTGGAAATTGGTGAATCGTCATTCACCTACCTTTCAAATATGACATAGCTTAGATTACAGCATACCTCTTCTAAGTTATATTATATTGTGATTGGATCCTAGCCTTAATATTACATTTGGGTGTTTTATTAAGGACTCTCTTATATCTAATCTAATCTTGTTCTCTTTTCTTCAGATGTCTTTCAACAATGCTTCTGGCTCTAATCCTAATGGCTCCTTTACCCTTATGAACTTGTGTGGGAAAGTCACTTTTGATGGATCCAACTTCAATGAGTGGATCAGAAACATCAAGATGATTACCCGCTACGAGGACAAAGAATATGTCCTTGATAAGGAGCTTAAGGAGATTGATGAGACCACTGCAACTCCTCAGGAGATCGCTGACTTTCGGGCACATGAAAGGGATGCTACGAAAGTGGCTTGCATCATGATGGCCACGATGACAGCGGAACTCCAAAAGTCTTATGAGGATTTCTACCCTTATGAAATGCACCAAGATTTGATGGAAAGATACCATCAAAGTGCAAGACAAGAGAGGTATGAAATCATCTGCTCCATGATAACAACCATGATGAAGGACGGGGAATCCGTCACGAGCCACATGCAGAAAATGCAAAGGTATGTGGATCGTTTGCTGAAACTTAATGTGAACTTCCAGGAGGATCTTGCAATAGATATTATTTTGCATTCCTTACCATCGTGCTATGATCAATTCCGCATGACATATCACATGAACAAGGAAGAAGTCACCCTCAGCAAACTTCAGGGACTTCTCAAGACCGCAGAATCAGGTCTTAAGGGGAAGTCGGTTGCTATCACTCCTA
This sequence comes from Lactuca sativa, assembly GCF_002870075.4. NCBI lineage: Eukaryota > Viridiplantae > Streptophyta > Magnoliopsida > Asterales > Asteraceae > Lactuca > Lactuca sativa. Next base: position 19,949,907 of record NC_056624.2, read on the forward strand.
CTCCAAACTCAACTCCGGTTTTGGCAATCGGGAAAAGTCGAGGGAGGAAGAGAAAGAGATCTTCGAAGGGTACCAAGGCTCGGACCCTTGATGGCTCTTCTTCAAGTGGAACCAAGAAAGGTTTCATTACTCCTTCTTCTGACCCAAAAGAGGCTGAATGCTTCTATTGCCATGAAAAGGCTTATTGGAAGTGGAACTGCCCAAAGTACCAGCAGGATGTGAAGGATGGGAAAGTTAAACCCAACCATGCAGGTATTTACACTATCATTTCTAATAACTCACCCCATTCTAAATCTTGGGTCCTTGATACCGGTTGTGGTATTCATATTTGTTGTGACTTGCAGGGACTAAGAAGAAGTGAGGATGTGGAGCAAGGAAGAATAAACTTGATCATGGGGAATAGGAAAGCTTCACCTGTCACCAAGATTGGAGTTTATACTTTATCGCTAAGTAGTGGGTTTAGTTTAGATTTGAATAAATGTTGTTACTCGCCAGGAATGGCAAGAAATATTATTTCCTTTCATGCTTTGTACAAACAAGGGTTTACCTTTTCATTTAATAATGAAGTTGGTTCTATTGATGCTTTCTTTAATAATGTTCTTTATTTTAAAGCATTACCTTGTGATGGTGTGTATGAAGCTGTGTCTGTTGTAGATAATTTAGGAAATAATGTTTTGTGTATTGATTCTACTAATAATAATAACTTGGATAAAGCATCTTTATGGCATTCTCGTCTTGGACATATAAGCAAGAAACGCATAGGCCAACTCCAAAAGGATGGAGTCTTGGAGTCGTTTGACCTTAAGTCAGATGATAGTTGCGAATCATGCTTACTTGGAAAAATGACAAAGTCACCATTCACAGGTTCGTGTGAGAGGGGTGAAGGTTTGTTGGACCTTATACACTCGGGTTAAGCATCTTCAGCATGCTCGGAGCATAGGGCTGAAGGATGATATTAGATTTAGTAGTTAGATAATCTCGAAATTTGTAAAGTGTAATTGACATTTGATGATGAATAAAAATGTTTTATTTATGAGTAAAGTGTTGCTATCTCTTGTCGATCGTTTACTTTATTTCTTTTGCATGTTTTGACTTCCAGAATAATTTTGTTTGGTATAACATATTATTCAAACCTCCACAGTTGGTCATATGTCGGAAGTAGGTATGAATCAAGACTGTCATGTTTGGTTGTAGAGGTCTTGGACAAGGCTACAACAATCATGAGTGCTCATAAGTCATGAGCATTGGACTCAACCCACGCTCACTGGAATCACTTCATGGAATTCTATCTCGAGTGATCGTGAGACGGTAATATCGTATAAGTCTTCAAACCTAGAGATATGATTTGTTACTTACAAGTTGGTTATGCATTGATTGTACGAGAAAACACATTGGTAACTCGATGTCATAAATCGTGCTCTTGTGTGTAATTCAATGAGTGGTAGAACAAACATATGAGTCGAAGTTTATCTGTTCCTTCTTGGATTAGAAGCTGATATCTGGGCCCCTCGATGATTTTGTTTTGACCTATGTACCGGGCCCGGTCAGAACTAAGTTGATGTGTTCAATTAAGTTCTATGTCAAACAAATCGGAAATCGGGAAACAAATGCTAGACAATAAGCAAGACAGTGTTCCATGTATTTGTCCGGCTGATATCTAGAACAGAGGATTATATGATCACTTATCTTAAATGGCGTACCATCATCTTCTCAGTTCCGAGAAACCTTGAAAGAGCTACGATTGCCGGTCGGTTCCTGAAGTACTAGAGATATAGTTATTAGACTTATCCAAGTGGGAGACTGTTGGATAAGATGTCTAAGTCCATAACTATTTCTGGTATGTACTTGACCCGACCTGGCATGGTCCATTTGGGTTGCATGGCACCATGCAATTGGATAGACTAAATGAGAGAAATAACACTTGGAGATTATTAATATATTATAAGTTCTAATATATTAATAATATTATTTGATTAGTTTGATCAATAATTAATTTAGAATTAATTAAGTGGTCAAAAGAGAACTAATTAAATATATGGGTTGATTATGTAAATCATCCATATCTTGTATAGTGGGCTAAGAGGCTCCATGGATTATCAAGTTGGGTTCTACCCATAGGATGCTCCATGGATGCTCCATGGGAGTTACAAACCCATGGGTCATGGAAATGAAGAGTCATGACACATTAGGGTTTACATGGTGTAACCCTAGATGTGTCAACACTATATAAGAATCATATTCTCCACCAAAATCGGCTACACTAAGGAAACTAGAGGGCTTGGCCGATTTTGAGAAGTGTGTATTATCTCAAGAGTCTTTCCAAGAGCATTTGGTGTTGTGTGAAGCATTTGAGGCATCACACTTGGGGTGCTAGGCTCACAAGGTTTCAAGGAACACAAACAACAACAAGGTAAGTTATTCTATCTATACTTTAAGTTAAAATTGTTCCCCATGTATGCTAGATAGGAATATAACCTTGGAATTCAACTTTGCATGATAATTAGACAAACATAGATCCAAGGTTATTAGGGTTGCATGTACACTTAGGAAGTGTTAGAATGCTCAAAACCCATCAACAGATACCTTGGGCCTCTTTCCTGAACCTTTGACACTCAACATATAATCTAGCTTCCTCTTTTTCTCCATCTCCAGATCAATCTCCCTCTCCTATCCCTCGCTATCATATCCACCAGCGTCTTGCAACTGGATCGGCTAACAAACTGCCAAATATCACTCCTCAACATCTCATGATACATAGGCTTCTTCATCTCCTTATCTACCACATACTGCGGAACCAAAAGTGTCCTCTCCTGGAACATCGCGATGATCTTAGCCACCATCTCAATAGTCTGGCAGAGATCCTGAAACTCTCGTACCAACTGCTACACCTTGATGACCGGTGCAAACTCAGTCCTCAACCTGGTCATGAAATCATCCCATCTCTTCGTATCAACAGCCTAGCCACCAACTGCGCGTCCTACCTCCTCCTACCAATCTCATGCTCTATCCTTCAGAATACATGAAGCAAGTCTGACTTTTGCCCCCTCGGGGCAACTCATAGTGCAGAAGGTGTTAGCAACATCTTCTAACCACCTTTTGCTTACTATCAAGTCCTTCACCCCGTGATAGTCTGGAGCTCCACATACCCGGAACTCCCTGAAGGTCAATGAAGGCGCCCCAACCAAGGCCACAATCTCAGAACGAAAATAGTGATGGGTTTTGAGCATTCTAACACTTCCTAAGTGTACATGCAACCCTAATAACCTTGGATCTATGTTTGTCTAATTATCATGCAAAGTTGAATTCCAAGGTTATATTCCTATCTAGCATACATGGGGAACAATTTTAACTTGAATCATAGATAGAATAACTTACCTTGTTGTTGCTTGTGTTCCTTGAAACCTTGTGAGCCTAGCACCCCAAGTGTGATGCCTCAAATGCTTCACACAACACCAAATGCTCTTGGAAAGACTCTTGAGATAACACACTTCTCAAAAATCGGCCAAGCCCTCTTGTTTCCTTAGTAGTAGTGCCGATTTTGGTGGAGAATATGCTTCTTATATAGTGTTGACACATCTAGGGTTACACCATGTAAACCCTAATGTGTCATGACTCTTCATTTTCATGACCCATGGGTTTGTAACTCCCATGGAGCATCCATGGAGCATCCTATGGGTAGAACCCAACTTGATAATCCATGGAGCCTCTTAGCCCACTATACAAGATATGGATGATTTACACAATCAACCCATATATTTAATTAGTTATCCTTTGATCACTTAATTAATTCCAAATTAATTCTTTGATCAACTAATCAAATAATATTATTAATATATTAGAACTTATAATATATTAATAATCTCCAAGTGTTATTTCTCTCATTTAGTCTATCCAATTGCATGGTGCCATGCAACCCAAATGGACCATGCCGGGTCGGGTCAAGTACAAGCCCGAAATAGTTATGGACTTAGACACCTTATCCAACAGTCTCCCACTTGGATAAGTCTAATAACTATATCTCTAGTACTTCAGGAACCGACCGGCAATCGTAGCTCTTTACAAGGTTTCTCGAAACTTGAGAAGATGATGGTACGCCATTTAAGATAAGTGATCATATAATCCTCCGTTCTAGATATCAGCCGGACAAATACATGGAACATAGTCTTGCTTATTGTCCAGCATTTGTTTCCCGATTTCCGATTTGTTTGACATAGAACTTAATTGAACACATCAACTTAGTTCTGACCGGGCCCGGTACATGGGTCAAAACAAAATCATCGAGGGGCCCAGATATCAGCTTCTAATCCAAGAAGGAACAGATAAACTTCGACTCATATGTTTGTTCTACCACTCATTGAATTACACACAAAAGTACGTTTTATAACATCGAGTTACCAATGCGGTTTCGTACAGTCAATGCATAACCAACTTGTAAGTAACAAATCATATCTCTAGGTTTGAAGACTTATATGATATTACCGTCTCACGATCACTCGAGATAGAATTCCATGAAGTGATTCCAGTGAGCGTGGGTTGAGTCCAATGCTCAGAACTTATGAGCACTCATGATTGTTGTAGCCTTGTCCAACACCTTGGACCTCTACAACCCATCATGACAGTCTTGATTCATACCTACTTCCGACATATGACCGACTGTGGAGGTTTGAATAATATGTTACACCAAACAAAATTATTCTGGAAGTCAAAACATGCAAAAGAAATATAGTAAACGATTGACAAGAGATAGCAACACTTTACTCATAAATAAAACACCTTTTATTCATCATCAAATGTCAATTACACTTTACAAATTTCTGAGTTATCTAACTACTAAAACTTATATCATCCTTCAGCCCTATGCTCCGAGCATGCTGGAGATGCTTAACCCTACTCAGTCCCTTCATGAGGGGATCTGCTGGGTTCTCATCCGATGATACCCTCTTTGCCACGAGGAGTCCTTCTTCGATCCGATGTCTAATGAAATGGTATTTTCTGTCGATGTGTCTGGATCTCCCATGATCCCTTGGTTCCTTGGCTAAGGCAACAGCACTTTCACTATCACAGAAAATTTCCATTGGCTCTTTAATAGCTGGTACAACTCCAAGGTCTCCAATGAAGTTCTTCAGCCATATCGCTTCCTTTGCTGCTTCACTAGCTGCAATATACTCTGATTCACAAGTAGAATCAGCCACTGTCTCTTGCTTGGAACTCTTCCAAGAAATTGCTCCTCCGTTTAGGGTAAAGACCCAGCCCGACTGAGAGCGGAAATTATCCCTATCAGTCTGGAAGCTAGCATCACTATACCCTACAACTCTCAAGTTATCACTCCCACCGAGGGTAAGGACCCAGTCCTTAGTCCTCCGTAGGTACTTGAGGATATTCTTTACCGCAGTCCAGTGTGCCTTGCCAGGGTTCGCCTGATACCTGCTAACCATGCTCAAGGCAAAAGCTACATCGGGTCGAGTACACGTCATAGCATACATGATCGATCCTACAGCCGAAGCATAAGGTGTTCGACTCATTTCTGCTATCTCAGCCTCAGTGCTAGGGCTTTGTGTCTTACTCAACCTGGTGTTACTCTGGATGGGTAACTCTCCTTTCTTGGAGTCCTGCATGCTGAATCTCTTCAGCACCTTATCCAAGTAGGTACTCTGACTAAGTCCAATTAGTCTTTTACTCCGATCTCTCAAGATTCTTATCCCTAGAATATAGGCAGCTTCACCAAGGTCCTTCATAGCGAAACACTTCCCAAGCCAGGACTTTACTTCCTGCAGGGTTGGAATGTCGTTTCCTATGAGCAGTATGTCATCCACATACAATACCAAGAAGCTCACTATACTCCCACTAGCCTTGACATACACACAAGATTCATCTTCACTCCTAGAAAAGCCGAATTCCTTGACCTTTTCATCAAAGCAAAGATTCCATCTGCGAGGTGCTTGCTTCAATCCATAAATGGATTTCTCAAGCTTACACACTCTATTAGGGTACTCGTTGCTGACAAAACCCTCTGGCTGACTCATGTAAACATCTTCAGCCAACTTTCCATTAAGGAAAGCGGTTTTGACATCCATCTGCCATATTTCATAATCATGAAATGCAGCTATGGCTAACAGAACCCGAATAGACTTAATCTTGGCTACCGGAGAAAAGGTCTCATCATAGTCCACTCCAGGAATTTGAGAGAAGCCCTTTGCAACCAGTCTAGCCTTATAAGTGTGTACTTTACCATCCATGTCAGTCTTCTTCTTGAAGACCCATTTGCACCCTACTGTCTTACGACCTGGTACATTTTCAACCAAGTTCCAAACTTGATTGTCATACATGGATTGTAACTCGCTATCCATAGCCTCTTTCCATTTAGCAGACTCGGGGCCTGCCATGGCTTCCTCGTAGCTGTTAGGGTCATCTTGACTTACTAGTGTCTCATCACTAATAAGTGTCTCACCTTCTGCAGTAATATGGAATCCATAGTAATGCTCAGGTGCACTCCTAACTCTCGTGGAACGTCTCAGAGGTACAGATTTGTCAATTTGCTCAACAGGAGTTTCCTCCTCAAGTTGAGGGCTAGAGTTTGAAGTTCCTTCACCGCTTGATTCTTGAATTTCTTCAAGATCAATTTGCCTCCCACTGTCTCCTTGGCTTATAAACTCTCTTTCTCGAAAGACTCCTCTTCTTGCTACAAAGACCACATTGTCACTAGGTCTGTAGAAGAGGTAACCAAAGGAATGTTGTGGGTAGCCGATGAAAATACACCTCTCGCTTCGAGGTTCGAGCTTATCATGAGTCTCGCGTCTCACGAAAGCCTCGCAACCCCAAATCTTGATGTGGTCTAGTTTAGGAACTTTACCAGTCCACATCTCGTGAGGAGTTTTGGCAACTTTCTTTGTAGGGACTAGATTGAGGATATGGGCGGCAGTCTCTAAGGCATACCCCCAGAATGAGATTGGTAGCGAAGCTCGACTCATCATGGAACGAACCATATCCAACAAGGTTCGATTACGCCTCTCAGCCACACCATTCAACTGTGGTGTCCTGGGAGGTGTCAATTGTGAGACTATCCCACATTCCCTTAGATAGTCGAGGAACTCTGAACTAAGATACTCACCACCACGATCGGATCGAAGCATCTTAATATTCCTGCCCAATTGATTCTCGACTTCCTGTTTAAATTCCTTAAACCTCTCGAAAGTCTCTGACTTATGCTTGATCAAGTAGACATATCCATATCTACTATAATCATCAGTAAAAGTCAAATAATAACGATTAGCATCCCTTGTGGCATGTTTGAATGGTCCACACACATCCGTGTGTATAAGGTCCAACAAACCTTCACCCCTCTCACATGAACCTGTGAAGGGTGACTTTGTCATTTTTCCAAGTAAGCATGATTCGCAACTATCATCTGACTTTAGGTCAAACGACTCCAAGACTCCATCTTTTTGGAGTTGGCCTATGCGTTTCTTGCTTATATGTCCAAGACGACAATGCCATAATGATGCTTTATCCAAGTTATTATTAGTAGAATCAATACACAAAACATTATTTCCCAAGTTATCTACAACAGATACAGCTTCATACACACCATCACAAGGTAATGCTTTAAAATAAAAGACATTATTATAGAAAACTTCTATAGAACCAACTTCATTATTAAATGAAAAGGTAAACCCTTGTTTGTACAAAGCATGAAAGGAAATAATATTTCTTGCCATTCCTGGCGAATAACAACACTTATTCAAATCTAAACTAAACCCACTACTTAGCGATAAAGTATAAACTCCAATCTTGGTAACAGGTATAACTTTCCTATTCCCCATGATCAAGTTTATCCTTCCTTGCTCCACATCCTCACTTCTTCTTAGTCCCTGCAAGTCACAACAAATGTGAATACCACACCCGGTATCAAGGACCCAAGAATTAGAATGGGGTGAGTTATTAGAAATGATAGTGTAAATACCTGCATGGTTGGGTTTAACTTTCCCATCCTTCACATCTTGCTGGTATTTTGGGCAGTTCCGCTTCCAATGAGCTTTTTCATGGCAATAGAAGCATTCAGCCTCTTTTGGGTCAGAAGAAGGAGTAACGAAACCTTTCTTGGTTCCACTTGAAGAAGAGCCATCAAGGGTCCGAGCCTTGGTACCCTTAGAAGAGCTCTTTCTCTTCCTCCCTCGATTCTTCCCGATTGCCAAAACCGGAGTAGAGTTTTGAGTAGGAGTGATAGCAACCGACTTCCCCTTAAGACCTGTTTCTGCGGTCTTGAGAAGTCCCTGAAGTTTGCTGAGGGTGACTTCTTCCTTGTTCATGTGATATGTCATGCGGAATTGATCATAGCACGATGGTAAGGAATGCAAAATAATATCTATTGCAAGATCCTCCGGGAAGTTCACATTAAGCTTCAGCAAACGATCCACATACCTTTGCATTTTCTGCATGTGGCTCGTGACGGATTCCCCGTCCTTCATCATGGTTGTTATCATGGAGCAGATGATCTCATACCTCTCTTGTCTTGCACTTTGATGGTATCTTTCCATCAAATCTTGGTGCATGTCATAAGGGTAGAAATCTTCATAAGACTTTTGGAGTTCCGCTGTCATCGTGGCCGTCATGATGCAAGCCACTTTCGTAGCATCCCTTTCATGCGCCCGAAATTCAGCGATCTCCTGAGGAGTTGCAGTGGACTCATTAATCTCCTTAAGCTCCTTGTCAAGGACATATTCTTTGTCCTCGTAGCGGGTAATCATCCTGATGTTTCTGATCCACTCATTAAAGTTGGATCCATCAAAGGTGACTTTCCCACACAAGTTCATAAGGGAAAAGGAGCCATTAGGATTAGAGCCAGAAGCATTGTTGAAAGACATCTGAAGGAGAGAGGACAAGATTAGTTTAGATATAAGAGAGTCCTTAATAAAACACCCAAATGTAATATTAAGGCTAGGATCCAATCACAATATAATATAACTTAGAAGAGGTATGCCGTAATCTAAGCTATATCATATTTGAAAGGTAGGTGAATGACGATTCACCAATTTCCACCACGAAAACCGCAATATCTTAGGTTTTTGAATGGTTCTTAGAAATTCCTAGATTCTTTGAGATTCAATGAACTTTTCAAAGGCATGTTTCAATCTCGAGTGTGCCCTCCAAGTTTTGTGACTGGGATACCGAGGATCACAAAACGAGGTGTGAAGTAACCATGCAAATCACTTGGTACCCTTAAAGTTTATCACTCAATCGATGTGCCGGTTAACCACACACGCTCCATCGATACTATAATAAACCCTAAGTCACCCTTTACCTACCTTGTTAAGTCCAAGTTAGTGTGCCGGTTAACCACACACGCTCCACCAACGACTTAATCAAAGTGTAAAGTGTAATTTCATGGAATAGCACCTTATTCACATTTTTCCTAAAGTAACTAAGATTGGGAATTTAATAAAACATTTAGTTACTTTATAATATTCATCATACTTTGAATGAGAATTAATAAGTCCTTGTCTTACCCGTTCGGCTAACGACCCTCCACCGATCAAGCAAGCGGTGGGTGAGAGTGGACACCCATTAAGTCACCATTTTATAGGCAACAACCTTATACCCACCTTATAGACCGGCTTCGTGAATGAGGCGTACTAGCGGTAAGACGACTTTGTTCTTATACATATATATATAATTATTAAATCATAATAATATAAGTATAAGGGTTGAATTTTAACTTTTAAAATTCTAGGGGTTGGAACTAAAGTTTTAACTTAACTTTACTTGTTCCAAAACTTGAGGGCAAGTTTTGTAAACTTTCAAAACTTTTCATTTCTTGTAACTTATGAGTTTAATAGAGTAATAAAATGAGAACTTTTCATTTTTCTAACTCTTGTGTTCTTTTAATGGTTTTTTTTTTAATCCAAGAGACTTTTGGTTTTCCATAACTTGAGGACAAGTTATGGACTCCATTAAAACACATTATGATCATGAATTAATCTACCACATAGGTTACAAATAATTCCTATGACCATCTAAACATCATAAGAACAAGAACATGAATATGAACACTTTCAAGAATCAAAATCACATTTAATCTTTGTAATTTTGATAACTAGTTGTTGTAAATGAGTTAGAAAAGACATTACACCTTCTAAAATAAGTTTTCAAGTACCAAAACATTTTAGGGTAATGATTCTAATCCATTTCCAGCAACACAAGTCGAAATTCTGCACTCTGTCGACCCTACTCGCCGAGTGCATAAACCTACTCGCCGAGTAGGTTGAAGATACACATGAACTCGACGAGTCCTCCCCATGGACTCGCCGAGTCCATCAGTCAGACAGCAAGATTTTCGACTTTCTTCAACTTTTAAGCACAAATAACAAACAAACAAGCCTAGGCTCTGATACCACTGATGGGTTTTGAGCATTCTAACACTTCCTAAGTGTACATGCAACCCTAATAACCTTGGATCTATGTTTGTCTAATTATCATGCAAAGTTGAATTCCAAGGTTATATTCCTATCTAGCATACATGGGGAACAATTTTAACTTGAATCATAGATAGAATAACTTACCTTGTTGTTGCTTGTGTTCCTTGAAACCTTGTGAGCCTAGCACCCCAAGTGTGATGCCTCAAATGCTTCACACAACACCAAATGCTCTTGGAAAGACTCTTGAGATAACACACTTCTCAAAAATCGGCCAAGCCCTCTTGTTTCCTTAGTAGTAGTGCCGATTTTGGTGGAGAATATGCTTCTTATATAGTGTTGACACATCTAGGGTTACACCATGTAAACCCTAATGTGTCATGACTCTTCATTTTCATGACCCATGGGTTTGTAACTCCCATGGAGCATCCATGGAGCATCCTATGGGTAGAACCCAACTTGATAATCCATGGAGCCTCTTAGCCCACTATACAAGATATGGATGATTTACACAATCAACCCATATATTTAATTAGTTATCCTTTGATCACTTAATTAATTCCAAATTAATTCTTTGATCAACTAATCAAATAATATTATTAATATATTAGAACTTATAATATATTAATAATCTCCAAGTGTTATTTCTCTCATTTAGTCTATCCAATTGCATGGTGCCATGCAACCCAAATGGACCATGCCGGGTCGGGTCAAGTACAAGCCCGAAATAGTTATGGACTTAGACACCTTATCCAACAAATAGGTCAAACACTCATCCAGAATCTCCAAAATACCCTCCTTAACCGTACCAAAGATCACAATAGTCTGATAAAGAACGGAACACGTAATCTCAGATGAGATGAACTCCCTAGTCTGATCATCCAGCTGCCCAACTGCAGAACCTGAGCCTGATCCCTCCGTAATGCTAGAACTGCCAACAGGTCTACCCTGCAAAGTCACCATACTAAAAATTGACCATATAAACCATCAAAATAAGCATCATGATATATCGAGTGATCACAAACTCTACAAGCTTCCTGGTTTCATCGCAGCTTTCCTTGACTCGAACGGATCCTGTGCTTCTAGTAGTACAAGCCATCCTATTACTAAGTGATCAGTACTAGTATGTAAGTCTACAAGCTCATATAATAGGCATACAAATGCATCTATCCTAGCATTCTATCATGCAAAAACTGAGTAGATCCTTAGCCCTAACTAGCATGTGATTCACAGATTCATAGATCAAATCATATCAAATAACATGTATGGGTATTTTGGGAAAATTTACTTGAGCTCAGTCGATTGCATGCACCACACCCTTTCTTGTCTTATAAAACTCTTTTATTAAAAATACATTCCTTTTTGAAAAACTTTACCAAATCCTCAGTTTGAGTTCAGACACACCTGAGAGTATGTCTGAATCCCTCAAACCAAGACTCTAATGCCAACTTGTACGTCCCAAAATAAGACCCGAAAATTTATCAATTTTAGATTAATAAAATAGTAGACCATATCATTGTCATAAAACCAAGGTAATAAATTGTATTAGTGCAACATCAATAATCAGAGTAAATCACAAAACGCAGAAACGTGTGGTGTGATTTGCAATCACCCCGAGCTCTTCCCTTTGGAACCAGAAGTACCTGAAACATAAACTAAAAATCGTAAGCACAAAGCTTAGTGAGTTCCTCAAAATACCAAATACCATACATACATAAATAAACACTTAATGAGCTCTGGCCGTCGTTAGGCCCCAGCATCGAGCCGCGCTCGGTATATAGATCTGTTAGTCATCGGGCCCCGCCCGACATATGTATAAACATATAAACACATAACACATGCAATAATCATGAAGATACATAACATACAAAATGGTCATCGGTCCCCGCCCGGTAAGCATACAAGTACATAACACATGAAAGAGTCAGACATACATCGAGAATTATAACATAACAAAATCATGGGCCAACATTGGTGCCTTCAACCCGCTAAACATGGTGAGGAAACTCACCTCGCACTGCTGAATCTCACAAATAAATCTCTGGCTGCTGGCCTGCTAAAAATCCGCGCGCTATAATCACAAAACATTATGGAATTAATAATTGGATCCTAACTTAGCCAAAGAGTCCAAACTAGGGTAAAAGACCTTTTTACCCTTCCCTATAATTGGCCTATGGCCCAAGCCCAATGCAAATTGTCCAAAAGCCCAAATTCTAAAATAATCACCTAAGGTCCGTTGTGGCCCAATTTTCCAAATTGGGCCCAAACTCTTAATGGGCCTTAAACAAAGATCCAAAAATATTCTCAGCCCAAAACAATATTGTGAAGGCCCAAAATAAAACCCTAGACTCCTAAGGTCCAAAATAAAGCCCTAGACTCCTAAGGTCCAAAATAAAGCCTAATATTGAATAACCCAACTTCCGTAGCCCACTATTGAGTACGTGGGGCGTACTCAAGTTGTGCACTAAGCATACTCGCGTTAGGGGTTGTACGCGATGTGTATGAGCTTATACGCCCAACATACTCCCCTGTTTGGCCAAATTTCCTTTCCTAGCTCTTAATCGATTAAGACTCCATCCCAAACTCATATCTGACTTTCTTAAGGTAGTTGATCACGTAAAGTTGCCAAATTTACATGCATGCATGTCTTAATGGCGCTCTTGAGCTCAAAAGAGATTAATAGATGACTTAACACATGCATGAGACCAAAACCACAATAAAGTTTTCACCTGTATGCTTAAGAAACTCTTCATATGCCCAGATCTAAAATGATAAGCCCCATAAACGACTTTAACTCACCAAACCAACCCAAAAGGGACCAAAAAGCATAAAATCATAACATGAAGAGAGTTAATCATGCAAAGATCAAGATTTGAGGATTTATACATTCTTGCAACTGAGAAAGGTGGGTAATATGTTGATCCACAAGCTCAAGATCCAACAAAGCTTCTTTACCAACTCCTTCTACTAAAGGCACCAACTGACCAAAGATACACTCCAAAAGGTCAAGAACACTCAAAGATGCTATTAGCCTTTGATATTAGGGTTTTAGGAAAATGGAGGCTGATAAAGATGCCAGCTCTTGATACTTAAGGTGGTTATTTAGGGTGCAACACCCTAAAATTAGGGTTTTATTAAACCCTTCATACACCTAGTGTATCCCTCGTATGCCCAGTGTACGAGGCTTGAACCCACGATCCATTCTCCCCATTAGTACGCTAAGCATACCCAATGGTACACCCCGCTTACTTGTTGTATTAGGTGTTTAATCCCATAACTATAATTGGTCTATAGTTGAATTGATAGTAGCACAGTTGTTTTGGGTTGCCCTCAAAACTAGCAGCTAGATAGGATGATGTTTGGAGAGAGATGTTGAATTTATTATTTTATTAATAAGTTGAAATAAATTATTTATTAATGTATTATGTAAATAATATATTAATTAGAAATCATATTTTTAATTAATAATTAATCAAAAATTAATTGGAATTAGTGTTGGGATTAATCGAATTAATTAAAAGTACAGGGGCTGTTTGGCAATTTATTGATAGTTGAGGAAATGGGATCTAGAACCTCCTTAGAAGGGGTTGGACGAAAAGTTCTAGGAAGGCCCTAGAATTTTCGTCCAAGGGCTCTTGGATGGGAGTTCATGGACTGTTTGGTCGCTAAGCTAAGGGAATTAAGGTTTCCTCCTAAAACCCTAGCTTTGGCTCTAAACCTATTTAAAGGGCCTTACCCCTTCTTATTTTCGGCCACCTGATTCCTTAGATGAATAGCCGAAATTCATAGCACTCCTCTCCTCTCTCCTCTGTCATCCTCTTTCTTAGTTTGGGTGTGAACCATTAGAGGCGTGACACTTGTGGCGCTTGCTCTCAAGGTTCAAGAAGACTTAAATCTTATTGTTATCACTACATAACAATTAAAGGTATATTTTTCTAACCCTAGATCTAAGTTTTGAAAATAACAAAGGTTTCCTAGGGTTTCCCAATTGATGTTCAAATGTTGTATGTTGAATTAAGAAAACATAGATCGGGAAAATTAGGGTTGCATGCACACATAGGTTTTTTGTTTGTTATGCTCAAAACTCATCAGTACTAACCTCAAGGATCAAAAATGCAATATTTAAAACTACAAGGAAAAAAGAAACATACCCATTCAAGAGTTACACCATATATAGGGAGGGCACTAGATTTGATTTAGCCTTTTGTTCGACCGCCGGGGATAGGCAATATTTTCTACATGGATGTTTGAGGTACCATGCATATGTGGTTGACATCCGTGTAGAGGAGAAGAAGTCAGATTTTGTTGTCCCTGTAGTGAGAGAATTTCCTGATGTTTTTCTAGATGATCTACTAGGCGTACCTCCTTAGAGATAGTTGGAGTTTAGGATTGAACTGATCCTTGGTGTTGCCTCGATTTCCATGGCGACATATCACCTTACGCCAGCTGAGATGCAAGAGTTGTCCTTACAACTCCATGAGTTGTTAGGCAGGGGATTTATTCAACCTAGCAGCTCGCCATGGGAGGGAGAACCGATCCTTTTTGTTAAGAAGAAGGATGGTATGCACTGTATATACATTGATTACCAGGAGTTGAATAAGCTGACGGTGAAACATTGTTACTCTATGTCGAGGATTATTGAAAATTTTGACCAGTTGCTGAGATCGTCTTGGTTCTACAAGATTGATTTGAGGTCAAGCTACCATCAGATGTGGGTTAAGGAGGAGACATTCAGAAGATGGATTTTCCTACTCATTATTGTCATTATGAGTTTGTGTTGATGCTTTTTGGGCTTACCAATGTACCAACATCATTTATGGATCTCATGAACCTGCTGTACAGACCTATGTTAGATCGATCATTGATCATTTTTATTGATCGTATCTTGTTCTATTCTAAGACCAAGAAGAAACATAACGAGAACCTTCGTGAGATTCTTGGGGTTTTGAGGGTTGAGAGGTTGTATACCAAGTTCTCCAAGTGTGAGTTTTGGTTGCGCAAGGTTTAGTTTATGGGGAATCTCATCAACCGAGACAATATTTTGGTCGAATCGGCCAATATTGAGATGGTGATTTAGTGGGAAATTCAAAGATCTCCATCTGAGATATGAAGTTTCCTTGGGTTGGCTAGGTACTACAGGAGATTTATTCGAGATTTATCCAAGATTACAGTTCCACTTACCAGGTTGACCAGGAAGGATGTCACTTTTTGTTGGGGGCCTGAGCATCAATTGGCTTTTGAGACCTTACAACAAAGGTTAGGTAAGGCGCCGATTCTAGCACTCTCTAAGGGAGTTGATGACTTTGCGGTATATTATGATGCATCTTTTTTAGGAATGGGTCCCGTTTTGATGCAAAGGGGTCATGTGATAGCTTACATTTCAAAGAAGTTGAAGCCTCATGAGTTGGCGCCATTATCTATATGGGGTCTGTTGTACTATCTACACGAATCACAAGAGTTTGAGGTACTTCCTGGATCAGCCAAATCTTAATATGAGGCATCACAGATGGCTTGACGTAGTTAAGGATTATGACTCCGAGATTTTATATCATCCGGTGAATGCCAATGTGGTGGCCAATGCATTGAGTTGCAAGATGGATGGTACTCCCATTCGAGACTTGTATTTGAGGATGACCATCATTTCTCCACTTTTAGATATGATTAGAGAGGCTTAGGCTGTGAGATTCGAGAGGAGAACTGGAAGACGGACAAGATTTGGGATCAAATTGATAGATTCATTATTAGTAGTCGGGGGCTATTGACCTAGTGTGGGCATGTTTGGGTTCTAGTTTCCAGGGAAGCTTGTTAGGATTTGTTGGTGGAGATGCATAAGTCTAGGTTTTCAGTT
Source organism: Lactuca sativa (assembly GCF_002870075.4). Classification (NCBI taxonomy): domain Eukaryota; kingdom Viridiplantae; phylum Streptophyta; class Magnoliopsida; order Asterales; family Asteraceae; genus Lactuca; species Lactuca sativa. The sequence goes on from NC_056624.2 coordinate 19,966,164, forward strand.
CGTCCTAGATCCAAAAAAATGTATCAAGACTTAAGACTCAGTTATTGGTGGCCCTACATGAAGAGGGAGATAACATGGTTGTTCGAGAGGTGACTAAACTGTCGGAAGGACAAGGCCGAGCATAAGAAACCAAACGGTAAGCTACAACCTTTATAGGTCCCTCTATGGAAAGGGAAGCATATCACCATGGACTTTATCACCAAGTTACCAAGGAAAACCACGGGACTTGATGCTATTTGAGTTATTATGGATCGTTTAACCAAGAGTTCCATTTCCTTGCTATCCCCGAGACCTCATCGATCGAGAAATTGACAGACATTAATATTCAAGAGGTTGTGACTCGTCAGAGGGTACCTAATTCTATAGTCTCAAATCAAGAAATTTGGTTTTCCTCCTGGTTTTGGAAGAGGTTCCATGAGGATTTGGGTACCAAATTGCATTTCAGTACGACATATCATCTATAGGCAGTGTAACATCCATCAAATTCGAGCCAATTTAAAACTTTTTATATTATTTAAAACCATTCAGTTATTACAATTTGTTTTCAAAATAGTTTAAACAACAGAGTTCCCAGAAATCATAATCATCCATCAAGGAAGTGTACGGTCACGCCTTTGCTTTCCCGCGGTCATCTGTTGAACCTGAAACAACAAAATGAAACTGTAAGCTCCAAGGCTTAGTAAGTTACCCCCAAAATACCCATACACAAAACAATACACATCCAATAAAAAACAACATACTATGGGTCCACTCATCCATCGGGATGGAATACCCCATGCCCTCAACCATCGGGTTGGAATGCCCACATACTACGAGTCCAATCATCCTCGAGATGGAATAATCTCGGCCCATAACCATCGGGTTGGAATTCCCACACACAATACATATTTAATAGATACTATGGATCCAATCATCCACCGGGATGGAATACCACAGTCCCTCAACCATCGAGTTGGAATGCCAACACACTTTGGGTCCAATCAACCATCGAGTTAGAATACCCCAGGCCCTTAACATGTAATCTCCTACCAGCACACAGACAGTCAGACCAAACTATAGGTCACTACGTATAACCACATCCGATCTACCAGGATACCGATCTAACATATCATACTAGCATATAACCATCCTATCTATCAGGATACCGATCTAACATATCATACTAGCGTATAACCATCCTATCTACCAGGATACCGATCTAAAATATCATACTAGTATATAACCATCCTATCTACCAGGATACCGACCTAACAGATCATACTAGCATATAACCATCCTATCTACCAGGATACCGATCTAACAAATCGTAATAGCAGATAACCATCCTATCTTCTAGGATACTGATCTAACAGATCATACTAGCATATAACCCTCCTATCTACTAGGATACTGAGCTAACAAATCATAATAGTAAAAATCCCAAATAACAAATCAAAGGGCCGACCTTGGTGCCTTAGACCCTTGAGTACAGTGAGGATAACTCAGCCTGAAACTGTCGACGCGAAAGATAAGCTCAAACTCTCGGATCACCTCCACAAACTCCACCACCTAAATTCACCATAGAACCATACTCATAAATTCCAACTTCCCAAAACGTCCCAGATGTCAAATAAACAACCCTTGGCTAAAGTCAAAGTCAATGATCAATGTCAACAATCCATGGTTACCCGACTCGTCGAGTGCAGTCACTAACTCGTCGAGTCCTTCCAAAACTCGAGTAGTCGTGAAAACCCCCCAATGACTCGTTGAGTTTCCCTGCAACTCGCCGAGTCAAGTGAGTCCAAATTTCGGGAAAACCCAAGTTGATTCGTCGAGTCACCCCTCTGACTCGCCGAGTCCAAGTAGAAGTCCTTGCATGACAATCTTCATCGGACTCGCGGAGTTGAACATGAAACTCGCCGTTTCCATTCATTCCACTATCCATTCAAATGCTTTTTAATCCATTTTAAGGTTCCATATTGCAGATGCAGCTTCCCAAGGCATGTTTATCATGTAAAGTTGCATACTTTACGTGCATGCAAGGCTCTAAAGTCTTATAATGTCAAACCAAGCTTGTAATGGAGTTTTACACTAAAGGAGATGTTCATACTTGCTAAAATTGAGAGTTTTATGGACTTAGAGACCAAAGAGAGTTCAGATCTGAAGTTACAACTTCATATCTTAGCTTATAACCAATAATAGCTTCTTAATATGCTATAAAAGCCCTAATCTTTAACCAAAAGAGATCTAGAATGAAATGAGGCTAAGGTAATGACTTGATACCTTCAACAGATTGCCAACTAAGGTAGATATCAGATCCACACATGTTCCATGCTTCTATCCACTTGCTCTCCAAGATCTTTTTACAAGGATCCACTTTCCAAAGCTTAAAACACACAAGGATGAAGCACACACACGGATTAGGGTTTGCTGGACTCTCAAGAGGCTGAAAGGGGGCTGGAGGAGGCCTATGATCCTTTAAATAGGGTGCAAAACCCCGAAAATTAGGATTTCATCCTTCAGCTCATACTCGTCGAGTCCTATCTTGGAATCGTCGAGTAGGTCACTTAAACACATGGCCTACACCTCTTCTACTCGACAATTCAGGGCATCCAACTCGTCGAGTAGACCTTGAAACTTATGAAAATCAAAGCCATAAAATTATCATCTGAGAGTCGAGGCATTGCAATTCTCCCCCACTTGATTTATACCTCATCCTTGAAGTCTGCTGTGGTGAACAACCCTGGATAGTGCTCCCACATTTCCGCCTCCGGTTCCCACGTCCACTCGAACCCTCTTCGTTGCTTCCACTGTACCTTTAGCAAAGGTATCTCATTTTTCCACAGAACCTTCACCTTCCTCTCCAGAATGGTCACAGGCCTCTCAACATAATTTAGGTGCTCATCGACCTGAATGTCATCCAACACAACCTTACTCTACCTAAACTCGCAATTTGGAATCCTGAATTCGTTCTGGCTCCCTGACAAACCGCTCATACTAACCATCGCTAGTTCTCTTCCCAACACTACTAACAGACTATTCAACCTTTGGATCCTGAGGTTCCTACCCGAAAATACAACCATGGATCATATTCTGCTGAAACCTTGTACCTACGACCTACCATCGGCCTGCACCGGGTATCTTGGCCTACTGCATTGAGCAGGACCGCCTCATCCCGATCAAGCACAACATGCCACCTAATAGTCCATCCGGATAAGATGTCCACACAATACTGAAGATCATCTAACGTGTCACTCCTTGTCGTCCACAACATCCATAGAATACAGTCTCGCAAGAGATTGCCACCAACAACATACATACCACTATCGGTCAACCAGACAAAATTTTGATGATCCAAAGTATTGGAAATCTAATTTTCCTTCTTCCTGAAGTGAACCCTTTGTGCTGACAGGATAATGTATCGTTCAGCTCCCAAATATGATACAAAATCAATCCATTAATAAACACGAACACTCATAGCTGGCCCAATCAGCCTCGGTCTGGAATACCAGGCATGCCTACGACGGGTCCAGCCATCGCTATGATGAAATACCTTTGTACCCCACACATGTTTGGCCCAATGAACCCTCGGGTTGGAATACCAAACATATCAAGCCCAATCAATCATAGGCTTCGGTCATCCACAAGGTGGAATACCCTAGATTGGAATACCTCTATGAGCATAACTCGGGTCAACTCATAACTTGAGATCCAATGATCTATGCTTGCATCTCATCCACCATCCTCTGATTTGTCACAACCGAGTGCAACTTCCCCGAATCTCAAAAATATATCCAATCCAAACGCGCTCCTACAAGAGACATAACCAACACAATATCTATGCCTATAGCCTATGACTGGGATACCCTTACATAGTCCTCAGCATAGGTCTGGATTGCCTCTAAGCCCACATCATGAGTCTGGTATGCCCTCTCTGACCCTCATCTCATGATTGGAATGCTCCCGATAACCTATCGATGTCGTTGTCGTCACTTCAGATGTCCAGCACTCCATCATGGAGGTACCCAACTCTTCCATTGCCTAAGGATGCCAAATCAATGTCCTTCACAACACCAACAAGTGTCACAGTGCTTAAACCTCCACTACACTATCCACTTGTAGAAAAAGTTGCTACCCTATAACACATATATACTCAGAACCTGACCATATTGATGGGTTTTATACAAACAATCCTATGTGTGCATGCAACCCTAGAATTGGATCTATGTTATCACTATTAGTTATACAACATTATGAACACTTGAAGAGCCCTAAAAGGCTTCTAGGAATTTCGAAATCCACAGGGAAAGTTGAAATACATACCTGTTGTTGTTATATTGTAATAACAACTTAAATCTTGAATCTTCTTGTCTTTGAAAGCAAGTACCACAAGTGTAGTACCTCTAATGGCTCACAAACACCAAGAGCAAATGGAGAGGCAAGAGAGAGAGAGAGAGAGAGAGAGAGAGAATAGGTATGAAATTCGTCCCTAGGAACCCCTAGACGAGGCATGGAGGAATTCTTATGGCCTTAGGGGTCTTTATATAGGTGTAGAGATTAGGGTTTCAGTCCTTATCCTTATCTAGTTGCTTGCCCACTAAGCAATCATAAGATAAGCCTTAAAAACCCTTATCCTTTATCCTTTGGATGATTTCAAGGATATCTTGTCTCTTGAATTCGTTCTCCCTATATCTAGGATAACCATTACCATATTTTGTAACTATCACATAATTACAATTCAGCCCCTCTAGTTTAATTAATTACACTTGATCACTAAATTAATTCTTAATTAATTTTTGACCAATATTAATTAAACAAATATGATTTATCCTTTCATATATTATTCTTATAACATATTAATAAATCATAATAACCTCTTTCTCTATTATTTCTCCAGTCAAGTAGCTTTGGTGAAGGCAACCAAAAAGGACCATGCACAATTGGGTCAAGTACTTACCAAATATGGTTACGGGCTTAGACACTAATCCAACAGTCTCCCACTCGGACAAGTCTAGTAACTATAATAGTAAGTACTACCCGATTAGCAATCGTAGCTCTCAAAGACGCTGTCGAACTCTGATCTTATCAGTAACCTGTCCTTTAGATAAGGGATCATATATTCCTCCATTCTAGATATCGTATAGACGTGAGACATGGATTGAAATCATTCTCTCAGTCTATGTGTTGTTTCCCGATTTCCAATTTACGACGACTGACCAATTGAACAAATCAAATTAGCCCTAGCCCGACCGAGCATTTACGTTTGTCATCACTAAATCATCGAGGGGCCCACAGATATCGCTTTTATCCCACTTTGGGTAAAAGGAACGGATAAACTTCGACTCAATGTTTGCTTGCACTCACTCACCAAATCACACACAACAATAAGATTTATAACACCAAGTTACTGGTGCGTTTACATATTATCAATGTGTAACCGATTCGTAAGATACAACTCACACATCTCAGTTTCAAGAATACAAGATATTATCGTCTCACCAATCGCTCGTGGTAAAATCCATGAAGCGATCCAAGTGAGCGTGGTTTTAATCCAATGCTCAAAATCATATTCATAAGCACTCATGAACATTGCAGCAAACCTTTTCTATGTCTAATACACTTTAGACAATCTACAAACCAATTCATGACAGTCTTCATTCATACCTACTTCCAACGTATGACCGACTGTGGACCGTTTGAATAATTCGAATATTCTTAATAAACTCAATTATTCTGGAAGTCAAAACATGCAAAGAGAAACACAAGAATAATACTAATCCTATATGGTCCCAAACCTTTGAGTATAAATAAAACACTTTTTATTTATCACCTTATCGATTACTCATTATCCATTGTTTAATGTTTCAGATAATGAACTTTATAACTCGAATCATAACCACAATTGTCCCATGCTCTAAGCATGCACACTTTGGTTTCCTATGGTCCATACTTTGTGAAATAGATCAATTGAAACTTTTCATATGCAACTCATTTCACAATCCCTAATCCTTATAATTGGTGTAAGAATACCAAATTCTTGCCACCTTTTAGAATATGTCAAATTCTAATATTTTATGCAATGATCCTCTTGTGAAGTCACGACACAAAAATCACAAAGACTCGGCCAATGAACTCATAAGGTACTCTATCAAAATTGTTACAGAACAATTCTATAGATGTGATGTCTCTCACTCAAAGTACATTCCTTTGAACATCCTTTTGCATAAAATTTTCTAATCTAGACATAAATTCTTAATTTCGAACTACCAATTATGGAAAAATTTCCATATTTACCATATGACAAGTCATTCTTAATAGAATCTTATCTATTTATAATAATGTCGATATGATCCATTCAATACCATACTTCCAACTACTCACAAGCGACCAATCCTCAGCGAACTTTGGATTCGTCCTTTGATAGTTGTTTAATTATCTTAGTCAAAACTGATTCTTGTCTTTTTTCCCTCTTAATGCGCTAGACATTTGGAAAAACTTTAGAATGGTCAAATATTATAGCACTTGCAGTTGATCCTTTACCCGAAGCGTATTGGACACGATGCATAATGTCTTACTTAAATATATGATACGCTATCCATCTTCTGCCATAATATTTTCTGTGTCACGTTCTTACAATTCAAACTATGAAGAGGGAAACCGTAATCATAATTGAAATTTAAGAACACACTATGTATCCTTTGACTAAATTTATTAAAATTTCTCAATCTAAGCTTTAGATTTTGAACGAAGTACAATATTCTCTCCCTTAATTATAGAAAAACAACTTTTCAACTCTTAAAACTTTGCAAAGTATAACTCTTGTTTTCTATAATTAATATTGCTAACTTGCAATACTTACCATAATAATCATGCTCCCACTTTCATGATGATTATTTCTTTACCAGCATAACACTTATGCTCCCCCTAGCTTCGACATGTATTAAGAAATCAGTTGAACTTCTAGAAAACAATTTCTTAAGTTCATATTTCTAATAATAGATGCTTCGATAAGACTTTATCTAAGCTTCTCAAATTCATACACTTTTCCTTGGACAGCTCATATGTATATGTCTAAACGATTCTAGGACTCATATCAATAAGTCTAAAATGTTCAGACCCATTTGCCATTTCCCACAATTCGAACTATGAAGAGGTATGCCGTCATCATAGTTGAATTTGAGAAACCCAAATCACATAATGCTGTCTTCAAAATCTCTCTTAGTGAAAGCGTTTCCTCACAATCATTTTTATGAATGAGAGAAACCTTATGACACTTAGATTTTGTGGTGTATACATTCCCATCCATGTGAATTCATCATAACCATAATCACAAGATAATGTTAGTGACAAATTTAAACTCTTATGGATAGAACTTGTTCTTCTTAATTTCTTGCCATCAAGGGCACTACCATTACTTCCAAGTTATTGAGCAGCTCACCCCTTCATTTCAATGTACTTTCCATTGAACAGGGTGTCTTGACCCTATACGATCCACTGAGAACTTGTAGAACTAACATATACAGAAAACTCAATTGGAATGGCAAAGAAAACAAAATAGTGTCAACACGATAGGTTGTAAACCTCAAGTCGTGTGCTAGTGATGATTGATAAGGTTTATTCTTGATTTGTTCTTGAAACCTTTCAAGACCATTAAGACTCCCACTGACTCCTTGACATATAAGGTTCTCTTTTCAAGAACCATTTCTTGACAAACAGATATTCAAGAGTTAGTGTAGTTTTATCAATACAAAACATTTCACATGATTGTTCCTGTTTGGTATTTGTCTTATCCAAGACATCACAACTTACCAATTTCAAATGTGCAAGAATAAGAAAACCTTTTCCCAAATTCCACATTTGATGAATGTTATAAACCTTCTTAAGACTTGTCACTTAATTCACAATCTTGGAGTATTACTCTAAGACTTGATATTGGAACGAAGTATGATTGACTTCTTGATTTAACAATTTCCACAATTCTCGATTCCTCCTTTTAGGCATACAAATTGTACTAAGACTCACTTAGAGGATCAATTGAGATAAGGTTCTTAATAATTAAGACTTATCGTAATAAAATGCACTCTCCCTTCTTCTTAGAATAGAGAAACTTTTATCTTTCTGCCTACTTGACTCTTCTTATTCGTTCTGCAATTGATTGAAACTCTTTTAATCAACCCAAAATTATACTCAATCTTATAAGGATAACCATATTCACTAACCTTTAGTAAATCATGACGAATATCTTTGTTACTCTTGTGGTAGACTTGATCAACGTACGACCTAGTGTACTCAATCTCTTAGTCCTTAAATTGACACTTTGTCATAAATTAGTCTAAATTTCCCAAATGTGAAAGTTTTCATTCATCATGAAATACTTGTTGCACGATTCCAAGTTCCTATCCACTTGAAACTTGGGCGATGAGGAACTCTCCCTATTTGGTAAACTCTTGACACTTCCACAAATAACCTAATTAAGAATCAAATCCATTTTGCTAATAATAGAAGTACACAAACATCAATTTTTCTTATATGCCATTGTAAGGATAAGAAAATAAGATAAAACCAAAATTTATTTTATTCATAAAAGCAGCAGAAAACATGTCCTTACAATGCAAAATTCAATTGAAAAACTATGTAATCAAATACTCCTAACAAATCTATCATAACTTCCTAAGCTCAAAATCTGATCTTTGAATCCATGCGATTGTAATCCATTTCTTCGTGATCAGACTCATCTTGCTCTTCCATCAAACTTCATCTCTTTTCTCTAATTCTGCAAAACATGCAAATGTAATCTTATCACGTTATGTATAAAGAATAGGAATTTAATGGAGTTATATAGTGGATTTTATACCTGAAGTAGAGCCATACTTCTTGACTCTCCCATCTCTTAGACTCTTCAGGTCATTTGGGCAGCTTCGTATCCATTTCCCCTTCTAGAGTGTCCATGGAAGCATGGTTGGTTGAATTATCAGACAAATATGCTCCATTGCTTTGCCAAATCATTTCTGATTCAGCAGCAATAAGCATGTAAGTTAAGTCAATGAGGGTCGCGTCAAGATCCATCATATAATACTCTCTTATGAACTTATCATATGATTTAGGGAGTGACTGAAGAACCCAGTCCACAACCAACTTATTGGGGAAAGACGCACCCAACATAATCAACCTATCAATGTGTGATTTCATCCTTAGGACGTGAGCACTCACGTGTTTACCATCTTCATGTTCCATTGCCAATAGGGTTTCAGTGATCTTGAACCTTTCAAATCTTCGATCTTGTGGGTCAGGGAGAACAACGGGATGAGGAGGAGGAAGTGAAATCAAGCTAGTCCACATTGATCCTTCACTTTGGAAAAAGCTTTCACTTTCAACAGGAACACTTTTTCCTTGGGATTCGGGAAGACCATAGTTAGAATCAGACATCTACAAAATGGGAGAAAATTCAAGTTAGTTGATTGAATCCTTAATGAAACACCCAAATGAGACATTAAGGCTAGGATCCAACAACATTATTTACACATTAGAAGAGGGATGTCGTAATCCAACATGCAAATAATTCGGAGGTAAGTGAATGACGATTCACTAATTCTTCACCATGAAAAACATAAAGTCTTAAGTTTTAAATGTATTAAGAATTCCTAGATTTCCTTTGAGATTCATTGAACTTTTAAATGGCATGTTTAAATCTCGATATGCCCCTCTCGTTTGTGACTGGGATGCCGAGGATCACAAAGTGGGTGTGAATAACCATGCAAATCTACATGATGCCCTCATTGTTACAGTCACCTATTCGATGTGCTGGTTAACCACATACGCTCCACCGAACTATGACAAACAATGAGTCACCATTTGCTACCTTGGCATAGAACACTTTAGTGTGCCGGTTAACCACACGCACTCCACTAACGTCTTCGCAAGGGCACAAAGTGTAATTTCATGGAATTGCATCAATTTACTTTTGCCTAAAGTAACTAAGATTGGGAATTTTGTAAAAACATTTAGTTACTTTATACTTCATTATACTTTTAATGGAAAAGGGTTTGCCCTATCCTACCCGTTCGGCTAACGACCCTCCACCAATCAAGGAAGCGGTGGGTGAGAGTGGACACCCATTAAACGGCCATTTTATAGGCTATAACCTTATACCCCCCTTATAGATCGGCTTCGTGAATGAGGCCTATTAACGGTAGGACTATCATTTAAGTTATACATATATAATATTAGACTTTTAATGTTATACACAGTATAAGGGTGTATTTTACACTTTTAAAATACTAGGTGGTTTAATTTTATAGATTACACTTTTAATTTAATTAAATATAAACCATATCATTATGGATTTATTAACTCTCTTTTAATTATACACTTAATTAATTTAATAAAATCATAAGGGTGTAATTTGAACTTTTCAAAATTAGGGTTTTAGAATTTAACACTTTTCAAAATTAAACTTTTAATCAAACAATTTAAATTCCAAAACTTGAGGGCAAGTTTTGAAACTTTTCAATACAATTAGGTTTTAATCTCACTTCAAAATTTTTCGAATTTAAGACTATTTAAATTAAAATCTTAAATATTAAAACTCTTGATTTAATAATTATCTTGAATTAAACTATTAATTTAAATTATTAAATCATAAGGGATTATCTAAATCATAAAGGATAACTACAAACTAAACAATTGATTTATCATAATCCTTTTAATCCCTCTAAATTTCGAAAATCATTCGATATGATAATTCAAAATCTTTAATTACCATATATAACCATTAAAGGATAATTACAAGATATAGGATAATCCAAATCCCTAAAATTTAGGATCTTAACTTGGGGAGGAGGCTAATTTCGAAAATCATGGGGTTTTCAAACCCTAGATTTCGAAATCTTGAGGCTTAAGGAAAGGATTTGAAAACCCTTTCAAATTTTCGCAAATTAGGGTTAGGAAACCCTAATCTCGAAATTTCTTGCCTCCTAGGGTTTATTGGCTATAAACCCTAATATGTCAAGTTCATGTAATTGTATAATACTAATTGAAAACAAGTTAACCAAAGGCTCTGATACCACTGATGGGTTTTATACAAACAATCCTATGTGTGCATGCAACCCTATAATTGGATCTATGTTATCACTATTAGTTATAGAACATTATGAACACTTGAAGAACCCTAAAAGGCTTCTAGGAATTTCGAAATCCACAAGGAAAGATGAAATACATACCTCTTGTTGTTATATTGTAATAACAACTTAAATCTTGAATCTTCTTGTCTTTGAAAGCAAGTACCACAAGTGTAGTACCTCTAATGGATCACAAACACCAAGAGCAAATGGAGAGGAAAGAGAGAGAGAGAGAGAAGAGGTATGAAATTCTTCCCTAGGAACCCCTAGACAAGGCATGGACGAATTCTTATGGCCTTAGGCGTCTTTATATAGGTGTAGAGATTAGGGTTTCAGTCCTTATCCTTATCTAGTTGCTTGCTCACCAAGCAATCATAAGATAAGCCTTAAAAACCCTTATCCTTTATCCTTTGGACGATTTCAAGGATATATTATCCCTTGAATTTGTCCACCCTATATCTAGGATAACCATTACCATATTTTGTAACTATCACATAATTACAGTTCAGCCCCTCTAGTTTAATTAATTACACTTGATCACTAAATTAATTCTTAATTAATTTTTGACCAATATTAATTAAACAATTATGATTTCTCCTTTAATATATTATTCTTATAACATATTAATAAATCATCATAACCTCTTTCTCTATTATTTCTCCAGTCAAGTAGCTTTGGTGAAGGCAACCCAAAAGGACCATGCACAATCGGGTCAAGTACTTACCAAATATGGTTACGGGCTTAGACACTAATCCAACACATATAACTAACAAAACCGAAACAAAGTCTTCAGCATACTCCATTAGCATGTTCAATACTTGGGGATAGACCTGTTGATTGTTATAGCATAGCAGCATACTCAATATCCGCACATAGATTTATAAACACATATAGAGTCTTCAGCATGACTGGACCGCCTCACCAGGCCTTTAGTCTATCTGGACCGCTTTAAACTGTTGAGCATCTCCCTGGACCACCCCTCTTGGTGACCTTTCCTATGAAGACTGTTCTCATTCCGAACTCCTGATCCATTATGTGGAGTATAACCCTGGCCTAACCATAGGCCTCATGCCGATCGTCCACCCTCTCAGAAAACTGTGGTCCAATCCTTGACCCGTGTATCTACCATGTACACCAAATAACCCGCACACCCGTGCTGAATGTACTGCCGAGCCCTGGAAACTAACAAAACCCTCAATCTATCAATCCAAACACCCTCAGAGTCGAGCACATCCTCAACCGAACACTCGAACTGAACTCAATTCATAACTAGAACTCTAACCTAGTTATGCAAATTCTGCTATCAAGCACCAAGAAGATGTGTTGCTTATGCTGGGGAGTTTTACCGAACCCCCAACCAACACAACCCTTAAACCAAGCAGCCACTAGGGCCTCCATTCTCCTTGTCGGGCTGTGAAACTTATCCCTGTTTCAAAACCTCTCCCGCTTCTACATCCCGGGGTAACTCTCCCCCACTTAGATTTGACTAAGCCTTCATAATACATGATAATTGGAGGAATCCCAATCCTTCTCACTTCGCAATGATTGATCCGATGACAACCAACTCTTTCCATTTAGTGCTCCATTACTAACCAATCCCAATTAATCACACACACTACTAAGAACCAGATGAACACTTCCTGAATCCAAGTGAAACCAACAGTCACTAATGCTTGAATGACCCCTCACTCAAGTCCTACAGACCAAAATATATAGGCTCCAACTAATACCTCGGCGATGAGCTACTTCCCTTGGCGCTTTCGTCCGTCAATCACTAACGGATGCTAAAAACCACTGAATCCTGACAGTGCTGAATAACCCTTATGTGGGACTCTATCCGCAGACCTCCCACATAATACCCCTTTTCCAAAGGTGTTCCAAACAAGTCTCCTGCTCTCAGGTTCTAGAAACCATTCCATTCAGGGTTCGCACCCTGACTCGCTTACCCACTCAAACGTCCACAACTGAACTACAGTAATTGAAGCAACCTCTGCCCTAAACCGGGCTACGAACTACTCCTCAGACATAGTCTACAATCCCAAAAGTGCAATAGGTCGCACAATCAATCCTTACCGCCCGATATAAGAGACCCAAGGCAAACCAAACCTCACAAAATACTTATGCCACATCGACCGACCTGTGCTCACCGACGCTGAAATAATGTCGCCAATCCCTGCAACCAACTGACTGTTGGGTTTTGAGCATTCTAACACTTCCTAAGTGTACATGCAACCCTAAATACCTTGGATCTATGTTTTCTCTATTATACATGCAAATAAGAACTTCCAAGGTATTATCCTAATCTAGCATACAAAACAATGACTATAGCAAGATAGAATACATACCTCTTTGGAGAAGAAAGTCTTCATGAAGCTTGAGTGCCTAGTGCCCCAAGTGTGACACCTCAAATGGTTCACACAACACCAAATACACATGGAATAACTTGAGAGAAAACCCACACTTCATGAAATCGGCTAGCCCTTCTAGTACACCCACTAGTGCCGATTTTGGTGAATAATATGATGCTTATATAGTGTTACAATTAGGGTAAACTCTTAATTGTCATGGCTTTCCATTTCCTTGGATCCATGGGTACAAATACACCATGGAGCATCCATGGACCATCCTATGGGTTTTAGCCCAACTTGATTATCCATGGAGCATTAGCCCACTATACAAGTATGGATGATTTACACAATCAACCCATATATTTAATTAGTCTTCTTTTGATCACTTAATTAATCCTAGATTAATTCTTGATCAATACTAATTAAATAATCTCATTATTCTTATTATTAATATACTAGAACTTATAATATATTAATAACCATAAGTGTCTTATTTCTCTCATTTAGTCTATCCAAGTGCATGATGCCATGCAACCCAAATGGACCATGCCGGGTCGGGTCAAGTCTTACCAAATATAGTTATGGACTTAGACATTAATCCAACAGTCTCCCACTTGGATAAGTCTAAAACTATTATTGCGAATGACTTCAAGAACCGACCGACAATCGTAGCTCTCAAAAAGCTTCTGTCGAACTCTGACCTTGTAGATGAACTCTGACCTTTGTCAGTGACTTGTCCATTAGATAAGGGATCATATATTCCTCCATTCTAGATATCATATGGACTGAGACATGGATTATAATCATTCTCTCTCTGTTCATCTGTTGTTTCCCGATTTCCGATTTATGACGACTGACTAATTGAACAAATCAAATCAGTCCTGGCCCGGCCGAGCACTTCCATTTGTCATCATCAAATCATCGAGGGGCCCACAGATATCGCTTTTATCCCGAAGGTAAAAGGAACGGATAAACTTCGACTCATATGGCTTGTTCTACTACTTGTTGAATCATACACAAAGGCACGTTTTATAGCACCGAGTTACCAAATGCGTTTTCGTGCTATCAATGTACTATCAACTCATAGTAACAACTCATATCTCTAGGTTTGAAGAATATAAGATATTATCGTCTCATGATCACTCGTGATAAAATCCATGAAGTGATTCCAATGAGCGCGGGTTGAATCCAATACTCAGAACTTATGAGCACTCATGATTGCTGTAGCCTTGTCCAACACCTTAGACCTCTACAACCCATCATGACAGTCTTAATTCATATCTACTTCCAACATATGACCGACTGTGGATGGTTTGAATAACTTAGTCATTCCGGAAGAATAACCCAGTTTATTCGGGAAGTCAAAACATGCAAAGTGAAACACAATAATAATTGAATCCAATATGGTATCAACCCTTTGAACATAAATAAAACACCTTTTATTTATCACCATATGATTACACATTATTCATTGTACACTGTTTCAGCTATCAACTTTATTCTTGAATTTAAAACAATACTTGTCCCATGCTCCAAGCATGTACACTATGTTTTCTTAAACACTAGTCATGCCACACACCAAGTATGCATACTATGTTTGTCTATGATCTTTACTTTGTGAACTAGATCAATTGAACATTACTTCAATGATTCTCTTTTCACACTCCCAAATCCTTACTGCAAATGCAAGAATTCCAAATTCATGCCATTTACTGAAATCTGTTAGATTCTAAACTTATATGCATTGATCCTCTCGTAATGATTATGCACAAAGTCATAAAGACTTGGCAACAATCATTACAGAGTATTCCAAAGGAGATCCACTCCTTGGAAAAATCCTTCTTGCATTAAGTTTCCTTAATCTTTCACAGATTGAAAATTCTAACTTTGAAACATTTCCAGATTCCATTTTGACTATCACTTCTGAACAAGAGTTGCCTCCTTACAGATTATGTCAATATGGTCCTTCCAGAATTATCACTATACTTCCAACTGTCCTTGAGCAACCAATCTTTGGTAAACCTTAGATTGTCCTCGACAATTGTTTAATCCTTTTAGTCATATCCAGTTCTAAACCTTTTCCCTTCTTAATGCCCCAGGCATTTGGAAAATTTTAGAACGGATGATTATAGCACATGTAATCGATCCTATATCCGAAGCATATGGGACACGATTCATGATGTCTTACATAAAGACTAAACCAGTCTTTTGCTATAATATTTCCATTTCAATTTGCCAAGTTCTCATAATTCAGATTATGAAAAGGGATGCCGTAATCATAATCGAATTTTAGAACGCAAATAATGGACCCATATACAGAATTTCCTTATGTTGAGCCATTCCAACATGAAATTCATATATATCCTTGACTAAATGATAAAAACCTCACGATCTAAGCTTATAGATTTGAGATGAAGCATAATTTCCTCTCCCTTAATTATAGCACAACAACTCTTTCCCAGTTGGAACTTTTGTTTTCTATAATTAACATTGCTAACTTGCAATACTTATCATAATTATCATGCTCCCACTAACATGATGATTATTAGCATAACACTTATGCTCCCACTAGCTTTGACATGTATTCAGAAATCAGCTGGACTTCTAGAAATCAATACTTCATTGACTTTCTTACCAAAGTTCAGATTTCTGATGCTAGATTGTTTTGATAAAGCTGTATCAAAATCATACACCTTCCTTTAGATAGCACACTTGTGTATCTAAACAATTATGAAGAGGGATGCCGTAATCATAATGTTTAGACCTTTTTGCCACTTCTCACAAGTCCAAATTAGTGTGCCGGTTAACCACACGCGCTCCACTAACGACTTTGAGAATGCAAATATCACAATTGCTATCTAGCTAAAATCTACTTAGTGAAAGTGTTTCCCCACCATCATTTTCATGAATCGGAGAGAAACCTTATGACACTTAGATTTACTGGTGTATGTGTTCTTATCCATGTGAATTGTCAAAATCATAGTCACAAGACAAGGATAATGACAAACCCAAACCATATGGATTGAACTCAATCTTAACTTCTTGCCACCTGGCAGCTCAAGGGCCTGCCATTGCTTCCAAGTTGTTATGCAACACATTGAGAACTCTAAGAACTCATATGCAAAGTCAACTTCAACTGGAATGGGCACAGTATATGTCAACACAATAGATTATAAACCTCAAATTGTGTGCTAGAGAAGAACTTTAGGTTTTATTCTTGATTAGTTCTTGAGACTTTCAAGACCTTTAAGACTCCCACTGTCCTCTTGACATATAAGACTGCCTTGTCAAATATCCAAGATATAGTGTGGATTCTAATCAAGACAAACACTTCACACAATTGGCCTAAGTTGGTCTTTGTTTTATCCAAAACATCACAACTTACCAATTTCAAATGTACAAGAGTAGAAACTTTTACTCTTACATTTGACAAGTGTTTTAAACCTTCTTTTGAGACATGTCACTCAAGTTACAATCTTGGAGTATGACTCCAAGACTTGTATTGGAACGAAGTATGACTCATCTTCTTGATTTAACCATTTCAACAATTCAAGATCTCTCTTCTTAGCCATAAGAATGCACTAAGACTTCCTTAGAGAACTAATTGTGATATGGTTTCTTAATCATTAAGATGATCACAAAACTGATACTAAAGTACTCTCCCATCTTTTCAGATTTGAGAAACTTTTATCCTTCTGCCTAAATTGATTCTTCTTATTCGCTCTGCCTTACATTGGAACCTTTTCCAATGTCTCAGAGTTACACTTAAGCTTGTAAGTATAATCATATTTACTGAACTTAAGTAAATCATGACGAATAGTCTTATCAAACTTTTTGTGGTGGACTTGACCAGTGCACAAGACTGTGTACTCGATCCCTTAGTCCTTTACTTGATTCACACATCCATGTGAACAAGTAATTAGTCTTAATTTTCCAAAACTTGAAAGTTCTCATTCATCATGCTATACAACTTGCATGATTCCAAGTTCCGGTCCACTTGAAACTTGGGTGATGAGAATCTTTCCTTATTTGGTAAATTTAAACATTACCACAAATGAAAGAATCAATTTCATATTTCCACTCTTGCTCTTAATGGAATTATATAAGCAACAAATTTTCCTCAAATGCCATTGTAAGGATATTTTAAAATAAATAAAATCAAAATTTTCCTTTTATTTTAAAACTTTGCGGGAAAAGCTTATCCTTACAATCCATAAGCACATGAAAACTTGTTGTTATCTATTCCTAAGCAATATATCATAACTCCTAAGAAGTAGCTCAAGAATCCGATTTTTTCAAACTATGCGATAGAAATCCATCTATGCGATCAGATTCAGCATATTCTTTCTTTAAGTTTCTTCACTTTTCTTTCATTCTTGAAACATCACCATGTGACCCAGTCACATCATGTATCAAGAATCTCAGAATAGAAACTTAACAGAGTTAGATAGTGGAATTTACCTGAAGTAGAGTCAAACTTATTGACTTTAACATCCTTAGGTAAATTTGGCAGCTTCGCAACCAATGCCCCTTTCTTTGGCAATATAAACATATGGACCCTTTGATAAAGGTGCACAGGACTATCACAGACTTAGCTTTTCTCTTTACCATTTGGTCAACCGAGTTGACTATGGCCGATCCCTTTCCATTGGGAAGAGAATGCTTTTCTGGATTTCCTGTGTCACAATTGTCAATGTCCATAAAGTTTTTAGGAAGTTAATCTTAGCAAACAGATAAGATCATTAAGGGTCTTGTCATAGTCTGTTTCATAGGTGTTCCAAAAGAACTCACTATGTGACTCAGAAAATGATTGAACCACCAACTTTCTCAAGACTTTAACACCCAACTCTCCCGGCTTGTCAATATGTGACTACATCTCCAAGATGTGATCACACCTAGACCTTGCCTTGCCTAATAGGGCCTGAGTGACCTTAAACTTTTCAAGAACTTGTGGGTTAGGGAGAATAATTTGAAGAGGTGAAGAAGTATGATATCCATGGGACATCATCTTCATTAGGAAACCTTGTTTCAAGAGATTTGGGAAGATCATAAGTGTCTAAACCAGACATCTTTTGGGAGATGTTCAAGATAGTTGATTTAAAGTCCTTAATATGACACCCAATATGAAATATTAAGGCTAGGACCCAACAAACTATTTTATAACTTAGAAGAGGTATGCCGTAATCCAAGCTATAAAATATTTGAAGGTAGGTGAATGACGATTCACCAATTTCCACCAAGATAAACGAAATGAATTATTAGGTTTTAATTGGTTTTGAAACTCCTAGATCTTTGAGATTCATTGAACTGTTCAATGGCATGTTTCAATCTCGAGTGTGCCCTTCAGGTTTTGTGACTGGGATGCCGAGGATCACAAAACAAGGTGTGAAGTAACCATGCAAATCACTTGGTACCCTTAATAAATTACCCCTCAATCGATGTGCCGGTTAACCACACACGCTCCATCGATGCTATGATAAATATTAAGTCACCCTTTACCTACCTTGTTAAGTCCAAGTTAGTGTGCCGGTTAACCACACACGCTCCACTAACGACTTAGACAAAGTGTAAAGTGTAATTTCATGGATTAGCACCTTATTCACATTTTTCCTAAGTAACTAAGATTGGGTATTATTAAGAGTTTAGTTACTTAGTATTTTTCATTAATACTTTTAATGAAGGGAGAATTCTAGTCCTGTCAAACCCGTTCGGCTAACGACCCTCCACCAGTCAAGCAAGCGGTGGGTGAGAGTGGACACCCATTAAGTTGCCATTTTATAGGCAACAACCTTATACCCACCTTATAGACCGGCTTCGTGAATGAGGCGTACTAGCGGTAAGACTGACTTTACTCTTATACATATATATATTATTAACTTATAATATTATAAAGTATAAGGGTTGAATTTTAACTTTTAAAATTCTAAGGGCTAACTTGGAATTAAAGTATTCATAAGTGAAAACTTTACAAATTCCAAAACTTGAGGGCAAGTTTTGAAACTATTCAAAACTTTTCATTTCTTGTAACTTATGAGTTTAATAGAGTAATAAAATGAGGACTTTTCATTTTTCTAACTCTTGTGTTCTTTTAATGGTTTTTTTAATCCAAGAGAATTTTGGTTTTCCATAACTTGAGGACAAGTTATGGACTCCATTAAAACACATTATGATCAAGAATTAAACTACCATATAGGTTACAAATAATCCCTATGATCATCTAAACTTCATATGAACAAGAACATGAATATGAACACTTTCAAGAATCAAAATCACATTAAACTTTGTAATTTTGATAACTAGTTGTTGTAAATGAATTAGCAAAAACATTACACCAGCTAAAACAAGTTTTCAAGTACCAAAACAGTTTAGGGTAATGTTTCCAATCCATTTCCAGCAACTAAAGTCGAAAATCTGCACTCTGTCGACCCTACTCGACGAGTTGCATGAACCTACTCGTCGAGTAGGTTGAAGATACACATGAACTCGCCGAGTCCCCCCCATGGACTCGCCGAGTCCATTCGTCAGACAGCAAGTTTTCGACTTTTTTCAAGTTTTAATTACATGTATAAGAGAAAGCAAGCCTAGGCTCTGATACCACTGTTGGGTTTTGAGCATTCTAACACTTCCTAAGTGTACATGCAACCCTAAATACCTTGGATCTATGTTTTCTCTATTATACATGCAAATAAGAACTTCCAAGGTATTATCCTAATCTAGCATACAAAACAATGACTATAGCAAGATAGAATACATACCTCTTTGGAGAAGAAAGTCTTCATGAAGCTTGAGTGCCTAGTGCCCCAAGTGTGACACCTCAAATGGTTCACACAACACCAAATACACATGGAATAACTTGAGAGAAAACCCACACTTCATGAAATCGGCTAGCCCTTCTAGTACACCCACTAGTGCTGATTTTGGTGAATAATATGATGCTTATATAGTGTTACAATTAGGGTAAACTCTTAATTGTCATGGCTTTCCATTTCCTTGGATCCATGGGTACAAATACACCATGGAGCATCCATGGACCATCCTATGGGTTTTAGCCCAACTTGATTATCCATGGAGCATTAGCCCACTATACAAGTATGGATGATTTACACAATCAACCCATATATTTAATTAGTCTTCTTTTGATCACTTAATTAATCCTAGATTAATTCTTGATCAATACTAATTAAATAATCTCATTATTCTTATTATTAATATACTAGAACTTATAATATATTAATAACCATAAGTGTCTTATTTCTCTCATTTAGTCTATCCAAGTGCATGATGCCATGCAACCCAAATGGACCATGCCGGGTCGGGTCAAGTCTTACCAAATATAGTTATGGACTTAGACATTAATCCAACACTGACCCCGAGCTAGAATACAACATTATCCTGGGGTCACAATCTTGCTCACTCCTTCGAGCTCGAGAAAATGATAGGGCACAATCCTTGCCCTATATAACGATAGCCCAATCCATCAGTTAACCATTCCACTTCTAGCTGCAAAACTCTAACTGAACATAATCATTACTCCTTTCAGAAGTCTCCGCGACTCACATTCCGGCATCGAGCAAAACCCCTGAAGCCTCAAGTCTAGAAACTCGTGTGGTAGCCTCTCCCGCTCAACCTGTAGAGTACAGTGAGTACAAAACATCTCCTTAGTCTCAAGTAATTGCAGTCCTCTGCTCATCATAATGTCACACCCCCGAACCAGACGACGGAAACGTCCGGGGGCTGTCGTGACTTAATTGAATACCATAACATTGAATATATATGAAACATAACAACATTCGTCACCATTCATTAACATAGTACAACCAGTAGTGTTTACATATCATACATTGTTTAAACATTACATTTCCCAAAAATTAATTTGTTCAATTCATACAAAAATAAACTGCAACCGTCACTGAATATGATTTCCCTTGATTCACTGGTTCCCTGAGAATACAAGTATTTTGAAAAACGTCAACATATGAAATGTTGGTGAGTTCATAAGTAGTGTTTGAAATCGAATGTTTGTATTGTTTGAAAAACCACCAGAAAATCCGATATTTTCTGAAAAGATAAGCTTTTGAAAACATTTGTGAAGATCCATAGGTATGCTTGTTTGATTCTATACTTGTAAAAAAAATGTTCATTGAAAATGTATGCATTTCAAATTTGTAAGTATTGAAAACCCTAGGAAAACCCGATGTTCTCCTAGCTCCTTGAATTACGTGATGTTACATTGAAACCATTGCATAGCGTATAGTGTCAGTCCCAGGCGACGTTGGAAGGTTCTCGAGCAAGATTATTTACTACAAACCCGCGTTACACAAACGCCCAGTTTATAGTTATACTAACGACTCCGAAGGCGTCGTCAGTACTAATCGCGTTATCCAATCGCCCTGACTAGGTGTAGTCCCACATCCGAAGAGAAAGAGATCACGAAGACCCCGGTAACTCCATTAGCCGGTTGGGGATAAAATGTACGAGGGGTCCCCGACCCGCCTCGCATGAAATGTAGACTTTACTAGCAATACCAAAGGACCCTTGGGGACCAGTAGTATACGAGCCATTGAAAGTCCCTTTACGTTGTGTCGGATCGGTAAAACCCAACACTCCGTAAAAAAAATGTCTTCGGGCCTTAAGATCAGGTCATTGGGCTAGCTAGGCTCAACGAACAAGATTTTACACTTGTGGGGCCCAAAGATGGTGCGTAGACGTCTGTGCACACTCGCATGTATATGTATTACCAAACGTTACTTGTATGAATCGTAGTGTCGTAGTGTTAGTAGTTGTAGATTTCTATTGGCTCGAGACCGAGCCAATTCGTTTAACAACGACTTTTGGTATTGTAATGTATTGTATTTCGTCGATAGTCGCGGTGCCATTATTTGATCAAATTGTGTATATTGAACTAGCCTTGAAATATTCCTGTTTTCAGCCCCTCATTATTTGTAAAATTTACATTTTCAACCCTTTTTATTAAATACTTCCCGGTTTGGTCCTTAAACTATTTTTCTTGACATTTTAACACCAAAAATTATTGAAATTAAGATTTTTCAGCATATTTTTCATAGAAAACAGTTTAAGTCCCTGAAAATGCAATTTTCTCGGTTTTAATCCCTTCTTTTCGCAACTTTGACAATTTTGGCCCAAATTGGAAATTTTTTGCAACTTTGGTCCTTTTTAAATTTAAGAAGCATTTTAAACCTTTGAAAAGGATTGGGAACACTTATAGTCCACTGTTTTACAGAAAGTTACAGTTTTGGCCCTCCAAAACAGAAAAATTCGCATAATGGGCCTTATTGGGCCGAAATTTTCATTTTTAGCCCATTAAGCTTGGAATTTATGTTTTTAATCCTCTAAATGAGTATATTTCCAGAAATTTATTTATAGAAACTGTTTTGGCACACTTCATCCATCAGAATCTGTGAAATGTCAATTTGGGCCCTTATTTTTGCATTTTTCACATTTTAGGCCCAAAATTTGTGTTTTTAACCCAAGGAAAATTATTACTAAACCACTTAGCCATTTTTCTTGAAGCACTTTGTGTTTGGAAATATATTTGAAGCTAAAATCATTTAACACACGATATATCTCGGTTTTGATGAGTTTTAAGGCTAGATCCAACATAAAAACACATAAAAGCATACATATAAGCATGGAAATCATACAAGGCATACAAAACACATATAGATCTACACTTTCACTTGTATTCCCCCCCCCCCCCCCCACAAAACTCATAAAAACAGAAAATAGGGGGTATGAAGCTCACCTTGGGTGTGGGGGCTCGGTTTTGCAAAGAAAATGGAAGGAAAATGAAGTGATTTTCGGCCCTAGCTCCCCTTGATGTAGATCTCGAGTTTAAGGAGTTTTCTAGGAGCATGATTACCAAAATTGTTTAAGAGAAAGGATCTAATAATGAGAAAAAGAGTTATAAATTCCTTAGATATGTGTAACTTACCAAGAAGTGATGATATTTTCTTGAAATCCTCTTGATGCACAAGCAAAGTTTCGAGATTTTAAATGAAGAGGGAGGATGGTTTCTTGAGTAATCTAAGGAGTGTTTGTGAGAGATTTGTGTGTGTGTGTGTGTTGTGTTTGGCCGAGAGCAAGAAGAAAGAGAGAGAAATAGACATGAAGTGATACATGCATAGAGATATGAGACATGTTGCATGGAAAACCAAGAGATAAAAATGAGGTGGCATGGTAATAGTCAACTTCTCCTCTTGGGCTTTTCTTGGGCCGAAATTTGGGAAGGAAGAAAAGATTTTTGGGCTCTATTGCCCCTAAGCCCACATAGGAGTTAAGTTGAATGATTTTTGGCCCAAAAAAATATAATATGATTTTTACATTTTGTTGGGCTAGATTAGGTTATCCTTGGCCCAAAGCTTCCAATTCATTTCATTATAGGCCCAACATGACCTAAAATGTTAAAATAAATAAGAGTGGGTCCAATTAGAGCCCAATTAGGGTTCTAAGCCCATGATAGTCTAATTGGAAGCTTATTGCCCCATTTGGTTCCAATAAGGAAGTTCTAGCCTAAATTAGACTTAACAAGAACTTCTAGGGTCTCCAATTGTTTGATGACTATTTGTAGTTCTAGCATGTTGTATTTACTTGAAGTTTTTGATTCACATTAACTTGAATGTATAGATTACATGGCTCAAAATTTACAGTTATGACACATAATATGTGCCAATAACCAGTCCCAATACTAGAAATTTCGACCAGCTCCTCCCTGCCGTCATTACAACTGCTGCGGCTACATAGCACTCATAGAAATACTCAACCATGGCGGTCTTGACAGACCTAAACATCTCTGGCAACTATTCCCGGAAAATCCGGATCACCTCCTCTCGGATGATCTCACTGATGCGATCCTCTAAAAATTACTGGCCTATCTTGGCCGTCATCTCCCGATCCTAACTTGGATCCGACCTCAAGACGTCTCGTAACCACCGTTATGGTAAGGCACCAGAAAGATCTATGATAATCCATATAATGACAGGGGACCAACTCCCAACCCAAAACCCTAGGGGTTATGACTCCCTTGCTACGAGTATGGGTCCTGTGCTTTGAATAGTACGAGCCCATACTACCTTCCACACTTACCCATATTTTTCTCAAGTATCATCACAACGCCCTATCAATATACATAATCATAGCGAGCGCTCAATCCTCACTCCTAGAGGAATGATAAATATCTCGAAATCGGCCTCCCGGCCTCATACAACCCACCCATCCATGAAACTTCCACCAACCCTGCAGCACTAGTGTATGCTAGCCATACATAACGCTGGACCCCATAGACTTTCAAATATCTGATCCTACCATAAGCCCTAAATCAACAAGAAAAAAACATAAGGCCAAATAAAACATTCTCAGGATATAAGATCTTAATTATGTACAACCGTGATGCATACATAAGCAACTACAATAATGAGGTCAATCTCATATAAGGAAAACCCGAGGCTAGAACGCATCATGTAATCAGGCAATTCTATCATGCAATTCCCGAAGATCCCTAGCCTACCACTAGCATGCTGTTCTAACATATCACAATATCAAATAACCGTATAGTATTTTGGGGTCTACTTACTGGCTCCAGCTGATCGTACACTTCACATCCTCTTTTACTTATTTTGAAAACCATTTAAAATCATTTTGAAAATCTTTCCTTGATTTGAGACTGGATTCACATGAGTGTTCCTCCAATTCACTCAAACCAACGCTCTGATACCAACTTATAACATCCATAAAATTCGAGCCAATTTAAAACTTTTTAAATCATTTAAAACCATTCAGATATTAAATTTTTTTTTCAAAATAGTTTAAACATCAAAGTTCCAGTAATCATAAACATCCATCGAGGAAGTGTACAGTCATGCCTTCGCCTTCCTGCGGTCATTCGCTGAACCTGAAACAATAAACTGAAACTGGAAGCTCGAAGGCTTAGTGAGTTACGCCTAAAGTACCCATACACACAACAATACACATACAATAACAAACAACATACTATGGGTCCAATCATCCATCAGGATGAAATATCTCAGGCCCTCAACCATCGGGTTGGAATGCCCACATACTACAAGTCCAATCATCCTCGGGATAGAATATTCTCGGCCCATAACCATCGGGTTGGAATGCCCACACACAATATATATAATAGATACTATGGGTCCAATCATCCATCAGGATGGAATACGCCAGGCCCTCAACCATCGGGTTGGAATGCCAACATACTATGGGTCCAATCAACCATTGGGTTGGAATACCCCAAGCCCTCAACCATCGGGTAGGAATGCCCTCAACTACCAATCAATCATGTGCACATATAACATGTAATCTCCTACCAGCATACAGACAATCAGACCAAACTATAGGTCACTAGGCTTAACCACATCCGATCGACCAGGATACCGATCTAACAGATCATACTAGCATATAACCATCCTATCTACCAGGATACCGATCTAACATATCATACTAGCATATAACCATCCTATCTTCCAGGATACCGATCTATCAGATCATACTAGCATATAACCATCCTATCTACCAGGATACCGAGCTAACGTATCACAATAGTAACAATCCCAAATAGCAAATCAAAGGGCCGGTCTTGGTGCCTTAGACCCTTGAGTACAGTGAGGATAACTCACCTTGCAACTGTCGACTCGAAAGATAAGCTCAAACTCTCGGATCACTGCCACAAACTCCACCACCTAAATTCACCATATAACCATACTTATAAATTCCAATTTCCCAAAATGTCCCAGAAGTCAAATAGATAACCCTTGGCCAAAGTGAAAGTCAACGATCAAGGTCAACAATCCATGTTGACCTGACTCGTCGAGTGTAGTCACTGAATCGTCGAGTCCTTCCAGAACTCGAGTAGTCATGAAAACCCCTCACTGACTCATCGATTTTCCCCGCAAATTGCCGATTCAAGAGAGTCCAAATGTCGGGAAAACCCAAGTTGACTCGCCGAGTCACCCATATGACTCGCCGAGTCCAAGCAGAAGTCCTTGCACGAGGCATGTTTATCATGTAAAGTTGCAAAGTTTACGTGTATGGAAGGTTCTAAAGTCTTATAACGTTAAACCAAGCTTGTAATGGAGTTTTACACTTAAGGAGAGGTTCATACTTGCTAAAGATGAGAGCTTTATTGATTTAGATACCTAATAGAGTTCAAATCTGAAGTTACAACTTCAGACCTTAGCTCATACCCAGGAATAGCTTCTTAGTATGCTAGAAAAGTCCTAATCTTTAACCAAAAGAGATGTAGAATGAAATGAGGCCAAGGTAATGACTTGATACCTTCAAAATATTGCCAACTGAGGTAAATATCAGATCCCCACACGTTCCATGCTTATAGCACTTGCTCTCCAAGCTCTTCATACAAGGATCCACCTTCCAAAGCTTAAAACACACAAGGGTGAAGCACACACGCGGATTAGGGTTTGTTGGACTCTTAAGATGCTGTAAGGGGGCTGGAGGAGGCTTATGATCCTTTCAATTAGGTGCAAAACCCCAAAAATTAGGGTTTCATCCTTTAGCTCCTACTCGGCGAGTAGGTCACTTAAACACGTGGCCCAAACCGCTTCTGCTCGACGAGTCAGGGCATCCAACTCATCGAGTAGACCTTGCAACTTATGAAAATCAAAGCCATAAAATTAGTATCTGAGATTTGGGGCATCACAAACAGATGGACAGAGTGAGAGGACTATTCAGACTCTCAAGAAAATGTTGAGAGCTTGCATCCTTGATTTTAGTAGGAGATGGGATTCATACCTTCCTTTGGCTGAATTTTAATACAACTTCAATTATCATGCATGCATTGGTTCTCTATGGGAGGAAGTGTTAGACCCTTATTTTGTTGGGGAGAAGTTGGGCAGAGAGTCATGGGGAGCACAAAGGTGGTGTTCAACACGATTGAGCTTATTCAGCACGTTAGGCAGACGTTGCTGATAGCTCAAAGGTGGTAGAAGAGCTATACGGACAAATGTCGTTCATAGTTGGGGTTTCAGGTCGAGGATATGGTACTTCTGAAAGTATTCCCATGGAAGGGTATTAATTGTTTCAGGAAGCAGGGAAAGCTATGCCTCAGATTTATCAGTCCATTCTAAATTATGGCTAGAGTGGGCAAAGTGGCCTATTGATTAGATCTACTGGAGGAGCCCAATCTGATCCATAACATGTTCCATGTTCTGTAGTTAACAAAATGTGTGACTAAAGAGTCCGCTATTGTCCTATTGGATTATATCCAGGTTAATGATTGCCTGAATTATATTGAGCGACCGGTGGCGATTCTTGATAGGAAAACGAAGCCCTTGCGCAACAAGGCGGTACCTATGGTTAAGGTGCAGTGGTAGTTGCGAAAGGTCTCATAGTGGACTTGGAGCTCGAGGAGGAGATGTGTGGGCACTATCCGAATATGTTTTTAGTTGAGGATTTCGAGGGACAAATCTAGTTCAAGTGGGGGAGAATTGTAACACCTATTCCAGGTAAATGATTCATTTATTTTTTGGAAATTAAAAAAGGTAAAATGTGGTTTTTTTGATGACCACGAGGTGGTGGAGGATACACCACAATTTGATCGTGACCATATGAAATGCACATCATTCTTGTGCACCACGACATGACAGATGTATGGCCACGACATGGTGGCTACCAGAGTGCAAACCTTATTTTTCTGGATTTTAGGCCTTAGTTATGGGATATGATGGCTAGGGTTTTCACATCCTTTACCTCCATCACCTCCTTTTAACCCTAGAAGAAACCCAAACATCTATTTTTGATCTTGTGAGCTTTATGGTGATGTTAGCCTCTCTTGAATAAGAAGGTGTTCTTGGTGCATTCCTTCAACAAGAAAACCTCCCATCATCATCTTGTGTTGTTTTAGGACTCTTTTAAGTCTTCAAGCTCCTACCTTTTTATGTCAAGTGTGTTAGATCTAGATTTTTATCAACTTTCTTCCATGTTTTGCGTGGTTTGAGTGTATGGACTCCATAAAATTGGCAACTTTATGGATCCTTGAGGTTCCATTGTGTTCTATTGTCCCGGATCTGGAGAGTCATTGAGTTTTGGGTTCATGCATGAGATCTTGATCTCAATTTTCTCCATTTTGACCTAACTTGAGCTCAAGATATGCATGTATATAAAGAAATGATTTTTACGATGCTTTGGGGCTGAAGAAAGGCTTTTGCAAAGTTTTAGTGTATAGCTTGAAGGACTAAGAACTTAATGCATTAAGTTGTTTAGAGAAGTTCCTACAATGTGGCAGATTAACCACCATGACAAGGCGACGAAAAACGATTGTGACTATTTTGTCCTAATGCTTCTACGACGTGGCCAAAGGGTGTCCATGACATGGTGGTTTCTTAGGGTTACCTTTAACCACTAACTTTGACTGTTGACTTTTTGACCATGTTGACTTTAGGTCAACCTGGGGGTTTTACAGTGTCGAATGAGAGGGAAATTTTATATTGTTGGTTAGATGATTCATAGGGGCACTCTTCACTATTTGAGAGCTGTTGTATCAAGATGCTATCTGCGAGGTTAGCCTTCTCACTATATTACCTATGTCATAGTAGGGTGCATGCTAGACTAGTTGATTCTTATTTGCTAATTGATGTTATGTGTGTGATTGAGTTAATTATAACTCCAGGACTGCTGATAGTCCATAGGATTGTTGATAACCCATAGGGTTGTTGTGAGCCCATAGGATTGTTGATAGTCCTCAGGACTACTGATAGTCCCATGGTTGCGGATAACCCATAGTTGTTTATTATGGTGTGTTGTATGCGATATTTGATGGGTTTTATGCATAAGAACATCCTATGTGCTCATGCAACCCTAATGCTTGGATCTAGGTTTCTCTATTGTACATGCAATTCATCCAAGACTTTAAACCCTAGATCTAGCATACAATTAATCATATTAACATGTAAAAGGGTTTTTAGATCTTACCTTGATTGTTATGTAGCAATAACAATCTCAAATCCTCCTTGTAATGACTTTTGAAAGCTTAGAGTCACAATTGTCACTCCTCTAATGGTTCACAAACACCAAGAGCAAGAGGATGAAGAATAAAGAGAGAGGAGGCTGCCCAACACGTGTAGAAACCCTAGTGGAACTCTTAGCCACGTTTTGGGGCTTAAGGGTATTATATATATACATGTAGGCTATTAGGGTTTTCAACTAGGAAACCCTAATTTGACTGCTTAAGCCCTAAGCAACCCATGGACACTTTTACAATAACCCTTGGACGATTTCTAATGGGTTTCCCCATAGAATTCGTCCAACCTATTATTCCAAGGTAATCCATAGCCCAAATGCAATTATCTTATAATTACAGTTCCAATCCCTTAAGTTTAATTAATCTCTTTTAGCCACAAAATTAATTATCAATTAATTCTTGACTAATATTAATTAAACAATATGATTTCTCCTTTAATATATTATTCTCATAATATATTAATAAATCATAATTAATCTTCTCTCTCCATAATTCATCCTATCAAGTTGCTTTGGTGAAGGCAACCCAAAAGGACCATGCACCATCGGGTCAAGTACATACCAAAATAGTTATGGACTTAGACACTAATCCAACAGTCTCCCACTTGGATAAGTCTAATAACTATTCTGCGTATGACTTCAGATCCTGATCTACAATCGTAGCTTTCAAAAGCCGCTGTCAACTCTGATCTTATCAGATATGCGTCCTTTAGATAAGGGATCATATATTCCTCCATTCTAGATATCGTATAGACTGAGACATGGATTTAAATCATTCTCTTTGTCTATGTGTTGTTTCTCGATTTCCGATTTATGACGACTGACATCAGACTACATTTGAACGCATCAAATTAGTCTCGGCTTGGCCAAGCGCTTAAGTGCCATCACTAAATCATCGAGGGGCCCAAAGATACCGCTTTCATCCTACTTTGGATAAAAGGAACAAATAAACTTTGATTAAATGCTTGCTTGTACTCACTCACCGAATTACACACAATAATATGTTTTATGACACCAAGTTACTGGTGCGTTTACATATTATCAATGTGTAACTGACTCGCAAGATACAACTCACACATCTCGGTTTCAAGAATATAAGATGTTATCATCTCACCAGTCACTTGTGATAAAATCCATGAAGTGATCCAAGTGAGCATGGGTTTAATCCAATGCTCAAACTCATATTCATAAGCACTCATGAACGTTGCAGCAAAGATTTGCTTATGTGTAATACACTTTAGACAATCCACACACCAATTCATGACAATCTTCATTCATACCTACTTCCAACATATGAACGACTGTGGTCTGTTCGAATAATTTGATTGTTCTGAACCAATTTAATTATTCAGGAAGTCAAAACATGCAAAGTGAAACACAAGAATAATACTAATCCCTTATGACCCCAAACTCTAGGTATAAATAAAACATTTTATTTAATCACTATATTGATTACTCATTATTTGTTGTTTCGGGTAATCAACTTCTTACTTGAATTATTACTACACTTGTCCCATGCTCTCAGCATGCACACAATGTTTACCTACGGTCCTTATTTTGTGAAATAGATTAAATGAACACATTTCCAATCATACTCATTTCACAACTCCCAATCCTTATCATAAGTATAAGAATATCAAATTCTTGTTACTTATGCAAGATTCTAACATTTTATGCAATGATTCTTTCGTAAAGTCATAGCTCAAAATCATCAAGACTTGGCTAATCTCTATTAGAAACAATTCTATAGATATGATGTCTCTCACTCAAAGTACATTCCTTTGAACATCCTTCTTTCATAATAGGTTCTAATCTAGATATAGATTCTCAATATCCAACTCCCAATATGGAAACATTTCCATATTTTTCCATATGACAACTTATTCTTAATAGAATCTTATCTATTCATAATAATGTCAATATGGTCCATCCAATACCATACTTCCAACTACTCACAAGCGAGTAAGCCTCAGCGAGCTTTGGACCGTCCTTTGATAGTTGTTTAATTATTTTACTCAAAAATGATTCTAGTCCTTTTTCCCTCTAAATGCGCTAGACATTAGGAAAATTTTAGCATGGTCAAATATAATAGCACTAGCCATCAATCCTATACCCGAAGCATATGGGATACGATGCATAATGTCTTACATAAAGATATGATACTTTATCAATCACGTTCTCACAATTCGAACTATGAAGAGGGATGCCATAATCATAATCGAAATTTTGAGAACGCACTATGTATCCTTGACTATATTTGTTAACATTCCACAACCTAAGCCTTTAGATTTGAAACGAAGTACAATATTCTCTCCCTTAATTATAGCAAAACAACTTTTCAACCCTTACGACTTTGCAAAGTATAACTATTGTTTTCTATAACTAATATTGCTAACTTGCAATACTTGCCTTAATAATCATACAAGAACAACATTTATGCTCCCACTATCATGATGATTATTATCAAATAAGCATAACACTTATGCTCCCACTAGCTTTGACATGTAATCCTTTATCTAAGCTTCTTAAACTTATACACCTTTGCCTTAGATAGCTCATATGTGTGTCTAAACAATTCAGACTAATTGCCAAATCTCACAATTCGAATTATGGAAAGGGATACCGTAACCATAATCGAGTTCGAGAATACAATTTTCACAATTACTATCTTCTTGAAATCTCTCTTAGCGAAAGCATTTCCTCACAGTCATTCTTATGAAAGAGGGAATCTTATGACACTTAGATTTTAGTGTTGTATGTGTTCCTATCCATGCAAATTTGTCAAAACCAAAGTTTGCAACAAATCCAAATTCATATGGACCGAACCTTCTCAATCTTGATCTTTTGCCTTATGGTAACACGGCTGCCCACCATGTCTTCCAAGTAGTTAAGCAGCTCACCCTTTCCTATCAATGTACTTTTCATTGATCAAGGCGCTTGCCTTTTATGCGTTCAAATGAGAACTCGTAGAACTCACATGCATAATTAACTCAATTGGAACCGCACAGAAACAAGATAGTGTCAACACGATAGGTTGTAAACCTCAAGTCATTTGCTAGTGATGATCGATAAGGTTTATTCTTGATTTGTTCTTGAAACCTTTCAAGACCTTTAAGACTCCCACTGACTCCTTGACTTATAAGATTCTCTTGTCAATAAACATTTCTTGACTAACAAATATTCAAGAGTTAGTGTAGCTTTTATCAAGACAAAACACTTCACAAAATTGGTCCTAGTTGGTCTTTGTCTTATCCAAGACATCACAACTTTCCAATTTCAAATGTGAAAGAATAAGAAAAACTTTTCAAATTCCACATTTGATGAATGTTATAAACCTTCTTAAGACTTGTCACTCAACTCACAATCTTAGCTCTAAGACTTATTTTTGGAACGAAGTATGATTGACTTCTTGATTTAACCATTTCTTCAATTCTTGATTCCTCTTCTCAGATATACAATTGCACTAAGACTCACTTAGAGGATCAATTGAGATATGGTTCTTAATCATTAAGACTTATCATAAAACATAATACAAGGTACTCTCCCTTCTTCTTAGAATAGAGAAACTTTTATCTTTCTGCCTACTTGATTCTTCTTATTCGTTCTGCTATTGATCAAAACTCTCCCAATCAACTCAGAATTACACTTAATATTATAAGTATAATCATATTTACTTAACCTTAGTAAATCATGAAGAATATCTTTGTTACTCTTGTGGTGGACTTGATCAACACACAACCTTGTGTACTCGATCTCCTAGTCCTTCACTTGACACGTTGTCAATGAATTAGTCTAATTTCCAAATATGAAATTTCTGATTCATCATGCAACCAAGTTGTATGATTCCAAGTTTCTATCCAATTGAAACTTGGGTGATGAGAAACTTTCCCTATTTGGTAAATTCTTGACATTTCCACAAATAACATAACTAAGAAACAAATCCATTATTGCTAATAACAGAAACATTCAAACATTAATTTTTCATACATGCCATTGCAAGGATAAATATAAAATCAAAATCTATATTATTGCGGAAAAATTTGTGCTTACAATGCAATTCATTGAAAAACTATGTTAATACATATTTCTTAGCAATCTATTCTAACTCTAAGTAGTAGCTCAAGATTCTAATCTTCAAGTAATGCGATCGAAATCCATTCCTTCACGATTAGATTCCGCTCACTTCTTCCCTTAAAACATCGAAATTCAATCTTATCACATCATGTATTAAGAATCTAGAATAGGAACTTAAAAGAGTTAGTTAATGGAATTTACCTAAAGTAGAGCTATACGTTTTGACTCTCCCGTCTCTTAGATCTCTTAGGTAAATAGGGCAGCTTCGTCTCCAATACCCCTTCTCTTGGCAATAAAAGAAAATTGACTCTTTTGGAACAGCACGTGGAACTACTTTTGACTTTGCCTTTCTCTTATGATCAAACTTTACGATCATGGCATGCCTTTTGTTGCCATTGCCTATATCCATAGAGGTATGGAAGGCAGATCCACCAATCAACTTTGCTTTTCTAGTGCGCCAAGTCATTACTGATTCAGCAGCAATAAGCATATAGGTGAGATCAATAAGGGTTATGTCGTGGTTCATCATATAGTACTCTCTTACGAACTCACTATATGAGTCCGGAAGTGACTGAAGAACCCAGTGAACAGCCAGATCCTCACAAACAACAAATCCCAACATTCTTAACCTATCAATTTGTGACTTCATCTCTAGGACGTGTGCACACACTAACTTTCCTTCTTCATGTTTACTTGCTAAAAGGGCTTGAGTGAGTTTGAACTTTTCAATCTTTTGAACTTGTGGGTTAGGGAGAATAATAGGAGGAGGTGGAGGAAGTGAAGCATGATCTCGTGTTCCTTGATCGAATCGTGGAATATCATCTTGAAGTGAAAAGCTTGTTCCACGGGATTTGGGAAGACCATAGTTGTCATACTTTGACATCTACAAAACGGGAGAAAAATTAAGTTCAAGTTAGTTGATTGACTGAGTCCTTAATAAATCACCCAAATGAGATATTGAGGCTAGGACCCAACACAATACTCTACAACCTAGAAAAGGGATGTCGTAATCTAGTTGCAGAATATTTGAAGGTAAGTTAATGACGATTCACTAATTTCCACCATGATAAACGAAAAAGAAATTTAAGTTTTAAATCTATTGAAAATTCCTAGACCTTTCAAGATTCATTGAACTTTTCAATGACATGTTTAAATCTCGATATGCCCCTCTAGTTTGTGACTGGGATACCGAGGATCACAAAGCAGGTGTGAATAACCATGCAAACTTACATGGCGCCCCCACATGTTACAGTCATCTATTTGATGTGTCGGTTAACCACACACGCTCCATCGAACAATGACAAACATTGAGTCACCCTTTGCTACCTTTTCTTAGAACCATTTAGTGTGCCAGTTAACCACACACGCTCCACTAACGTCTTCGCAAGGGCACAAAGTGTAATTTCATGGAATTGCATCAATTCACTTTTGCTTAAAGTAACTAAGATTAGGAATTTGTAAAAGCATTTAGTTACTTTTGTACTTCATTATACTTATAATGGAAGGATTCTATCCTATCCTACCCATTCGACTAACGACCCTCCACTAGTCAAGAGTGCGGTGGGTAAGAGTGGATACCCATTCAATCGCCATTTTATAGGCAATTTCCTTAAACACCCCTTATAGACCAACTTTGTGAATGAGGCCTACTAACGGTAAGACTGACTGTTTACTCATACATATATAATACTAGACTTTTAATGTTATATATAGTAGAGGGTGTATTTTACACTTTTAAAGTACTGGGTGTTCTAATTTAATAAATTATACTTTTAATTTAATTAAATGTAAACCAAAATTTTTTTATGGGTTTATTAAATCTCTTTTAAATTCCAAAACTTGAGGGCATGTTTTGAAACATTTCAAAACATTTGGGTTTAACTTATTTAAATTTCAAAACCAAAACTTTTAAGTTCTAATTTAAACTATAAAACCTAAAGGGATTAATTTGAAACTTTTCCAAAACTTTCAAGAATATTCTTGATCACATAATTCAAATAAGGCAATTAACTATTAATTGGTGGTTATCTAATTAGATCTAGTTCAAATTCTTGTAAGATAATGATCAAATAATTTATATAATTTAACATTTATCATATAAGGTAACAATTATCTAATTAGATGACCAAAATCTTTTATTTTGACAAAGATAATCATAAGGAATCAATAAAATTCGAATTTTATCAATTTTAAACAATTATGGCAATTATCCTAAGTCAAAATAGGTAAAAATCCCGAAAATCCGCTTGTATGACAACTAAACTCGCCGAGCCCCCTAATGGACTCGCCGGGTTCACCCTACTCGACGAGTCCACATTGGAACTCGACGAGTTTGTCAGGCAGATGGCCAAAAACACGATCATTCAACATGAATGAATGTACTAGGCATCAATACAATAGAAACCAACCAGGCTCTGATACCACTGATGAGTTTTATACATAAGAACATCCTATGTGCTCATGCAACCCTAATGCTTGGATCTAGGTTTCTCTATTGTACATGCAATTCATCCAAAACTTTAAACCCTAGATCTAGCATACAGTTAATTGTCACTCCTCTAATGGTTCACAAACACCAAGAGCAAGAGGATGAAGAATAAAGAGAGAGGAGGCTGCCCAAAACGTGTAGAAACCCTAGTGGAACTCTTAGCCACGTTTTGGGGCTTACGGGTACTATATATACATGTAGGCTATTAGGGTTTTCAACTAGGAAACCCTAATTTGATTGCTTAAGCCCTAAGCAGCCCATGGACACTTTTAGAATAACCCTTGGACGATTTCTAATGGGTTTCCCCATATAATTCGTCCAACCTATTATTCCAAGGTAATCCATAGCCCAAATGTAATTATCTTATAATTACAGTTCCAGTTCCTTAAGTTTAATTAATCTCTTTTAGCCACAAAATTAATTATCAATTAATTCTTGACTAATATTAATTAAACAATATGATTTCTCCTTTAATGTATTATTCTCCTAATATATTAATAAATCTTAATTAATTTTCTCTCTCCATAATTCATCCTATCAAGTTGCTTTGGTGAAGGCAACCCAAAAGGACAATGCACCATCGGGTCAAGTACATACCAAAATAGTTATGGACTTAGACACTAATCCAATAATATTTTGAGGAACTCACTAAACTTCACTTTTATAATTGTGGATTTAAATGTATTTTAGGTACTTTAGATTTTCATGGGAAGGAAAAGGTTTGACTGTACAATCTCATCGACAGTTTTCACGATTCTGCATTTTTTGATACTATGATTTTTGGGATAACTATATTTTGATACTTATGGTTCTTGACTTGGTTTTCTGTGGAAACAATGTTTTTACTTAATTTAAAAAGAAAATTTTGGTCCTGATTTTTGGGACGTTACATTATCTTATTTGAAAGCAATACTCTAGAAAGGGAGGCATAGGGAACAAAGCATGGAGGTTGACAAGTCTTGAAACATAAAAGTGACGCTCTTAAACTTAAAGAGATCCGAAGCTACCAGCCAGATCCGCAGTAAAGGTAAACACCACAACCAGCAACCACATCTGCAATTGAAGTCATCTATCTTAGATTAATTTTATCTGTTTTATGTCTTTACATGTCGTTGTCCAATGTGCCTTGCATGGAAACTCCTAGACAGATTTCAGTTGTAATCTTCGAGTCTCTATAAATAGAGCTCTTTTATTCTGAATGATACACATCTTTCAATCCATCATTCTTTCTCTATCTTGAATTATCGCATCGTCTCATTCACTTATATCAATAGATATTAAGATTCTAATATTACGATCATTATCTCTTTGGAGCAAGTCATCTTGACTTAATCACTAAGCATGATCACATTTACTAACTTGGATTGTTTGCAATCCTTGTTAAGAATCAACTTATAGTGTATTCTTGATATAATACTTATTGTCATTTACATTTCCTTATATTTCCGCACCTAATTATCAACTATCTAACTCTAACTTATTATCATTGTTGAGTTTTATGATCCACTGAGTTAAACTTCTTTCCGCATTATTACTTGTTCTAACATTTGTTCAAGTGTGTTACTCAAGTTTTTCTCTCAACAATCGGTATCAGATCCAAAGTGGTTGCTTTTTAAACAAGAACTCTGATTTTAAAAGGCCTTCTATACCATTGGAGCTCATTTCTTAAAATGAAAAAAACAAAAAACAATTTTTTTTCTAAAAATAAAAAAGTATGGCACAAGCATTATCTCTAAATGGTTCCAACAGCTTTGGAGGTTCAAATAGAGCTCCAATACTGGTGGAAAACGAATATCATCACTGGTCTCAAAGAATGGAGAGGTATCTACGGAGACTTTGAAGAGATGTATGGAGATCTGTAGAAGAAGGACCTCATGTCCCTATTCTTACTCCAGTTCAGAATGATGGCACTTAATCTAGATTGGGAGGAGGTCAACCAGCCATGAATCATCCCACCAAAGATGATATTGACAAGATGGAAAATGATACTGGTGCCTTTTATGAGATATCTTGTGGAGTTTCCCCTGACAACTTCAACATCATCATAAATTGAAAATCAGCCAAAGAAATCTAGGATGTTCTCAAGAACTTATATGAAGGTGCAGAACAAGCTGAAGATAAGAAGCTTACAACCGCACTAAATGAATTCAAAAACTTCAAAGCTCATGCTGGTGAAAGTCTGGAAGATTCATTCAAGAGGTTCAACTTAATTGTCACAAAGTTATCTAATGCTGGCACCATCCGAAGTAACCATGAGACCAATCTTCAGTTTCTCAATGGTTTAGGTAGACATTGGACTATGGCTAAGATGATAGTCAAAGAAGATATAGAAATTCATTCTTTGTCTCTTTACAAACTGTATGGTGAACTACAAGCACAAGAATCAACCATACTCAAAGACTGTGCTGACTTCGGTGGACCACTCGCTCTTGTAGCACAAGCACCTCACACTCAATCCTACTCACCCTCGTATGACAACACTCTACAGTCATACAAAGCAGACTAAGAATACGATGATGAAGAAGAATTTCAAAACGCTATTGCTCAAGTTAGTCATCAATTCAACAGACTACCACCTTCATTTTTCCACAAACATCAGCAGTTTACTAAACTTCCTTTCAACCGCAACTTCAATCCTTAGAACACTCACCCATGTTATCCCAAAAATCCTCACCCAGCACCACAATCTCATAACACTTAATCCAAAGAGGCACCTCAGCAGAAGAAAAATCTAATGTTGTAATTTGTCACAAGTGCAACAAGGAAAATCACTTTTCTAAAGATTGCAAAGCAAATGTAGTGAAACACAGAGCATTCTTTCTTAGAATGGCTCAAGAAATGGAAGAAAATGAGAAAGCAAGGGCGTACGTTGCCCAAGTCAGAAGAGACCATTAAGTATGGTCATCCGGGGATGAGGATGTAGATATCAACAATGTCAAAGGAAAAGGAAAAATCTGCATGCTGGCTTCTGCGGACGAGGATGGGTCAACCAAACTGGAAAATAACTACTGCTACATGGGAAAGGATGGAACTCTAAGCATCGTTGAGCAGGTAAAACTTATGATCCAAACTTTTAATTATAGTATGCATGATTGTCAACCATTTATTGACAACCTTAATGACACATGTGCTGTCGTCCTTTCAGACTATAACAAAGCCTTAGACAAGAAGAACATTGCGTCCCATGAAAAATTTCATGTTAGAGGACGATTAGAAGACAAAAGACTCAAATTTTCCATGCTAGAAAAGGACTTAGAATTAGAAAAGGATGCAAGGATGTTATGTGAAACTCAATTAGGCATAACATTAGATCAGAGAGATTTAGCTCAAACTGAAATTGTACGTTTAAATCTTTTAATAGAAAAACTATTCAATGAATGTGAAGCAATTAAAAATCTTGTGAACAATGGAACCGTAGATAACACCTATAATTTGGGTTGGTCCAATACGTATCCTACCGCAAAGGATTCTTTACCCCGGTTTAACAAGGACCGACTTTATGTCCCTCCAGACCGAGAGTTTCATTTCCCAGTCAATAAACAAAACCTTTCCCGAGGACATCAAAACTCATTTTGGTCGACTTCATAATCTGAGTAATAATTATGCTATTGAGGAAATTCTTCCTGAAACTTCTGGTCACTCAAGTGATCAAATTTGTATCTCTGGCACAATCTATCGCAACTCTCAAACTTCATCGGTTGTTGATTAAGAAATTCTTATGGAATCCGAAGTTCACATGAATTTCCCATCACGGCCCTCAGATCGCAGTACCACTCACTGCAATTCTGAACCGCAGTTGGACCATTTGCGTCCGATTAAATTACCCACAAAGAAAACAACTCAGACTTATGCTGCAATAGTCCAATCTTCCTTACCACAACCCACAGTTAAGGGTTCAGTAACCATTCAGACAATTCATCATGAGTTGCGAATAGGGAATTTTGAGTTTGGTCAATGTTCCCAAAATCCTAAACTTTCTAGTTTAGATGAATCAAGTCCTCGTATTGGAAAGAAATCTAATGGATCTAAGAAACCGCAGTTAAATCTCAATGATTGCTGTTCTCCAAAAACTCAGGAAAAAATGGCCTTCAAAGAGGAACATCTATCTCGTGGTAAAAAGCAGGAAATCCTTTGAAAAACCAAAAGACAAACCAAAATTTCAAAACCCAAGAGTCCAAAAAAATTTGTTCTTTCAAATTACTTTTCAAAAAACTCTTCAGTCAAGAAAGCAAACAAAAAGCGATGTGCAGTTTCTAAAACATTTTCAAACCCATCTGACACAATCCAAAAGAAAGTAAAGTGTTTTCGAAGCAATAGTTTTCAAATCTATTCCTCAGATGATCCAAAATGGAAAGGGATTTTACCAACTCCAACACGTGTAAAGTCACCTCAGATTTCTAAGAAATCACACCCTAGGAAGTCTACACGTGCTCACACACACACACAAGTCATACTTTTCAAATTCCAAGAGCACAACTGACATATCTCACCTTTCTCGGACTAGTCACAAAAATGTTCCCACGCCCTTCAGACCGCAGACAAATCCGAATGTCAGGGTAAATGACAAAAATCTTTCATGTAAATGTCAGTGTCAAAAGGGATCATCTTAAGTTAAATCTCACACTTTTTAGAAGCCTCATAATTTTTCTAAACCTCACAACACGTCAAAAGTTCACAAACATCAAGGACTAGGTCTCAAGATTGACATAACATTTGTCCCTACAACCCCAGTTCATGCCTTTTTGAAAAAACCATCAGTTTCATCGGGCTCCAATGTGCAAGGAGGATCAACAAGAGGAGTGGTTAATTGATAGTGCCTGCTCCTTGCACATGACCGGAAGGTTAGAATACCTTCAGGATTTCAGGCCTATTTGCAATGGTGGAAACGTCACATTCGGCAACAATGTAAATGGAATAATCTGATGTTACAGTGTCCCTACTACAGGGAACTTATCTATTCAAAAAGTAGCATATGTGGAAGGTCTTAAACACAATTTCATTAGTGTAGGCCAATTATGTAAGGCATGCCACAAGGTTGAATTTGATAATGAATACTGCTACATAATGACAAGTGATAAAAGCATATGTTTGATCAAATCCAAGTCCGAAGTGACCATGTATCCTTTGGATGTTTCTTTGATCATTGGGAAACCGCCACTATTCTTTCTATCCAAAGCAGTATTCGAAGTCAACTAGATATGGCAATGTAAGCTAGCTGTAACGCCCGGTTTCCCAGGTACATTAATTAATATTGTAATTTGAATTGTGTTGAGGTGACATGACGAGTTGGTGCTTAGACTCGTCGAGTCAGTTCACGAATGGGTGACGTGGAAAATGATTAGACTCGACAAGTCAGGGGAGTGAACTCGCCGAGTAAGAGCTGACGAAATAAACCCTAATTTCTCAGGTTTAGGACCTATTTAAGGACCCTTATAGCCACCATTTGCGGCTACCAGACCCTTGAGAGAAACCCAAAGAGTGCTTGAGCGTTTGTGAGAGGGAAGAAGCCATTATTTGATCTTTGTGGGTTGGTTTTGCAAGAAAAAGGTGGTTCCAGCTTAGAAGAGGCCAAGGAGGTTGCATATCTGTGGATTTCAAGCAATAGACATCATCCTTGAGGTAGCATATCGATCTTTTTTCTGTTTTGTTGTAGAATCCTTGGATCTAGGGTTTTCTATACCCTTTATTGGGATGATTTGTTCGGAATATGGTCCCTTATCATGTTTAGACTTCGGATCTGGACCCATAGTGGTCCAGAGAGCTTTATCCATCTTGCTTTATGATGAGTTATGTGAGAATCAAGATTGAACCTTTACATCTTTATTGAGCTTGGGAAGGTCAGATCTATGAATTAGAGGAACAATCTGACCTCATAAGTTCATTTGAGTTTGAGCATGGATAGAACTCGCCGAGTCCATGAGTAGACTCGATGAGTCGGACCGGGTTGTTCTGTAACTCACTCAGTTGGTAAATCGCCGAGTTAGGGGAGTGACTCGGTGAGTCAGTTGGGATTTAGGGGACTTGAGTTCACGTCTGAACTCGCCGAGTCAATGCCTGACTCTACGAGTTGGGTTAAAGGGTGGCCATTGACCAACGTTGACCAGAGTCGACTTGTGTTGACTAAGGGCATTAGTCAAACTAAGTCAGGGAGGTATTAATTAGAGATGTATGTATGCTATATGAGGAAGCTAGGTCGGAAGATTGAGCACGAGTGATTATCCGACATCTTCGAGGTGAGTCTCCTCACTTGGCCTTACCCGATGGGGTAATTATGTGTGACCGAAAGGTCTTATGTGTATGATGAGTGTGTGATATATGTTGTATATGTAATATGTTATGATATGTGTTTGATGATGTGGAATGGAAGGTCGGGATAATACGGACCGGAAGGTCAACTGAGTATGGACCGGATGGTCAACAGGGTTACGGGATGGAAATCCCCTTAGACATTTGGATCGGAAGATCCGATAGAGTTATGGCCTGGAAAGGCGTATGTGCTGTATGTGGTATTTTGGGGAACTCAGTAAGCATTTATGCTTACCGTTTGCGTGTTATGTGTTTCAGGTAGCAATGATGATCGTGGGAAGGCACCGGTATGATTGATACGCACTTGTAGTGGAGATGCTTTGATTTTTTGGGGATTGTGATTTGTAGTTATGTTATGTGAAAAACAATTGATACACATTTTTGAGAATTGTGATTGGAGAATTTTTATTAATTTAAAATGAAAAATTGTTTTGAAATTTCACGGTGTTACAAGCTGGTATCAGAGCCTTGGTTTGAGGGATTCAGATTCATCTTCGGGTGTATTTGAACTCAAACTGAGGATTTGAGAAAGTTCACATAAATAAACAATTTTTCCTAAAAGAGTAAAAAGGAAGTGAGGAAATAGAAGAAAGCAGTGTGTACGAGCAGCCAGCGCCCGAACGGTGATTTCCCAAATTACCCTTACATTATATGTTATGAGATATGTTGTAATGTGTTATGCATGCTAGAGTAGGCTAGGTATTCATATAAGGACTAGAGTGACGTGATTTGTGATGCCTTAGCCTAGGAAGATTCCTGCTGCTATGAGATGCTTGTGAGTGAATAGGTAGCAGTGAGGTGCTATGAGGATGTACTGAAGGGTAGCTTTTGTGTGGCAAGAGATAGAGTACTTGTGACTTGGGATCCGTGGAGGGTGACTTGGAATGAATACTGATGCGGTATGGAAGCTAGTATAGGGCCCGTACTACTAGAAACACCGGATCAGTGTGCAGTCCAGGTAGGAATCCTTAGGATACTAGGAAACAAGTAGGGTTGAGTTATCAAGTGCGAGTACGCTCAAGCGAGTCCCTGATATTTTTATGTTGTATTTCGGAGACATCATGGTTGGGACACATCACAGACCGGTGACTAGCGAGGGGGTGTGAGCGATGTGGAGCTCCGCCAGATGATTCATGATGAGGTGGTTGCGGCTATCCGAGTTGAGATACCAGAGATGTTCATGTCTATCAAGACCATGCTGATTGAGACCTTTGATGAGTGGTACGCCGCTCTTACTGATGTTGTCGTTGTTGCGCCACCGCAGCCGTCGCTGCTGCCAGGCCGCAGGGGGGTGACTCGTTGCTGTATCGCGAGTGCAGCAGCACGAAGCCAACCGAGTTTGATGGGATGCAGGATCTGATTGTTGCGATGATATGGATATATGATATCGAGGGATGCTTCTACACCTGTTCGTGTCCAGAGCATCTGAGGGTTTGGTTTTTACTGAACCAGCTTCGCTTGGGAGCGAAGGATTCGTGGAAATTTGTGACGGCGCATCTCATTTCTGCGGAGATCTCAGCGGTGAACTGGGAGAGGTTCACCACTATGTTCATAGATGAGTACGTTCCCCCGGTGGAAAGGGAACGGTTGGCCCAGGAGTTCTTAACCCTCAAGCAGGGTACTGAGTCAGTTACTGTGATCACCAGGAAGTTTCATGAGAGGGCGATGTTCTGCCTTGAGCACGTGTCGTCTGAGCAGGCACGCATGTGCTGGTACTTGAGCATTCTGAGGAGGGATATTCGGGAGTTCGTGGTGAACTCTACTTACCAAACATTTGCCGAGCTCTAGGAAAATGCACGGAAGAAGGAGATTGAGCTAGAGACTCAGGTCAGGGAGGAGGCCGAGTCACAGAGGGTGGAGAGGCGACCGGCACAGTCTCAGCCGGCGGCCAAGCGGGCGAAGCCCACTGATGCGAGGTCAAGGGACTAGAAGGGCCGCACTTATGGGAAGTGCAGCAAAGGGCATGAGGGGGTCTGTCGATCAGGTGCTTGCTACAAGTGTGGCAAGGAGGGGCATATCGCCAAGGATTGCCCCAAGGGGTTTATGGTTTGCTTTCATTGCAACCAGACCGAACACCGGAGGGCTGAGTGTCCACAGCTGAAGAGGGCAGCATAGAGGACGCCGCAGGGATCCGCCCCTATTGTCGTGCGAGTTATTGAGGGTCGACCAGTGAAGGCCGAGGCACCGAAGGTGCGTGGGAGAGCTTTTCAGCTGACAACATAGGTGGTCCATGCAGCACACGACGTCGTGGCTAGTATGTATTCTATTATTATTTGTTTATGATGAGATCTTGTGTTTATATTATTCTATGCATAGGTACTTTTCTTGTGAATTCTG
The DNA here is from genome assembly GCF_002870075.4 of Lactuca sativa. Taxonomy (NCBI): domain Eukaryota; kingdom Viridiplantae; phylum Streptophyta; class Magnoliopsida; order Asterales; family Asteraceae; genus Lactuca; species Lactuca sativa. The sequence goes on from NC_056624.2 coordinate 20,010,824, forward strand.
TACCTTCTTTGGTGTTGTTTGACTCGGGTGCGAGTCGGTCATTTGTGTCATTAGCGTTCTGTAGACACATCAGTATCTAGCGAGAGGCGATGAGTCGACCTCTGCGAGTTTCTATAGCTGACGAGCGAGCAGTGTATGCCACGGACATGATTCAAGGGTGTGTTCTTGAGATCTTCGATGTTGGATTTCTGATAGATCTGGTCCCGATTGCGATGGGGGACGTATGTGTTATCGTGGCCAGGAATTGGTTGAGCCGATTTGGGGTTGTGATAGATTGCGATCAACAATTGGTGACGATTTGAGATCCAAGCGGGGGAGTGCTGATAGTCAATGGCGAGGGAACTCAAAGGGGGTTAGCATTCTGTTCGGATGCCAGAGCGAGACAGAGTGTGCAGCAGGGCTGCAAGGGGTTCATAGCTTATGTGATGGATACCGGAGAGGCTGCGGGGAGGACTAGTTTAGTTGATGATGTTCCGATAGTGCGTGAGTTCCCGGATGTATTTCCCGAGGAGTTGATGGGTGTGCCTCCCGAGAGGCAGGTGGAGTTTTGCATTGAATTGGTTCCGGGGGCAGCGCCTATCGCTAAGGCGCCTTATCGCCTTGCACCGCCAGAGATGCAGGAGTTTTCCTCATAGCTTCAGGAGCTGTTGGGGAAAGGATTTATTCGACTGAGCAACTCACCTTGGGGAGCGCCAATCCTTTTTGTCTAGAAAAAGGATGGTTCGCACCGGATGTGTATTGACTATCGGGAGCTGAACAAGTTAACGGTTAAGAACAATTATTCGTTGCCGAGGATTGATGATTTGTTCGATCAACTTCACGGGGCATCTTGGTTTTCCAAGATAGACTTGAGGTTTGGATATCACCAGATGAGGGTGCGTGATGAGGATATCCAAAAGACTAAGTTGAGGACGTGATATGGGCACTATGAGTTTGTGGTGATGCCTTTTGGGCTCACCAATGCACCAACAAGGTTCATGGATCTCATGAACAGGGTATCCCGGCCGATGTTGGATCGATCGGTGATCGTGTTCATTGATGATATTCTAGTATATTCTAGATCCCGAGAGCAACATTAGGAGCATTGGAGGGAGATCATTGGGGTATTGAGGTCGGAGAGGCTTTATGCCAAATTCTCCAAGTGTGATTTCTGGTTACAAGAGATCTAGTTTTGGGGCATCTTGTTAATCTTAATGGGATATTGGTCGATCCGGCCAAGATTGAGGCGGTGATGAGTTGGGAAGTGCCGAAGTCTACCACCAAGATCAGGAGTTTTCTGGGGTTGGCCGGTTATTATCGGAGATTAATTCAGGATTTCTCCAAGATTGCAGTGCCACTCACTAGGTTGACCCGGAAGGGTGTTGCTTTCTCATGGGGTCCGGAGCAGCAGACCTCGTTTGAGACTCTTCGCCAGAAGTTGTGCGAAGCCCCAATGTTATCCCTTCCAGAGGGAGTTGAGGATTTTGTGGTATATTGCGATGCATCGATATCAGGGTTGGGTGCAGTGCTTATGCAGAGGGGGCATGTGATAGCATATGCATCGAGGCAGCTGAAGCCTCGTGAGGCGAGGTATCCCCTCACGATCTGGAGTTGGGAGCGGTGGTGTTCGCTCTTAAGATTTAGCGCCACTATTTGTATGGGGTTTGGTGTATCAATTACACAGACCACAAGAGTTTGAAGTATTTGATGGATCAGCCCTACATGAATATGCGGAAGAGGAGATGGTTGGATGTGGTGAAGGATTACGATTGTGAGATGTTGTACCACCCGGGCAAGGCGAATGTGGTAGCTGATGCCGTGAGTCGTAGGGAAGAGAGTGCCCCAATACGAGGTATGTGTAAGAGAATGACCGTGATGACTTCGGTGTTAGATACCATTCGTGAGGCCCAGGCAGAGGCTGTGAGACCAGAGAACCGCAAGAAGGAGTGAGTGATTGGGCAGGTATCTGAGTTTGTGACTGATAGCTGAGGGCTTATAACTTTTCATGGTCGGATTTGGGTGTTGTTTATAGGCGGGGCACATAGTGTTTTGATGGAGGAGGCGCATAGATCGAGATTCTCGATCCATCCCGGGGCCACTAAGATGTATTTGGATCTCAAGAGAGATTATTGGTGGCCTTGTATGAAGAGAGACGTTGCATGGATTGTAGAGAGGTGCTTGACCTGTCGTCAGGTTAAGGCCGAGCACCAGCGTCTACATGGCAAGTTGCAGCCACTTGAGGTTCCCCAGTGGAAGTGGGAACATATTTCTATGGATTTTATCACCAAACTGCCAAGAACCCCAAGGGGCGTCGATGCAATTTGGGTGATTGTGGATCGATTGACGAAGAGTGCTCTCTTCCTTGCTATCAGTGAGAGCTCTTCTGTAGAGAAGTTGGCAGAGATATATGTGAGGGAGGTGGTGTCTCGACAAGGAGTGCCGATCTCGATTGTGTCAGATCGAGATGTACGTTTTACTTCCAGGTTCTGGAAGAAGTTTTAATGAGGAATTGGGTACGAGATTGCATTTCAGCACTGCTTATCACCCTCAGACCGACAGTCAGAGTGAGCGGAGTATCCGGACACTCGAGGACATGCTTCGGGCTTGTGTATTAGACTTCGGAGGAAGTTGGGACACGTATCTGCCTTTGGCTGAGTTTTCCTATAACAACAGTCACCATTCGAGCATCAGTATGTCTCCTTTCAAGCTGTTGTGTGGAAGGAGGTGTCGGACTCCCATTTGTTGGGGAAAGGTAGGGCAGTGTGTGATGGGTAGTACGGAGATAGTGCTCCAGACGACTGAGCAGATTCAGCAAGTCAGGCAGAGGTTGCTGACGGCTTAGAGTCATTAGAAGAGCTACGCGGATAGGCGTCGCTCAGAGCTCGAGTTTCAGGTTGTTGATTTCGTTCTCCTGAAGGTATCACCTTGGAAAGGTGTGATTCGATTCAGGAAGAGAGGAAAGTTCGGGCCTCGATATATCGGTCCATTCAGGGTGATAACTAGGGTGGGCAGAGTAGCGTATCATTTGGAGCTACCTGCCGAGCTGAGTCTGATTCATGATACCTTCCACGTGTCTTAGTTGAGGAAGTGTATTGCTGATGAGTCAGCAGTGGTTCCATTAGAGGACATTCAGGTGGATGCGAGCTTGAACTATGTTGAGAGGCCGATCGCGATCCGAGATAGGAGGATCAAGGTTCTAAGGAACAAGGAGGTGTCCCTGGTTCAGGTCCAGTGGCAACATCGGAAGGGGTCCGAGCTGACTTGGGAGCCGGAGTTGGAGATGCGTGAGCAGTACCCTGAGTTGTTTGCAGAGCGAGGCTTCGAGGGCGAAGTCTGATTCTAGTGTGGGAGAATTGTAACGCCCGGTTTCCCAGGTACATTAATTAATATTGTAATTTTAATTGTGTTGAGGTGACTCGACGATTTGGTGCTTAGACTCGTCGAGTCAGGTCGCGAATGGGTGACGTGGAAAATGATTAGACTCGATGAGTCAGGGGAGTGAACTCGCCGATTCAGAGCTGACGAAAGAAACCCTAATTTCTCGGGTTTGGGACCAATTTCAGGACCCTTATATCCACCATTTGCAGCTACCAGACCCCTGGGAGAAACCCTAAGAGTGCTTGAACGTTTGTGAGAGGGAAAAAGCCATTATTTGACCTTTGTGGGTTGGTTTTGCAAGAAGAAGGCGGTTCCAACTTAGAGGAGGCCAAGGAGGTTGCATATCTTTGGATTTTAAGCAAAGGACATCATCCTTGAGGTAGCATGTCGTTCCTTTTTCTGTTTTGTTGTAGAATCCTTGGATCTAGGGTTTTCTATACCCTTTATTGGGATGATTTGTTGGGAATATGGTCCCTTATCATGTTTAGACTTCGGATTTGGACCCATAGTGTTAGGGTGCAAAGTCATGCTTGGATGTAGTGTTTTAGGCTTTCCTCTTTGTATGTGTAAATGGGTTGAGTCTTTCCTATAAATAGGAAGTGAGTGACTCCCATTATGTAAGTGAATCCATTTGGAGTGTTAGACTAGAGAGAGAAACTTTGTACAAACCCATTTGTATATTCTTTCTAGATCTAATATGAGCTTACAAAGATTTATTTACTCATTGTGTTCTTAAATTTGCATGATGATTCACTAGATCTTTCTAATTTCGCACATGCCATCATAATCAACACCACTACAATTGATATCAGAGCGGGTGTTTTTGATTTCATCAAGAATTGATCCTTGATGGCTTTCTTGATTTGGTGATTCATTTTATGATCTTGGATCTTCGGGTTTTAGAGAGTTTTTGGATTCTAGAAATCGAATTCTTCTTTGATTCTATTCATAATTCGATTTTCTTCACTAGAATTCAAGTGATTTTTGCTTTCTCTCTCTAGAAAACCCATTCAAAATCACTTTCTCTCTCTAGAATTCTTCAAGTTTTTGTGATCATGGTGAATTTGCCTTACAATTCTTGGATTTTGATCGTTGAAGGTATCAAATACAAAGTCAATAAAGATCAATATTATGGGTTTGTGTTAAACAAGAAGATATATTGGGGAACTATGGTTTCTTATGGAGGATTGAAGGATGGTCATGGAAGCTTGATATTTCAACCACTTTGTGAGATCAAATGGTTGGCTGATATTACATGTTCCTTAATATCACGTAGTAGTGATAAGATTGGAGAAGAAAAATATTTGTTCGATAGGAAATATGTTTCTCTTGTTGAAAACACAAATGATCTTCGTGCTCTTAAGGTTGTTGAAGTTCTTGACAATGGAGTTCAATGTGATGTTCTTGATGTTCTAGAAAAAGGAGTTCAAGTTGATTCTCACGATGAAAAAGTTTTTTGCTCAATTGGAGCTCAAATCTATGATATTTTGTGTTCTTGTGATTCGTTTGAAGGAATGATTCCTTATCGGAAGCCGATGATCCAAGAAAATCACAAATATCAAACTCCAAAAGATTTGATTCAAATTCACAAAGTTGATGTTGTGGAAAGTGGGTTTGTTCATGGAGTCAAGTCTTCAAGATGCAAAAAGATGAGAAAGAAAAAGAAGAAGAAGATCAATCACAAAAACAAGCGGGTTTACTCACAAAAATCGTCAAATGTTGTGAAGCCAAAATCTGTGAAGCAAATTTGGGTTACAAAGCAACAATCTCCAAGTGTTGCATTGAATTTGAAGTGAAAACCCAAATGTGTTGGTGGTTCTTTTGAAGATGTTCTTGGATTGACGAAGAACACGAAGAACGAGTTGTACATCTTGCATGGTGGGTGGTACAATGTTCGATTTGGAGATTTTTTCATTCAGACAAAAGAACCAAGATCTTCCAAATTTATTCGTTCGTTGAAAATGGAACTCGATTCGTCAAAAAGGTATCTCAAATTCTCAATTGGATTCCAAAACGTCCATGATTTCAATTCGTATTTTTCGTTTTTCATTTTTGATCGATTTGCCTCATTGAATCAAATCCGTTTCAACCCCATTGAAGATCCAATATTTTTTTTGATCAAACAACAAAACTAAAATCATATTTTCATTAAATTTTGATTTATTAAACATCAATTGTTGATCCAATTGTTCAAAACGTTCACTGTTCATAAAGCCCAAACACTTATTTCTTTTACTGTTCATCTGATGGAATTTCAAGCCCAATTTTGATATTCTTTGTTATGTACAATACGCATAAAAGTGTTGTACAATTCTTGGCTAGATCGAGTTCTTGAAGTTTCATTTTTCTTTCACTGAGAATTGAATATCACTTTGATTAAGTGGATCGACTGGTGATTTAGAATTCATAAATTTCTGGAGAGTAGATTAAAATCGAAGGCTGATGAATTTCAAATTCTATTTGAGTTGACTTTGTAAAGTCAATATCAGTGTTCTTGAAGAAGTTTGGAATGAAGGCATTAAGTCAAGGATCGAATAGTTGAACACCAATCGGGATGAATCGACAAGGTCAATGGCTTGATGACGAATTTGGAGTCAATGTTTGAAGATTTTGGTGATGAATTGCTTGATGTCAGACAATTGGATTGAAGTCGATTCCTTGATGTGTTGATGTCACAGAGTCGAATTGAATACAGTTGAAGTAACGATTGTTTTGTTGTGTAATGTTTGAAGCATCAAGTTTGATTGGGACTACTAGGTTTTCGAAAGAACACGATGATTTGGTTCACTATTGAGGATCGATTGGGAGTTGATGGAAGAAAAGAAGGATCGATGATTTGTTTGTGATTTTGAGAATCGGTTTGCGAAGGATATATGTTAGATACCGAATTCGATTTTGAGTTTGATTTACTGGGAATCGATTATTTGGGTCGAATAGAAATTGGATTCGTGATTATTTGATGTCGAGTTTTGATTTTGGAGTCGATAGATCTGTGATAGTTTTGGAATGAACTGGAAAGATTTTGGAGTTGTTGATGTCGATTTTGCGAAAATATAACAATCGAGTGTTCGCATCTATGGATTGTGTTTGATGTGTGCTGATTTTTTTTGGGATCGCATATGAAATCAGTTGAGTTCGCATCTGGATCTTCATTGAGTTCGCATATGGGTGAAATCAATTTGTGCTCGCATTTGAGTGTATAAAAATCGGTTTGCATTTGGGTCTCAATCAATTTCACATATTTGGTTATATTGGATGAAAGATGCAAAGAATTTGTTAGTTCACATCAGTGACGTGCGAAGAAATTGACTGAACGCGCGAAGCGTAGCGTGTTACTGTGAAACATTCGTGAATTGGGGAAGAAAACAGAAGTTTCGAAAAGAGTCCCTGTAGTTTCGCATTTTTGGCAACAAATACCCAACTTCGCATATGGGTAATAAAAGCTGAGAAATTGCAGAATTTTCAGTTCTGGTCCTTGCAGTTTGTGCGAATTTACGCTTTATGCCCAGTTTCGCAAATGGGCTAGAGTTTCACATATTTGACTATTTTTGGCGCAATGGCTCCCTACAAGTTTCAGAAAGTGACAATTTCTACCCGGATTTTGAAAAATCTTGCAACTTTCACCCAAAAAGTCAAAATTTTTCATAAATTGGAAATTTTTTGTGGCTTTTTAGTTATTGTTTTTTCCGTGCAAGATTTTTGGTGATTCATTTTTAGTACACATCAAGGGGGAGTATTGTATTGTCTATTCCTCGGGCGCTTCTCATCCTTAGTGGGTTTTATAATCATTTTTTGATTATAAAAAGGGGGAGAATGATGGGTATTCGAAGCTTCTCGGGTTAGTCGAATATTCATTTGCGGATTTGAAGACCGGTGTTACTTCGAGGGGGAGTTTGGTATTAATCGTGCTAGCACGTTGGAGATTGAAGCCGGACAACCAATCCTAACTTTGTGGGGGAGAATGTTAGGGTGCAAAGTCATGCTTGGATGTAGTGTTTTAGGCTTTCCTCTTTGTATGTGTAAATGGGTTGAGTCTTTCGTATAAATAGGAAGTGAGTGACTCCTATTATGTAAGTGAATCCATTTGGAGTGTTAGACTAGAGAGACAAACTTTGTACAAACCCATTTGTATATTCTTTCTAGATCTAATATGAGCTTACAAAGATTTATTTACTCCTAGTGTTCTTAAATTTGTATGATGATTCACTAGATTATTCTAATTCCGCACATGCCATCATAATCAACACCACTACACATAGTGGTCCAGAGAGCTTTATCCATCTTGCTTTATGATGAGTTATGGAAGAAATGGACTTAGGATGTTGTATTTGGGGCTAATTCATCAAGTAGAGTTATTTGGACGTTGCATGAGCATCAAGATTGAACCTTTACGTGTTTATTGAGCTTGGGAAGGTCAGATCTATGAATTAGAGAAACAGATCTGACCTCAAAAGGTCATTTGAACTTGAACATGGACAGAACTCGCCAAGTCCATGAGCAGACTCGACGAGTCGGACCGGGTTGTCCCGTGACTCACTCAGATGGTAACTCGTCGAGTTTGGGGACTTACTCGGTGAGTCAGTTGGGATTTAGGGGACTTGATTTCACGTCTGAACTCGCCGATACAGTGCCTGAGTCGACGAGTTGGGTCAAAGGGTGGCCATTGACAAGCGTTGACCAGAGTCGACTTGTGTTGACTAAGGGCATTAGTCAAACTAAGTCGGGGAGGTATTAATTAGAGATGTATGTATGCTATAGGAGGAAGCTAGGTCGGAAGATTGAGCACGAGTGATTATCCGACATCTTCGAGGCAAGTCTCCTCACCATGCCTTACCCGATGGGGTAATTATGTGTGACCGGAAGGTCTTATGTGTATGATGAATATGTGATGTATATTGTATATGTAATATGTTATGATATGTGTATAATGATGTGGACCAGAAGGTCGGGATGATATGGACCGGAAGGTCAACATGGTTATGGGATGGAAATCCCCTGAGACACTTGGATAAGAAGATCCCATAGAGTTATGGCCTGGAAAGGCGTATGTGCTGTATGTGGTATTTTGGGGAACTCACTAAGCATTTATGCTTACTATTTGCGTGTTATGTGTTTCAGGTACCAGTGATGATTGCGGGAAGGCGCCGACATGATCGGTACACACTTGTAGTGGATATGCTTTGAGATTCTGGGGATTGTGATTTGTACTTATGTTATGTGAAAAACAATTGATATACGTTTTTTAGAATTGTAATTGGAGTATTTTTATTAATTTAAAATGAAAAATTGTTTTGAAATTTCACGGTGTTACACTAGCTCATCTTAACTTCTAGTATATCAACAATCTCGTCACTGGAGAAATCATCCGAGATCTTCCAATTCTCAAATTCAACAACGACACCCTTTGCTCAGCCTGTGAATGTGGCAAGAAATAAAAAAAAAGCCATCCTATGGTGATTGATTCCACAATTTCTGAATCACTGGAATTCTTACACATTGATCTCTACGGTCCATTTACCATAGCAAGTCTCCACCACAAAAAATATATACTGGTTATTGTTGATGACTTCACTCGTGTGACTTGGGTCTTCTTCCTGAGACTCAAATCCGAAACCCCACATATGATGATCAATTGTATCAAAGAAATCGAACTTCAAATCAAGTTACCAGTGTGCCGTATCCGAAGTGATAATGAAACCGAGTTCACTAACCATCTTTTGAACAACTTCTTGGTTTCAATAGGCATCAGTCATAATTTCTTAACTCCATACACTCCACAGCAGAGTGGAGTAGTAGAGCGAAGAAACCGAACTCTGGTGGAAGCAGCCATATCTATGCTCAACTTCGCAAATCTTGCTCTTTACTTCTGAGCTGAAGAAGTAGCCACATCATGCTTTGTCCAAAACTGAAGCATTGTTTGCAAGCGTCTCAACAAAACTCCATATGATGGCCTTAACAACCGCAAGCCAAATGTTAGATTCTTTCACATCTTTGGGTGTAGATATTTTGTGATTAACAACAAGGATCATTTAAACAAATTTGCACCAAAGTCAGATGAAGGCATTTTTCTTGGCTACTCAACAAACAAGGTAGCCTATAGGGTTCTTATCAGACGCACAAGACTAATAGTTGAAAGCTTGGACGTCAAATTCGATGACTATTACGTCCGCAACACTGCTCCTTCAAATGAAACCAAAGCAATCTTGGAAGGTGATATCCCAGCCTCCTCGGGTCCCTTAAACATAGTTGAAGTAAACTATGATGATCTTTTTGACCCCATAGAGACTGCTCAACTCTCCGAAGTTCTTGTGTCTCCAGAAGCTCAACAACAGCATGCCGAAGTTTCTGGTCCTACTCTATCCAATGATGTGTCACTCAATACTTCCACCTAGCCGGTTGAGGGGGAAAGTGTTGGGTTTTGAGCATTCTAACACTCCTAAGTGTACATGCAACCCTAAATACCTTGGATCTATGTTTTCTCTATTATACATGCAAATAAGAACTTCCAAGGTATTATCCTAATCTAGCATACAAAACAATAACTATAGCAAGATAGAATACATACCTCTTTGGTGTAGAAAGTCTTCATGAAGCTTGAGTGCCAAGTGCCCCAAGTGTGACACCTCAAATGGTTCACACAACACCAAATACACATGGATTAACTTGAGAGAATTCTACACTTCATGAAAATCGGCTAGCCCTTTTTTACTCTCTCTAGTCTCGATTTTGGTGAATAATATGATGCTTATATAGTGTTACAATTAGGGCAAACCCTAATTGTCATGACTTTCCATTTCCTTGGATCCATGGGTACAAATACACCATGGAGCATCCATGGACCATCCTATGGGTTTTAGCTCAACTTGATTATCCATGGAGCATTAGCCCACTATACAAGTATGGATGATTTACACAATCAACCCATATATTTAATTAGTCTTCTTTTGATCACTTAATTAATCCTAGATTAATTCTTGATCAATACTAATTAAATAATCTTATTATTCTTATTATTAATATACTAGAACTTATAATATATTAATAACCATAAGTGTCTTATTTCTCTCATTTAGTCTATCCAAGTGCATGATGCCATGCAACCCAAATGGACCATGCCGGGTCGGGTCAAGTCTTACCAAATATAGTTATGGACTTAGACATTAATCCAACAGTCTCCCACTTGGATAAGTCTAAAACTATTATTGCGTATGACTTCAGGAACCAATCGGCAATCGTAGCTCTCAAAAGCTTCTGTCGAACTCTGACCTTGTCGATGAACTCTGACCTTTGTCAATGACTTGTCCATTAGATAAGGGATCATATATTCCTCCATTCTAGATATCATATGGACTGAGACATGGATTATAATCATTCTCTCTGTCCATTTGTTGTTTCCCGATTTCCGATTTATGACAACTGACTAATTGAACAAATCAAATCAGTCCTGGCCCGGCCGAGCACTTCCATTTGTCATCATCAAATCATCGAGGGGCCCACAGATATCGCTTTTATCCCGAAGGTAAAAGGAACGGATAAACTTCGACTCATATGGCTTGTTCTACTACTTGTTGAATCATACACAAAGGCACGTTTTATAGCACAGAGTTACCAAATGCGGTTTCGTGCAATCAATGTACTATCAACTCATAGTAACAACTCATATCTCTAGGTTTGAAGAATATAAGATATTATCGTCTCATGATCACTCGTGATAAAATCCATGAAGTGATTCCAATGAGCGCGGGTTGAATCCAATACTCAGAACTTATGAGCACTCATGATTGTTGTAGCCTTGTCCAACACCTTAGACCTCTACAACCCATCATGACAGTCTTAATTCATATCTACTTCCAACATATGACCGACTGTGGATGGTTTGAATAACTTAGTCATTCCGGAAGAATAACTTAGTTTATTCGGGAAGTCAAAACATGCAAAGTGAAACACAATAATAATTGAATCCAATATGGTCTCAGAACTTATGAATATAAATAAAACACCTTTTATTTATCACCATATGATTACACATTATTCATTGTATACTGTTTCAGCTATCAACTTTATTCTTGAATTTAAAACAATAGTTGTCCCATGCTCCAAGCATGTACACTATGTTTTTCTCAAACACTAGTCATGTCATACACCAAGTATGCATACTATGTTTGTCTATGATCTTTACTTTGTGAACTAGATCAATTGAACATTACTTCAATGATTCTCTTTTCACACTCCCAAATCCTTACTGCAAATGCAAGAATTCCAAATTCATGCCATTTACTGAAATATGTTAGATTCTAAACTTATATGCATTGATCCTCTCGTAATGATTATGCACAAAGTCATAAAGACTTGGCAACAATCATTACAAAGTATTCCAAAGGAGATCCACTCCTTGGAAATATCCTTCTTGCATTAAGTTTCCTTAATCTTTCACAGATTGAAAATTCTAACTTTGAAACATTTCCAGATTCCATTTTGACTATCACTTCTGAACAAGAGTTGCCTCCTTACAGATTATGTCAATATGGTCCTTCCAGAATTATCACTATACTTCCAACTGTCCTTGAGCAACCAATCTTTGGTAAACCTTAGATTGTCCTCGACAATTGTTTAATCCTTTTAGTCATATCCAGTTCTAAACCTTTTCCCTTCTTAATGCCCCAGGCATTTTGAAAATTTTAGAACGGATGATTATAGCACATGTAATCGATCCTATATCCGAAGCATATGGGACACGATTCATGATGTCTCACATAAAGACTAAACTAGTCTTTTGCTATAATATGTCCATTTCAATTTGCCAAGTTCTCATAATTCAGATTATGAAAAGGGATGCCGTAATCATAATCGAATTTTAGAACGCAAATAATGGACCCATATACAGAATTTCCTTATGTTGAGCCATTCCAACATGAAATTCATATATATATCCTTGACTAAATGATTAAAACCTCACGATCTAAGCTTATAGATTTGAGATGAAGTATAATTTCCTCTCCCTTAATTATAGCAAAACAACTCTTTCCCAGTTGGAACTTTTGTTTTCTATAATTAACATTGCTAACTTGCAAAACTTATCATAATTATCATGCTCCCACTAACATGATGATTATTAGCATAACACTTATGCTCCCACTAGCTTTGACATGTACTCAGAAATCAGCTGGACTTCTAGAAATCAATACTTCATTGACTTTCTTACCAAAGTTCAGATTTCTGATACTAGATTGTTTTGATAAGACTTTATCAAAATCATACACCTTCCCTTAGATAGCACACTTGTGAGTCTAAACAATTATGAAGAGGTATGCCGTAATCATAATGTTTAGACCCTTTTGCCATTTCTCACAAGTCCAAATTAGTGTGCCGGTTAACCACACGCGCTCCATTAACGACTTTGAGAATGCAAATATCACAATTGCTATCTAGCTAAAATCTACTTAGTGAAAGTGTTTCCTCACCATCATTTTCATGAATCGGAGAGAAACCTTATGACACTTAGATTTACTGGTGTATGTGTTCTTATCCATGTGAATTGTCAAAATCATAATCACAAGACAAGGATAATGACAAACCCAAACCATATGGATTGAACTCAATCTTAACTTCTTGCCACCTGGCAGCTCAAGGGCCTGCCATTGCTTCCAAGTTGTTATGCAACACATTGAGAACTCTAAGAACTCATATGCAAAGTCAACTTCAACTGGAATGGGCACAGTATATGTCAACACAATAGATTATAAACCTCAAATTGTGTGCTAGAGAAGAACTTTAGGTTTTATTCTTGATTAGTTCTTAAGACTTTCAAGACCTTTAAGACTCCCACTGTCCTCTTGACATATAAGACTCCCTTGTCAAATATCAAGAGATAGTGCGGATTCTAATCAAGAAAAACACTTTACCCAATTGGCCTAAGTTGGTCTTTGTTTTATCCAAAACATCACAAGTTACCAATTTCAAATGTACAAGAGTAGAAAACTTTTACTCTTACATTTGACAAGTGTTTTAAACCTCCTTTGAGACGTGTCACTCAAGTTACAATCTTGGAGTATGACTCTAAGACTTGCAGTATGACTCATCTTCTTGATTTAACCATTTCAACAATTCAAGATCCCTCTTCTTAGTCATAAGAATGCACTAAGACTTCCTTAGAGAACTAATTGTGCTATGGTTTCTTAATCATTAAGACGATCACAAAAACTGATACTAAAGTACTCTCCCATCTTTTCAGATTTGAGAAACTTTTATCCTTCTGCCTAAATTGATTCTTCTTATTCGCTCTGCCTTACATTGGAACCTTTTCCAATGTCTCAGAGTTACACTTAAGCTTGTAAGTATAATCATATTTACTGAACTTAAGTAAATCATGACGAATAGTCTTATCAAACTTTTTGTGGTGGACTTGACCAATGCACAAGAATGTGTACTCGATCCCTTAGTCCTTTACTTGATTCACACATCCATGTGAATAAGTGATTAGTCTTAATTTTCCAATGCTTGAAAGTTCTCATTCATCATGCCATACAACTTGCATGATTCCAAGTTCCGGTCCAATTGAAACTTGGGTGATGAGAATCTTTCCTTATTTGGTAAATCTAGACATTACCACAAATGAAAGAATCAATTTCATATTTCCACTCTTGCTTTTAATGGAATCATATAAGCAACAATTTTTTTCCTCAAATGCCATTGTAAGGATATTTTTAAAATAAATAAAATCAAAAATTTTTCCTTTTATTTTAAAAACTTTGCGGAAAAACTAATCCTTACAATCCATATGAAAACTTGTTGTTATCTATTCCTAAGCAATATATCATAACTCCTAAGAAGTAGCTCAAGAATTCGATCTTCAAACTATGCGATAGAAATCCATCTACGCCATCAGATTCAGCATATTCTTTCTTTAAGTTTCTTCACTTTTCTTTCATTCTTAAAACATCACCATGTGACCCAGTCACATCATGTATCAAGAATCTCAGAATAGAAACTTAACAGAGTTAGATAGTGGACTTTACCTGAAGTAGAGTCAAACTTATTGACTTTAACATCCTTAGGTAAATTTGGCAGCTTCGTAACCAATGCCCCTTTCTTTGGCAATATAAATGTATGGACCCTTTGATAAAGACACACAGGACTATCACAGACTTAGCTTTTCTCTTTACCATTTGGTCAACCGAATTGACTATGGCCGATCCCTTTCCATTGGGAAGAGAATGCTTTACTAGATATCCAATGTCACTATTGTCAAAGTTTTTAGGAAGTTGATCTTAGCAAACAGATAAGATCATTAAGGGTCTTGTCATAGTCTGTTTCATAGGTGTCCCAAAGGAACTCACTATATGACTTAGAAAGTGATTGAACCACCAACTTTCTCAAGACTTTGACACCCAACTCTCCCGGCTTGTCAATATGTGACTACATCTCCAAGATGTGCTCACACCTAGACCTTGCCTTGCCAATAGGGCTTGAGTGACCTTAAACTTTTCAAGAACTTGTGGGTTAGGGAGAATAATTGGAGGAGGAGAAAGAAGTATGATATCCATGGGACATCATCTTCATTAGGAAACCTTGTTTCAAGAGATTTGGGAAGATCATAAGTGTCTAAACCAGACATCTTTTGGGAGATATTCAAGATAGTTGATCTTAAGTCCTTAATATGACACCCAATATGAAATATTAAGGCTAGGACCCAACAAACTATTTTATAACTTAGAAGAGGTATGCCGTAATCCAAGCTATAAAATATTTGAAGGTAGGTGAATGACGATTCACCAATTTCCACCAAAATAAACGAAATGTATAATTAGGTTTTAATTGGTTTTGAAACTCCTAGATCTTTGAGATTCATTGAACTTTTCAAAGGCATGTTTCAATCTCGAGTGTGCCCTTCAGGTTTTGTGACTGGGATGCCGAGGATCACAAAACAAGGTGTGAAGTAACCATGCAAATCACTTGGTACCCTTAATAAATTACCCCTCAATCAATGTGCCGGTTAACCACACACGCTCCATCGATACTATGATAAATATTAAGTCACCCTTTACCTACCTTGTTAAGTCCAAGTTAGTGTGCCGGTTAACCACACACGCTCCACTAACGACTTAGACAAAGTGTAAAGTGCAATTTCATGGATTAGCACCTTATTCACATTTTTCCTAAGTAACTAAGATTGGGTATTATTAAGAGTTTAGTTACTTAGTATTTTTCATTAATACTTTTAATGAAGGGAGAATTCTAGTCCTGTCAAACCCGTTCGGCTAACGACCCTCCACCAGTCAAGCAAGCGGTGGGTGAGAGTGGACACCCATTAAGTTGCCATTTTATAGGCAAGAACCTTATACCCACCTTATAGACTGGCTTCGTGAATGAGGCGTACTAGCGGTAAGACTGACTTTACTCTTATACATATATATATTATTAACTTATAATATTATAAAGTATAAGGGTTGAATTTTAACTTTTAAAATTCTAAGGGCTAACTTGGAATTAAAGTATTCATACTTGAAAACTTTTCAAATTCCAAAACTTGAGGGCAAGTTTTGAAACTATTCAAAACTAATTAATTCCATAACTTATGTGTTTAAAGTAGTTTTAATCCAAAAACTCTTCAAGTTCCATAACTTGAGGACAAGTTATGGAAGACTTTAAACTAATAAAAGAACTAACTTTTTCCTTTATTTTATAACTTATGGATTTAATTATGGTTACATATTTTTCTTTAATGAAGTGACTCTTGAACTTCCATAACTTGAGGACAAGTTATGGAGTCATAAAAAAAAAACATTCAATGACACAAGACTCTTCATTTTGTAACCATTGCCAACTCTTATGATTTTTATGAGTCTTTAATGTGACTCTTCATGTAACTTGAGGACAAGTTACACAAACACATTTTATACTCAACTCTTAGATTAAAATGGATTGAAAACAACTATTTCACTCAACATTTCTATTAATCTAAGCAACTCATAAGAACAAGATAATTCAAATCAAACTTTTTCATGTAATTAGTCTAAACCTTAAACTAATACAAAACATGAATCTATTGACAATTATCTTTGAAAATGGATTAGCATGAACATTACCACATCAAAAACAAGTTTATAAGTTCAAAAACAACTTAGGGTAATGTTCCTAGTCCATTTCTAGCCAAAACAGTCGAGTTTATGCTGTCTGGGGGTCCAACTCGTCGAGTGCACGAACCAACTCGGCGAGTTGGATGCATTTTGCCTTGGACTCGGCGAGTCCATTCATGGACTCGGCGAGTCTGCTGGGCAGACAGCATCAAAACTCGATTTTCCAGCTTCTTTTGCAAGTATAACAAGAAAACAAGCCTATGCTCTGATACCACTGTTGGGTTTTGAGCATTCTAACACTCCTAAGTGTACATGCAACCCTAAATACCTTGGATCTATGTTTTCTCTATTATACATGCAAATAAGAACTTCCAAGGTATTATCCTAATCTAGCATACAAAACAATAACTATAGCAAGATAGAATACATACCTCTTTGGTGTAGAAAGTCTTCATGAAGCTTGAGTGCCAAGTGCCCCAAGTGTGACACCTCAAATGGTTCACACAACACCAAATACACATGGATTAACTTGAGAGAATTCTACACTTCATGAAAATCGCCTAGCCCTTTTTTACTCTCTCTAGTCTCGATTTTGGTGAATAATATGATGCTTATATAGTGTTACAATTAGGGCAAACCCTAATTGTCATGACTTTCCATTTCCTTGGATCCATGGGTACAAATACACCATGGAGCATCCATGGACCATCCTATGGGTTTTAGCTCAACTTGATTATCCATGGAGCATTAGCCCACTATACAAGTATGGATGATTTACACAATCAACCCATATATTTAATTAGTCTTCTTTTGATCACTTAATTAATCCTAGATTAATTCTTGATCAATACTAATTAAATAATCTTATTATTCTTATTATTAATATACTAGAACTTATAATATATTAATAACCATAAGTGTCTTATTTCTCTCATTTAGTCTATCCAAGTGCATGATGCCATGCAACCCAAATGGACCATGCCGGGTCGGGTCAAGTCTTACCAAATATAGTTATGGACTTAGACATTAATCCAACAGAAAGATCCACTCCAGATCAAGTGACAACCATTGAGGTTCCAGCACCTAAAGACGCAACTCCGGTCCCTATCCGCATAATTACTCTTCCATCAAATGTCTCCTCAGACTCAGACGATGAAGATATATAAAACATTGACACAAAAACGAATCCAAGAGTTATCACTCTCTCAACAATCCAGGGGGAACCAACTCAATTTCAAGGGGAACTTCCCTCAGCAATCCAGGGGGAACCTCTCTCCCTTGCTCAAAATAATTCTACCACTTTTCCAGTCCAAGACAATTCAGCAGGCTGCTTACAAGTCCAGGGGGAACTGCCTTCTTCTGATATTGAAGACATTCCATCCATTGCAGCTGCTGATCATATTCAACCTCGTCTACATGTATGGATGAAGGATCACCCACTGGGTCAAATCATCGGCAACCCGTCCACAAGTATTTAAACTCGATCCTTAAGAGACTTATCTGATCTTTGTCACTATGCAGCATTTATGTCCTCGGTCGAGCCAGAACCATCAAAGAAGCATTAATGGAGCCTGACTGGATAACTGCGACGCAAGAGGAATTAGAATAATTTAAAAGAAACAAAGTGTGGCAAATCGTCCCGAAGCCAAAAGGTCACACTGTTGTTGGTACCACATGGGTGTACAAGAATAAATTGGATGAATCCGGTGCTGTCATCCGAAACAAAGAAGGACTAGTCGCAAAGGGGTATAGTCAACTTGAAGATGTTGACTATGATGAAACATATGCCCCAGTAGCCAGGATGGAGGCCATACGTATCTTCTTAGCATACGCTGCTCACAAGAATATCAATGTACATCAAATGGATGTAAAGAGTGCCTTTCTTAATGGTGAATTGAAAGAGGAAGTTTATCTCCAACAACCTCCAGGCTTCGAATGTCTTGAATTCCCAAATCACTATTACAAACTTGAGAAATCGGTTTATGGTCTAAAGCAAGCACCAAGAGCATGGTACGTGACTCTCTCCAAATTTCTTATCTCATTCGGGTACAAAAGAGGAGTGATTTATCCCACTTTATTTAGAAAGGCAAATGGTAATCATCTTATGCTTGTACAAATATATGTGGATGACATTATCTTCGGATCATCTGATCAAGGGATGGTGGATGAATTTACAAAGATCATGACCAACAAGTTCCAAATGAGCATGAATAGAGAGATTAATTTCTTTCCAGGACTTCAAGTGAAACAAGTCCATCATGGGATATTCATCCATCAAGAGAAATACACCTCTGAACTACCGAAGAAATACTCAATGGATAACTGCTCCTCTGCCAAGGTCCCTATGGCCTTGAGATATAAGATCTCTGCTGATCCTTCTGGTGAATCAGTAGACCATAAAACTTATAGAGGAATGATTGGCTCCTTGATGTACCTCACTGCTAGCTGACTGGACATTGTCTTTTCAACAGGTGTATGCGCAAGATACCAAGTCGATCCAAAAGTATCTCACAAGACCGCAGTTAAACAAATTCTCAGATACTTAAAGGGAGGCAAGGCTCTAGGCCTCTGGTATCCATCAGGGAATGACTTCAGTCTACAAGCTTTCACTGATGCGGATCATGCTGGATGTAGATTGGATAGAAAAAGCACTTCCGGTGGCTGTGAATTTCTTGGAGGAAGACTCATCAGCTGGTTATCAAGGAAACAAAACCGTGTCTCATTGTTTACTGCAGAAGCTAAATATGTGGCCGCAGCCAGCTGTTGTTCACAAGTCTTGTGGATGAAAACACAACTTATGGACTACGGATACAGGATGCTGCGGATACCGATTTACTATGATTCAGAGAGTGCGATAGTAATTTCCCACAATCCTAGTCATCACTCTAAGACGAAGCATATTGATATACGATATCATTTCATCAAAGACCACATTCTGAAAGGTAACACTGAATTGATACACTCATGAAGAGATTGCTGATGTATTCACAAAAGCACTTGACTCTACAAAACTCAACAGTTTCTTTCAAATGTTAGGAATGATGAATCTAGACCCGCAATTCTTTTTGAACTGATAGGTACCGTCGATCATCTCTAATCCCCGATGTGGTCCTAACAAAATATATCTATCATACATGGTTTCAGTATACTTTGTGTACCACATTATACCTAGTGTATCACAACCATATATCATACCTATATTTCTAAGGTCCTTATTGTTTGTTATTTCTGACCTTATTCAAGTGTTGATCTCAGTTCCTTCTACCACAGTCTTATAATCTCCCACCGCAATGAAAAATTTCTCAGTAGTGATGTATCAATCCACAATAACTGACCAATCTGTAGTCACATTAAATGAACTCTCAACTACTTCATAAATTCCAAAGCACGTTGTGTGCTATTTATTTTTTCTTCATTAAATACGAAAAACATTCTCAAAAAACATTCTTTGTATAGCACATCAACATTTCAGTTCTCCTTTTTCAAATGATCCTTTTTCAGACCTATTTTGGGGTTGAAACCAAATAAAACAGTTTCACAATGAAAGAAATATTAAAGAAATCTTTTTCATTAAACTATCTTATCCTCCTTGCCCCAAGTTGTCAAATCCATTTCAATTCCACCTGTATTCAACGGACTTAAGCCCCTCACCACACGATCCTCAAACGTGTGATAATGGGCCTGTCACTTCATTAAATGCCATTTTTTGGAAAATAAAAAGAACTTACCCTTTTTTCAATCGTTTTTGTGGCTAAAATCAACTTTTTCATGAAAAATAAAAACTCAAGGGTTTTTATCTTTAACCGCCACTTATAGGGTAAAAAGAAAAAACTTTTAAAATCCACCTCTATAAAACCTTTTTTCTCTTATCCAAGAAAGCTTTATGCTTTCTGAACCCTCTTAGACGATCTTCATCTTCTTCACCTTCTTGCACTCAAAGTTTTCTGCAAGTTCTACAAACTCTTTTCAAAAATGGTGAATTCTGACATCTCAAAGATGCAATCCAAAGCTTCAGGGTCCGCTCAACCCGCTGGTTCTGATTCCGCCACTAGGAACCAATCGCCATCCATTGCCTCAAGCAATTTTAGGGAAATCATTGAAGACCATTCCTCCTACAATGAGTCTATTCCACTCATGATCAAGTTCATTACCAATTACCCACTGTTTGGACCCTTTGATTGCTTTACTGATGTGGGTCCAATGTCAACACTCTTCAAATGTGCATTCTCGACGTATCGTCCCCTCAACAATCTGCAAGAAGTTCATCTGAACTTAATGGACAATTCTTTGTTCATCTTGACCAAGGACAAGTTTTTATCTGCAATCAATCTACTGGTTCATCCCTCTACTAAGTTCATCTCTCCCAGTGTGACTGACATCATCTCCTCACTCTACCAAATGGGCTACCAGAAGAAGATCAAAGGAATAGGTGAGTTCAATAAAAACAACCTCCCTGCGGTCTGGCAGTTCGTAGGTCACTATGTGATCTGCAGTGTATCTGGAAGAAACGGAGGCACCGACAACATGGGCCTCAGACTACTGGAGCTTGTCTGGAGCATCTTCACAGGCCACAATGTCAGCTAAGACCAGATCTTATGGGATAATTTCCTACAATACATCCCTAAGGAGTCCCCGAGAGCAACTCCAACAGAGCTCACCTTTGCAAGATTCTGGTCATTGTGCATCTCCGACCTTCACCGCGATGCAGAGCTCAGTACGGGCAGTGACATCAACTTCTTCGTCACCCGAGAAAAACACTCCAACCAAAGAAGTCGAACCAACAAGGAAAAACTCCAACAAGGAAAACACTCCAACCAACAAGGAAAACACTCCAACCAAAGAAGTCGAACCAACAAGGAAACATAAACTCAGACACGTTGTCTCTTCAGATGAAGACTTCGATCCAATTAAGACCTTGCTGTTAATGTTGAAGATGATTCTGATGAGGACTCAGTCCCCATCCTTGTTCTAAAAAAAACACAAAACCAATGGAACTCCTAGCCAAATGCATGACTGGATTGATACTGAAGTCTCTCAAAAGACTCCAGTAATCCTTGGGGTCCCCGCAGGCCCATTCGCTTCAACCTTTCCCAGCCACTCAGACATAGTAAGTGTGTCTGCTTCATCAAAAGGTGGAGACTCACCCTCAGCTAAATCCTAAGAGGATTTAATTGGTTCTTCTTGCCCTAAGGTCTCCAGGGCTTCCAAACTTCATTTCTTTTAGGAATAGGAGTTGCGCTCCATCCTTGATCTTATACTCCAAACACTAGATACACCTTACCAACCGCAGGACAATTCTTCAGTCCTTTCCAGAACTGATCCGAGGCCAAACTTGACTACGGGTCAAGGAGACCAAGAAAGCTCAGGAAATCCTACTCTGCTTACCTTACATACAGGTGGTTTAGGCATGGTGAGCACAAATGTGCAAGGATCCGTGAACCCGAGGGACACCTCGGTGCGTAATCAAGGAATTGAAGGTTATGAATCTAATGATTCCTTCACTAGGGATCGTCCCACTACCGAGTCTGGTATCAAGAAGTACAAAGCATTTCGTAGGGCATTTCAAGCTTGAAAGGATATGCAAATGCAGCAGCTTCAACAAAAGGAAAAGGAAATCCAAATGGTGGCTAAGTACTGGGCAGATGCTATCAACAACGCCAACACTGTAGCCACTATTCTCAATGTACAAGACTGAATGACCGCAATGACAGAAACCAGCTGCAAGGATCAATCTATATCTGATGGTGTAGGGCCATCCCAGCCCCCTCCAAAAACTATAGTTCATAATTCTCAAGATGATGGAACCGCAATCGAAGTCAGCTTCGGACCTACATTTGGATATGATGACATTGATATGGATGAAATCAAACAATCTGCGCCTTTAGATGATGTGATGATGATTTTTGATGAGGAAGACAAATCAAGCGATCTCAACATTCTACTTCAAAGCCTAAGGAAAAGAAACAGAAGAAGAAAATGGCCATCTCTAGGAAAGAGTTTCTAAGTCTGCAAAGCAAGATCGATCAGATTTTCGCCGCAGTAAAATCGGACCAACCACAACCTGCAGATATGCCTAGACCGCAATCTCTAATCGACAGGATAGAGTGACTGGAAGCAAGAGAAAGACTTGCCGCTGAGAGAATCTCTCTCAAGGTTGAATGGGGTATCCGTGCCCTGGATACAAGCCGGAAGGCAGATCACTAACAATTCATCACCACTGCGAAGCGACTCATTACTTAAGTTTCCGGAATCAAAGTTGAGCTTCAATCCGTAATTGAAGGTCATGATGCTCATTCAAAGAAGCTTGTTGAGGAAACTCACAATGCTTATGAGTCCACTATCTCAGTCTTACAATCCACCATCAACAACCTCAAACGCTCCTTATCCTCCAACTTCCATGGCTAGGAGATTCTCCGATTTACGAAGGAGATTCACATCTTGCTCTTCAACACTGCAAACCCCACCGATCAGCAACTTAGTGAAGCTACCAAAGCTCAGTTCACCGAAGGTTGCGCCAAAATTGATGGTCTTAAGCAATGGCTTGAGGAGGAACCTGATGTTCCTTCCTCAAGAGGGAGAAGTGAAGACCATGGCGCAGACCACATCTCACCTCAACATTCACATCCACATCAACACATTCAATCTCCCATCCACTTCGATCAGCTTTCAATTATTTCAAATCTCATCACCCAACATAAGGTTCCTTCCCTGCAACCTTCCCTGCAACCATCTCCACAAAGAAAAACTCTTGTTCCCCCTCCTTAAAAAAGTCCAATTCAATCTCCTCATCAGTCTTCAATTCAATAAATCCATGATGTTCAACACCCTTCTTCCCAACATCCGGAGACTCCTCCTCATCTCAAAAACATAGCCCCTGAAATGTCATCTGAAAACTCCTATGGCTCTCCCAAAACCAAACAAAAGAAAGCTGACTGGAGAGCAGCTAAGTTAGCAGAAATAATTTGGAGAGATCATGGATTTGCCATCATAATGGATGAATCCTTCATCCATTCCTGGGTTAATCCCATCCGAAGATTACTAGATGATGACTACAAGCCCTATCTCACCTATGCAGAACCTCCATCAAACGGTTATTGGGACATTCCCATCTCTCCCAATGCTAAGTTCCTTACCGTATTTGAATCATTTGACCACAACCTCCTAGATGATCAGAGGTTGCCTTTGGAATTTGAAAGACTCAACAAATTCCATGCCAAGCATGGATCTGTAATCCAGAAAATCTGGTCAAACGATAGACCCACTTTAGTCAAGAGCTACAAGCCCATAAAATTTCTGAAGGCAGAATTCATCCAGTATACTCTCACCAGAAGAGATTCAGACTACATCTGAACACAAGCTGATTTTCCTTGCATGAACCCAGAGGAAATATTCCTGATTGCGAAGGTTTTTCAAAACAAATGTGAAAAGCACCCAAAGATGAAGACTGCATATGAAAGGGCATGTTCTTTTCTTAAGGAGACTATGTGTGACTTTGCAAGATTTGATGCGGACATCCACCGAGCACTTGGTCAGAAGTTCAACCTCCTTCCTCTTGAACCAGCTCCGGTACAAACCAAAGCATTTCAAGAAATATCCCTTGGAGCAACTAACTTCCTAGATCTTGAAGTCGTTTTCAAACGTTTAAATAATGATACAAAATACTTCATTCTGATCACTACCATGAACCGCATGACTCAAAAGCAATTAGAGATCACTCAAACTGCAGTCAATAGATCAAAACACACAACTGTTGAAGTAAAGTTTGAAATCTCAAGGAAAATTGGTTGGCTCAGGGAAGTCAGGAAGTTTTGGTGGATTCTCATTAAATTCCTTAGACTCGACAAATGAAAGGAAAGTTGAAGAGATCACTTAAGGGGAAATTGTTGAAACATAAAAGTGACCCTCTTAAACTTAAAGAGATCCGAAGCTACCAACCAGATCCACAGTCAAGCTGAACACCGCAACCAGCAACCGCATCCGCAATTGAAGTCATCTATCTTAGATTAATTTTATATGTTTTATGTCTTTACATGTATTTGTCCAATGTGACCTGCCTGGCAACTCCTTGATAGATTTAACTTGTAATCTTCGAGTCTCTATAAATAGAGCTCTTTTATTATGAATGATACACATCTTTCAATCGATCATTCTCTCTCTATCTTGAATTATCGCATCCTCTCATTCAATTATATTAAAAGATATTCAAATTCTAATATTACGATTGTTATCTCTTCGGAGCAAGTCATCTTGACTTAATCACTAAGCTTGATCACATTTACTAACCTAGATTGTCTGCAATCCTTGTTAAGAATCAGCTTATAGTGTCTTCTTGATATAATACTTGTTGTCATTTACATTTCCTTATATTTCCGCACCTAATTATCTAACTATCTAACTCTAACTTATTATTATGTTTGAGCTTTATGATCCACTGAGTTAAACTTCTTTCCACATTATTACTTGTTCTAACGTTTGTTCAAGTGTGTTACTCAAGTTTTTCTCTGAACAACAAGCAACCTCCATCTCTCTTGAATCTTGCGGCATCATGGTTTAAACAATGGCACAAGAAAGTTGGACTAGTTTATTTAACTAAAATCCAACTAACTAGTTAAGTCATTGTTAGCTAAAGTGTCCAAAACATTTGTAAATGACATATTTATCATATCATATGATATAATAACCAGTTTGTCTTCTGTTTTGTTATTATTTTTATAAAATAATAATATTTCTCTAATTAAATACAAGAATTAAATTTCTATATTATCAATCAAATACTTAATAAATATTCAATAAGCACCAACTTCCTTAAGCTGTAACCCTATAGGATCATATGTTATTAACAATATCACTCAATAATGATTCTTGAGTATATAGATCCAACAATCTTATCATCTTAAAAAACTCTACGTAATCCATTAATTACTTATCGAAACCATTTAAGAGCATAAAGATCCTCAAGCTTTAAATGCAGGTTTAGCTAGACTAATTTCCAAATTTAATATTCCAATACTCACATAGTTTGTTCCTAACTATTAGGAAGTAAAGCGGATAACTTGCAAAACCAAAAGCACACCAGACACAATATTTACATGGTTTGGTCAAGGTGACTGATGGAACCTTGTCCCGTATGAGACCTTGCTTCTGACTCTGGGATGAGATCTTCTCGATTGCCTGATTATAACTGCAAGATCACAAAGAACAAGGGCCGTCAGCCGCTTCCCGAGAGGGGTTCCCGGGAGAATGCTCCGACGGTCAAGTTAGGATGATTTTAGGGTTTGTGTTTGTTCTCTCAAGATCAGTTTGAGAGCTTACCTCACTGGTGTGGTGTGCACATCCTTTTATACCTAGCGTTCCTGACTGGTCTGTACCAGACAAGATCATTTTTGGAGGAGAGAAGGTTAGAGGCACTGATTGGAGGGTCGTGCGCCCTCAACCGCTAGAGTGCTCTCATTGGCTCCGATGGTAATGCTCTGATCCTGCCCTTTGTCTCCTGACCGTATCTTTTGTCTTGGAGCGAGGAGCGTTACTTGGCGGGCGCGAGCCTTTCGCTTGTCCGTTTCGCTCCCGGGGGCGCCAGCGGGCGCTGAGCCTGCTGGGCTGAGCCTGGCTGGTGTGCCCGACTCTAGGGCTTGGATGCGGTTCTGCTGTGCTGCCCTAGGCACACCATCAAGTCCCTCAGTCCAGTAGCCGTAGCGTTGCAGCGCTAGTTACGGCGTTCTGGACTTAACTGATTGACGCGTGTCCGTCGTTACTCCGCTCTTTATGCCGACGTGACTGCGTGTGGCTGGTTACGTCAGCGTGTCAGACATTTAAATGTCCCGCCTCTTCTTCTTCCCTTAAAGGTAGTTTACGGAGAATGATTCTCTCCATTTCTTCCCTCTTTTCCCTGCGTATTCGCCTTTTCTCTCCTTTCATGGCTAATCTTCCTGGAATTGTCCCTTTTGCCATCGAGTATCAACAGTTGGAGGCCACTTATGGCTTGTCTCCTTTAGAAGTTGTGGAATTTCCCTATGTTGGCTCTAGCATCTCTTTTCCCCCCTGGAAAAATTGGGGTTTTCCTAAAAACCCTAGATGCTGGTATACGATTTCCTTTGACAGATTTCCAAGAGGAGGTTCTTTAGAAGGATGGCTGTAGTCTTCAGATGTTGACCCCTAATGCTGTCAACAAAGTGGTTGCTTTCGAGATGACCTGTAGAGCCAATGGGTATGTTCCCGACTACTTTGTCTTCAAGTTCTTCTTCTGGTTCTGCTTTACCGGAGATAAGTGTACTTTTTCGGCCCGGCGAGGGGGACATGCCCTAGTTCCTGATGGGCGCACCCCCAAGAATTGGCAAGACAAGTGGTTGTGGGTGAATCAGGAACTGGTTGGGAGTGGTCGCTACCGTGCCAATGTTTTCGCCGATACTGTCCCTAAGCTCTTCCCTCACAATCAAGAAGTCGCCGGTTTCTTGAAAAGTGTGTAGGTAACTACTGGAGATTACTCCGAAGCAATTCTGTCCGGGGTAGGGATGAGCCCCTCCTAGAGGCGGTGTGGCAAGATGGCGGTGTTCTACTCCGTCATTGATGGTGAGTATCGTATTCGTCCTGTTTCTCTCTTTACTTTACTTTTTTTTTTGTTTCTCTTAACTACCTCCATCTGACTTACGTTTCATTCTACTTTCTTTAGGTGTTGAGTCTTCCTTATCCATGGATGAGGTGCTGCCTAAACGTTATCGAGGCAAACTGGAGTTTCGTGAGGTGGATCTGTTCGAGCGTCTTCCCCCTCCTCGTCGGGCAGATCGTCTCAACACCCCTACTCCTCCTGTCCCTCCAGCAGGCTCGTTTGCATCTGAGGGAGGTCTGGTGCTTGCCCGTCCAATTTCCTCTGTTATGCCAACGAGCGGTGCTCCTTCCTCTTCCCCAGAAGACGGTGAGGACAGCAAAGAGGGTATCATTGCTGACATTCGGCGGATGCAGGCGAAACGGAAAGCTGTGCTGGCGATGGGTGAGCCGGTGACTAGTGCTCCTCTTGCTCCCAAGAGGGCGCATACTAGGCGCAACTTTTCTCGTCTACTGAGCTCGATGAGTTCCACGCCAATGAGCTCCTCCTCCGCTGGCGTGGTTGTGATTCCCGATGATGACGTGCAACAGTCTGAGGGAGTCAATAGGGCGACTGAACAGCCCGGTTTTTCAGATTTTTCTTCAATCCCTTCTCCAATTATTCCGTTTGTCCCTCCCAAGCTTTCTCCCACAAACGGATTTGGTCCCCACGGGTCAGTTACAACCTCCAAAGATGGTGGCCTTGATGATGGTGCTTCTGGGTCGACGGTTTTTGTGCCATCTTGGGATCTTCGTGACGATTCTCGTCTTTCTGTTCGTGCCAATGCCTTGGAGTTCTCGCGTCATGCCTTCCCTCCGGCTGCAGTGGGGGATATGGATGCGATGGGTAGCCCCGCCCTTGCTCACAACATGGCCTATGCTGCTGCACAGACGATGTTCTATCTTGTTACAGGTTCCCTGCGCATCCATAGCCTTGGCAAGATGGAGGCCGCTCATGCCACCTGTGGGTCGCGTGTGGCAAGCCTGGAGCACCGCCTGGGTGAACTTGGCGACGATCTTTGCTTGTCTGAAAAGAAATATGATTTGCTGGTGTCTGAGAAGAATGTTCTTGAGAGTCTCGAGCGTGACGTCGTTGACCGCGACAAGCTTGTGTCATTGTTGCATGAAGATGTGTGCGCTGCTCGTCGAGACTTGGATTGGTTGTTGCAGATCGGTGTTGTGCGTATTGTTGATAAGCTGATAGAGCATCCTGACTTTACCAATGCTATCAGTCTTATCCGCCATGCTGCATATATGGTTGGGGTTGAATCTGTTCAGAAAACTTCCGGTGGTGGTGAAAGTGGGAATGCGGGTGCTGGTTCGCTGTCTGTCGGGCCTGCGGTTAGCGTAAGTGATGCTCTCTTGTCCTTCGCTAGCATAGATTATGCAGGTCTGTTGGGTCTAGGAGAGGTGGGTATTGATGGTTTGCGAGAGTTGTGTTCGTTTGGTTCAGAGGGCACTCCTGAGGATGCTCCAGGTCGTGAGATGGTGCTCGTGAATGACATTGATGTGGGAGGGAATGAGAAGGATCGTGGTGCTAGTGATGATGGTCGAGCAGGTGTTAGAGGTGATGATGTTGATGATGTGGTGGATGATAGGGAAGTTTCTGGTGGGTTGGTTGGGAAGGTAGGTGAGGATGATGTTGTGGAGGGGGTTGTGGTTGGTGATAAGGCTGTTGGAGATGGTTCGGAGCCATAATATTTCTTTGTTTTGTTTAGTCTATGTGTTTTTCTTTGCCATGGTTGAACTGCTGAACAATGTTTTCTTTTTTTATTTGTATGTTTGACATGCACTAAGCATTATCTACTATCTACTTTTGTTTTGTGCTTGGCTTATTTGTTTATTTCATATTGCTCAAGATGTGCCAAACATTTTGCCTTGTTTCTGGTTACCATTGACACACTAAGTGTTCACATCGAATGCACTTAGCACTCATCATTCAATCATTGGATTATTATCTAACCGCGAGTTTTTTTTTAAATACACTAAGTATTAAGCTCATGTCACTTATGCATGAGATTCTATATGTGTCGAGTACTAAACTCATGTCTTCAAACATAGAAATACATTGAGTATCAATTTTCATGTCACCTAGCATGGATAAACGTACTCTAAGTACTCTAGGATGCAACATACTTAATGGAACATCAACCAACTAGGGTTACATCTTTCCTCTTAGAAAAAATATTTCTTTAGGTTCCTAGCATTCCATGTTCTTGGAATAGGCCTTCCTTCCATCGTCTCTAACACGTATGCCTCGTTCCTGTTTGCCTCTGTGACCCTGTATGGGCCTTCCCACATTGGGCCCAGCTTTCCCTGGGGTTGTGCCCGACTGGCCTCATTTTTCCTCAAGACATACTCGCCCACTTTGAAGGCCTTCTCCTTTACCCTTTGGTTGTAATACCTTTCTGTTGCATGTTTGTACGCAGATTGGCGTACTCCCGACTCTTCACGTTTCTCCTCTAGGATATCTAATTTTATCCTCAGGCCTTGTGTGTTGCTTTCCTCGTCTTGGTTGGCCACCCTTAGCGTATTCACTGCCACTTCCATGGGGAGCATGGCTTCGATTCCATATGTCAAGCTGAAAGGGGTTTCCTTTGTGCTTTTCCGTGGTGTAGTCCTGTATGACCATCGCACCATTGGTATCTCCTCTGCCCACTTCCCTTTTGCTTTGCCCAACCTCAATTTTGATCCCATTGACAATAGTTCGGTTAGACACCTCTGTTTGACCGTTCGCTTGAGGGTGTGCCACCGATGTGAAGCGTTGGCTTATCCCTTTGGCAGTGCACCATTCTCTGAATGGGTTCTCAGTGAATTGCAAACCATTGTCGCTGATAAGAACCTTAGGTGTTCCGAATCTTGTCATGATGTTTTTCTACATAAATTTTATCATGTGCCTCCCAGATATGCATGCCAGTGGCTCAGCTTCAATCCATTTTGTGAAGTAATCCACGGCTACCACCATATTCTTCAGCTTCCCTGGTGCTTCTGGGAATGGACCCACTATGTCTATGCCCCACTGGTAGAAAGGCCATGGGCTGGATATGTTGCTTAGCGGGGCCGGGGGTTCCGCCTGGACTGGGGCGTAAGACTGACACTCCCCACATTTCTCTGTTACTTCTACTATGTCTTGATGTATCGTCGGCCAGTATACCCCCATTCGTAGCACCTTTCCTGTTAAAGCCCTCGCCCCTTCGTGTGCGCCTACCTGCCCTGAGTGTGCTTCCTGCAATATCTCTCTCCCCTTGGCTTGATCTACACATTTTAGCCATGGAGACGTGAATCCCTTCTTGTACAATTCCCCATTCACCATTGCGTATGAGGGCGCCTTTATATGTATTTTTCTGGCCTTGCATGGTCGTCCGACAACACTCCTCTCTGGAGGTATTCCCGGAACGGTGTCATCCATGTAGGCCCAGCGGGGGTCAGGATGTTCACCTGCTGTTCATCAATGCTTCTCTCCCGGAGCATCTCCACTAAAACTTTCTTTGACAGGTGGTCAAAACAAGTGGACGCTAGCTTGCTCAAAGCGTATGCCCCCTTGTTCTCACTTCTGGGTATCTGCTTGATTGTAAATTGGCCGAATGATCCTACCAGTTGCTTTACCATCTTTACATACTTTCCCATTCTTTGGTCTCTTACCTCGAAACTCCCATTGACTTGGTTCGCTGCTAACCTTGAGTCAGTTAGTGCTGTTACAGCTTTCGCTCCCATCTGTTTGGCGAGTCGCAGCCCTGCAAGCAGCGCCTCGTACTCCGCCTCGTTGTTCGATGTAAGGAAATCGAAACGGAGGACGTAGGTTACCTCTTCTCCTTCTGGGCTAGTCAGGATCAGCCCCGCCCCCGAGCCTTCCCTGCTGGACGCTTCGTCCGTGTATAGGGTCCATGAACCATCGCCGGTAGGGGCCTCTTCAACTACCCACACCTTTTCTTTCGTCGGGTTCGCTCCGTCAGGAATTTCTAGTAAGAAATTAGCAAGCGCCTGCCCTTTGATACTTGTTCTTGGGCGGTAGTTTATATCGTGCTCTCCCAATTCAATTGCCCACTTGGCCAGCCGACCCGACATATCTGGCTTAAGCAAGATCTGTTTAATGGGGTAGCTTGTGAGTACCTCGATTTGATGTGCCTGGAAGTATCGCCTTAATCGTCTCGCAGCGTAGATGAGTGCCAGCATCAATTTTTCCAATGTGGGATAGTTGAGTTCTGGTCCCTGCAGCGCTCTGCTAACAAAGTATACCGGTCTCTGCTCCCCTACTCTTTCCACAGCCAATAACGATGATATTGCTTCGCCTGATGTCGAGAGATACATTTGTAATGTTTCTCCGTGGATAGGAGTTTCTAGAGTCCGTTGCTTGTGCCTTGATTCTCTGGAGCGTCTTCTCAGCTTCATTCGTCCAGTGGAAATTGTTTTTCTCGATGCATCCCTTTAAGGTGTGGAATAGTGGCATAGCCTTGTCGGCATATTTCGAGATGAACATGCTTAGAGCTGTGAGCTTCCCGTTCAGACCTTGTGCATCTCTAAGAGAGTTTGGGGTTGGCGTCTCGATGAAATCATCGACCTTGGTCGGGCTAGGCTGAACGCCTTGTCTAGTAACATAGTAGCCCAAGAATTGCCCCTCTTCCACTCCAAACATGCATTTGGCTGGGTTTAGTTTCATCTTGGCCACCTCTCATGTTTTGAAAGTCTCTTCGATGTCTTGCAACATCTTTTCTTCATTTGTACTCTTAATCACCATATCATCTACATACACCTCAATATTCCTTCCAATTTGCTTGGCGAATATCGAGTCGACAAGCCGCTGGTATGTCGCCCCTGCATTCTTTAACCTGAAAGGCATCTTGGTGTAGCAGAACGTGCCATGGTCTGTATAGAAGGCTGTTTTCTCTTCATCTTCTTTGCTCATCAATATCTGGTGATACCCTTTGTATGCATCCAAGAAGCATTTTAGCTTAAATCCCTAGAGCGACTCTACCTTTTGATCGATTTCGGGGAGTGGGTAGCAATCCTTAGGGCATGCCTTGTTTAGATCAGAAAAGTCGATGCACATGCGCCACGACCCATCCTGCTTGCAGACCATAACTGGGTTTGCAATCCACGTTGGGAACATCGCCTCCCTTACTATTCTGGACTCCGTCAGCTTGGACACTTTTGCATTGATCGCCCTGTTACGGTCTCCTCCTTGTACCCTCTTCTTCTGCTTAACCTCTTTTACCCCCGGTTTGATCATTAGTTTATGTTCAATGACTTTCCTTTCTACCCCCACCATATCCGTGGGGGTCCAAGCGAATACATGTTTGTAGCGTTTGAGCAGATCGACCAGTGTTCTTCTTGTGTGGCTTGGGAGGTCGCTTCCAACATTGACCGGCTGGTCGGGGTATCCCTCATTGATTACATCCTTCCCTTTTGCAGGGTCGCCCCTGGGCCTCTTGGGCCCTTTGGTTATTTCCGCTGGCTTCATAACTGTATAGCACCGCAATTCTCTGGGCGGGGTGGCCAAAATCGTGGCTTCGCCTTTTGGTGTGTCGAATTGCATGATCCCATGCATGGTTGAAGGTACGACCCCTAGATTCAAGAGGGCAGTCCTCCCTAAGATGATGTTGTGCTCCGCCGAGTGTCGAATGACCACAAAGTCTATCAGGGCGGTCTTCTTCCGCTGCTTGTCGTGGCTAGTGATTGTTAAGGGGAGGTGGATCGTGCCCAACGGCCACAGGCTGTGGCCGGTAAATCCCAGCAGCCTACCCGTCATAGGTCGCAAATTATCTTTCCAGCGATCCAGAAGAGCCAGAAACAATGCTCATAGATGATGTCTGCTGAACTCCCGGTGTTGACATAGACCCTATGGATAGTCACGTCTTTGATGGATGCCTGTATTATTAGAGGGTTGTCACCTCTCCAGCCGTCCAGCCGGGGATCCTATATGGAGAACGTGAGTGCGCGTGCTGACGGTTTACCAATGACTTGCTCGCTTCACTGTTCCTCCCTACTTCTTTTGCTGCGTATCATGAATATCTCCTTGGGCTGAACTCCTTCGCAGGGTGGACCCTTGGCGTTCTCAGCATCGAATTTGGCGCGTAGGCTTCGCGCCACCTCCAACAGGTCTCCTTTAAGTTGTTTCTCCTCCGTCTCCTTCTTTAGTACCGAACAACTAGTTGTATCATGCGTTTTGCTTTTGTGGTACTCACAGTACCGACTCTTAGGTGACTTGGTTGGCTGCTGTTTCTCATACATTGCATATACTTCTGGGCAGCGACCCCGTCTGTCGTCTTTAATAAATGGTCGGAAACGTGGCGGTGGTCTTTTTGCTTGGCCATAGTGTCTTCCTCCCCCCCCCCCCCCCCCGGAAATCCGTGTGGGTCGGGTGGTGACGCCTAGTCGCCATAGCATTCAAGTACGCCTGCTTGGCTGCTTCACCATCTTCCTGCCGCAGGTATCGCTCCACTCTTTCTTTCAACTCAGCTCGTGTTAGAGGCTTCTTTCCCATGAGTTTTTGCGAGAGGGGCCCATGCAGGAGTCCCCATGTGAAAGCACCAACGATGATCCCTTCGTCATGCCCCGGTACATCCAGCATAGCGTTTATGAACCTTGTAAAGTATTCTCGAACAGTCTCCCCCTCCCTTTGTTTACAGCCTATAATTGAATGAGAATCGCCTTTGTATTTCCGTAACTGCATGAAGTTGGTGAGGAAAAGGTACTTGAGTTGAGCGAAGTTTGAAATGCTGCCCGGTTATAGCGCTTTGAACCATGTGCCGGCGTTGCCATCGAGTGTCGTCGGGAAGTATGTGCACCAAAACTTCTCGTTGAGCTTTAGCGACGTCATCGTCCATTCATATGTATCAATGTGGCTATCCGGGTCGGTAGTTCCATTGTACGTTTGAAGCGTCGGGAGCTTTGTAGTGTTTGGTATTTCGTAATCCAACAGCTCTTTAACAAACGGAGATGTTACGCTCCGGGAAAAATCATCCTGGTTTGGAGCAGTTGACGTCCCTTGCTGGTATTGCGAACTCATTCCATGATGTAGGGGCGTAAGGTAGCCTGAACTTGGTCCATAAAAGGGGTATGGCTGGAATGGTAACTGGAGGAGATAGCTAGTGGATAAAGGGTGCATGGATGTAACAGGGTTGATCACTATCGGATGTTGTAAGCTGTTGTTTGGGGGAATAGTCGGTCCAGTCCATGCTCCAACCGTCATGTAGACGGGTGGTGAATGGTTCATCATGGTTTGCGCCAATGGTGGTAGTAGCGTTGTGGAACTCTGTCCGCCAGTCGTCTGGAACGATGTAGGTGTTACGAATGACGGTGAAAGGTTGAAAATCTGGCTCGACGGAGGGGCGGTTGAGTGAACTGTTCGCGCCTATTGCAGCGGCGGCGCAAAGAACGGCGGCATCTGAAGCTGTGTAGGCGAAAGTAGCTCCACCGAAGTTGTTCCTTGCTGATAAAACAACGGTTGCGAAATATTTCCGGTGGTTGTTGTAGAACTTCCTTCACCCAAAACTGGCCTGTTGGTCGCTGTAGGCGGTGGCGTTTCGTCCAACGTCGTCATAGGATGTATGGGACTAATTGGTCGTCCCTCACTACCGTTGGACGCCATTGATGCTTGCTTTCATGCTTTTGTTTGTGTTCTTCGTCTCACAAACGGATGGCACCAAATGATGGAACCTTGTCCTGTATGAGACCTTGCTTCTGACTCTGGGATGAGATCTTCTCTGTTGCCTGATTATAACTGCAAGATCACAAAGAACAAGGGTCGTCAGCCGCTTCCCGGGAGGGGTTCCCGGGAGAACGCTCCGACGGTGAAGTTAGGATGATTTTAGGGTTTGTGTTTGTTCTCTCAAGATCAGTTAGAGAGCTTACCTCACTGTTCTGGTGTGCACATCCTTTTATACCTAGCGTTCCTGCCTGGTCCATACCAGACAGGAGCACTTTTGGAGGAGACAAGGTCAGAGGCGCTGATTGGAGGGTCGTGCGCCCTCAACCATTAGAGCGCTCTCATTGGCTCCGACGGTAATGCTCTGATCCTGCCCTTTGTCTCCTGACCGTATCTTTTGTCTTGGAGCGAGGAGCGTTACTTGGCGGGCGCAAGCCTTTCGCCTGTACGTTTCGCTCCCGGGGGCGCAGCGGGCGCTAAGCCTGCTGGGCTGAGCCTGGCTGGTGTGCCCGACTCTAGGGCTTGGACGTGGTTCTGCTGTGCTGCCCTAGGCACACCATCAGTGACCTATGTCCATAGGAAGGAGGGGAGTATTCTTTATTTCAAAGCTCTCAACATAGAGGTTACAACTACAGTTACACATAGACTTGCCTATCAGTCAAGATTTCCATATACTAAATGACCAAGCATGCATCCCTATTTATACTTGAGGGATCAGACCTAAAACCCTAATGGGCCAAGCCCATTACTCCATAGGCCCATGAAGGATGTCAACCAATCATAACCCGCTATACAACATCTTCTGGAAGATTCATGAGCATTATCATCTTCTAGGCATATGTGACATCCCCATACCAGGACAACTGAAACGTTTGGGGGCGGATGGAGTGACTGTTGGATAAGGTGTCTAAGTCCATAACTATTTCGGGCTTGTACTTGACCCGACCCGGCATGGTCCATTTGGGTTGCATGGCACCATGCAATTGGATAGACTAAATGAGAGAAATAACACTTGGAGATTATTAATATATTATAAGTTCTAATATATTAATAATATTATTTGATTAGTTGATCAAAGAATTAATTTGGAATTAATTAAGTGATCAAAGGATAACTAATTAAATATATGGGTTGATTGTGTAAATCATCCATATCTTGTATAGTGGGCTAAGAGGCTCCATGGATTATCAAGTTGGGTTCTACCCATAGGATGCTCCATGGATGCTCCATGGGAGTTACAAACCCATGGGTCATGAAAATGAAGAGTCATGACACATTAGGGTTTACATGGTGTAACCCTAGATGTGTCAACACTATATAAGAAGCATATTCTCCACCAAAATCGGCACTACTACTAAGGAAACAAGAGGGCTTGGCCGATTTTTGTGAAGTGTGTTATCTCAAGAGTCTTTCCAAGAACATTTGGTGTTGTGTGAAGCATTTGAGGCATCACACTTGGGGTGCTAGGCTCACAAGGTTTCAAGGAACACAAACAACAACAAGGTAAGTTATTCTATCTATGATTCAAGTTAAAATTGTTCCCCATGTATGCTAGATAGGAATATAACCTTGGAATTCAACTTTGCATGATAATTAGACAAACATAGATCCAAGGTTATTAGGGTTGCATGTACACTTAGGAAGTGTTAGAATGCTCAAAACCCATCAGTGGTATCAGAGACTAGGCTTGTTTGTTTGTTATTTGTGCTTGAAAGTCGAAAATCTTGCTGTCTGACTGATGGACTCGGCGAGTCCATGGGGAGGACTCGACGAGTTCATGTGTATCTTCAACCTACTCGGCGAGTAGGTTTATGCACTCGGCGAGTAGGGTCGACAGAGTGCAGAATTTCGACTTGTGTTGCTGGAAATGGATTAGAATCATTACCCTAAAATGTTTTGGTACTTGAAAACTTATTTTAGAAGGTGTAATGTCTTTTCTAACTCATTTACAACAACTAGTTATCAAAAATTACAAAGATTAAATGTGATTTTGATTCTTGAAAGTGTTCATATTCATGTTCTTGTTCTTATGATGTTTAGATGATCATAGGAATTATTTGTAACCTATGTGGTAGATTAATTCATGATCATAATGTGTTTTAATGGAGTCCATAACTTGTCCTCAAGTTATGGAAAACCAAAAGTCTCTTGGATTAAAAAAAACCATTAAAAGAACACAAGAGTTAGAAAAATGAAAAGTTCTCATTTTATTACTCTATTAAACTCATAAGTTACAAGAAATGAAAAGTTTTGAAAGTTTACAAAACTTGCCCTCAAGTTTTGGAACAAGTAAAGTTAAGTTAAAACTTTAGTTCCAACCCCTAGAATTTTAAAAGTTAAAATTCAACCCTTATACTTATATTATTATGATTTAATAATTATATATATATGTATAAGAACAAAGTCGTCTTACCGCTAGTACGCCTCATTCACGAAGCCGGTCTATAAGGTGGGTATAAGGTTGTTGCCTATAAAATGGTGACTTAATGGGTGTCCACTCTCACCCACCGCTTGCTTGATCGGTGGAGGGTCGTTAGCCGAACGGGTAAGACAAGGACTTATTAATTCTCATTCAAAGTATGATGAATATTATAAAGTAACTAAATGTTTTATTAAATTCCCAATCTTAGTTACTTTAGGAAAAATGTGAATAAGGTGCTATTCCATGAAATTACACTTTACACGTTGATTAAGTCGTTGGTGGAGCGTGTGTGGTTAACCGGCACACTAACTTGGACTTAACAAGGTAGGTAAAGGGTGACTTAGGGTTTATTATAGTATCGATGGAGCGTGTGTGGCTAACCGGAACATCGATTGAGTGATAAACTTTAAGGGTACCAAGTGATTTGCATGGTTACTTCACACCTCGTTTTGTGATCCTCGGTATCCCAGTCACAAAACTTGGAGGGCACACTCGAGATTGAAACATGCCTTTGAAAAGTTCATTGAATCTCAAAGAATCTAGGAATTTCTAAGAACCATTCAAAAAAACCTAATAGTAAAATATTGCGGTTTTCGTGGTGGAAATTGGTGAATCGTCATTCACCTACCTTTCAAATATGATATAGCTTAGATTACGGCATACCTCTTCTAAGTTATATTATATTGTGATTGGATCCTAGCCTTAATATTACATTTGGGTGTTTTATTAAGGACTCTCTTATATCTAAACTAATCTTGTCCTCTCTCCTTCAGATGTCTTTCTCCAATGCTTCTGGCTCTAATCCTAATGGCTCCTTTTCCCTTATGAACTTGTGTGGGAAAGTCACCTTTGATGGATCCAACTTTAATGAGTGGATCAGAAACATCAGGATGATTACCCGCTACGAGGACAAAGAATATGTCCTTGACAAGGAGCTTAAGGAGATTAATGAGTCCACTGCAACTCCTCAGGAGATCGCTGAATTTCGGGCGCATGAAAGGGATGCTACGAAAGTGGCTTGCATCATGACGGCCACGATGACAGCGGAACTCCAAAAGTCTTATGAAGATTTCTACCCTTATGACATGCACCAAGATTTGATGGAAAGATACCATCAAAGTGCAAGACAAGAGAGGTATGAGATCATCTGCTCCATGATAACAACCATGATGAAGGACGGGGAATCCGTCACGAGCCACATGCAGAAAATGCAAAGGTATGTGGATCGTTTGCTGAAGCTTAATGTGAACTTCCCGGAGGATCTTGCAATAGATATTATTTTGCATTCCTTACCATCGTGCTATGATCAATTCCGCATGACATATCACATGAACAAGGAAGAAGTCACCCTCAGCAAACTTCAGGGACTTCTCAAGACCGCAGAAACAGGTCTTAAGGGGAAGTCGGTTGCTATCACTCCTACTCAAAACTCTACTCCGGTTTTGGCAATCGGGAAGAATCGAGGGAGGAAGAGAAAGAGCTCTTCTAAGGGTACCAAGGTTCGGACCCTTGATGGCTCTTCTTCAAGTAGAACCAAGAAAGGTTTCGTTACTCCTTCTTCTGACCCAAAAGAGGCTGAATGCTTCTATTGCCATGAAAAAGCTCATTGGAAGCGGAACTGCCCAAAATACCAGCAAGATGTGAAGGATGGGAAAGTTAAACCCAACCATGCAGGTATTTACACTATCATTTCTAATAACTCACCCCATTCTAATTCTTGGGTCCTTGATACCGGGTGTGGTATTCACATTTGTTGTGACTTGCAGGGACTAAGAAGAAGTGAGGATGTGGAGCAAGGAAGGATAAACTTGATCATGGGGAATAGGAAAGTTATACCTGTTACCAAGATTGGAGTTTATACTTTATCGCTAAGTAGTGGGTTTAGTTTAGATTTGAATAAGTATTGTTATTCGCCAGGAATGGCAAGAAATATTATTTCCTTTCATGCTTTGTACAAACAAGGGTTTACCTTTTCATTTAATAATGAAGTTGGTTCTATAGAAGTTTTCTATAATAATGTCTTTTATTTTAAAGCATTACCTTGTGATGGTGTGTATGAAGCTGTATCTGTTGTAGATAACTTGGGAAATAATGTTTTGTGTATTGATTCTACAATAATAACTTGGATAAAGCATCATTATGGCATTGTCGTCTTGGACATATAAGCAAGAAACGCATAGGCCAACTCCAAAAAGATGGAGTCTTGGAGTCGTTTGACCTAAAGTCAGATGATAGTTGCGAATCATGCTTACTTGGAAAAATGACAAAGTCACCCTTCACAGGTTCATGTGAGAGGGGTGAAGGTTTGTTGGACCTTATACACACGGATGTGTGTGGACCATTCAAACATGGCACAAGGGATGCTAATCGTTATTATTTGACTTTTACTGATGATTATAGTAGATATGGATATGTCTACTTGATCAAGCATAAGTCAGAGACTTTCGAGAGGTTTAAGGAATTTAAACAGGAAGTCGAGAATCAATTGGGCAGGAACATTAAGATGCTTCGATCCGATCGTGGTGGTGAGTATCTTAGTTCAGAGTTCCTCGACTATCTAAGGGAATGTGGGATAGTCTCACAATTGACACCTCCCAGGACACCACAGTTGAATGGTGTGGCTGAGAGGCGTAATCGAACCTTGTTGGATATGGTTCGTTCCATGATGAGTCGAGCTACGCTACCAATCTCATTCTGGGGGTATGCCTTAGAGACTGCCGCCCATATCCTCAATCTAGTCCCTACAAAGAAAGTTGCCAAAACTCCTCACGAGATGTGGACTGGTAAAGTACCTAAACTAGACCACATCAAGATTTGGGGTTGCGAGGCTTTCGTGAGACGCGAGACTCATGATAAGCTCGAACCTCGTAGCGAGAGGTGTATTTTCATCGGCTACCCACAGCATTCCTTTGGTTACCTCTTCTACAGACCTAGTGACAATGTGGTCTTTGTAGCAAGAAGAGGAGTCTTTCGAGAAAGAGAGTTTATAAGCCAAGGAGACAGTGGGAGGCAAATTGATCTTGAAGAAATTCAAGAATCAAGCGGTGAAGGAACTTCAAACTCTAGCCCTCAACTTGAGGAGGAAACTCCTGTTGAGCCAATTGACAAATCTGTACCTCTGAGACGTTCCACGAGAGTTAGGAGTGCACCTGAGCATTACTATGGATTCCATATTACTGCAGAAGGTGAGACACTTATTAGTGATGAGACACTAGTAAGTCAAGATGACCCTAACAGCTACGAGGAAGCCATGGCAGGCCCCGAGTCTGCTAAATGGAAAGAGGCTATGGATAGCGAGATACAATCCATGTATGACAATCAAGTTTGGAACTTGGTTGAAAATGTACCAGGTCGTAAGACAGTAGGGTGCAAATGGGTCTTCAAGAAGAAGACCGACATGGATGGTAAAGTACACACTTATAAGGCTAGACTGGTTGCAAAGGGCTTCTCTCAAATTCCTGGAGTGGACTATGATGAGACCTTTTCTCCGGTAGCCAAGATTAAGTCTATTCGGGTTCTGTTAGTCATAGCTGCGTTTCATGATTATGAAATATGGCAGATGGATGTCAAAACCGCTTTCCTTAATGGGAAGTTGGCTGAAGATGTTTACATGAGTCAGCCAGAGGGTTTTGTCAGCAACGAGTACCCTAATAGAGTGTGTAAGCTTGAGAAATCCATTTATGGATTGAAGCAAGCACCTCGCAGATGGAATCTTTGCTTTGATGAAAAGGTCAAGGAATTTGGCTTTTCTAGGAGTGAAGATGAATCTTGTGTATATGTCAAGGCTAGTGGGAGTATAGTGAGCTTCTTGGTATTGTATGTGGATGACATACTGCTCATAGGAAACGACATTCCAACCCTGCAGGAAGTAAAGTCCTGGCTTGGGAAGTGTTTCGCTATGAAGGACCTTGGTGAAGCTGCCTATATTCTAGGGATAAGAATCTTGAGAGATCGGAGTAAAAGACTAATTGGACTTAGTCAGAGTACCTACTTGGATAAGGTGCTGAAGAGATTCAGCATGCAGGACTCCAAGAAAGGAGAGTTACCCATCCAGAGTAACACCAGGTTGAGTAAGACACAAAGCCCTAGCACTGAGGCTGAGATAGCAGAAATGAGTCGAACACCTTATGCTTCGGCTGTAGGATCGATCATGTATGCTATGACGTGTACTCGACCCGATGTAGCTTTTGCCTTGAGCATGGTTAGCAGGTATCAGGCGAACCCTGGCAAGGCACACTGGACTGCGGTAAAGAATATCCTCAAGTACCTACGGAGGACTAAGGACTGGGTCCTTACCCTCGGTGGGAGTGGTAACTTGAGAGTTGTAGGGTATAGTGATGCTAGCTTCCAGACTGATAGGGATAATTTCCGCTCTCAGTCGGGCTGGGTCTTTACCCTAAACGGAGGAGCAATTTCTTGGAAGAGTTCCAAGCAAGAGACAGTGGCTGATTCTACTTGTGAATCAGAGTATATTGCAGCTAGTGAAGCAGCAAAGGAAGCGATATGGCTGAAGAACTTCATTGGAGACCTTGGAGTTGTACCAGCTATTAAAGAGCCAATGGAAATTTTCTGTGATAGTGAAAGTGCTGTTGCCTTAGCCAAGGAACCAAGGGATCATGGGAGATCCAGACACATCGACAGAAAATACCATTTCATTAGACATCGGATCGAAGAAGGACTCCTCGTGGCAAAGAGGGTATCATCGGATGAGAACCCAGCAGATCCCCTCACGAAGGGACTGAGTAGGGTTAAGCATCTTCAGCATGCTCGGAGCATAGGGCTGAAGGATGATATAAGTTTTAGTAGTTAGATAACTCAGAAATTTGTAAAGTGTAATTGACATTTGATGATGAATAAAAGGTGTTTTATTTATGAGTAAAGTGTTGCTATCTCTTGTCAATCGTTTACTATATTTCTTTTGCATGTTTTGACTTCCAGAATAATTTTGTTTGGTGTAACATATTATTCAAACCTCCACAGTCGGTCATATGTCGGAAGTAGGTATGAATCAAGACTGTCATGATGGGTTGTAGAGGTCCAAGGTGTTGGACAAGGCTACAACAATCATGAGTGCTCATAAGTTCTGAGCATTGGACTCAACCCACGCTCACTGGAATCACTTCATGGAATTCTATCTCGAGTGATCGTGAGACGGTAATATCATATAAGTCTTCAAACCTAGAGATATGATTTGTTACTTACAAGTTGGTTATGCACTGACTGTACGAAACCGCATTGGTAACTCGATGTTATAAAACGTACTTTTGTGTGTAATTCAATGAGTGGTAGAACAAACATATGAGTCGAAGTTTATCTGTTCCTTCTTGGATTAGAAGCTGATATCTGGGCCCCTCGATGATTTTGTTTTGATCCATGTACCGGGCCCGGTCAGAACTAAGTTGATGTGTTCAATTAAGTTCTATGTCAAACAAATCGGAAATCGAGAAACAAATGCTGGACAATAAGCAAGACTATGTTCCATGTATTTGTCCGGCTGATATCTAGAACGGAGGATTATATGATCACTTATCTTAAATGGCGTACCATCATCTTCTCAAGTTTCGAGAAACCTTGTAAAGAGCTACGATTGCCGGTCGGTTCCTGAAGTACTAGAGATATAGTTATTAGACTTATCCAAGTGGGAGACTGTTGGATAAGGTGTCTAAGTCCATAACTATTTCGGGCTTGTACTTGACCCGACCCGGCATGGTCCATTTGGGTTGCATGGCACCATGCAATTGGATAGACTAAATGAGAGAAATAACACTTGGAGATTATTAATATATTATAAGTTCTAATATATTAATAATATTATTTGATTAGTTGATCAAAGAATTAATTTGGAATTAATTAAGTGATCAAAGGATAACTAATTAAATATATGGGTTGATTGTGTAAATCATCCATATCTTGTATATGATGGGTTTTGAGCATTCTAACACTCCTAAGTGTACATGCAACCCTAAATACCTTGGATCTATGTTTTCTCTATTATACATGCAAATAAGAACTTCCAAGGTATTATCCTAATCTAGCATACAAAACAATAACTATAGCAAGATAGAATACATACCTCTTTGATGTAGAAAGTCTTCATGAAGCTTGAGTGCCTAGTGCCCCAAGTGTGACACCTCAAATGGTTCACACAACACCAAATACACATGGAATGACTTGAGAGAAAACCCACACTTCATGAAATCGGCTAGCCCTTCTAGTATACCCACTAGTGCCGATTTTGGTGAATAATATGATGCTTATATAGTGTTACAATTAGGGAAAACCCTAATTGTCATGACTTTCCATTTCCTTGGATCCATGGGTACAAATACACCATGGAGCATCCATGGACCATCCTATGGGTTTTAGCCCAACTTGATTATCCATGGAGCATTAGCCCACTATACAAGTATGGATGATTTACACAATCAACCCGTATATTTAATTAGTCTTCTTTTGATCACTTAATTAATCCTAGATTAATTCTTGATCAATACTAATTAAATAATCTCATTATTCTTATTATTAATATACTAGAACTTATAATATATTAATAACCATAAGTGTCTTATTTCTCTCATTTAGTCTATCCAAGTGCATGATGCCATGCAACCCAAATGGACCATGCCGGGTCGGGTCAAGTCTTACCAAATATAGTTATGGACTTAGACATTAATCCAACAGTCTCCCACTTGGATAAGTCTAAAACTATTATTGCGTATGACTTCAGGAACCAACTGGCAATCGTAGCTCTCAAAAGCTTCTGTCGAACTCTGACCTTGTCGATGAACTCTGACCTTTGTCAGTGACTTGTCCATTAGATAAGGGATCATATATTCCTCCATTCTAGATATCATATGGACTGAGACATGGATTATAATCATTCTCTCTCTGTCCATCTGTTGTTTCCCGATTTCCGATTTATGACGACTGACTAATTGAACAAATCAAATCAGTCCTGGCCCGGCCGAGCACTTCCATTTGTCATCATCAAATCATCGAGGGGCCCACAGATATCGCTTTTATCCCGAAGGTAAAAGGAACGGATAAACTTCGACTCATATGGCTTGTTCTACTACTTGTTGAATCATACACAAAGGCACGTTTTATAGCACCGAGTTACCAAATGCGTTTTCGTGCTATCAATGTACTATCAACTCATAGTAACAACTCATATCTCTAGGTTTGAAGAATATAAGATATTATCGTCTCATGATCACTCGTGATAAAATCCATGAAGTGATTCCAATGAGCGCGGGTTGAATCCAATACTCAGAACTTATGAGCACTCATGATTGTTGTAGCCTTGTCCAACACCTTAGACCTCTACAACCCATCATGACAGTCTTAATTCATATCTACTTCCAACATATGACCGACTGTGGATGGTTTGAATAACTTAGTCATTCCGGAAGAATAACTTAGTTTATTCGGGAAGTCAAAACATGCAAAGTGAAACACAATAATAATTGAATCCAATATGGTCTCAGAACTTATGAATATAAATAAAACACCTTTTATTTATCACCATATGATTACACAT
Source organism: Lactuca sativa (assembly GCF_002870075.4). Lineage (NCBI taxonomy): Eukaryota > Viridiplantae > Streptophyta > Magnoliopsida > Asterales > Asteraceae > Lactuca > Lactuca sativa. The sequence goes on from NC_056624.2 coordinate 20,055,442, forward strand.
TATTCATTGTATACTGTTTCAGCTATCAACTTTATTCTTGAATTTAAAACAATAGTTGTCCCATGCTCCAAGCATGCACACTATGTTTTCTTCAAACACTAGTCATGCCATACACCAAGTATGCATACTATGTTTGTCTATGATCTTTACTTTGTGAACTAGATCAATTGAACATTACTTCAATGATTCTCTTTTCACACTCCCAAATCCTTACTGCAAATGCAAGAATTCCAAATTCATGCCATTTACTGGAATCTGTCAGATTCTAAACTTATATGCATTGATTCTCTTGTAATGATTATGCACAAAGTCATGAAGACTTGACAACAAACATTACAGATCATTCCAAAGGAGATCAGCTCCATGGAAACATCCTTCTTGCATTAAGTTTCCTTAATCTTACACAGATTGAAATTTCTAACTTTGAAACATTTCCAGATTCCATTTTGACTATCACTTCTGAACAAGAGTTGCCTCCTTACAGATTATGTCAATATGGTCCTTCCAGAATTATCACTATACTTCCAACTGTCCTTGAGCAACGAATCTTTGGTAAACCTTAGATTGTCCTCGACAATTGTTTAATCCTTTTAGTCATATCCAGTTCTAAACCTTTTCCCTTCTTAATGCCCCAGGCATTTGGAAAATTTTAGTACGGATGATTATAGCACATGTAATCGATCCTATATCCGAAGCATATGGGACACGATTCATGATGTCTCACATAAAGACTAAACCAGTCTTTTGCTATAACATTTCCATTTCAATTTGCCAAGTTCTCATAATTCAGATTATGAAAAGGGATGCCGTAATCATAATCGAATTTTAGAACGCAAATAATGGACTCATATACAGAATTTCCTTATGTTGAGCCATTCCAACATGAAATTCATATATATCCTTGACTAAACGATTAAAACCTCACGATCTAAGCTTATAGATTTGAGATGAAGTATAATTTCCTCTCCCTTAATTATAGCAAAACAACTCTTTCCCGGTTGGAACTTTTGTTTTCTATAATTAACATTGCTAACTTGCAATACTTATCATAATTATCATGCTCCCACTAACATGATGATTATTAGCATAACACTTATGCTCCCACTAGCTTTGACATGTACTCAGAAATCAGCTGGACTTCTAGAAATCAATACTTCATTGACTTTCTTACCAAAGTTCAGATTTCTGATACTAGATTGTTTTGATAAGACTTTATCAAAATCATACACCTTCCCTTAGATAGCACACTTGTGAGTCTAAGCAATTATGAAGAGGTATGCCGTAATCATAATGTTTAGACCTTTTTGCCATTTCTCACAAGTCCAAATTAGTGTGCCGGTTAACCACACGCGCTCCACTAACGACTTTGAGAATGCAAATATCACAATTGCTATCTAGCTAAAATCTACTTAGTGAAAGTGTTTCCTCACCATCATTTTCATGAATCGGAGAGAAACCTTATGACACTTAGATTTAATGGCGTATGTGTCCTTATCCATGTGAATTGTCAAAACCATAGTCACAAGACAGGATAATGACAAATCCAAACTCATATGGATTGAACTCAATCTTAACTTCTTGCCACTTGGCAGCTCAAGGGCCTGCCATTGCTTCCAAGTTGTTATGCAACACATTGAGAACTCTAAGAACTCATATGCAAAGTCAACTTTAACTGGAATGGGCACAGAACACGATAGGTTATAAACCTCAAGTCGTGTGCTAGTGAAGAACTTCAGGTTTTATTCTTGATTAGTTCTTGAGACTTTCAAGACCTTTAAGACTCCCACTGTCTTCTTGACCTATAAGACTCCCTTGTCAAATATCCAAGAGATAGTGTGGATTCTAATCAAGACAAACACTTCACACAATTGGCCTAAGTTGGTCTTTGTTTTATCCAAAACATCACAACTTACCAATTTCAAATGTACAAGAGTAGAAACTTTTACTCTTACATTTGACAAGTGTTTTAAACCTTCTTTTGAGACATGTCACTCAAGTTACAATCTTGGAGTATGACTCTAAGACTTGTATTGGAACGAAGTATGACTCATCTTCTTGATTTAACCACTTCAACAATTCAAGATCCCTCTTCTTAGTCATAAGAATGCACTAAGATTTCCTTAGAGAACTAATTGTGCTATGGTTTCTTAATCATTAAGATGATCACAAAAACTGATACTAAAGTACTCTCCCATCTTTTCAGATTTGAGAAACTTTTATCCTTCTGCCTAAATTGATTCTTCTTATTCGCTCTGCCTTACATTGGTACCTTTTCCAATGTCTCAGAGTTACACTTAAGCTCGTAAGTATAATCATATTTACTGAACTTAAGTAAATCATGACGAATAGTCTTATCAAACTTTTTGTGGTGGACTTGACCAGTGCACAAGACTGTGTACTCGATCCCTTAGTCCTTTACTTGATTCACACATCCATGTGAACAAGTAATTAGTCTTAATTTTTCCAAAACTTGAAGGTTCTCATTCATCATGCTATACAACTTGCATGATTCCAAGTTCCGGTCCAATTGAACCTTGGATGATGAGAATCTTTCCTTATTTGGTAAATTTAGACATTACCACAAATGAAAGAATCAATTTCATATTTCCACTCTTTCTCTTAATGGAATTATATAAGCAACAAATTTTCCTCAAATGCCATTGTAAGGATATTTTAAAATAAATAAAATCAAAATTTTCCTTTTATTTTAAAACTTTGCGGAAAAACTTATCCTTACAATCCATATGAAAACTTGTTGTTATCTATTCCTTAAGCAATATCTCATAACTCCTAAGAAGTAGCTCAAGAATCCGATTTTTCAAACTACGCGATAGAAATCCATCTATGCGATCAGATTCAGCATATTCTTTCTTTAAGTTTCTTCACCTTTCTTTCATTCTTAAAACATCACCATGTGACCCAGTCACATCATGTATCAAGAATCTCAGAATAGAAACTTAACAGAGTTAGATAGTGGAATTTACCTGAAGTAGAGTCAAACTTATTGACTTTAACATCCTTAGGTAAATTTGGCAGCTTCGTAACCAATGCCCCTTTCTTTGGCAATATAAATGTATGGACCCTTTGATAAAGACACACAGGACTATCACAGACTTAGCTTTTCTCTTTACCATTTGGTCAACCGAATTGACTATGGCCGATCCCTTTCCATTGGGAAGAGAATGCTTTACTAGATATCCAATGTCACTATTGTCAAAGTTTTTAGGAAGTTGATCTTAGCAAACAGATAAGATCATTAAGGGTCTTGTCATAGTCTGTTTCATAGGTGTCCCAAAGGAACTCACTATACGACTTAGAAAGTGATTCAACCACCAACTTTCTCAAGACTTTGACACCCAACTCTCCCGGCTTGTCAATATGTGACTACATCTCCAAGATGTGCTCACACCTAGACCTTGCCTTGCCAATAGGGCTTGAGTGACCTTAAACTTTTCAAGAACTTGTGGGTTAGGGAGAATAATTGGAGGAGGAGAAAGAAGTATGATATCCATGGGACATCATCTTCATTAGGAAACCTTGTTTCAAGAGATTTGGGAAGATCATAAGTGTCTAAACCAGACATCTTTTGGGAGATATTCAAGATAGTTGATCTTAAGTCCTTAATATGACACCCAATATGAAATATTAAGGCTAGGACCCAACAAACTATTTTATAACATAGAAGAGGTATGCCGTAATCCAAGCTATAAAATATTTGAAGGTAGGTGAATGACGATTCACCAATTTCCACCGAAATAAACGAAATGTATAATTAGGTTTTAATTGGTTTTGAAACTCCTAGATCTTTGAGATTCATTGAACTTTTCAAAGGCATGTTTCAATCTCGAGTGTGCCCTTCAGGTTTTGTGACTGGGATGCCGAGGATCACAAAACAAGGTGTGAAGTAACCATGCAAATCACTTGGTACCCTTAATAAATTACCCCTCAATCGATGTGCCGGTTAACCACACACGCTCCATCGATACTATGATAAATATTAAGTCACCCTTTACCTACCTTGTTAAGTCCAAGTTAGTGTGCCGGTTAACCACACACGCTCCACTAACGACTTAGACAAAGTGTAAAGTGCAATTTCATGGATTAGCACCTTATTCACATTTTTCCTAAGTAACTAAGATTGGGTATTATTAAGAGTTTAGTTACTTAGTATTTTTCATTAATACTTTTAATGAAGGGAGAATTCTAGTCCTGTCAAACCCGTTCGGCTAACGACCCTCCACCAGTCAAGCAAGCGGTGGGTGAGAGTGGACACCCATTAAGTTGCCATTTTATAGGCAACAACCTTATACCCACCTTATAGACTGGCTTCGTGAATGAGGCGTACTAGCGGTAAGACTGACTTTACTCTTATACATATATATATTATTAACTTATAATATTATAAAGTATAAGGGTTGAATTTTAACTTTTAAAATTCTAAGGGCTAACTTGGAATTAAAGTATTCATACTTGAAAACTTTTCAAATTCCAAAACTTGAGGGCAAGTTTTGAAACTATTCAAAACTAATTAATTCCATAACTTATGTGTTTAAAGTAGTTTTAATCCAAAAACTCTTCAAGTTCCATAACTTGAGGATAAGTTATGGAAGACTTTAAACTAATAAAAGAACTAACTTTTTCCTTTATTTTATAACTTATGGATTTAATTATGGTTACATATTTTTCTTTAATGAAGTGACTCTTGAACTTCCATAACTTGAGGACAAGTTATGGAGTCATAAAAAAAACATTCAATGACACAAGACTCTTCATTTTGTAACCATTGCCAACTCTTATGATTTTTATGAGTCTTTAATGTGACTCTTCATGTAACTTGAGGACAAGTTACACAAACACATTTTATACTCAACTCTTAGATTAAAATGGATTGAAAACAACTATTTCACTCAACATTTCTATTAATCTAAGCAACTCATAAGAACAAGATAATTCAAATCAAACTTTTTCATGTAATTAGTCTAAACCTTAAACTAATACAAAACATGAATCTATTGACAATTATCTTTGAAAATGGATTAGCATGAACATTACCACATCAAAAACAAGTTTATAAGTTCAAAAACAACTTAGTGTAATGTTCCTAGTCCATTTCTAGCCAAAACAGTCGAGTTTATGTTGTCTGGGGGTCCAACTCGTCGAGTGCACGAACCAACTCGGCGAGTTGGATGCATTTTGCCTTGGACTCGGCGAGTCCATTCATGGACTCGGCGAGTCTGCTGGGCAGACAGCATCAAAACTCGATTTTCCAGCTTCTTTTGCAAGTATAACAAGAAAACAAGCCTATGCTCTGATACCACTGATGGGTTTTGAGCATTCTAACACTCCTAAGTGTACATGCAACCCTAAATACCTTGGATCTATGTTTTCTCTATTATACATGCAAATAAGAACTTCCAAGGTATTATCCTAATCTAGCATACAAAACAATAACTATAGCAAGATAGAATACATACCTCTTTGATGTAGAAAGTCTTCATGAAGCTTGAGTGCCTAGTGCCCCAAGTGTGACACCTCAAATGGTTCACACAACACCAAATACACATGGAATGACTTGAGAGAAAACCCACACTTCATGAAATCGGCTAGCCCTTCTAGTATACCCACTAGTGCCGATTTTGGTGAATAATATGATGCTTATATAGTGTTACAATTAGGGAAAACCCTAATTGTCATGACTTTCCATTTCCTTGGATCCATGGGTACAAATACACCATGGAGCATCCATGGACCATCCTATGGGTTTTAGCCCAACTTGATTATCCATGGAGCATTAGCCCACTATACAAGTATGGATGATTTACACAATCAACCCATATATTTAATTAGTCTTCTTTTGATCACTTAATTAATCCTAGATTAATTCTTGATCAATACTAATTAAATAATCTCATTATTCTTATTATTAATATACTAGAACTTATAATATATTAATAACCATAAGTGTCTTATTTCTCTCATTTAGTCTATCCAAGTGCATGATGCCATGCAACCCAAATGGACCATGCCGGGTCGGGTCAAGTCTTACCAAATATAGTTATGGACTTAGACATTAATCCAACAGTATAGTGGGCTAAGAGGCTCCATGGATTATCAAGTTGGGTTCTACCCATAGGATGCTCCATGGATGCTCCATGGGAGTTACAAACCCATGGGTCATGAAAATGAAGAGTCATGACACATTAGGGTTTACATGGTGTAACCCTAGATGTGTCAACACTATATAAGAAGCATATTCTCCACCAAAATCGGCACTACTACTAAGGAAACAAGAGGGCTTGGCCGATTTTTGTGAAGTGTGTTATCTCAAGAGTCTTTCCAAGAACATTTGGTGTTGTGTGAAGCATTTGAGGCATCACACTTGGGGTGCTAGGCTCACAAGGTTTCAAGGAACACAAACAACAACAAGGTAAGTTATTCTATCTATGATTCAAGTTAAAATTGTTCCCCATGTATGCTAGATAGGAATATAACCTTGGAATTCAACTTTGCATGATAATTAGACAAACATAGATCCAAGGTTATTAGGGTTGCATGTACACTTAGGAAGTGTTAGAATGCTCAAAACCCATCAGTGACTTCATCTTCTGGGACATTATTTAGCATTATCATTTTCTAGGAAAAATCTGTTGTTTCTTTGAGGGCTCTTTTTTTGGTTGTCCCTTTTTCTTCTCCAAGACTTTTGCTTATAGTCACTCCTTTTGGTTGGCTCAGGAACAGGGGTCATCACGCCTTAGCGGACTCCATGGTCGATGAGTCTCTAGGCCAAGCGTTTGGCGCTATCGAAAGTAATAGGGCTTAAAACCAATACATTCCCTTGAATATGAAGGGATAGTCCCCAGATGCATCTCTCTACTTTCTTACTCTCTGGGGCAACCATCCTGGTGTTGGGTTTTGAGCATTCTAACACTTCCTAAGTGTACATGCAACCCTAAATACCTTGGATCTATGTTTTCTCTATTATACATGCAAATAAGAACTTCCAAGGTATTATCCTAATCTAGCATACAAAACAATGACTATAGCAAGATAGAATACATACCTCTTTGGAGAAGAAAGTCTTCATGAAGCTTGAGTGCCTAGTGCCCCAAGTGTGACACCTCAAATGGTTCACACAACACCAAATACACATGGAATAACTTGAGAGAAAACCCACACTTCATGAAATCGGCTAGCCCTTCTAGTACACCCACTAGTGCCGATTTTGGTGAATAATATGATGCTTATATAGTGTTACAATTAGGGTAAACTCTTAATTGTCATGGCTTTCCATTTCCTTGGATCCATGGGTACAAATACACCATGGAGCATCCATGGACCATCCTATTGGTTTTAGCCCAACTTGATTATCCATGGAGCATTAGCCCACTATACAAGTATGGATGATTTACACAATCAACCCATATATTTAATTAGTCTTCTTTTGATCACTTAATTAATCCTAGATTAATTCTTGATCAATACTAATTAAATAATCTCATTATTCTTATTATTAATATACTAGAACTTATAATATATTAATAACCATAAGTGTCTTATTTCTCTCATTTAGTCTATCCAAGTGCATGATGCCATGCAACCCAAATGGACCATGCCGGGTCGGGTCAAGTCTTACCAATTATAGTTATGGACTTAGACATTAATCCAACAGTCTCCCACTTGGATAAGTCTAAAACTATTATTGCGTATGACTTCAGGAACCAACTGGCAATCGTAGCTCTCAAAAGCTTCTGTCGAACTCTGACCTTGTAGATGAACTCTGACCTTTGTCAGTGACTTGTCCATTAGATAAGGGATCATATATTCCTCCATTCTAGATATCATATGGACTGAGACATGGATTATAATCATTCTCTCTGTCCATTTGTTGTTTCCCGATTTCCGATTTATGACGACTGACTAACTGAACAAATCAAATCAGTCCTGGCCCGGCCGAGCACTTCCATTTGTCATCATCAAATCATCGAGGGGCCCACAGATATCGCTTTTATCCCGAAGGTAAAAGGAATGGATAAACTTCGACTCATATGGCTTGTTCTACTACTCGTTGAATCATACACAAAGGCACGTTTTATAGCACAGATTTACCAAATGCGGTTTCGTGCAATCAATGTACTATCAACTCATAGTAACAACTCATATCTCTAGGTTTGAAGAATATAAGATATTATCGTCTCATGATCACTCGTGATAAAATCCATGAAGTGATTCCAATGAGCGCGGGTTGAATCCAATACTCAGAACTTATGAGCACTCATGATTGCTGTAGCCTTGTCCAACACCTTAGACCTCCACAACCCATCATGACAGTCTTAATTCATATCTACTTCCAACATATGACTGACTGTGGATAGTTTGAATAACTTAGTCATTCCAGAAGAATAACCCAATTTATTCGGGAAGTCAAAACATGCAAAGTGAAACACAATAATAATTGAATCCAATATGGTCTCAGAACTTATGAATATAAATAAAACACCTTTTATTTATCACCATATGATTACACATTATTCATTGTATACTGTTTCAGCTATCAACTTTATTCTTGAATTTAAAAACAATAGTTGTCCCATGCTCCAAGCATGCACACTATGTTTTCTTCAAACACTAGTCATGCCATACACCAAGTATGCATACTATGTTTGTCTATGATCTTTACTTTGTGAACTAGATCAATTGATCATTACTTCAATGATTCTCTTTTCACACTCCCAAATCCTTACTGCAAATGCAAGAATTCCAAATTCATGCCATTTACTGAAATCTGTTAGATTCTAAACTTATATGCATTGATCCTCTCGTAATGATTATGCACAAAGTCATAAAGACTTGGCAACAATCATTACAGAGTATTCCAAAGGAGATCCACTCCTTGGAAATATCCTTCTTGCATTAAGTTTCCTTAATCTTTCACAGATTGAAAATTCTAACTTTGAAACATTTCCAGATTCCATTTTGACTATCACTTCTGAACAAGAGTTGCCTCCTTACAGATTATGTCAATATGGTCCTTCCAGAATTATCACTATACTTCCAACTGTCCTTGAGCAACCAATCTTTGGTAAACCTTAGATTGTCCTCGACAATTGTTTAATCCTTTTAGTCATATCCAGTTCTAAACCTTTTCCCTTCTTAATGCCCCAGGCATTTGGAAAATTTTAGAACGGATGATTATAGCACATGTAATCGATCCTATATCCGAAGCATATGGGACACGATTCATGATGTCTCACATAAAGACTAAACTAGTCTTTTGCTATAATATGTCCATTTCAATTTGCCAAGTTCTCATAATTCAGATTATGAAAAGGGATGCCGTAATCATAATCGAATTTTAGAACGCAAATAATGAACCCATATACACAATTTCCTTATGTTGAGCCATTCCAACATGAAATTCATATATATATCCTTGACTAAATGATTAAAACCTCACGATCTAAGCTTATAGATTTGAGATGAAGTATAATTTCCTCTCCCTTAATTATAGCAAAACAACTCTTTCCCAGTTGGAACTTTTGTTTTCTATAATTAACATTGCTAACTTGCAATACTTATCATAATTATCATGCTCCCACTAACATGATGATTATTAGCATAACACTTATGCTCCCACTAGCTTTGACATGTACTCAGAAATCAGCTGGACTTCTAGAAATCAATACTTCATTGACTTTCTTACCAAAGTTCAGATTTCTGATACTAGATTGTTTTGATAAGACTTTATCAAAATCATACACCTTCCCTTAGATAGCACACTTGTGAGTCTAAACAATTATGAAGAGGTATGCCGTAATCATAATGTTTAGACCTTTTTGCCATTTCTCACAAGTCCATGTTAGTGTGCCGGTTAACCACAGGCGCTCCACTAACGACTTTGAGAATGCAAATATCACAAATGCTATCTAGCTAAAATCTACTTAGTGAAAGTGTTTCCTCACCATCATTTTCATGAATCGGAGAGAAACCTTATGACACTTAGGTTTACTGGTGTATGTGTTCTTATCCATGTGAATTGTCAAAATCATAGTCACAAGACAAGGATAATGACAAACCCAAACCATATGGATTGAACTCAATCTTAACTTCTTGCCACCTGGCAGCTCAAGGGCCTGCCATTGCTTCCAAGTTGTTATGCAACAAACTGAGAACTCTAAGAACTCATATGCAAAGCCAACTTTAACTGGAATGGGCACAGATATGTCAACACGATAGGTTATAAACCTCAAGTCGTGTGCTAGTGAAGAACTTCAGGTTTTATTCTTGATTATTTCTTGAGACTTTCAAGACCTTTAAGACTCCCACTGTCCTCTTGACATATAAGACTCCCTTGTCAAACATCCAAGAGATAGTGCGGATTCTAATCAAGAAAAACACTTTACCCAATTGGCCTAAGTTGCTCTTTGTTTTATCCAAAACATCACAACTTACCAATTTCAAATGTACAAGAGTAGAAAACTTTTACTCTTACATTTGACAAGTGTTTTAAACCTTCTTTAAGACATGTCACTCAAATGACAATCTTGGAGTATGACTCTAAGACTTGTATTGGAACGAAGTATGAATCATCTTCTTGATTTAACCATTTCAACAATTCAAGATCTCTCTTCTTAGTCATAAGAATGCACTAAGACTTCCTTAGAGAACTAATTGTGCTATGGTTTCTTAATCATTAAGATGATCACAAAAATGATACTAAAGTACTCTCCCATCTTTTCAGATTTGAGAAACTTTTATCCTTCTGCCTAATTTGATTCTTCTTATTCGCTCTGCCATACATTGGAACCTTTTCCAATGTCTCAGAGTTACACTTAAGCTTGTAAGTATAATCATATTTACTGAGCTTTAGTAAACTATGACGAATAGTCTTATCAAACTTTTGTGGTGGACTTAATCAGTGCACAAGAATGTGTACTGATCCCTTAGTCCTTTACTTGACTCACACATCCATGTGGCCGAGTAATTAGTCTTAATTTTCCAAAACTTGAAAGTTCTCATTCATCATGCTATACAACTTGCATGATTCCAAGTTCCGGTCCACTTGAAACATGGGTGATGAGAATCTTTCCTTATTTGGTAAATTTAGACATTACCACAAATGAAAGAATCAATTTCATATTTCCACTCTTTCTACTAATGGAATCTTATAAGCAACAAAAATTTCCACAGATGCCATTGTAAGGATATTTTTTTAAAATAAATAAAATCAAAAATTTTCTTTTATTTTAAAACTTTGCGGAAAAACTTATCCTCACAATCCATATGAAAACTTGTTGTTATCTATTCCTTAAGCAATATCTCATAACTCCTAAGAAGTAGCTCAGGAATCCGATCTACAAACTATGCGATAGAAATCCATCTACGCCATCAGATTCAGCATATTCTTTCTTTAAGTTTCTTCACCTTTCTTTCATTCTTAAAACATCACCATGTGACCCAGTCACATCATGTATCAAGAATCTCAGAATAGAAACTTAACAGAGTTAGATAGTGGAATTTACCTGAAGTAGAGTCAAACTTATTGACTTTAACATCCTTAGGTAAATTTGGCAGCTTCGTAACCAATGCCCCTTTCTTTGGCAATATAAATGTATGGACCCTTTGACAATAGTACACGAGACTATCACAGACTTAGCTTTTTCTCTTTACCATTTGGTCAACCGAGTTGACTATGGCCGATCCCTTTCCATTGGGAAGAGAATGCTTTACTGGATATCCAATGTCATCATTGTCAATGTCCATAAAGTTTTAGGAAGTTGATCTTAACAAATAGACAAGATCATTAAGGGTCTTGTCATAGTCTGTTTCATAGGTGTTCCAAAAGAACTCACTATGTGACTTAGAAAGTGATTGAACCACCAACTTTCTCAAGACTTTGACACCCAACTCTCCCGGCTTGTCAATATGTGACTACATCTCCAAGATGTGTTCACACCTAGACCTTGCCTTGCCAATAGGGCTTGAGTGACCTTAAACTTTTCAAGAACTTGTGGGTTAGGAGAATAATTGGAGGAGGAGAAAGAAGTATGATATCCATGGGACATCATCTTCATTAGGAAACCTTGTTTCAAGAGATTTGGGAAGATCATAAGTGTCTAAACCAGACATCTTTTGGGAGATATTCAAGATAGTTGATCTTAAGTCCTTAATATGACACCCAATATGAAATATTAAGGCTAGGACCCAACAAACTATTTTATAACTTAGAAGAGGTATGCCGTAATCCAAGCTATAAAATATTTGAAGGTAGGTGAATGACGATTCACCAATTTCCACCAAGATAAACGAAATGTATTATTAGGTTTTAATTGGTTTTGAAACTCCTAGATCTTTGAGATTCATTGAACTGTTCAATGGCATGTTTCAATCTCGAGTGTGCCCTTCAGGTTTTGTGACTGGGATGCCGAGGATCACAAAACAAGGTGTGAAGTAACCATGCAAATCACTTGGTACCCTTAATAAATTACCCCTCAATCGATGTGCCGGTTAACCACACACGCTCCATCGATACTATGATAAATATTAAGTCACCCTTTACCTACCTTGTTAAGTCCAAGTTAGTGTGCCGGTTAACCACACACGCTCCACTAACGACTTAGACAAAGTGTAAAGTGTAATTTCATGGATTAGCACCTTATTCACATTTTTCCCTAAGTAACTAAGATTGGGTATTATCAAAAGTTTAGTTACTTAGTATTTTCATTAATACTTTTAATGAAGGGAGAATTATAGTCCTGTCAAACCCGTTCGGCTAACGACCCTCCACCGGTCAAGCAAGCGGTGGGTGAGAGTGGACACCCATTAAGTTGCCATTTTATAGGCAACAACCTTATACCCACCTTATAGACCGGCTTCGTGAATGAGGCGTACTAGCGGTAAGACTGACTTTACTCTTATACATATATATATTATTAACTTATAATATTATAAAGTATAAGGGTTGAATTTTAACTTTTAAAATTCTAAGGGCTAACTTGGAATTAAAGTATTCATACTTGAAAACTTTTCAAATTCCAAAACTTGAGGGCAAGTTTTGAAACTATTCAAAACTAATTAATTCCATAACTTATGTGTTTAAAGTAGTTTTTAATCCAAAAACTCTTCAAGTTCCATAACTTGAGGACAAGTTATGGAAGACTTTAAACTAATAAAAGAACTAACTTTTCCTTTATTTTATAACTTATGGATTTAATTATGGTTACATATTTTTCTTTAATGAAGTGACTCTTGAACTTTCATAACTTGAGGACAAGTTATGGAGTCATAAAAAAAATTATTCAATGACACAAGACTCTTCATTTTGTAACCATTGCCAACTATTATGAGTTTTATGAGTCTTTAATGTGACTCTTCATGTAACTTGAGGACAAGTTACACAAACACATTTTATACTCAACTCTTAGATTAAAATGGATTGAAAACAACTATTTCACTCAACATTTCTATTAATCCAAGCAACTCATAAGAACAAGATAATTCAAATCAAACTTTTTCATGTAATTAGTCTAAACCTTAAACTAATACAAAACATGAATCTATTGACAATTATCTTTGAAATTGGATTAGCATGAACATTACCACATCAAAAACAAGTTTATAAGTTCAAAAACATCTTTGGGTAATGTTCCTAGTCCAATTCCAGCCAAAAAAGTCGAATTTATGCTGTCTGGGGTTCCAACTCGTCGAGTGCACGAAACAACTCGGCGAGTTGGATGCATTTTGCCTTGGACTCGGCGAGTCCATTCATGGACTCGGCGAGTCTGCTGGGCAGACAGCATCAAAACTCGATTTTCCAGCTTCTTTTGCAAGTATAACAAGAAAACAAGCCTAGGCTCTGATACCACTGTTGGGTTTTGAGCATTCTAACACTTCCTAAGTGTACATGCAACCCTAAATACCTTGGATCTATGTTTTCTCTATTATACATGCAAATAAGAACTTCCAAGGTATTATCCTAATCTAGCATACAAAACAATGACTATAGCAAGATAGAATACATACCTCTTTGGAGAAGAAAGTCTTCATGAAGCTTGAGTGCCTAGTGCCCCAAGTGTGACACCTCAAATGGTTCACACAACACCAAATACACATGGAATAACTTGAGAGAAAACCCACACTTCATGAAATCGGCTAGCCCTTCTAGTACACCCACTAGTGCCGATTTTGGTGAATAATATGATGCTTATATAGTGTTACAATTAGGGTAAACTCTTAATTGTCATGGCTTTCCATTTCCTTGGATCCATGGGTACAAATACACCATGGAGCATCCATGGACCATCCTATGGGTTTTAGCCCAACTTGATTATCCATGGAGCATTAGCCCACTATACAAGTATGGATGATTTACACAATCAACCCATATATTTAATTAGTCTTCTTTTGATCACTTAATTAATCCTAGATTAATTCTTGATAAATACTAATTAAATAATCTCATTATTCTTATTATTAATATACTAGAACTTATAATATATTAATAACCATAAGTGTCTTATTTCTCTCATTTAGTCTATCCAAGTGCATGATGCCATGCAACCCAAATGGACCATGCCGGGTCGGGTCAAGTCTTACCAATTATAGTTATGGACTTAGACATTAATCCAACACCTGGGACATAGTGATGCTAGGTCGCTGAATCTATTAGTGTAGGATACTATGTCAAAGCTTGTCATGGCGAGGTTCCAAAGCTCTTGCTCCAGCTTTTGCACTTTGCCCCTCGGGCAATACTCTTCCATCATCATTGCCTTAAGTTCTCCCATCCCCTTGAGTTAGCCACTATAAGGGTCAGTGACTTGACATGGCCATTCCATCATGTAAAGGCCTTGTCAGAGAGGGTGCAGGCAACAAACTTCACTTTGCTCTCTTCTGGACATGTGCATATCTCAAAAATAGACTATGTTTTCTTGAACCATTTCATTAGGGCAATGGCTCCCCCGCTTCCATTAAAGGATTTGGGTATTCATTTGGTCAAGTCTTTATAGGAACACTCCCTTGGGTGTCCATGGGTTGACACCACTACCAGATCCACTAGCACAACTTGCGTGGATTTGAGCCATATCGGCTGTCACTGCGGCTGTTACAGCAACCTGGACAACAACAGGGTCATATTATGGTGGTGGCGAAGGTGGTGGATTTGCTGATGTGTTGTTGATGGCACGCCTTATTGGTCTACATGGAGGTATCATTCTGTCATAAGGTTTAAAAGGTGAAATTGTGGTAAGTCGTTAGTAGTGGTTATAAGTTGAGTGTCAATCGAACTATGTTATCTTAGTTCTGTGTGTATCATGTTCCGACTTTTATATTGTTTTGCAAAGAATTCGTAACAGAGGTTTATATAAAAGAAACTTATGAATTTTTTGTCAAGTTTTGAGCATTCTAACACTCCTAAGTGTACATGCAACCCTAAATACCTTGGATCTATGTTTTCTTTATTATACATGCAAATATGAATATTCCAAGGTATTACCCTAACTAGCATACAATCTTTTGATACTTGAATAATAAACTAGATAGAAATTCATACCTTGTTGATGTATCTTAACTCCATGAAGCTCGAGAGCCTAGTGCCCCAAGTGTGACACCTTAAATGGTTCACACAACATGAAATGCACTTGGAATAATTTAGAGAGAAATGATACACTTCATGAAATCGGCTAGCCCTCACCATTCCTTAATAGTCTCTCAAGGTGGTCGATTGTGACAAGAATAAGATGCTTATATAGTGTGTCACAATTAGGGTTACACCATGTAAACCCTTATTGTCATGGACTTTCATTTCCATGATCCATGGGTACAAAAACACCATGGAGCATCCTATGGGTTTTAGCCAAACTTGATAATCCATGGAGCATTAGCCTACTATACAAGTATAGAGGATTTACACAATCAACCCATATATTTAATTAGTCTCCTTTTGATTACTTAATTAATTCCAAATTAATTCTTGCTGAATACTAATTAAATAATCTTATTAATATATTAGAACTTATAATATATTACCAAACCTTAAGTATTATTTCTCTCATTTTAGTCTATCCAAATGCATGATGCCATGCAACCCAAGTGGGCCATGCCGAGTCGGGTCAAGTACATACCAAATATAGTTAGGGACTTAGACACTAATCCATCAGTCTCCCACTTGGATAAGCCTAAAACTATTATTGCGTATGACTTCAAAAACCAACTGGAAATCGTAGCTCTCAAAAGCCACTGTCGAACTCTGACCTTTGTCAATGACTTGTCCATTAGATAAGGGACCATATATTCCTCCATTCTAGATATTATCGTATGGACTCAAACATGGATTAAAATCATTCTCTCTGTCCATTTGTTGTTTCCTAATTTCCGATTCATGATGACTGACTGATTGAACAGATCAAATCAGTCCTGGCTTGGCCAAGCACTCACATGTATCATCATTAAATCATCGAGGGGCCCACATATATCGCTTTTATCACGAAGGGAAAAGGAATGGATAAACTTCGACTCATATGGCGTGTTATACTACTTGTTGAATCATACACAAAGGCACGTTTTATAACATCGAGTTACCAATGCGGTTTCGTGCAATCAATGTATAACCAACTCAAAGTAACAACTCATATCTCTAGGTTTGAAGAATATAAGATATTATCGTCTCATGATCACTCATGATAAAATCCATGAAGTGATTCCAATGAGCGTGGGTTGAATCCAATACTCAGAACTTATGAGCACTCATGAGTGTTGTAGCACCATTTTTTCCAACATCTTAAACCTCTACAAGCCAACCCATGACAATCTTGATTCATATCTACTTCCAACATGTGACCGACTATGGATGGTTTGAATAACTTAGTCAATCAGGAAGAACGACCTAGTTATTCTGAAAGTCAAAACATGCAAAGTGAAACACAAGAATAATCGAATCCAATATGGTCTCAAAACTTATGAATATAAGTAAAAAAATCTTTTATTTATCACCATATTGATTATCCATCATTCATTGCATACTGTTTCAAACTATCGGCTTTATATTTGAATTAAGACAATAGTTGTCCCATGCTCCAAGAATGTACACTATGTTTTTCTAAACACTAGTCATGTTATACACCAAGTATGCATATTAAGTTTGTCTATGATCTTTACTTTGTGAAATAGATCGATTGAACATAATTCCAATGATTCTCATTTCACACTCCCAATTCCTTACTGCAAATGCAAGAATTCCAAATTCCTACCATTTAACTAGATCTGTTAGATTCTAAACTTATATGCATTGGTCCTCTTTTAATGATTATGCACAAAGTCACAAAGACTTGTCAACATACATTGCAAAGTATTCCAATGGAGACCAACTCCATGGAACCGAAGTCTCATATTCAAAGTTCATTGCCCTTGAACATTCTTCTTGCATTAAGTCTCCTAATCCTACACTTATTTAATGAATAATTTCCACCTATGGGAACATTTCCATATTCCTCTTTTGAGTATTACTCTTGAACAAGAGTTGCCTCTTTTCGGAATATGTCAATATGGTCCTTCCAAAATTAACACTTTACTTTTAATTGTCCCTGAGCAACCAATCTTTGGTAAACCTTAGATTGTCCTCGACAATTGCTTAATCCTTTTAGTCATATCCAATGCTAGACCTTTTCCCTTCTTAATGACCCAGTCATTTGGAAAATTTAGAAAGGATGAATATTATATCAAACGTAATCGATCCTATATCCGATGCATATGGGACACAATTCATGATGTCTCACATAAAGACATGATACTAGACCAGTCCTTTTGCTACAATATTTCTATTTTCCAAGTTATCATAATTCAGATTATGAAAAGGGATGTCGTAATCATAATCGAAATTTAGAATGCAAATAATAGACCCATATATAGAATTTCCTTATGTTGAGCCATTCCAACACAAAATTCATATATATACTTGACTAAACATGATTAAAACCTCAATCTAAGCTTTTAGAATTGAAATGAAGTATAATTTCCTCACCCTGAATTATAGAAAAACAACTTTTCAACCCCTACAACTCTACGAATTGAAACTTTTGTTTTCTATAATTAACATTGCTAACTTGCAACCTTTATCATAATTATCAAGCTCCCACTAACATGATGATTATTATCAATACACTCATGCTCCCACTAGCTTTGACATGTACTCAGAAATCAGCTGGACTTCTAGAAATCAATACTTTATTGACTTTCTTACCAAAGTTCAAACTTCTGATACGAGATGCTTTGATAAAAGTTTATCAATATCACACACCTTTCCTTAGATAGCTCACATGTGTGTTTAAATAATTTCAGAACAATGAAAAGAGATGTCGTAATCATAGTCTCAATTGTTTAGACCATTTTCCATTCCTCACAAGTCCATGTTAGTGTGTCGGTTAACCACACACGCTCCACTAACGACTTTGAGAATGCGAATATCACACTTTCCATCTACCTAAAATCTACTTAGTGAAAGCATTTCCTCACCATCATTTTCATGAATCGGAGATAAACCTTATGACACTTAGATTTTATGGTGTATGTGTTCCTATCCATGTGAATTTGTCAAAACCATAATCACAAGACACGATTAATGAAAAATCCAAACTCATATGGATCGAACTAGTGTAGTCTTAACTTCTTGCCACCTGGCAGCACAAGGGCCTGCCATTGCTTCCAAGTTGTTATTCACTCAATTGAGAACTCTTAGAACTCATATGCAAAGCCAACTTTCACTGGAATGGGCACAGAAGTAGGAATATGTCAACACGATAGGTTATAAACCTCACGTCGTGTGCTAGTGTCAAACTATAGGCTTTTATTCTTGATTAGATCTTGAAATTCTTCCAGGATCTTTAAGACTCCCACTGTACTTTTGACATATAAGGCTATCTTGCCAAATATTCAAGAGATTGTGTGGATTCTTTATCAAGACAAACACTTCACACAATTGGCCTAAGTTGGTCTTTGTTTTATCCAAAACATCACAACTTACCAATTTCAAATGTACAAGAGTAGGACACTTTTACTCTTACATTCGACAAGTGTTTTAAACCTTTCTTTAAGATATGTCACTAACTTACAGTCTTGGAGTTGTTTTGGAACGAAGTAAGACACATCTTCTTGATTTAACCATTTCAACAATTCAAGATTCCTCTTCTTAGTCATAAGAATGCAATAAGATGTCCTTAGAGGACCAATTGTGATATGGTTTCTTAACCATTGAGATGATCACAAAAATTGACACTAAAGTACTCTTGTAGCACCTGGTTCTTGGTATGTATTTTCATTTTAGTATTTTTCATTTTTGACCTGGGACTCTGCGAGTTGAAGGACCCACTCGCTGAGTAGAAGCGGGATGGGAAGCGGGAGTTAAGTGATGGACTCGTTGAGTTGGGTCCCGGACTCTACGAGTAGGCTCTGACTGGACAAAACCCTAATTTGAGGGTTTGCACCCTATTTAATCATCTCTTTCAGCCACCACTCATCCCTATTGCTCCCAGAAACCCTCCCTAGCAAACCCTAAGTGTTTTGGTGCAAGATCTAAGGCTTTTGAGTGATTTTTAGTGGGTTTTGACCTCAAGGAAGAAGGAAGAGCATAGAAAGATCAAGAGGAGACTGAAGGATTCGAGTTTGGTTCATCATTTGTAGTCTTTGAAAGGTATAAAGTCTGTGCTTGCTTGTTTGTTAGATCCCTTTTTGGGGAAGATTTACTTTTTAAGCCATATGATGTAGCCAACCATGATTGCAAACATGGTTGGGGGTCAAGACTTCGGATCTAAGTCTTGGGAGGAGTCACAAGGCAGATTTGGGTTGCTTTTGCACCCAAGGAAGGTCCAATGCAACATAAGAGCCAATTTAGATCCTTTTGGGCTCAAAAGTCCGATGCATGCACGTAATGTTCGAAACTTTACGTGCTAGATCGAGCTCAGGGTTTTCGATCTATCTTTTGGTCAAAGGTTGTGCATCATAAATCGAGGATTTAGGGTGTGGACGTTATCGACTTGGCGAGTCCGTTCTTGGGACTCGACGTGTCCAAGGCATAAAGTCCCATATCTATTGAGGGTCAAAAGAACTCAGTTGGGTGTTAGAAGGTTGTAGAAGGTCTGAAGGAGTGACCCAATGTATTGGACTTAGCCTTAGACCTGGAGTTCATGGGATCGACGAGTGCTAGAACAGACTCGGCGAGTCCAAGGCAATCTCCTTATGGATGAAGATAAACTCGACGAGTTATTCATATAACTCGGCGACTCAAGGTCAGAACTTGTTCATCAGATGAAGGTGAATTCGACGAGTTGTTCATACAACTTGGTGAGTCAGATGAAGGTTCATTCGATATTCATATAGAGGAGGAAATCGTCGAGTTGTTGCCAAACTCGACGAGTCGAGTTGTGGATAAGGATGGGAAAAGAGTTAGGCACTCGACGAGTTGACAGCCCAACTCAGCGAGTCGGGTCAACTGACAGTTGACTTTGACTTGGACTTGGTTGGGGGTAAAATAGTCATTTTACCCCAAGAGTTGATATCGGTTTCTGACTGAGTGTTTTGTGGGGATTACAGCCAGAGGATTTCTGAAGCAGCAGCAGATAGAGGTTTCCCGCACAGATTATCAGCAACTACTCGTTCGAGGTGAGTTACCTTCCAGTAGCGGTGGGTCTACGACCATAATGCCGGCCCACTAGTAGGAGTTGTATGATTAGATGATTGTATTTGTGATATCATCTAGGTTTGCTACTACTTGATATGTTATATCCTGGCATGATATGTTATATGTGATAGTAGTAGAGTTCGGTTGTTAGGACCGAATGGTAGGTCAGACACCCCAGATATGTCTGACAGTATGTGATGATATGTTTATATGTTGGCATGATATGTTATATGTGATAGTGGTAGTAGGAGGGGAATAGTCCCCAAGTTCGGTTGTTAGGACCAAAAGGTAGTTTGGACACCCCAAATATGTCTGATAGTATGTTTATGTTATGATATATGTGATAGTAGCAGTAGGGGTTGAATAGTCCCCAAGGGTCAGTTGTTAGGACCGACGGGTAGGTCAGCACCCTAGAATGGCTTGACATGGGTAGGTCAACATCCCAGAATGGCTTGACACGGGTAGGACGACACCCCAGAATGGGCGCAAAGGTAGGTCGGCACCCCAGAATGGTCGTACGGGTAGGTCGGCACCCTAGAATGGTCGTACCGGGTAGGTCAGGCACCCCAGAATTGCCCGGAAGTATGTATGCTATGTGATTGTATGGTATGTGGTACGATGGGGGAACTCACTAAGCTTCGTGCTTATAGTTTACAGTTTTGTTTTAGGTACCTCTTCAACGAAGGGGAAGGAGCTGTCGCGGTAGCAGCACATCATACACACACTTATTGTTTTCCGTACTATGGATATTCTGGGATTGTACTCTGACATGTTACTAATTTTATCACTTGGGTTTTCAGACATGATACATTGTTTTATGAGATGATGTGATTTCACAATATTTTCTTATGAATGTTTTTATGAGCCAGTTAAATAAAAAAGAAATTTTTGGACTTGAAAATTGGGTCGTTACAACTCTCCCATCTTTTCAGATTTGAGAAACTTTTATCCTTCTGCCTAATTTGATTCTTCTCATTCATTCTTCCATACATCGAAACTTTTCCAATGCTTCAGAATTATACTTAAACCTATAATTATAATCATATTTACTAAACTTTAGTAAATCATTACAAATAGT
This sequence comes from Lactuca sativa, assembly GCF_002870075.4. Taxonomy (NCBI): domain Eukaryota; kingdom Viridiplantae; phylum Streptophyta; class Magnoliopsida; order Asterales; family Asteraceae; genus Lactuca; species Lactuca sativa. Next base: position 20,077,182 of record NC_056624.2, read on the forward strand.
CTTATCGATATTTTGTGGTGGACTTGATCAGTGCACAAGAATGTGTACTTGATCCCTTAGTCCTTCACTTGACTCACATATACATGTGAATAAGGAATTATTCTTAAAAGCTAAGATAAAAGAGTTTTGGGAAAGAACAAAGTTTGTGATGTGCGCGACCGGCTGAGCTCAAGTAAGTATTCCCCAAAGTACCCATACAAGTTTATATTATGTTTATCAGTTTCAGTAGAACAACATGCTAGAATAGGACTAAGGATCTAGGAATGATGCCTTATGTGCCTGAGTTATGTGCTTTAGCTTATGAGATTTGCATGCTAGTATTGAGTAGACAGTAATTGGATAGCCTGTTAGGTTATGCCTGGTAGTATGAGCTCAGCATTGTATGCTAGTACAGTTTCCTGTTATGAGGATAGGATTGCTTGAGATCGTTCCCTTCTGTCTGAATGTTGCTTGCTTTGTTCTTAGTGGGACTTTGAGTGATGGGAGTTAGCTATTGAGTGAATACGTTAAGTCACATTTGATAAGGGTTGAATAATCTTAGAGGATTGGATTTGGCCCTATTTCACAGCTCTTTTCTGAGTCCTAACCGTTGTAGAGATGAGTCCCTTACTCGAAGGATTATCCGAGCCTCGTTGCATGTGATTGTATTTAGGTAATGGCTAATTGGCATTACAGGAAAGCCTTCAGCAGCTGAGGACTTGTTTGTGTGGAGTTAGATGTTCCCTAGGGTAAGCCTAGGATGAGAGTAGCAGAGATCAGCAGTGGGGACTTGGTGGAGTCAAGGCAGACCTTGAGGAAAGTACGGATAGATATGGAAGGTGGTATGGGCCCGTACTACTGAAAGCAGAGGATTCATACTCGAATTAAGGAAGGCTGAGGCAAGACCAAGGAACTTGTGATGGGTGTGATCCCTCTAGATGTACCAGTATCACTAATGGTTATCATGATGTATTGCATAATGGTGGTGCTGTTGGATTAATGTCTAAGTCCATAACTATATTTGGTATGTACTTGACCCGACCCGGCATGGTCCATTTGGGTTGCACTTCACCGACACAATTTATATGGATAATCTTTTGAGAATAGTATGTTTATGATTAATATTAATATGTTATAAGTTCTAATATATTAATATGGAATCATATTATTTAATTAGTATTGATCAAGAATTAATTCATAATTAATTAAGTGATCAAAAGGAACTAATTAAATATGGACTCTTATATATATGGAATGGGCCAAGTTCATTTAGGTTGGGCTAAGCTTTCATGGATAGTCCATGGAGTGTTTAACCCATGGATCCTAGGAAATGAAAGGTCATGGGTATTAGGGTTTAACCCTAATCCTCCATACTATATAAAGATGTCTTTGGTTGGTGAAATTGGCACTAGTGTGGATACACTAAAGAAGGGCTAGCCAATTTCACTAGAGAGAACCAAGTAATCATATTCTCTAAAGTATTCCAAGGTGTCTTGGTGATTTGTGATTCCACTTGAGGCTTCCACACTATTGGGGCTAAGCTCTTAAAGCTTGAAGACATCAAGCTACATCAAGAGGTATGTATTCTATCTTGTTACATTCATAGTTTTTGTATGCTAGATTAGGATAATACATTGGATGTTCTTATTTGCATGTATAATAGAGAAAACATAGATCCAAGGTATTTAGGGTTGCATGTACACTTAGGAAGTGTTAGAATGCTCAAAACCCAACAGTGGTATCAGAGCCACGGGTTGTTTTCTGTTATATTGATGCAAATATTTTATTTTCAAAGTTGAGAAAAAAAAAGAAAAAAAAACATGAAGTTTGTCAAATTTTAAGATAATTACTTGTTCTTGTGAAAAACTAATTATTTGTAAAATTTGAATAATTTGCTTTATGAGTTGAATTAGGTCAAATTTAATAAAAGATAAAATAATATGATTATTTTATTAGTTTTAAAAGTTTGATCTAAAGAGTTTTATTTTTTTTTTAAACCTCCATAAGTTATGGATATGAAAAGGTTTTAAAAAAAAAATTGATTCAAAGTTTTTTTTTGGAGTTACAAAATTTGGTGTTAATGTTTTAAAGGATTCCATAACTTAAGAATAAGTTATGGATCACCAAAAGTTTTTTTGTGGTACCTTGTTTTATGAGTGAATTTAGATTAATGAATAAAATTATGTGATAGTTGGTTTTAATCCAAATTAATCTAAGAATTGATTCTAAAATGTGTTTTTGTAACTTGTCCTCAAGTTATATGAAAAGTCACATTTAAGAATCATAAAACTCATAAAAATTGGCAAAGGTTACAAAAATGAAGAGTCTAGTTCTAATTAAATGGTTTTATGACTCCATAACTTGTCCTCAAGTTATGGAGGACCAAGAGTCTCTTCATTTAATAAAATAAAATAAAATAAAATAAAAGGTGTAACCTTAATTAATTCCATAAGTTACAAAATAAAGAAAAGTTAATTCTTTTATTAGTTTAAAGTCTTCCATAACTTGTCCTCAAGTTATGGAACTTGAAGAGTTTTTGGATTAAAACTACTTTAAACACATAAGTTATGGAATTAATTAGTTTTGAATAGTTTCAAAACTTGCCCTCAAGTTTTGGAATTTGTAAAGTTTTCACTTATGAATACTTTAATTCCAAGTTAGCCCTTAGAATTTTAAAAGTTAAAATTCAACCCTTATACTTTATAATATTATAAGTTAATAATATATATATGTATAAGAGTAAAGTCAGTCTTACCGCTAGTACGCCTCATTCACGAAGCCGGTCTATAAGGTGGGTATAAGGTTGTTGCCTATAAAATGGCAACTTAATGGGTGTCCACTCTCACCCACCGCTTGCTTGACTGGTGGAGGGTCGTTAGCCGAACGGGTTTGACAGGACTAGAATTCTCCCTTCATTAAAAGTATTAATGATAATACTAAGTAACTAAACTCTTAATAATACCCAATCTTAGTTACTTAGGAAAAATGTGAATAAGGTGCTAACCCATGAAATTACACTTTACACTTTGTCTAAGTCGTTAGTGGAGCGTGTGTGGTTAACCGGCACACTAACTTGGACTTAACAAGGTAGGTAAAGGGTGACTTAATATTTATCATAGTATCGATGGAGCGTGTGTGGTTAACCGGCACATCGATTGAGGGGTAATTTATTAAGGGTACCAAGTGATTTGCATGGTTACTTCACACCTTGTTTTGTGATCCTCGGCATCCCAGTCACAAAACCTGAAGGGCACACTCGAGATTGAAACATGCCTTTGAAAAGTTCAATGAATCTCAAAGATCTAGGAGTTTCAAAACCAATTAAAACCTAATAATTCATTTCGTTTATCTTGGTGGAAATTGGTGAATCGTCGTTCACCTACCTTCAAATATTTTATAGCTTGGATTACGGCATACCTCTTCTAAGTTATAAAATAGTTTGTTGGGTCCTAGCCTTAATATTTCATATTGGGTGTCATATTAAGGACTTTAAATCAACTATCTTGAATATCTCCCAAAAGATGTCTGTAATAGACACCTATGATCTTCCCAAATCTAGTGAAACAAGGTTTCCTAAATGAAGATGATGTCCTTTGGAAATCATACTTCTTTCACCTCCTCCAACTATTCTCCCCAACCCACAAGTTCTTGAAAAGTTTAAGGTCACTCAAGCCCTATTGGCAAGGCAAGGTCTAGGTGTGAACACATCTTGGAGATGTAGTCACATATTGACAAGCCGGGAGAGTTGGATGTCAAAGTCTTGAGAAAGTTGGTGGTTCAATCACTTTCTAAGTCACATAGTGAGTTCCTTTGGGACACCTATGAAACAGACTATGACAAGACCCTTAATGATCTTATCTATTTGCTAAGATCAACTTCCTAAAACTTTATGGACATTGACAATGATGACATTGGATATCCAGTAAAGCATTCTCTTCCCAATGGAAAGGGATCGACCATAGTCAACTCGGTTGACCAAATGGTAAAGAGAAAAGCTAAGTCTGTGATAGTCTCGTGTACCATTATCAAAGGGTCCATATGTTTATATTGCCAAGGGAAGGGGCATTGGTTGCGAAGCTGCCAAATTTACCTAAGGATGTTAAAATCAATAAGTTTGACTCTACTTCAGGTAAATTCCACTATCTAACTCTGCTAAGTTTCTATTCTGAGATTCTTGATACATGATGTGACTAGGTCACATGGTGATGTTTTAAGAATCAAAGAAAAGTGAAGAAACTTAAAGAAAGAATATGCTGAATCTGATCGCGTAGAAGGATTTCTATCGCATAGCTTGAAAAATCGGATTCTTGAGCTACTTCTTAGGAGTTATGATATTTTTGCTTAGGAATAGATAACAACAAGTTTTCATATGGATTGTAAGGATTAATTTTTCCGCAAAGTTTTAAAATAATAGAAAATTTTTTATTTTATTTATTTTAAAATATCCTTACAATGGCATTTGAGGAAAATTGTTGCTTATATGATTCCATTAAGAGCAAGAGTGGAAACATGAAATTGATTCTTTCATTTGTGGTAATGTCTAAATTTACCAAATAAGGAAAGATTCTCATCACCCAAGTTTCAATTGGACCGGAACTTGGAATCATGCAAGTTGTATAGCATGATGAATGAGAACTTTCAAGTTTTGGAAAATTAAGACTAATTACTCGGCCACATGGATGTGTGAGTCAAGTAAAGGACTAAGGGATCGAGTACACATTCTTGTGCACTGATTAAGTCCACCACAAAAGATTGATAAGACTATTCGTCATAGTTTACTAAAGCTCAGTAAATATGATTATACTTACAAGCTTAAGTGTAACTCTGAGACATTGGAAAAGGTTCCAATGTATGGCAGGGCGAATAAGAAGAATCAAATTAGGCAGAAGGATAAAAGTTTCTCATATCTGAAAAGATGGGAGAGTACTTTAGTATCAGTTTTGTGATCATCTTAATGATTAAGAAACCATATCAAAATTAGTTCTCTAAGGAAATCTTAGTGCATTCTTATGACTAAGAAGAGGAACTTGAATTGTTGAAATGGTTAAATCAAGAAGATGAGTCATACTTCGTTCCAATACAAGTCTTAGAGTCATACTCCAAGATTGTCATTTGAGTGACATGTCTTAAAGAAGGTTTAAAACACTTGTCAAATGTAAGAGTAAAAGTTTTCTACTCTTGTACATTTGAAATTGGTAAGTTGTGATGTTTTGGATAAAACAAAGACCAACTTAGGCCAATTGGGTAAAGTGTTTTTCTTGATTAGAATCCGCACTATCTCTTGGATGTTTGACAAGGGAGTCTTATATGTCAAGAGGACAGTGGGAGTCTTAAAGGTCTTGAAAGTCTCAAGAAATAATCAAGAATAAAACCTGAAGTTCTTCACTAGCACACGACTTGAGGTTTATAACCTATCGTGTTGACATATCTGTGCCCATTCCAGTTAAAGTTGGCTTTGCATATGAGTTCTTAGAGTTCTCAGTTTGTTGCATAACAACTTGGAAGCAATGGCAGGCCCTTGAGCTGCCAGGTGGCAAGAAGTTAAGATTGAGTTCAATCCATATGGTTTTGGATTTGTCATTATCTTTGTCTTGTGATTATGGTTTGACAAATTCATATGGGTAGGAACTCATACACCATATAAATCTAAGTGTCATAAGGTTTCTCTCCGATTCATGAAAATGATGGTGAGGAAACGCTTTCACTAAGTAGATTTTACGAAGATATCAATTGTGTTATTTGCATTTTCAAAAGTCGTTAGTGGAGCGCGTGTGGTTAACCGGCACACTAACATGGACTTGTGAGAAATGGAAAATGCCTAAGCAATTGAGACCATGATTACGGTATCCCTTTTCATGGTTCTTGAAATTGCTTAGACACACAGGTGAGCTATCTACGGAAAGGGTGTATGAATCTAAATTTCAGACTGTCCAGCTGATTTCTGAGTACATGTCAAAGCTAGTGGGAGCATAAGTGTTATGCTAATAATCATCATGTTAGTGGGAGCATGATAATTATGATAAGTATTGCAAGTTAGCAATGTTAATTATAGAAAACAAAAGTTTCAATTGGGAAAAAGTTGTTTTTCTATAATTAAGGGAGAGGAAATTATGCTTCATCTCAAATCTATAAGCTTAGATCGTCAGGTTTTAATCATTTAGTCAAGGATATATATGAATTTCATGTTGGAATGGCTCAACATAAGGAAATTCTGTATATGGGTCCATTATTTGCGTTCTAAAATTCGATTATGATTACGGCATCCCTTTTCATAATCTGAATTATGAGAACTTGGCAAATTGAAATGGAAATATTATAGCAAAAGACTGGTTTAGTCTTTATGTAAGACATCATGAATCGTGTCCCATATGCTTCGGATATAGGATCGATTACATGTGCTATATTCATCCGTTCTAAAATTTTCCAAATGCCTGGGGCATTAAGAAGGGAAAAGGTTTAGAACTGGATATGACTAAAAGGATTAAACAATTGTCGAGGACAATCTAAGGTTTACCAAAGATTGGTTACTCAAGGACAATTGGAAGTATAGTGATAATTCTGGAAGGACCATATTGACATAATCTGTAAGGAGGCAACTCTTGTTCAGAAGTGATAGTCAAAATGGAATCTGGAAATGTTTCAAAGTTAGAATTTTCAATCTGTGTAAGATTAAGGAAACTTAATGCAAGAAGGATATTTCCAAGGAGTTGATCTCCTTTGGAATACTCTGTAATGATTGTTGCCAAGTCTTTATGACTTTGTGCATAATCATTACGAGAGGATCAATGCATATAAGTTTAGAATCTAACAGATTTCAGTAAATGGCATGAATTTGGAATTCTTGCATTTGCGGTAAGGATTTGGGAGTGTGAAAAGAGAATCATTGAAGTTATGTTCAATTGATCTAGTTCACAAAGTAAGGATCATAGACAAACATAGTATGCATACTTGGTGTGTGGCATGACTAGTGTTTAAGAAAACATAGTGTACATGCTTGGAGCATGGGACAACTATTGTTTTAAATTCAAGAATAAAGTTGATAGCTGAAACAGTATACAATGAATAATGTGTAATCATATGGTGATAAATAAAAGGTGTTTTATTTATGTTCAAAGATTTGATACCATATTGGATTCAATTATTATTGTGTTTCACTTTGCATGTTTTGACTTCCCGAATAAACTAGGTTATTCTTCCGGAATGACTAAGTTATTCAAACCATCCACAGTCGGTCATATGTTGGAAGTAGATATGAATTAAGACTGTCATGGGTTGGCTTGTAGAGGTCTAAGGTGTTGGACAAAGGGCTACAACACTCATGAGTGCTCATAAGTTCTGAGTATTGGATTCAACCCGCGCTCATTGGAATCACTTCATGGATTTTATCACGAGTGATCATGAGACGATAATATTTTATATTCTTCAAACCTAGAGATATGAGTTGTTACTATGAGTTGGTTGTACATTGATTGCACGAAAACGCATTTGGTAACTCGGTGCTATAAAACGTGCCTTTGTGTATGATTCAACAAGTAGTAGAACAAGCCATATGAGTCGAAGTTTATCCATTCCTTTTACCTTCGGGATAAAAGCGATATCTGTGGGCCCCTCGATGATTTGATGATGACAAATGGAAGTGCTCGGCCGGGCCAGGACTGATTTGATTTGTTCAATTAGTCAGTCGTCATAAATCGAAAATCGGGAAACAACAAATGGACAGAGAGAATGATTATAATCCATGTCTCAGTCCATATGATATCTAGAATGGAGGAATATATGATCCCTTATCTAATGGAAAAGTTTGTTGACAAGATCAGAGTTCGACAGCAGCTTTAAGAGCTACGATTGCCAGTTAGGTTTGAAGTCATACGCAATAATAGTTTTAGACTTATCCAAGTGGGAGACTGTTGGATTAATGTCTAAGTCCATAACTATATTTGGTATGTACTTGACCCGACCCGGCATGGTCCATTTGGGTTGCACTTCACCGACACAATTTATATGGATAATCTTTTGAGAATAGTATGTTTATGATTAATATTAATATGTTATAAGTTCTAATATATTAATATGGAATCATATTATTTAATTAGTATTGATCAAGAATTAATTCATAATTAATTAAGTGATCAAAAGGAACTAATTAAATATGGACTCTTATATATATGGAATGGGCCAAGTTCATTTAGGTTGGGCTAAGCTTTCATGGATAGTCCATGGAGTGTTTAACCCATGGATCCTAGGAAATGAAAGGTCATGGGTATTAGGGTTTAACCCTAATCCTCCATACTATATAAAGATGTCTTTGGTTGGTGAAATTGGCACTAGTGTGGATACACTAAAGAAGGGCTAGCCAATTTCACTAGAGAGAACCAAGTAATCATATTCTCTAAAGTATTCCAAGGTGTCTTGGTGATTTGTGATTCCACTTGAGGCTTCCACACTATTGGGGCTAAGCTCTTAAAGCTTGAAGACATCAAGCTACATCAAGAGGTATGTATTCTATCTTGTTACATTCATAGTTTTTGTATGCTAGATTAGGATAATACATTGGATGTTCTTATTTGCATGTATAATAGAGAAAACATAGATCCAAGGTATTTAGGGTTGCATGTACACTTAGGAAGTGTTAGAATGCTCAAAACCCAACAGGTGCTATGTCCGAGGCCAGCAGTTGGTAGCTCAGGAGAGGGATCGGGTTCGGGCTCAGGCTCCGAACCAGTGGATGAGAGGCTACGCGAGTTCTTCGTGTCTGAGATCACTTGAGGAATCCTTGATGTGACCCCGATCATCTTTGGGTCGATCAAGGAAGGGATTGTTGAGCTGATGGGCGTTCAGGAGTGACATGGTGATCAGCCAGTCAGGACCCCACACACTGTCCTTTAAGGACTTCAGGGGCAGTGGTGCGCCGGATTTCCATGGGACGAAGGACCCCATTGCTGCCAGACGATGGATTGCGGACATTGAGTCTGCACAGCTGACTAGCTTCTGCCCGGAGAGGTCGAAGGTGAGATATGCATCAGGGTGTTTGAGAGACAGAGCTAGAGATTGGTGGGAGTCTGTTGGTGACTCATTGAGAGCCTCGGCTATTGAGGCTATGACATGGCTGGAATTTGTGACCTGGTTCAGAGCGGAGTTCGCACCTACAGTGGAGCTCCAACAGTTAGACAGTGAGTTTTTGGATATGAGACAGACTACGGAGACTGTGGCGGAGATCACCGCCCAGTTCTGGGAGAGGGCGTTTCTGGTGCCCCAGTATGCGGGATATGAGGATATGAGGAGGACCCTCTATCATGACATGTTGCGAGCCGACATTCGGGAGCATGTTAGTTTTTCAGCTTGCCCTACCCTGGATTCCATGATTGCCTGGGCAAGGGAGAGGGAGATCAATCTGGAGCATGTCCGGAAGAGGAAGGTAGAGGAGGGGCAGACGACCGGGGCTTTGGGGAAGAAGCCTAAGGGATAAGATGGTAGGACGAAAGGCAAGTCAGGACCAGGCCGCTGCAGGAAATGTGGTAGACCACATGAGGGGGCATGTAGATTGGGATCGTCGGGCTGCTACAAGTGTTGCAAGACGGGGCACTTCAGTAAGGATTGTACCGCCCCTGCACCGGTTATTCAAACGTCTGAGTTGTTGTGTTTCCACTACAACCAGAGGGGCCACAAGAAGGCCAACTGCCCCCAGTTGACAGCAACAGCGCCATTGAAGGCGCCAACTCCAACGACCCAGCGGATTACTGATTGCCGGCAGGCCAAGGCTGAGGCTCCAGTGGTGAGGAGTCGGTTCGTCCAGTTGACTACCGAGGAGGCACGCGCTGCACCTGATGTCGTGACGGGTATGAGTTCTTCTTTATGCTTTTATGATATGCTGATGTGATTTTGATATGTTATGTATGTGCTTTGTTTAGGATCGTTCCATGTGAACGGTATCCCAGTTCAAGTATTGTTTGATTCGGGTGCTACCCGATCATTATCTCTCTTGCGCTTAGCAAGAAGTTTCCTGAGTCTTCGGGCATGTTGGATTGCCCTCTAGAGGTCGAGATTGTGGACGAACGGTCAGTGCGAGCATCTGAGGTCTTCCGAGATTGTGTTTTGAGATTGTTCGAGGAGCGTTACCTGGTAGACCTAGTTCCTATTCCGTTGAGAGGGGACAAAGTGATTATAGGCATGGATTGGTTGAGCCCCAATGGGGCATTGATAGATAGCGCACAGCAGTTGGTGCGAGTCAGGACCCTAAGAGGGGGAGAATTAGTGATTCAAGGCGAGAGTCCACAACGAGGGCCAGCATTATGTTAGGCATCGAGGGTGAGGCGCTACTTACAACAGGGTTGGGTAGGATATGTCGCTTATGTCATGGATGCCCAGGAGGCGGTAAGGCGACGGTGAGCGACGTTCCGGTGGTGCGAGACTACGCGGATGTGTTCCCAGAGGAGCTTCATGGGATACTTCCGGAGCGACAAGTAGAGTTCAGGATCGACCTAGTCCCTGGTACGGCTCCGATAGCCAAGGCACCGTATCGGTTGGCTCATCTTGAGATGAAGGAGTTGTCTACATAGCTACAGGAGCTGTGAGACAAGGGATTCATTAGACCGAGTAGTTCTCCCTGTGGAGCCCCGATTCTTTTTGTGAAGAAGAAGGACGGGTCGCATCGGATGTGTATAGATTATCGGGAGCTGAATAAGGTAACAGTGAAGAACCGTTACCCACTCCTGTGGATCGATGATCTCTTTGACCATCTACAGGGAGCATCTTGGTTGTCCAAGATTGATCTACGTTCAGGATATCATCAGATGAGGGTCAGAGAGAAGGATGTACAGAAGACCGCGTTCCGGACGCGCTATGGCCACTACAAGTTCATGGTGAAGCCCTTCGGGCTCACCAATGCTCCTGCCGCATTCATGGACCTCATGAATTGCGTGTGTAGACCGATGTTAGACCGGTATTTGATAGTGTTTATTGATGATATCTTGGTTTACTCTAAGATGTAGGAGGATCATGAGGAGCATCTGCGAGAGGTTTCAGAGATTTTGAGAAGGGAGAACTTGTATGCTAACTTCTCCAAGTGTTCGTTCTGGTTGTGCGAGGTGCAGTTTCTTAGGCATCTTATCAACCAGAACGGGATATCGGTGGACCCGGCCAAAGTGGAGGCCGTGATGAGATGGGAGGTTCCGAGGTCTCCATCTGAGATTCGGAGTTTCCTAGTATTAGCCGGCTACTATCGGAGATTCATCCAGGATTTCCCCAAGATAGGTGTACCCCTAACCAGGCTAACGAGGAAGGTCGTGGTCTTTCGTTTGGGGCCTGAGCAGTAGGCCGCATTCGAGAATCTAAGGCAGAGATTGTGCAAGGCGACCATCTTAGCCCTGCCAGAGGGCATGGAGGATTTTGTTGTGTACTGTAATGCGTCCATCTCGGGTTTGGGAGCAGTACTGATGCGGAGAGGGCATGTCATCGCCTACGCTTCGAGGCAGTTGAAGCCTCACGAGGCGAATTACCCTACGCATGATTTGGAGTTGGGGGCTGTTGTGTTCGCCCTCAAGATTTGGCATCATTACCTCTGTGAGGTTCGATGTACCATCTACACGGACCACAAGAGCCTCAGGTATCTCATGGATCAGCCGAATCTAAACATGAGGCAACATCGGTGGTTGGATGTGGTGACAGATTACGATTGCGAGATCCTTTACCACCCGGGGAAGGCCAATGTGGTGGCCGACTCGCTTAGCCGCAAGGCAGCGCTGATCAGGGATATCTGTCTGAGGATGACAGTAGTGGCTCCACTATTGGAGCAGATTCGAGAGGCCCAGCAGGACGCCATGAAGGAGGCACATCGAAAGAGTGAGCGGATTGTAGGCCAGGTTTCCTCCTTCGATTATGATAGTCGAGGGATGTTGACCCTACACCGCAGGGTGTTGGTGCCGTACCACAGGGGTGTGTGCCAGGTTCTGATGGAGGAGGCACATAAATCTCAATTTTCCATTCATCCCGGGGCGACGAAGATGTATAGAGATCTTCGTCTGGACTATTGGTGACCCTGCATGAAGCGGGATGTAGCATGGTACGTGGAGCAGCGCTTGACCTGAAGGAAGGTCAAGGCCGAACACCAGAGGCCACATGACAAGATGCAGCCGTTGGATATTCTGTTGTGAAATAGGAAGACATTACGATGGATTTTATCACAAAGCTTCTCAGGACCACGCGGGGAGTGGATTCGATTTGGGTCATCGTCGAACAATTGACTAAGAGTGACCATTTTATCCCGATTTAGGAAAGTATTTTAGCCAAAATGTTGCTTGATATCTATATCAGGGAGGTAGAGGCGCGGCACGGGGTGCCAGTTTTGGTGATTTCAAACAGGGATGTGCGGTTCACTTCCAGGTTTTGGAAGAAGTTTCATGGCGAGCTGTGTACTCGTCTGTATTTTAGCACCGCCTTTTACCCGCAGACGGATTGTCAGAGCGAGCGGACCATCCAGACTCTACAAGATATGCTGCGAGCATGTGTGTTAGACTTCGGAGGTAGTTTGGATACCTACCTTCCATTAGCAGAGTTCTCTTATAACAATAGTTATCATGCGAGCATTGACCGCCCTCCCTCCGAGATGCTGTATAGGAGGAGGTGCAGGACCCCGATATGTTTGGGCGAGGTTGGACAGAGGGTAATGGGGAGCACCGAAGTGGTGCTCAATATGACAGAGAGGATTCAGCAGGTTCGGAGCAGGCTTCAGACTGCTCAGAGTCGGCAGAAAAGTTATGCTGATAAACGTCGATCAGACCTAGAGTTCCAGGTCGGGGATATGGTTCTCCTGAAGGTGTCGCCATGGAAGGGCGTCATTTGATGTGTGTGAAAAAAACTAGTTTTAATCCTACTAACTTAGACACAAAATAAACACACGAAAGGCAGTGTACCTATCGATTAGTAATATAGTTCAAGCAAGTAGGGTATCGAACACAGGGAATGGTAAACAATTAAAATAAATGCTAATATTATCTAAATAAAACAAGTAATAGAAAATGGGTTTTATCTAGTTTTGCAAGACTAGAAACTTAAACAATTAACTAAAATTTAAGCTAAGAAACTAAGAACTAGATAAAAAAAGATTCAACTAAATTCAATAACGAAGAGAACTTCCGTTTAGTTCAACTCAATTGATCCTATGGTTGATATTATGGTAATAATGCAATGGATTAATTCTTCTATTGGCTACCGATTCAAGTGATTAGATTCATGTTCGTTGCACTAATCCTTAGAGAACAAACTAACTCAAACAGTGGCCAGTTGTCTAATTTAACTCAATTCACTAGGTTATTTATTCGAGTTAATTTAGACTTGTAATGGTTAACTAATTTGGTCCTTTGGTTAACCTCTTGTTGATGGTCATCACACAAGCTCACACATGAATTTACCTATTTTCTAATTAATTCTAGTTTCATGTTCATTAATCCTAGACATATGATAAAGTGGTCACATAAACATATGAGGTTAACAACTAAGAGATATTCATGCAGCTCAATTATCTTCCTATTAACAGAAAAATAGTTATCATTCACACATAAGGTTCTTTAACAAGCCAAAATCAACAAAATCACTAATATTAAATCAATCCTACCATAAATCAAACCATAATCACAAAATCATCTATCCTAAACAAAAGTTATGAGCTCTTAGCTCATATCTACAGCAAATAACAAACTAAAAACATCATCTAATGATAGAAACATTGTTTATGCAAAAGATTAAGATAAAAGTAGTGTGTTATTGCCTTTGATCTTCTTCCAAGTTGATATCTAGGTTGAAATCTCGAAGACCACAGCTTCTAAGAACCCTTCTGGCCTCCAAAAATCGTCCTAAACTTCCCCCATTCGTTATGGTTCGAATGAGAAGAGTTTTTATATATATTTTATGAAAACAGGGGCTACTCAGCGACTCCAGTGACCTACTCGCCGAGTACATCACTTAAAATCCCATGTACAGCAAGGCAAAGTCAAGAATCGTGAAACTTCTGGCCAACTCGTCGAGTTGATGGCATACTCGGCGAGTCCGTTTGGATTCAACATTTTCTCAAAACACGAAAGTCATCCGAAATTGTGTCTAGTTTTCAGAACATTTTGAATCTTGTCAATCAGAGTTACGGTTCATGAGATATGGCCAAAACACTGACGAGGGGTCAAGCTGTCCAGCAACATCCTTCTTTCTTCAAAATCCAAGATCCAAGCTTCCAATCACTAGTTCCACTTCCTTTTCCATCCGAGCATGTAATTGTTGCTGAAAAATGAAATTATAAACTAATTAAGCACCTTTTGTTCATTAAATGAGATAAAATCAACATAAAGTATTAAGATAATGCATGAATTTTATAACTAAATATGCTCATATCAAAATACCTCACACTTGACTTCTGCTTGCCCCCAAGCAAAACTGAATTTTAGTACACTAATATTACATAAGACAATCCCAATCGAACCCATCCATTATGCCAAGACCGCAACGCATGCATTTGTGTCTAAATTTTTTCCTAAGGACCCCCCTCAATTCTAAATACTTACAATCCGCATAAACACTCGCCCACTTCTCTTGAACAACGCTCATTTTATGCATCCCTCTGAATCCATCCCCAGAAAACTTTCTTAAACTCAAGTCATTTTTGGTTAAATCCCCAAGCATATATACGATAAAATAACCTAGAAAAGAAAATTACAAATACAACTTTTGATTGAATCTTTTATACTTTGTAGCTTTTCTTCATGATATTCTTCTTTGTCTTCATAGCTTTGTAGATTCTTTATTCTAACATTTCATCACTCTTTTTTTCAACTTTTTTTTCTTTTTTTTTCCTCTTTTTTTTTTCTTTTTTTTTCAACACACTTTTTCCATTCAAAACTAAATACCTAGAAAAACATATGCTTAAGCAAGGGAATTTAACTTCATCCTTTATTGGTTAAAGGCATTAGTCTAGTGTGCAATGACTACTTAAGCTTTCCTGGATACATTTCTGGTACACGATGCTAAACATGTTGCGATCCTCAAACTAAGCGAGGTTGTGTTTTTGTCCCATGATTTCACTAGAATAAGGGAAGCCACAAATGCATTATAACGTGTATTGGCTCAACTAAACATTTGGATCTTCATAAAATCATCAAACATAATACTAGCATGATCCCTAATTGCTTTTACCAAAATTTTGTAATTTAGCCCTAGCAATTTTAATGCAAAAATTTCAAAATTTATCAAAAATTAACTAAAATTTTAACTAATATAACCAACCCCCTACCCCACACTTAATTTTTGCAATGTCCCCATTGCATATTATGAATGATAAAGAACAACAAAATAAAGAGGATACTGGAACAAACTCCCTTGGGATAGTAGTTGCGAGGTTGATCTTCTTCTTGTTAAGCTCCATCTTCAGTTGACTTTGGCATGGGAACAGCTCATCCATGCCTTGGGTGTCAAATCTCGGTTGGTTGACAGCTCTAAATGTAGACGGAAAAACTCTCGGATACGCTCGGAAAATGTTCTTCAAAGGTGTAGCTAATTGTCGTATCAAATCATCAGCTTGAGAGACAAAATAAGGATCAACTCGTCGAGTCTGTAGGGTGGCTCGCCGAGTTGTAGTGTAATACTGGCAGAAGTCGAGTTTTTATACTGGGACTCGTCGAGTAGGTAAGTGCACTCGCCGAGTCCATCGTTGTATGGAAAAAAAATGTTTTTGCTCCAGGTCCGATTCTGATGTTTGTGGGGAATATTAAATTGATACTTTCCCCCATTTTTTCTTCAGTAAATGAGCTCTTAATAACCTCTTGCATCATCAGACTCGTAACTAGACTCAAAACTTCGTTTTTTCACTAGACTCAAAACTTCGTTTTCTCTCTCGCCTGGACTCGATTTTTCCCTTGGTTAACCTTGAATCTAGACTCTCGCATACATCCTTACACTCGAACTGAAAAGATCAAAAACAAATACCAAGTAATAAAAAAACATTAAAATAAAAAAAAATCCTAAATTATCCTTAAACACTAGAAGTTTAGAAAGAAAAAGAAAAGAAAACTCTAATGACGGGTTGCCTCCCGCAAGCGCTTCTTTTTATGCGAGTCTTTAGCTGGACTCTCAACTTAATAAACTTCCAGTAAACTCAAGCCCAATCCATCCCTTGCATTGAATATCTTATTTGGTGGACCAATTTGTAAAATTTGGCTCTTTGCTTCAAAAATTGGCCAAACGAGCTTCAATTCATATAACCCAAGAATCTTGACAAGGGTTGGAACTGGTTGGATACTAATCAAAAATGGATCGTGCTTCAAAACATTCTCCAAATTTGGAGTCGTCACCCCATGCTTCGAAACACAAACCGGAAGAACATGGGGCCACGTCGTGGTAATGGTCAAACCACAACTTGGTTCTTGCAATTCAGCTTGTTCTTGTTCTTCGTCCGACCTCTCTGCTTACAACCTTTCCAGCTCCTCCAAATCTCTTTCTGGGTTAAATTCTTCATCTTGTAACTTTAGCTCTTTTAACTCAGATTGCTCTTGTAGCTCAATTTCCTGTAGTACTTCCTCAAGAAAAGCATCAAAAGCATCAAGATTTGGAAAGTACATAATAAA
The DNA here is from genome assembly GCF_002870075.4 of Lactuca sativa. NCBI lineage: Eukaryota > Viridiplantae > Streptophyta > Magnoliopsida > Asterales > Asteraceae > Lactuca > Lactuca sativa. Next base: position 20,093,762 of record NC_056624.2, read on the forward strand.
CAAAAATTAAACTATATAAAAAATAATAATAATAATATGATAACAATTAGCAAATAAAATTAACTATTTAGAACCGTTCCCCGGCAACGGCGTTAAAAACTTGATGTGTGTGAAACAAACTATTTTTAATCCTACTAACTTAGACACAAAATAAACACACGAAAGGCAGTGTACCTATCGATTAGTAATATAGTTCAAGCAAGTAGGGTATCGAACACAGGGAACGGTAGACAATTAAAATAAATGCTAATATTATCTAAATAAAACAAGTAATAGAAAATGGGTTTTATCTAGTTTTGCAAGACTAGAAACTTAAACAATTAACTAAAATTTAAGCTAAGAAACTAAGAACTAGATAAACAAAGATTCAACTAAATTCAATAATGAAGAGAACTTCTGTTTAGTTCAACTCAATTGATCCTATGGTTGATATTATGGTAATAATGCAATGGATTAATTCTTCTATTGGCTACAGATTCAAGTGATTAGATTCACGTTCGTTGCACTAATCCTTAGAGAACAAACTAACTCAAATAGTGGCCAGTTGTCTAATTTAACTCAATTCACTAGGTTATTAATTCGGGTTAATTTAGACTTGTAATGGTTAACTAATTTGGTCCTTTAGTTAACCTCTTGTTGATGGTCATCACACAAGCTCACACATGAATTTACCTATTTTCTAATTAATTCTAGTTTCATGTTCATTAATCCTAGACATATGATAAAGTGGTCACATAAACATATGAGGTTAACAACTAAGAGATATTCATGCAGCTCAATTATCTTCCTATTAATAGAAAAATAGTTATCATTCACACATAAGGTTCTTTAACAAGCTAGAATCACCAAAATCACTAATATTAAATCAATCCTACCATAAATCAAACCATAATCACAAAATCATCTATCCTAAACAAAAGTTATGAGCTCTTAGCTCATATCTACAGCAAATAACAAACTAAAACCATCATCTAATGATTGAAACATGGTTTATGCAAAAGATTAAGATAAAAGTAGTGTGTTATTGCCTTTGATCTTCTTCCAACTTGATATCTAGGTTGAAATCTCGAAAACCACAGCTTCTAAGAACCCTTCTGGCCTCCAAAAATCGTCCTAAACTTCCCCCATTCGTTATGGTTCGAATGAGAAGCGTTTTTATATATATTTTATGAAAACAGGGGCTACTCAGCGACTCCAGTGACCTACTCGTTGAGTCCATCACTTAAAATCCCGTGTACGGCAAGGCAAAGTCAAGAATCGTGAAACTTCTGGCCAACTCGTCGAGTTGATGGCATACTTGGTGAGTCCGTTTGGATTCAGCATTTTCTCAAAACACGAAAGTCATCCGAAATTGTGTCTAGTTTTCAGAACATTTTGAATCTTGTCAATCGGAGTTACGGTTCATGAGATATGGCCAAAACACTGACGAGGGGTCAAGCTGTCCAACAACAGCCTTCTTTCTTCAAAATCCAAAATCCAAGCTTCCAATCGCTAGTTCCGCTTCCTTTTCCATCCGAGCATGTAATTGTTGCTGAAAACTGAAATTATAAACTAATTAAGCACCTTTTGTTCATTAAATGAGATAAAATCAACATAAAGTATTAAGATAATGCATGAATTTTATAACTAAATATACCCATATCATCATTCGATTCAGGAAACGGGGCAAATTGGGCCCCAGGTACATTGGACCGTTCAGGGTATTAGCCCGGGTGGGCAAGGTGGCATACAGGTTAGATCGGCCAACCGAACTCATCTAAATCCACAACACTTTCCACGTCTCCCAGTTGCGGAAGTGCCTGATGGACGACTCAGCAGTGATACCCTTAGAGGATATTCAGGTCGATGACAGGCTGAATTACATCGAGCGACCTGTGGAAATCCTCGACCGGAAGTCGAAGGATCTGGGGAACAAGAGAGTGGAGTTCGTGAAGGTGCAATGGCAGCACCGGAAAGGCTCGGAATGGACCTGGGAGCCGGTGGATGAGATGATGGAGCATTACCTAAAGTTGTTCCAAGAACGACCAGTAGACTTCGAGGACGAAGTCTAAAATAATTGGGGGAGATTTGCAGCACCTGGTTCTTGGTATGTATTTTTATTTAAGTATTTTGCATTTTTGGCCTGGGACTCGGCGAGTTGAAGGACCCACTCACCAAGTAGAAGCGGGATGGGACGTTGCAGTTAAATGATGGACTTGTCGAGTCGGGTCCCGAACTCGACGAGTAGGCTCTAACTGGACAAAACCCTAATTTGAGGGTTTGCACCCTATTTAATCATCTCTTTCAGCAACCACTCGTCCGTATTGCTCTAGAAACCCTCCCTAGCAAACCCTAAGTGTTTTGGTGCACGATCTAAGGCTTTTGAGTGATTTTTTTTGTGGGTTTTGACCTCAAGGAAGAAGGAAGAGCACAGAAGGATCAAGAGGAGACTGAAGGATTCGAGTTTGGTTCATCATTTGCAGTCTTTGAAAGGTATAAAGTTTGTACCTTGCTTGCTTGTTTGTTAGATCCCTTTTTGGGGAAGATTTAGGGCTTTTTAAGCCATATGAGGTAGCCAACCATGATTGCAAACATGGTAGGGGGTCAAGACTCCGGATCTAAGTCTTGGGAGGAGTCACAAGGCAAATTTGGGTTGCTTTTGTACCCAAGGAAGTTCCCATCCAACATAAGAACCATTTTAGAGCCTTTTGGGCTCAAAAGTCCCATGTATGCACGTAAAGATCGAAACTTTACGTGCTAGATCGAGCTTAGGGTTTTCGATCTATCTTTTGGTCAAAGGTTGTGCATCATAAGTCGAGGATTTAGGGTGTGGACGTTATTGACTTGGCGAGTCCGTTCTTGGGACTCAACGAGTCCAAGGCATAAAGTCCCATATCTGTTGAGGGTCAAAAGAACTCAGTCGGGTGTTAGAAGGGTTGTAGAAGGTCCGAAGGAGTGACCCAATGTATTGGACTTAGCCTTAGACCTGGAGTTCATGGGACTCGACTAGTGCTAGAACAGAATCGGCGAGTCCAAGTCAATCTCCTTATGGATGAAGATCAACTCGACGAGTTGTTCATACAACTCGGCGAGTCAAGGTCAGAACTTGTTCATCAGATGAAGGTGAATTCGACGAGTTGTTCATACAACTCGGCGAGTCGGATGAAGGTTCATTCGATGTTCATATAGAGGAGGAACTCGTCTAGTCGTTGCCAAACTCGACGAGTCGAGTTATGGATAAGGACGGGTAAAGGGTTAGGGACTCGACGATTTGATAGCCCAACTCGGCGAGTCGGGTCAACTGGTAGTTAACTTTGACTTGCACTTGGTTGGGTGTAAAAAAGTCATTTTACCCCAAGAGTTGATATCAGTTTCTGACTGAGTGTTTTGTGGGGATTATAGCCGGAGGATTTCCAGAGAAGCAGCAGACAGAGGTTTCCCGCCCAGATTATCAGCAGCTACTCGTTCGAGGTGAGTTACCTTCCAGTAGAGGTGGGTCTACGGCTACAATGTCGGCCCACCAGTAGGAGTTGTATGATTAGATGATTGTATTTGTGATATCATCTAGGTTTGCTACTACCTGATATGTTATATGCTGGCATGATATGTTATATGCGATAGTAGTAGAGTTCAATTGTTAGGACCGAAGGGTAGGTCAGACACCCCAGATATGTCTGACAGTATGTGATGATATGTTTATATGCTGGCATGATATGTTATTTGTGATAGTGGTAGTAGGAGGGGAATAGTCCTCAAGTTCGGTTGTTAGGACCGAAGGGTAGTTCGGACACCCCAAATATGTATGATAGTATGTTTATGTTGTGATATATGTGATAGTAGTAGTAGGGGGTGGAATAGTCCCCGAGGGTCGGTTGTTAGAACCGACAGGTAGGTCAACACCCTAGAATGGCTTGACATGGGTAAGTCAGCACCCCAGAATGGGTTGACACGAGTAGGACGGCACCCTAGAATGGCCGCAAGGGTAGGTAGGCACCGCAGAATGGTCGTATAGGTAGGTCGACACCCCAGAATGGCCGTACCGGGTAAGTCCGGCACCCCGGAATTTCCCGGCAATATATATGCTATGTGATTGTATGGTATGTGGTACGATGGGGGAACTCACTAAGCTTCGTGCTTACAGTTTATAGTTTTGTTTCAGGTACCTCTTCAGCGAAGGGGAAGGAGCTGTCGCGGTAGCGACACATCATACACACACTTATTGTTTTCCGCACTATGGATATTCTGGGATTGTACTCTAGCATGTTACTAATTTTATGACTTGGGTTTTCAGACATGATACATGGATTTATGAGATGATGTGATTTCATAGTATTTTCTTATGAATGTTTTTATGAGCCAGTTAAATAAAAATGAAATTTTTGGACTTGAAAATTGGGGCTTTACAACTCTCCCATCTTTTCATATTTGAGAAACTTTTATCCTTCTGCCTAATTTGATTCTTCTCATTCGTTTTGCCATACATCGAAACTTTTCCAACGCTTCAGAATTATACTTAAACTTATAAGTATAACCATATTTACTAAACTTTAGTAAATCATGACCAATAGTCTTATCGATATTTTGTGGTGGACTTGATTAGTGCACAAGAATGTGTACTTGATCCCTTAGTCCTTCACTTGACTCACATATACATGTGAATAAGGAATTGTTCTTAATTTACCAAAGATGAAAATTCCCATTCATCATACTATACAACTTACATGATTTCCAAGTTTCTATCCAACTGAAACCTTGGGTGATGAGAATTTTTCCTTATTTGGTAAATTTAGACACTACCACAAATGAAAGGAACAAATCCATTTTCCAATACTGCTATCAATGGAATTATACAAGCAACAATTTTCCACAAACGCCATTGTAAGGATACTTAGAATAAATGAAATCAAAATTTTCGTTTTATTTTAAAAACTTTGTCGAAAAACTTATCCTTCCAGTGAAAAAGTATATGGAAAACTTTGTTGTTATCTATTCCTAAGCAATATATCATAACTCCTAAGTAACAACTCAAAATTCTGATCACCGAACCATGCGATTGAAATCCATCATCGTGATCAGAATTAGCATATACTTCCTTTAAGTTTCTTCACTTTTCTTTGATTCTTCAAACATCAACATGTGACCCAGTCACATCATGTAATAAGAATCTTAGAATAGAAACTTAACAGAGTTAGATATTGAGCTTTACTTGAAGTAGAGTCAAACTTCTTGAATTTATCAACCTTATGATCTTTCAGGTAAATAGGCATCTATGCAATCAGTGCCCCTTCCTTTGGCAATAGAGACATATGGACTCTTTGGTAATGGTACACTAAACTATCTCATACTTGCCTTTCTCTTTACCATTTGGTCAACCGAGTTGACTATGGTCAATCCCTTTCCTTGGGAAGAGAAAGCTTTTCTAGATACCCAGTGTTACCATTGTCAATGTCCATGGTAGTTTGGGAAGTTGATCTACTAATCAAATTTGCTTTACCAGTGCTCTAAATCATTGCTGATTCAGCAGCACCAAGCAAATAGATAAGATCATTAAGGGTCATGTCATAGTCTTCTACATAGTAGTCCCAGAGGTAACTCACTATGTGACTGTAACGACGTAATTTTTCAAAACAATTTTTCATTTCTTAAAAACATAAATTGTTCCAAACCAAACCATAAAAATCCAAGGTATCATAATCATAGTACAAAACATATCAATCCCAAGATCAATTATATCCAAATCCGCCTACGTGTGTGTGTACGAGTCATGTCGACGCCTACCCACGGTCCTCGCTAGTACCTGAAACACATAACACAACAACTGTAAGCATAAATGCTTAGTGAATTCCCCAAGTATACCACGTACACACATACACCCTTCCAGGCCATGACCTTCCGGTCCATATGTCTCAGGGGACTTCCGTCCCAGCCCGGTAAACCTTCCGGTCCATAACTCCACGACCTTCCGGTCTACATTATAATGCCTTCCGGCCCATATCAAGCATAGCATACATAATGCACACAAAACAGGCAACTTAATATACAATTCATACATCTTATAGCATACCAGACCTTCCGGTCACACATAGGTACCCTTCCAGGTATAGTATAGTGAGAAGACTCACCTTGTATGATGTCTAAGTCTCACGTGCTTGATATTTCTGAATCTCGTAACCTCGACCTAGCCTCGCCTAATCCCATCAATTAATCATTCTGAATCATTAACGGCTCGCTAGGCTATACTATATTCCTTCTAAAATTCCACAGAAGGGTAAAAGACCATTTTACCCCTCCCTGACCCAATAGTCCACATGTTGACTAAAACCCTAAAAGTCAACAAAATCAACAGCAAGCAGTACGCGGGGCGTACCAGCTCCTGTACGTAGGGCGTACTCTTGCATTCCAGAAACGGGGTACGCAACCCCTTACCCGATGCGTACTGGGATTACGCCCAGCGTAATGCCCAGTTTCCTTGTTTGTAACGCCCGCGTTTCCAAGCTAGGCATTTTCGTTGATGTAATAGTCTAGGTTAACCTTTGTAACCCGTTTTGAAATAATAAAGATTGTATTATTTAAGTATTATGTGTTTTGTGTTTAATTGATTAATTATGTGGTTTGATTAATTAAGAATAAAAATAAGCGTCAAAATTAAAGTGTGAGATAAGCCCGATATCTTTTCATAAAGTTGTAGTGGTCGAAACAAGGATTCCGGAGATATAAGGAATGCCGAAATCCGAGTTATAACGAAGAAGTTATGACCTATCGAAGTTTCACGACAGAACCGGCACGACCCAGCGCGACGTAACGCGACGTAAATAGTGAATTTAAGGTAGATAGATATATATCCTTAGTAATCTAAATGATAATTGAAGATCTCATCGATAGTAGTGCAACGACGGAAAGACGGACGGAATCGGAGTTCAGATGAAGGAGTTATCAATTTCGAACGGAGTTTTCCTGTCCCAGCCTACTAAAGATAATATATAAGTAATATACTTATAATATATTAAAAATAAAGTCAAAATTATCCAATGGAGTCTAAACGAGAGTTGTAGAGCATAATCTCACCTTCGCGGCGATATAAATAACGTCGAAAACAGAGTTCGTATGCGAAAGTTATGAATTTCTGAAGTTCGGGGCGCGAAACCCCAAAACTGTCAGAGACCACGACGTGGCAAGTGTCCTGTCACCTCCGGGAGGCCCCCAGATGCAACTTGGGATGACGCATGCAGTGACGACCAAGCCCACGACGTGGAAAAAGGTTGCCACGACGTGGCAAGGGCCAAATTTGCCCTATAAATAGATTTGAAGGGCCAGCCGTTTAGGGTTGCTATTTTCTCTCTTCTCTCTCCCGTTTTGCATCGATTTGCGTGCCAGAAATACCCCGAAGCCCCGGTAATATTCCCGAGTCCCGAAACAAGTCCCGAGATCTCGAAGATCCCGAGAAGTGCGGTTCCCGAGCCGAAGCTCTGCCCGCGAGAAGTTCGATTTTGGTGAAGATCTTTCAGATCTGCTGAGGATTACTACTTTTGCAAGTCGTAGTGCTGTCCGATCATCTTCTAATCAAGTGAGTGTATACTACCTTTCATAAACACGATAATAATACAAGTATGGTTTGAGTGTATTAAGTATATTGTTGTTTATATGTGTGAATGTGTATTCACTTTCTTCTAACTCATAGATATGATTTATTCTCGATGAGATATGTGTTATGTGTGTGTGCCTCATCTGTTATGTGATATATGTGTTGATTAAAGCTTGATATACATGTTTTTAAACTATGTATAAAAATGTATATTTTTATCTACTAATATGTTGGGTAGAACATGGGTAGATAATTGGTGTGTAATAAACAGATGAGAGGCCTCGTTGTTGTTTGATTTAGTCATCTTGTGGAGTTTAGATGACGACCACTGGCTATTCTAGACAGTCTTGTGGAAACATTAGCAGGTTCGCCACCTGTAGGTGTTAATGAACTTGGGTGTTCATTCGCTGTACTCCATCCCCCTCATGGTTGCCTTATTTGACTTATATTGCTGAGGAACCCTCGAAGCATGTGTTGTCGCCCCGATGAAATATTCTTAGACTAGGTCCCTTGTGTTAGTTGTTTTAGGGACATAAAGTGAGAATAACAGGAATGGGTAATTGGGTTATTGTTGGTTGGTGAAAATTAAATATGATATTTATTGTGGGTTGAAAACCCTATATGCTCACAAGGCTCCCAAGCCTGACCCACTCAGTTTTATTTGTATTACAGGAAGTGACGCAAGGGCATGAGATCGATGAACCATCAAGTTGTTTTATTTACAAGTCTGCATATGTTTATATTTGTTGAATGACTTGTAATGTATTCGTTTATGCTTATTGGTCTGTATCGGAACATGACACCCCGAGTTTTGATTATAATGAAAATACATTTCTTTTATGAAATGATTTGGTAAACATTGTTTTATCATGTTTTGTTTTTGGGAACAAATTCCGCAACTCTTTCAAATCAAAAAGGATTTACTCTGAAAATATTTAAAAGCATAAATGAAAAATCGGTGTTTTCTGGGCGAGATTTTGGGGATGTCACAGTTGGTATCAGAGCATTAGTTTAAGCGAACTAGGAATTTGTAGGATTTCTAGACTTAAACTTAGAATGCTAAGTGGAATTTTGAGATGTGTGTCTGTTGTGTTATAGACACGAGCACTAGTTTATTTTAGGAAAGTTGCCTAAAATGCTTTATGTGCTAAATGTTATATGTTGCCATATATGATATTATTTGTTCGGATCTATGGTCTGTTGCCGACCTGATCTAGAAACCTTATGTGTGTAGGATTCTAAGCGTACGTCTACGATATTAGAACTAGCATGTAAACGTTTCAGAGTGATAAGGATGATTTGAATATCAATCGTGATTGAGGATCTAATTTCACCTTATTCGGTGTGTAGATCAAAAATGGTGAGAACAAGAAGTGGAGTTGGAAATGCTGATGAAAACAGGAATCAACCACCAGTGATTGAACAAATACTTGTTGTAGCAGCAGCACCTGAGCCAATAACCATGGCTGGTGTGCAAATGATAATTCAGACAATGTTGGATCGTCAGATGGATGAAACTAGACGGTTGCTTCAACAGAATCGTGAGGAACTGTCAATTCATGTGGAAGAGCCTGAATTAAATGAAGGGCACTCGGAAGGTGGAAACTTCAGTGGGTCTGTTGGTCCAGCCAACCCACCGATAGTTAGGCAAGATAACCGTGAAGGAAGGAATGATGGAACGGGATGCAAGTACAAGGACTTTTTGACTTGCAAACCATCGACCTTCAATGGAAAGGAGGATCCGATTGGGGTTATGGATTGGATCTCCGAAATGGAGTTAGCCTTCATGACTTGTGGCTGTAGAGGCAAGTTGCAGACTATCTATGCAATGCGTCAGTTCCGAGGTGGAGCCGTTCGTTGGTGGAACACTCTAGGGAAGACTTTGAGCCCTAATGAGGCACTGCAATTGTCATGGGCAGAGTTCTTGGTGCAGTTCAAGCGCAAGTTCTGCTCGGCTCAAAATCTGTTGGAGTTGGAGAATAAGTTTTTGACATTGACGAAGGGTAGCATGTCAGTTGATGAATACACCAATAACTTCACCGATAAGATGGAGTTTGCCTTGCATATCGTTCCAGATGAGCTGACAAAGGTGGATCGGTATGCGAAGGGACTCTCATGGGAGTACGAGGTGCCAGTACGTTAGGCACTTACTCTAGAGGCAGCTATCTGGGCTGCCAAGTCTGTTGAGAACATGATCAAGGGGAGAACCACCGACAAGGTTGATGTTGGTGAGAAAAGGAAGTTTGAAGGAACATCTGGTTCCGGTAAGAAAGGAAAATTTTCGAAATCTGATTCGAAAAAGTTTGGAGGAAAAGGAGGCGAAGCGAAGTGGTGTGATAAGTGTAAGAAAAAGCACTTTGGGAAATGTAGCGAGGATGTGACCTGCTACAAGTGTGGGAAGGTTGGACATTTTGCCAATGAATGTCCGAACAACAAAAGGATGTGTTTTGGTTGCAATGAAGAGGGGCATATTTTGAAAGACTGTTCGAAGAACAAGGAGGCAGCTAGGCCCAACATTCCACCAAAGCCGAAGGCGAGAGCCTTCCAGATGACACTTGAGGCTGCGAAAGATGAAGCTGATGTCGCTTCAGGTACCTTTCTCGTAAACGAGTTACCTGCTCATATATTGTTTGATTTCTGGAGCCAACTACTCCTTTATTTCGCATGAGTTTGGTAGAAAGCTAGCTTTGCCTATTGATAGACTAGATAATGCTTTATTAGTCGAAGTAGCTAGTGGCAAGTTTGTACCTGTTAGCCATCGTATGAAAAACATTTTGATCGACCTTAATGGGAATAAGTTTCACGAGGCGTTATTGCCTATCGAACTAAATGGTTTCGACATCGTGTTGGGAATGGATTGGCTTAGCGCCAATGATGCCGAAATTTTGTGCAAGAAGAAGATAGTTAAAGTAAACCCGCTTGGGAAGGATTCATTTATGGTGTACGGGGACAAACGGCGAGTAAATTCTGGAATCATTTCTCTAATGAAAGCCAGAAAGTGTTTGACCAAGGGATGTACATCATATTTAGCATTCGTGATCGATGCTAAGAAGGAAAAGAAGGTGATGCAGAGTATTCCACTGGTGTGTGATTATCCGGAAGTATTTCCCGAAGATCTTCCTGGATTACCACCTGATAGACAAGTGGAGTTCAGAATAGACTTGCTACCAGCAACCACGCCAATAGCAAAAGCACCTTATCGATTAGCACCGACGGAGATGAAGGAGCTGATGATGCAACTTCAGGAGTTATTGGACAAAGGTTTCATTAGACCTAGTTCATCGCCTTGGGGAGCTCCGGTGTTATTTGTAAAGAAGAAAGATGGAAGTATGAGAATGTGCATCGATTACAGAGAGCTGAACAAGGCAACAATAAAAAATAGATATCCGTTGCCGAGGATTGATGACCTGTTTGATCAATTGCAAGGTTCGAGCTATTTCTCGAAGATCGATCCAAGGTCAGGATATCATCAGCTGAAAGTAAGAGAGCAAGATATCGAGAAGACTGCATTCAGAACTAGATATGGGCACTACGAGTTCTTGGTTATGTCGTTTGGACTAACCAATGCTCTGGCAGAATTCATGGATTTGATGAATAGGGTTTGTAACCCGTTCCTTGATAAATCCGTGATAGTGTTCATAGACGACATTCTGATTTACTCGAAAAGCCAGGAGGAACATGGCAGACACTTGCGAGAAGTGTTAGAAGTTTTGAAGAAGGAGAAGTTGTATGCGAAGTTCTCCAAATGTGATTTTTGGATTCGTGAAGTCCAATTCTTGGGTCACGTGGTCAACCAAGAAGGGATAATGGTTGATCCAGCAAAGATTGAAGCTGTGATGAAGTGGGAACAACCGAAAAGTCCCACGGGGGTTTGAAGCTTTTTAGGATTAGCCAGATATTACCGAAGGTTTATCCAAGGTTTTACTTCGATCGCTACTCCATTGACAGCTTTGACCCACAAAGGAGCTACTTATGCTTGGAGTGATAAGCATAAAGAAGCATTCGAGAAGTTAAAGAAGAAGCTATGCGAGGCACCGATACTTTCTCTACCCGATGGAGTTGAAGAGTTTGCTGTTTATAGCGATGCGTCTGGGGTTGGATTGGGTTGTGTTTTCACCCAAAGAGAAAAGGTGATAGCATATGCGTCTCGACAGCTGAAGGAGCATGAAAAGAATTACCCGACTCATGATTTGGAGTTGGCAGCGGTAGTTTTTGCTCTGAAAATATGGAGGCATTACCTCTATGGCACGAAGTGCAAACTTTTTACTGATCATAAGAGTCTCCAATATCTCTTTAAATAGAAGGAATTGAATATGAGGCAACGACGCTGGCTAGAATTACTTAAAGACCACGATTGTGAGATACTTTACCACCCCGGTAAAGCTAATGTTGTTGCTGATGCTCTCAGTCGGAAAGTCAACCTTGAAAGGAAAAGGCCAAGAGCTTTGAGAATTGAAGTTGTCTCGACCATTGTGAAAAGTATAAAGAAAGCTCAATGCGAAGCTTCTGAGAAAAATGACCGAAAGGAGGAACGTTTGGGTAAAACGTTGGTGTTTGGTACTAACGGTCATGGACTGAAGGTATTCCAAGATCGTATTTGGGTACCTAAGTCAGGAGGAATTAGGGATCTTCTGATGGAAGAAGCTCACAAAACCATGTACTCAATTCATCCTGGTAGCACTAAAATGTATAGGGACCTGAAACCCTACTACTGGTGGCCAACGATGAAGCTTGATGTTGCAAAGTATGTGGCTGAGTGTGTGACTTGTGCGAGAGTAAAGACACAACATCAGAAACCGTACTGGAGTTTAGAACCATTGCCTGTGCCTATGGGTAAGTGGGAACACATTGCTATGGATTTTGTCACTAAACTGCCCAGAACAAAGAATGGTCACGACATGATTTGGGTGGTTGTTGATCGATTCACTAAGAGTGCGCATTTCATAGCAGCCAAGGAGAAATGGTCTATGGAAAAGCTTGTGAATTCTTACATGAGGGAAATTGTGAGGCTTCACAGTGTTCCGTTAACGATTGTATCGGATCATGATAGCCGTTTCACCTCGAGGTTTTGGAAAAGTTTACAAGAGGAAATGGGTACCAAGTTATGTTTAAGCACAACTTACCATCCGCAGACTGATGGTCAGAGTGAAAGAACGATACAAACACTTGAAGATATGCTGAGAGCATGTACCTTGGAATTCCTAGGTAATTGGGATGAACATTTACCTTTGGTAGAATTTTCCTATAATAATAGTTTTCACTCGAGCATTAAGATGGCACCTTATCAAGCTTTGTATGGACAGAAGTGCCGTACGCCGTCTTGTTGGCTTGAGGCAGGGGAAAAGCAGTTTATGGGACCAGAGATGGTTCATCAAACTGCTGAAAAGTTGAAAATAATTAGGGAAAGAATGTTAGCGGCTCAGGATCGTCAAAAGAGTTATGTTGACAAAAAGCGAAGACCGATGACTTTTGAGGTTGGAGATTCGGTTTTGCTTAAAGTCTCGCCGTGGAAGGGACTTATAAGATTTGGTAAAAGGGGAAAGTTGAGTCCAAGGTTTATTGGACCGTTTAAAGTTCTTCATAGGATTGGGAACCAAGCTTACAAGCTCGAATTACCCGAAGAACTGAATGGAATTCACAACACTTTTCATGTGTGTTATTTGAGGAAGTTCATGGGAGAAGTTCCCGATATAATTCCAATTTCTGAATTGAGAATTGATGAAAACAAGAGGTTAATTGAAGAACCAGAGGCAATTGTTGACCGAAAGACTAAGAAGATTCGACGCAAGATGGTCGAATTAGTGCTTGTTCGTTGGAAACATTCGACTGGGCCAAATCTCACCTGGGAAACGGAGAGTGACATGTTGAGTCGCTATCCGCATTTGTTTGTTGATGTGTGATTCCGGGGACGGAATCATCCTAAGGGGGAGAGAATTGTAACGCCCGCGTTTCCAGGCTAGGCATTTTCGTTGATGTAATAGTCTAGGTTAACCTTTGTAACCCGTTTTGAAATAATAAAGATTGTATTATTTAAGTATTATGTGTTTTGTGCTTAATTGCTTAATTATGTGGTTTGATTAATTAAGAATAAAAATAAGCGTCAAAATTAAAGTGTGAGATAAGCCCGATATCTTTTCATAAAGTTTTAGTGGTCGAAACAAGGATTCTGGAGATATAAGGAATGCCGAAATCCGAGTTATAACGAAAAAGTTATGACCAGTCGAAGTTTCACGACAGAAACGGCACGACCCAGCGCGACGCAATGCGACGTAAATAGTGAATTTAAGGTAGATAGATATATATCCTTAGTAATCTAAATGAGAATCGAAGATCTCATCGATAGTAGTGCAACGACGGAAAGACGGACGGAATCGGAGTTCAGATGAAGGAGTTATGAATTTCGAACGGAGTTTTCCTGTCCCGACCTACTAAAGATAATATATAAGTAATATACTTATAATATATTAAAAATAAAGTCAAAATTATCCAATGGAGTCTAAACGACAGTTGTAGCGCATAATCTCACCTTCGCGGCGATATAAATAACGTCGAAAACGGAGTTCGTATGCGAAAGTTATGAATTTCTGAAGTTCGGGGTGCGAAACCCCTAAACTGTCAGAGACCACGACGTGGCAAGCAGTGCCACGACGTGGCAAGTGTCCTGTCACCTCCGGGAGGCCCCCAGATGCAACTTGGGATGACGCATGCAGTGACGACCAAGCCCACGACGTGGAAAAAGGTTGCCACGACGTGGCAAGGGCCAAATTTGCCCTATAAATAGATTTGAAGGGCCAACCGTTTAGGGTTGCTATTTTCTCTCTTCTCTCTCCCGTTTTGCATCGATTTGCGTGCCAGAAATACCCCGAAGCCCCGATAATATTCCCGAGTCCCGAAACAAGTCCCGAGATCCCGAAGATCCCGAGAAGTGCGGTTCCCGAGCCGAAGCTCTGCCCGCGAGAAGTTCGATTTTGGTGAAGATCTTTCAGATCTGCTGAGGATTACTACTTCTGCAAGTCGTAGTGCTGTCCGATCATCTTCTAATCAAGTGAGTGTATACTACCTTTCATAAACACGATAATAATACAAGTATGGTTTGAGTGTATTAAGTATATTGTTGTTTATATGTGTGAATGTGTATTCACTTTCTTATAACTCATAGATATGATTTATTCTCGATGAGATATGTGTTATGTGTGTGTGCCTTATCTGTTATGTGATATATGTGTTGATTAAAGCTTGATATACATGTTTTTAAACTATGTATAAAAATGTATATTTTTATCTACTAATATGTTGGGTAGAACATGGGTAGATAATTGGTGTGTAATAAACAGATGAGAGGCCTCGTTGTTGTTTGATTTAGTCATCTAGCGGAGTTTAGATGACGACCACTGGCTATTCTAGACACTCTTGTGGAAACATTAGCTGGTTTGCCACCTGTAGGTGTTAATGAACTTGGGTGTTCATTCGCTGTACTCCATCCCCCTCATGGTTGCTTTATTTGACTTATATTGCTGAGGAACCCCCGAAGCATGTGTTGTCGCCCCGATGAAATATTCTTAGACTAGGTCCCTTGTGTTAGTTGTTTTAGGGACATAAAGTGAGAATAACGGGAATGGGTAATTGGGTTATTGTTGGTTGGTGAAAATTAAATATGATATTTATTGTGGGTTGAAAACCCTATATGCTCACAAGACTCCCAAGCCTGACCCACTCAGTTTTATTTGTATTAGAGGAAGTGCCGCAAGGGCATGAGATGGATGAACCATCAAGTTGTTTTGTTTACAAGTCTGCATATGTTTATATTTGTTGAATGACTTGTAATGTATTCGTTTATGCTTATTGGTCTGTATTGGAACATGACACCCCGAGTTTTGATTATAATGAAATTACATTTCTTTTATCAAATGCTTTGGTAAACATTGTTTTATCATGTTTTGTTTTTGGGAACAAATTCCGCAACTCTTTAAAATCAAAAAGGATTTACTCTGAAAATATTTAAAAGCATAAATGAAAAATCGGTCTTTTCTGGCCGAGATTTTGGGGATGTCACATTGTTCAGTCCATTCAAGTCTGAAACGGTTAAGACTTGCGTCCAAACTTTAGATCTGACTCCTCTAATATGTCTTAAACCATAAAGTTGGAAAGTTTAAGCCTTTGCATGGCTGAAAAGGTCACTTTGTGCTCAAAACACCTTTCCTCTTTCCATAATGAGATTATAGCTCATGCATGAGACAAGATCAACATCCAAGACTCGATTTTTTATGAATCCTTAACACATATTACACTAGAAAAGGTTAGATCTAAGCTTATGGAGACTCTTTTCTCATAAAGTCTCCAACTTTGAACCAAAAACCCTAAAAATGGTCCAACAAGCAAAACATATGAAGAACAAGGAAAGCTTTGAGCTTTTTACCACAGGGAGGATCTCCAACCACTATAGAACTCGGATCTACACTTGTTCTTCAACTTCTAGGTCAAACAATGGCTCCTTCTTCTCCTTCTTCACCTTGAAAAGCCAACTTCAAGCTCAAAAACTCACACACCAGCTAAAGCACAATCCTCAGCTCTTCAAGGGCTCTCTCAAGGGTGTATGGTGGCTAGGGAAAAGGACTACATATTCCTTTTCTAGAGCAAGGCCACAAATTAGGGTTTTGCATCTGCTCCGGGTACGCCCGACGTAACCTTCGGTACGCCCGCGTACCAGGATGACCCGCGTACAAATTAAGCGCGCGAGTACGCGCGGCGTACCCCCAGTACGTCTAGCGTACTCACCCACTATATCTTTCTCTTTAAGGGACTAACTAGCCAATTCTCCAAAATAGAAGGGTTATAAAGCTAACCTGGATTTCGGGTTGTTACAATTCTCCCCATCTAGAAGCAGACTTCGCCCTCGAAGTCTCATGCTGTGAACAACTCCTGATGCTGCTCCCGCATCTCCAACTCCGGCTCCCAGGTCAGCTCGGACCCTTTCCAATGGTACCACTGGAACTGAACCATGGGCACTTCCTTGTTCCTCAGAATCTAGATCCTCCGATCCAAGATAGCAATTGGCTTCTCAGCATATTTCAGACTCGCGTCCACCTGGATATCCTCTAACGGTACTATTGCCGACTCGTCGGCAATACACTTCCTCAGCTGCGACACGTGGAAGGTATCATGAATCTGGTCCAACTCCTCAGGTAGCTCCAAGTGATATGCTACCTTGCCCGCCCTCGCGATCACTCTAAACGGCCCAATATACTGGGGTCCCAGCTTGCCCCTCTTCCTGAATCGGATCACTCTTTTCCAAGGAGATACCTTCAGGAGCACGAAATCGCCGACCTGAAATTCAAGTTCGGACCGTCGCCTATCCGCGTAACTCTTCTGGCAACTTTGAGCGGTTAATAACCTCTGCCGGACCTCTTGTATCTGCTCTGTCGTCTGAAGCACTATCTCTGTACTACCCATCACACGCTTCCCTACCTCGCCCCAACAAATGGGGGTACGACACCTCCTTCCATACAACAGCTCAAAAGGTGGCATACCAATACTCGAGTGATGGCTGTTGTTATAGGAAAACTCAGCCAAGGGCAAATACGTGTCCCAACTTCCGCTGAAATCCAACACACATGCCCGAAGCATGTCCTCGAGCGTCTGGATCGTCCGCTCGCTCTGCCCATCGGTCTATCGGTGGTTTGCGGTACTGAAATGCAACCTCGTACCCAAATCCTCGTGAAACTTCTTCCAAAATCTGGAAGTAAAATGCACATCTCGGTCGGAAACAATCGAGATCGGAACTCCATTCCGCGATACCACCTCCCTCATGTATAATTCTGCTAACTTTTCAGCAGAAGAGCTCTCACTGATAGCAAGGAAGTGAGCGCTTTTCGTCAACCGGTCCACAATCACCTAAATCGCATCGACATCCCTGGCAGTCCTCGGCAATTTGGTGATAAAATCCATGGTGATTTGTTCCCACTTCCACTCGGGAATCTCTAACGGCTGTAACTTACCATGCGGGCGTTGGTGCTAGGCCTTAACCTTGCGACAGGTCAAGCACCTCTCCACGAACCATGCAACATCCCTCTTCATACAGGGCCACCAATACTCCTTCTTCAGGTCCAAAAACATCTTAATGGCCCCGGGGTGGATCGATAACTTCGATTTATGCGCCTCCTCCATCAAGACGGTACATGTTCCGCCCACAAACGATACCCAAACCCGACCCTGGAAGGTCATAAGTCCTCGACTATCGCTAACAAACTCCGATACCTACCCGACCACTCGCTCTCTCTTGTGGTTCTCCGGTCTCACGGCCTCTGCCTGGGCCCCTCGGATGGCGTCCCATACTGGAGTCATCACTGTCAATCTCATGCAAATATCTCGAATCATGGCGCCCTCCGCCTTACGGCTCAGGGCATCGGCTACCACATTAGCCTTGCCCGGGTGGTACAGGATCTCACAATCATAATCCTTTACTACATCCAACCATCTCCTCTGGCCCATATTCAGGTTGGGCTGATCCATCAAATACTTCAAGCTCTTGTGGTCCGTGTATATCATATACCGAACCCCATACAAATAGTGATGCCAGATCTTGAGGGCCAACACTACCGCTCCCAATTCCAGATCATGAGTGGGATACCTCGACTCATGAGACTTAAGATGCCTCGACGCATACGCTATCACATGCCCCCTCTGCATAACCACCGCCCCAATCCGGATATCGATGCATCACAATATACCATGAAATCCTCCATCCCTTCCGGGAGGGCTAACACCGAGGCTTCGCATAATTTCTGGCGTAGTGTCTCAAACGAGGTCTACTGCTCCGGACCCCAAGAAAATACAACACCCCTCCGGGTCAACTTGGTGAGTGGCACGGCGATCTTGGAGAAATCCCTGATAAATCTCCGATAGTAGCCTTCCAACCCTGAGAAACTCCTGATCTCAAAAGGTGACCTCGGCACTTCCCAACTCATCAGAACCTCAATCTTGGCTGGAACGACCAATATCCCCTGCTGGTTAACGAGATGCCCCAAGAACTGGACCTTCCGTAACCAAAAATCACACTTGGAGAATTTGGCGTAAAGCCTCTCCGATCTCAGAACTCCGAGGATTTCCCTCAAATGCTCCTCATGCTGCTCTCTAGATTTTGAATATACCAATATATCATTGATGAAAACAATCACTGATCGATCCAACATCGGTTTGCACACCATGTACATGAGATCCATGAACGCGGTTGGTGCAGTGGTGAGCCCAAATGGCATCAACACGAACTCGTAATGCCCATAACGAGTTCTGAACGCTGTCTTCTGGATATCTTCCTCCCGAACCCTCATCTGATGATAACCCGACCTCAAGTCTATCTTGGAGAACCAAGACGCTCCCTGAAACTGATCGAACAAATCGTCGATCCTAGGCAATGGATAACGGTTCTTGACCGTCAGCTTGTTCAACTCCCGATAATCAATACACATCCGGTGTGAACCATCCTTCTTTTTGACAAAAAGGATCGGCGCTCCCCAAGGTGAGCTACTTGGTCTAATAAAGCCCTTTCCCAACAGCTCCTGAAGCTGCGAGGATAACTCCTGCATCTCGGGTGACACAAGGCGATAGGGTGCCTTAGCAATAGGTGCCGCCCCAGGCACCAAGTCAATACGAAACTCCAACTTTTTCTCGGGAGGCACACCCAACAAATCCTTGGGGAAAACGTCAGGGAACTCCAGCATAATTGGTACCTCATCAGACGAACTTGGCCTCCCATCGGCCACTCGTGTGTCCATCACATAAGCCACAAATCCCATACAGCGCTGTTGTAAGCTCTACCTTGCCCTATCAGCCGAACAAAATGCTGACTTAGGACAAGTACCCTCACCGTACACCGTAAGTACTCCCCCACTCGGGTCTCGTATCGTCACCAACTGATGCTCGCAATCTATAACAGCTCCAAATCAGCTCAACCAATCCATGCCCACTATGACACACACGTCCCCCATCGCAATCGGGACCAGATCTATCGGGAACTCCACACCGAAGATCTCAAGGATACATCCTCTAATCACATCCGTGGCATACACTACTCACTCGTTAGCTATAGAAACTCGCAGAGGTCGACTCATGGCCTCTCGACAAATACCGATATGATGACTGAGGGCTAACGATACAAAAGACCGACTCACTCCCGAGTCAAATAATACTAAGGCAGGCACATAATTCACTAGAAAAGTGCCTACACATAACATAATCTAAGTATAATATCTCAGACTTAAATAAGCAGAGAGAAGAATATATACCGGCCACAACGTCGGGTGCTGCGCGAACCTCCTCCGCGATCAACTGGAAAGCTCTCCCACGAGCCTTCGGAGCCTCAACCTTCACCAATCTAACCTCGGTAACCCTAGCAGCAGGTGCAGATCCCTGCGCTGTCCCCTGATGCAACTACGGACACTTGGCCTTCCGATGGCCAGTCTGGTTGCAATGAAAGCAAACCATAAATCCCTTGGGGCAATCCTTGGCGATATGACCCTCCTTGCCACATTTGTAGCAAGCACCTGATCGACAAGCTCCCTCATGACCTTTGCCGCACTTCCCGCAAGTGCGGCCCTTCGGGCCTCCAGTCCTCGAATCAGCGGGCTTGGCCCGCTTGGTTACTGGCTGAGACTGAGTCAGCTGCCGATCCATCCTCTGGGACACAGCCTCCTCCCTGGCCTGGGTCTCTAACTCGATCTCCTGCTTCCGGGCATTTGCCTGAAGCTCAGCAAACGTACGGTATGTCGATTTCGACACAAACTCTCGAATGTCCCTCCTCAAAACGCCTAAATACCGGCTCATCCGTGCCTACTCAGTAGACACCTAGTCAAGGCAGAACATCGCCCTCTCATGAGACTTCCGGGTAACCATAGTAACCGAATCATTACCCTGCTTGAGGTTCAAGAACTCCTGAACCAACCGTTCCCTCTCCACGGGGGGAACATACTCATCCCTGAACATGGCGGTGAACCTCTCCCAAGTCACCTCATAAATCTCAGCCAGAGTGAAGCTTGCCGTCACGAACTTCCACCAATCCTTCACTCCCAAGCGAAGCTGGTTCAATGCGAACCACACCCTCAAGTATTACGGACAAGAACACGTATAGAAACATCCCTCAATGTTAGAGATCCACCTCATCGCCGCAATCGGGTCCTGTGTCCCATCGAACTCTGGTGACTTCGTGTTGCTGAACTCCTGAAACAACAACGAGTCACCTCCCTAAGGTCTAGCAACCGTAATAGTTGCGGTAGCTGCAACAACTACAGCCTCAATCACTGCCGCATACCGCTCATCAAAGGTCTCAATCAGTGTGGTCTTGATATCACCAAACATCTCTGGAATCTCAGCCCGGATGGCAGCAGCCACCTCCTCATGAATCAATCGACGGATCTCCTCGTCACTGACCCCACTACTCTCGGGTGTGTGTCGTATCCCAACCATGATACCTCTGAAATGCGACATAAAAATCAGAGACTCGTTCGAGCATACTCGCACTCGATATCACAACCCTACTCGTCCTCCAATACCCAAAGGATTCTTACCTGGGCTGCTCACTGATCCGGTGTCTTCAGTAGTACGACCCCTGTACTACTGACCACACTGCATCAACATTCACCTCAAGTCCTCCTCCTTGGATCCCGGATCGCGAGTACTCTACTTTCGCTATGCATTGGCTACCTACTCGCTCTCAAGGCATCTCATAGCAGCAGGATTCTCCTAGGCTAAGGCATCACAAATCAGGCCACTCTAATGCTAATATGAATACCTAGCCTACTCTAGCATGCATAGCGTAACATAGCATATCTCATAACACATAATGTAAGGGTATTCTGGGGATTCTCCGTTCGGGCGCTAGCTGACCGTACACACTGCTCTACTCTGTTTGTTTCAAAACTCCTTGCTCTTTTAGAAAAATTATTTTTTTTATTGTTGAAAATTTCTCAAATCCTCAGTTTGAATTTAGATACGCCCAAAGGTGCATCTAAGTCCCTCAAACCAAGGCTCTGATACCAACTTGTAACGACGTAATTTTTCAAAACAGTTTTTCATTTCATAAAAACATAAATTGTTCCAAAACAAACCATAAAAATCCAATGTATCATAATCATAGTACAAAACATATCAATCCCAAGATCAATTATATCCAAATCCGCCTACGTGTGTGTACGAGTCCTACTGGCGCCTTCCTACGGTCCTCGCTAGTACCTGAAACACATAACACAACAATTGTAAGCATAAATGCTTAGTGAATTCCCCAAATATACCACTTACACACATACGCCCTTCTAGGCCATGACCTTCTGGTCCATGTGTCTCAGGGGACTTCCGTCCTAGCCCGGTAAACCTTCCGGTCCTACCCGTGTCGACCTTCCGGTCCATAACTCCCTGACCTTCCAGTTTACATCATAATGCCTTCCGGCCCATAACATAATGCCTTCCGGCCCATATCAAGCATAGCATACATAATGCATACAAAACAGACAACTTAACATACAATTCATATATCTTATAGCATACCAGACCTTCCGGTCACACATAGGTACCCTTCCAGGTACAGTATAGTGAGAAGACTCACCTCGTATGATGTCTAAGTCTCACGTGCTTGATATTTCTGAATCTCGTAACCTCGACCTAGCCTCACCTAATCACATCAATTAATCATTCTGAATCATTAACGGCTCACTAGGATATACTATATTCCTTCTAAAATTCCACAGAAGGGTAAAAGACCATTTTACCCCTCCCTGACCCAATAGTCCACATGTTGACTAAAACCCTAAAAGTCAACAAAGTCAACAGCAAGCAGTACGCGGGGCGTACCAGCTCCTGTACGCGGGGCGTACTCTTGCATTCTAGAAACGGGGTACGCAACCCCTTACGTGGCGCGTACTGGGATTACGCCCTGCGTAATGCCCAGTTTCCTTGTTCAGCCCATTCAGGTCTTAGTCGGTTAGGACTTGCGTCCAAACTTCAGATCTGACTCCTCTAATATGTTTTAAACCATAAAGTTGGAAACTTTAAGCCTTTGTATGGCTGAAAAGGTCACTTTGTGCTCAAAACACCTTTCTTCTTTCCATAATGAGACTATAACTCATGCATGCCACAAGATCCACGTCCAATACTCAATTTTTATGACTCCTCAACACATATTACACTAGGAAAGGTCAGATCTAAGCTTATGGAGACTCTTTGCTCATAAAGTCTCCAGCTTTGAACCAAAAACCCTAAAAATGGTCCAACAAGAAAAACATATGACGAACAAGGAAAGCTTTGTGCTTTTTACCTCAGGGAGGATCTCCAACCACTGTAGAACTCGGATCTAAACTTGTTCTTCAACTTCTAGCTCCAACAATGGCTCCTTCTTCTCCTTCTTCACCTTGAAAAGCAAACTTCAAGCTCAAAAACTCACACACTAGCTAAAGCACAATTCTCATCTCTTCAAGGGCTCTCTCAAGGGTGTATGGGGGCTAGGGAAAAGGACTACATGTTCCTTTTATAGAGCAAGGCCACAAATTTGGGTTTTGCATCTGGGCCGGTTACGCCCGGCGTAACCTTGGGTACGCCCAGCATACCCGGATGACCCGCGTACAAATTAAGCACGCGAGTACGCGCGGCGTACCCCCAGTACGCCTAGCGTACTCACCCACTACATCTTTCTCTTTAAGGGACTAACTAGCCAATTCTCCAAAATATAAGGGTTATAAAGCTAACCTGGATTTCGGGCTGTTACAGTGACTTAGAAAGTGATTGAACAACCAACTTTCTTAAGACTTTGACATCCAAATCTCACGGCTTGTCAATATGTGACTTAATTTCCAAGATGTGAGCACACATAGACCTTGCTTGCCATTAGGGCTAGAGTGACCTTGAACTTGTGGGTTAGGGAGAATAATTGAAGGTGGTGGAGGAAGTGAAGTTCCAAGAGATTTGGGAGATCATAGATGTATGAACCAGACATCCTTTGGGATATTTTCAAGATAGTTGATTTAAAGTCCTTAATATAACACCCAATATGAAATATTAAAGCTAGGACCCAACACAATATTTTATAACTTGGAAGAGGGATGCCGTAATCAAGCTATAGAATATTTGAAGGTAGGTGAATGACGATTCACCAATTTCCACCATGAAAAACGAAATATATTATTATCTTTTTAATTGGATTTGAAACTCCTAGATCTTTTGAGATTCATTGAACTGTTCAATGGCATGTTTCAATCTCGAGTGTGCCCTTCAGGTTTTGTGACTAGGATGCCAAGGATCACAAAACAAGGTGTGAAGTAACCATGCAAATTACTTGGTACCCTTAATATCTACCCCTTAATCGATGTGCAGGTTAACCACACGTGCTCCACCGATACTATGATAAATATTAAGTTACCCTTTGCCTACCTTGTTAAGTCCAGCTAGTGTGCTGGTTAACCACACGCACTCAACGAACCGACTTAAGCAAAGTGCAAAGTGTAATTTCATAGATTAGCACCTTATTCACATTTTCCTAAAGTAACTAAGATTGGGAATTATAAAAATATTTTAGTTACTTTATATTTATCATTAATACTTTTAATGAAGGGAGAATGTGAGATCCCCAAAATCACGACCAGAAAAGACCGTTTTAATTTACGCTTTTAAAATAATATAAGAGTAAATCCATTGATTTAAAAGAGTTGCAGAATTTGTTCCCAAAAACAAAATATGATAAAATAATATTTACCAAAGCATTTCATAAAGGAATGCATTTTCATTAGATATCAAAACTCGGGATGTCATGTTCTGATACAGACCAAAAAGCATAAACGACAAATTACAAGCCATACAATAGTTATATACAACTACAAGCTTATAAACAAAATAACTTGATGATTCATCCATCTTATTCCCTCGCACCACTTCCTGTAATACAAATAAAATTGAGTGGGTCAGGCTTGGGAGCCTGGTGAGCATATAGGGTTTTCAACCCACAATAAATAATTATATTTAATTTCACCAACCAACAATAACCCAATTACCCATTCCCGTTATCCTCACTTTACGTCCTAAAACAACATCTATCTCAAGGGACCAAATCTAGGATTTTTCATCGGGACGGACATTACTGCAAGGGGTTTCCTCAACAATAAATGTCCTAAACGCAACCATGAGGGGGATAGAGTGCACCGGTGAACACATCGTTCACAACACCTATAGGTTATGAACCTGCCATCGTTCCACTGGACTGTTTAGAAAAAGTCTGTGGTCGTCATCCATACTCTGCTAGATGACTAGATCAACAACAACATCGAGGCCTCTCGTCATTTTATTTAATCACACATCCACTATCTACCCATGTTCTACCCAACATCTTTGTAGATAAATATATACAACATAAAACATGTATAAAACATTCAATCAATACTCATTTGAAATAACACATAACATATAAACACATAACACATATTTTATAGAGAATACTTCGTATTTATGTGTTAGAAGAAAGTAACTACACACTCACTTGATTAGAAGATGATCGGGCAGCACTATAGCTCTAAGAGTAGTATTTCTTCGGTGAAACCAAGAGATTTTCACAAAAACCGGGCTTCTCGCAGGCAGAGTTTTGGCTCGGAAACTTTACTTCTCGGGATCTTTGGCGCTTCGAGACTCACTTCGGGTCTCGGGATGATACAGGGGCTTTGGGGTATAATTTTCACGTAGATCGATGAAATAAGGGTGAGAGAGAAGAGATTTGGCAACCACAAACGGCTACCCTTTGTGATCTATTTATAGGGTGAAGTCTGCCGCGAACGCAGTGCATTCCTTCTGGGAACGCAGGGCGTTCCCCGAATGCAGCGCATAGGAACGGGGTTCCGATCCTATTCTTTATCCGCTGAGTCAGCATCGACGTGGCCAATCCGGAGCCAAGTAACGAACGCGGGGCGTTCCCCAATTGAACGCGGGACGTTCCCACTTTGGGATGCATGTCTCGAACTTCAGAAATTCATAATTTTCACATACGATCTCCGTTTTCAACGTTCTTTATATCCACGCGTATGTGATATTATGCTCTTCAACTTTTGTTTAGACTCCGTCGGCTAATTTTGAATTTATTTTTATTATATCTTAATTATATTATTTTTAGTAGGCCGAGACAGGAAAACTCCGTTAGAAATTCATAACTTCTTCATATGACATCCATTTTCTTCTGTCTTTCTTATGTTGGACTACTATCAACGAGATCTTTGATTCTCATTTAGATTGTTTCGGCTAGAAATCCCTCGATCTCAAATCCGAACTTCGGGCTGCATACCGTTAAGTCGAAACTTAGAAAAATCATAACTTCCTCATACGAAATCAGATTTAGACGTTTTCTTTATGCATGCTCTCGGTTTAACGTATTCTACGACTTTTGATTAGATCACTAAGGCTAGATATCGCTCTATCTTAAATTTGTATTTTACGCCACACAGTGTCGTGTCGGTTCTGTCGCGAAACTTCAACAAGTCATAACTTCTTCGTTATAACTCGGATTTCGGCATTCTTTATATATTCGGAAACCTTACCACGACCACTACCACATCCTTCATAGATATTGGGCTTATCTAATATTTTATTTTGTCGCTTATTTTTATTCTTAGTTCAATTTAGCAACACAATTAAGCATAAAACACATAATACTTAAATAATACATTCTTATTATCTCAAAATGAGTTACAAAGCCTAACCTAGACTATTACATTGTCATTAATGCCTATCCTAGAAACACGAGCGTTACAAAGAATTCTAGTCATTGTCCTACCCATTCGGCTAACGACCCTCCACTAGTCAAAGAAACAGTGGGTGAGAGTGGACACCCATTAAACTGTCATTTTATAGGCAGCAACCTTATACCCCCTTATAGACCGACTTCGTGAATGAGGCCTACTAATGGTAAAACTGACTTGCTCTTATACATATATATATATATATATATATATATATATATATATATATATATATAATTAACTTATAATACTATAAAGTATAAGGGTTGAATTATAACATTTAAAATTCTAAGGGCTTAACTTGGAATTAAAGTATTCATAAGGGAAAACTTTTAAAATTCCAAAACTTGAGGGCAAGGTTTGAAACTATTCAAAACTATTCAATTCCATAACTTATGTGTTTAAAGTAGTTTTAATCCAAAAACTCTTCAAGTTCCATAACTTGAGGACAAGTTATGGAAGACTTTAAACTATTAAAAGAATGTGACTTTTCTTCATTCATAACCTATGGAAAGATTTATGAGTTTTATGAAACTTAAATGTGACTTTTCATATAACTTGAGGACAAGTTACAAGAACACATTTTAAAATCAACTCTTAGATTAATTTGGATTGAAAGCAACAATTTCACATAACTTTCCTATTAATCTAAGCAACTCATAAGAACAAGATAATTCAATCAAACTTTTTTTCTTCACGTAATTAGCCTAACCATTAAACTAATACAAAACATGAATCTATTGACAATTATCTTTGAAACTGGATTAGCATGAACATTACCACATCAAAAATAGGTTTATTAGTTGAAAAACAGCTTAGGGTAATGTTCATAGTCCAATTCTAGCCAAAACAGTTGAAGATATGTTGTCTGGAGGTCCAACTCGTCGAGTGCATGAACCAACTCGGCGAGTTGGATGAGTTTACCCTTGGACTCGTCGAGTCCCTTCATGGACTAGGCGAGCCTGCTGAGCAGACAGCAACAAACTTCGTTTTTTCATCCAATTTTGCAAGTATAACAAGAAAACAAGCCTAGTCTCTAATACCACTGTCAGGTTTTGATCATTCTAACACTCCTAAGTGTACATGCAACCCTAAATACCTTGGATCTATGTTTTCTCTATTATACATGCAAATATGAATATTCCAAGGTATTACCCTAACTAGCATACAATCTTTTGATACTTGAATAATAAACTAGATAAAAATACATACCTTGTTGATGTAGCTTAACTCCATGAAGCTCGAGAGCCTAGTGCCCAAAGTGTGACACCTCAAATGGTTAACACAACATCAAATGCACTTAGAATAACATAGAGAGAAATGATACACTTCATGAAATCAGCTAGGCCTCACCATTCCTTCATAGTCTCTCATGGTGGCCGATTTTGACAAGAATAAGATGCTTATATAGTGTGTAACAATTAGGGTTACACCATGTAAACCATAATTGTCATGGCCTTTCATTTCCATGATCCATGGGTACAAAAACACCATGGAGCATCCTATAGGTTTTACCCAACTTGATAATCCATGGAGCATTTGCCCTCTATACAAGTATGGATGATTTACACAATCAACCCATATATTTAATTAGTCTCCTTTTGGTCACTTAATTAATTCCAAATTAATTCTTGATCAATACTAATTAAATAATGTTATTAATATATCAGAACTTATAATATATTACCAAACCTTAAGTGTTATTTCTCTCATTTTAGTCTATCCAAATGCATGATGCCATGCAACCCAAATGGACCATGCCGAGTCGGGTCAAATAAATACCAAATATAGTTATGGACTTAGACACTAATCCAACATTTTTAATAGTAACAAATCTCAAGAGAAATTTCGTGATTTGATTTAGAAGTATTAGTTGCTACAAAAGAGGCGATAAACCTAACACATAGTGTGAGTAGTGTAATCACTAAGTCACTAGTTATTAATTTATTAATTTTTAGTGTGACACATAAGGTGCTCTGCCTACTCGTGAGTCTCGCGAATGGTGTCTTCTACTCTCTGTCCTTGCTATGATTTCCCCAATTTCCACTGAAAAGATTTATTATCTCATGGTGGCTATCTTTCGTATGATCCCTTCTCGGAATCCTCCTTATGGACCCCTCTTGGTTCTTCCACGACTTCTCTGTTGGTTGGTGTGGTAAGGTTGTGATGTCTTGATATGTCGGTGCGAGAATAGGGGTCTATAAAGAATCTATGAAGTTAATAGAAGCATTTCTAATGAAATTTTTATGGCGTGATCCTTACCGGGTCCTCTTATAATCACGTAGTGCATACCATTTATATATAACTAAGATCCAATAGACCTTTGAATAAGTGATCCTACTCTAAGACCACAACCAAACAAGGAACAGGAAGTAGAGCGAAATCACAAATTCTAAGTCTATAAAATCTTAATTATATATAACCTTAGCGTATACACTCAACAATATTAGATCTACCGGTAAGGGTTTTTAAATGCTCACATAAGTTATTTTATAGCGCCTTAAAATACTCCTATAGTATTTTAATTTTATGTTTGGTTCTAGAGTTTCTTGGTATATAGAGTTGGTAAGTTTTAGACGTGTTGATCACCACAACTATTCACAGGCATATGCTAGTCACCTCTTGGATGAATATAGTTGATCAGGCTATTTTCATCCCATACCTGATTACATGCACCAAGGTTTAATCAAAGGGTCCAACTTATCTTAATACTTTTGTTTTGTTCTTATTATGACACTGTTCTAGTATATATGTATGTATGTATACTTCTATAAAATATTATTATATTTAAAAGTATAACTCTTGGTCAGAGTGTTTTAGTCCCGTTGTATTTATACGTGTATACCTTGTATGGTTTGATATACTAGTTCACTATAAACAATGCTCTAATACCAATCTGTCACACCCCCAAACCAGGACGGCGGAAACGTATGGGGGTGGATGGAGTGACTTCATGTATAGTATCATATCAATTAAATATTAATAAAACATAGCACCACAAACATTCATACATTGATAATACAATTTTACATCGTTTGCAACTTTGTTTGTCCAAAAGTAGAATACAAATAGCTGAATAATAGAAAACATGAAACGCCGACGCCGACCCTCAAGAAGAGTTGAGTACCTGTCTACTAGTTTCCTGAGAATACAAGTGGTTTTGAAAAGTGTCAATATTTAAGTTGGTGAGCTCATAACCATTTTATGTGAAAAGGTACGCTCTTTGTTATTGAAAATGTTTATGTGTTCTTCCAGAAAATCCAATATTTTCTTTGTAAATCAGTAGCTTAAGACCAAAAAGTATAAGTTTTTATGCTTAAAATTTGTACTGCGGAGTTCTAATTTATGTAAATGGTGTGACCCGTAATGTTAACTCCTATGATTTCTTAGTGTATACAGATTATATATAATCAAGATTGAACGAACAGTCGAATGGGTGATTCTGTCCTAAGCCGACAACCAAACAAGGAACAGGAGGTAAGGCGAAGATCACACATTCCACTGCCTATCAGATCTTTTTTGTATATAACGCTAACGTAAACATTAAGTAATCATAGATTTAGCAATAAGGATGCTCAATATATATTTTCCTGAAATGCTAAACTTACCGTATTAGTAAGTAGTATAATGTATTACTTCTAGTGTAACCGTGTGTAGTTCTAGAAATCCCATAACTCTCTTCTATAATCCCTTAGTGTATACAAGTTATATAAAATAAAAATTCAATAGGCTGTCGAATATAATGGGTCTGCCCTAAGCCCACAACCAAACAAGGAATATGATCTAAGGCAGACCCACCAATTCTAAGTCAATCGGGTCTTAATTATATATAACCCGGGCATATAGACTAAGCAATCATAGACGAAAATATGATTCTTTGTTGTCCTAAACAGATATGTATGAATATTGTACTTGAAAATAGTGTAATATAGTTTTATTATTTAAATAAAACCAATGAAGGTATGTTTGTCCCGTAAACCAAATGTTTTTAGTTAATGCTTATTGTGGGTGTTCATTATAACCATGCTAATATGACTAATGACCTGCACATCGTTCTTCAGGCATCAGAAAGTTATGACATTTGTCACTCCAGAACTTTCGTTCCATTTGTAGCTAACAGTCAGGGCGCGGGATTATCAGTCTCGTATAGATCTATACACAAACTCATGCTCTCCCTCCAGGAGACTTTGGTTATAATTCAGGATTTTAATGGGTACCTTGTTTGGTACAACGAAGGAGTGGCTCACAATCCTGTATTAACTAGTTTGCATAGTGTGTTGAAGTTTTCTTTTCCTTGTTATTATATGTATTATCCTTTTATAGTGTTTACAATGTATAAAATAATCATAGTTTTATATAATAATTTCTTTGACCCAAAAGAGTAGCAATAATGTAAATGCTCCCCAAACTATACCTATTACAGTTTAACATGTTTGTTTGTTAAGTACATTTATATAACCATTTATATAAATATGTAGTGATTATTTTTTCTAGTTTCAAAATGTAAGGTCAAAACAATATGTTTTGGGTTGTAACCCTCAAAATAGTAACTATCTAGAATGTAATCCCTTTGTTATGAAAGTTATATTTTAGTAAAAGCTTCAAAAATCATGTAGTTTTACAAGTCATAAATTTTTTATGATGTTATAACATAGATTATGAAACACAATATCTTATCTTTAACATAAAGATGAAAATATGTAAATATTTGTGTGATAAACAAAGTTTTACGTGTATCCCCCCCCCCCCCTTACAAACATGAGAAAGCTTGAAAATGTGGAGGTATGAACTAACCTTGAGTGGTTTTGGTGGGTGGATTTGAAGAGGTGTTGAGAAGACTCCAAGTCTAAACTCTTGTTTGAAATAGATGGACTTCCTTGGAGATGGCTTTATCCTAAGTGTTTTAACACATTTAGAGTGTGTAATTGGAATGAACTAAGCATAGAATTCAAATGGATGCCAAGGAGTCTATAATTTACTTACCAAAACCTAGGAAAATTCTTGAAGAATTAAGCCTCTTGAATTCTTGAAGTTTGAACTCTTGAGAGCAAATGTGAATTTCACAGCGAGTGGGAATTGGATTTGTGAGAAGGGAGGAAGTGTTTTCGTGTTTAATAAAAGCAAGGTGATGATAAGACATTTACTTGGAAGTATGGAGGTTAAAACATTGATATTTGATGGATAATATGTGGGTTACTGTGATTTCGTTGGGAATGGGTGGGTTTTCAAATCCTAAAGTAAACTTTTCTTATCTTATCCTCATCTTAGACCCCAAACCTCCTTAAAATACTTTAGTGATTTAAGTCCTAGGAATGGCTTGAATAAATGTTTTCGGTCCTATCCCCCATGTAAATGTGTTTTCGGCCTTAGTGGGTCATTAGTGTGTGTTTTCGGCTCTAATGGGTAGGTTAGGGTTGATTTCGGAGTTAACACTTCCTAGACGTTATGATTTCGGTTTTGATACTCCCTAGACATTAAATGGGTGGGGTCCTATGCTTAATATTATAAGGTATTAGTTCATGATTTATGTTGTCAACTATTCGATTTTATCTTGAAGAGCTTGCCATAACTAAGATTTCCAAAGTGTATATATATATGTATATATATAATATATATATATATATATATATATATATATATATATATATATATATATATATATGTACTTATTCCCTTTTGGCTTTCAAGGTTTTTATTGTAATAGGGTTATAATTCAGACCTTGCTTGATTCAAATCTTTCGGGTTGTCACAGCATACTTGGATCAACATGGCACAAAAAAGGAATCAATGTGGGGCATCATGTACCAAGATGGTCCATGATGGCGCAATAGCTTCTTTATGGCGCAACAACAACCCTAGTTGGTGAAACGTGGATCTAAATGGAACAAGAGCATCAAGTATGGCGCACAACATCAATCTTGGAGCAACAACATCACCATGAGCAATAGGCACATGCATGGCTCAACAAGAAAAAAGATAGAGCAAAAGGAGAATAAGATGGCGCAAGATCACCCCTCTTGACGCATCTCTTCATCATGTGGCGCAACAAGGACCCCTTGTTGCTCCATATTCGTTCCAAGTGCTCCAAAACTCTTCCAATTGCTCCAAACTCCTTCCAGGTTCTCCAAACCCCCTTGTACATGATCTGTTCCTTTGGCACTTGATCAGTTCCTTTGTTTGATGATCCATTCCACTCTTAGAAGATCTGATCCTTTGTCACATGCTCCATGAACCCCAAGTGCTCCATTGAGGTCCAAGTGCTCCAAATGCTTCATGAACATGATCCAAATTGTAACAGCCCAAAATCTCAAGTATTGTTAAATTGCATTTTAGGGTGTTTTAAAGGGGGGGACTCGGCGAGTTGGAGCCAGACTCGCCGAGTAGGGTCGCAGATTTGGTCGCGGGTTCGCGACTGGACTCGACGAGTCCAGATATGGACTCGACGAGTCGACGCTGTTCAGCGGAAACCCTAGCCGTTTCGTATTGGGTCGTATATAAGGGACCTTATGCCATCATTGTTCGCCTTTTGGCCGACTGAGAAGGATCCTAAACCGGTTGTGGGCATCCAGAACAAGGATTGAAGATCATTGGTGATTTGAGGAAGTTATTGTTCAAGAAGGAGAAGGTTTTGGCTAATGGGGCTGTAAGGGAATCACGTTTTGAGTCTTGGGGACACTGAGAGTGCATGATTCAGGTAACCTTTCGGATTATTTACTGCTATGTGAATGTGTGCACGGATTTAGGGTTTGTGAAACCCATTTGGAGATTAGATGGATTGTTGTGTCGTTATCCAATGTTTATAACCTTGTATTAGGACCCTTAGAGGTCCAGAGGGTCCCATGTTTGTATATTCGGGAATATATGTATCTCAGGAAGCAGTTCGATCGACTGCATGGCGTGGACTCGCCGAGTCGGATGATCAGACTCGGCGAGTAGCTTGAAGGTTCACTAGGACTCGCCGAGTTGGTTCTTCAGACTCGGCGAGTAGAGTCGGGGTGGCCCCGCGATTCTTCCAGGAGTAACTCGTCGAGTCAAAGAGGATACTCGACGAGTAGAAGGGGACTCGTAGAGGATTGAAGGACGACCAGACTCGCCGAGTCGCCAGGGAACTCGCCGAGTCCAGTCGAGCTGACAACGGGCTGTTGACCAGAGTTGACCGGTGTGATTTCTTAGGGTCAGTTAACGTGGAAGATAGAAGTATTACTAAGGGATATATGGTGTTACAGGGAGCTTGTAGCTCGGAGGATCAAGTGCAAGGGATTTCAGGAGTTGCTATCTTCCAGTGTCCGCGAGGTGAGTCTTCTCACTATACTTCACCCGGAAGGGTTTGACTGTTAGACCGGAAGGTCGTGTGTGTTATATTCATACTATGTCTAGAGAGGTAGATGCTTTATATGTGATGTGTGCTTATATGCGATATATATTATGTGGATCGAAAGATCCGGGCCGGAAGGCAATGTTATGTGGATCGAAAGATCCGGGCCGGAAGGCATGTTATGTGGATCGAAAGATCCGGGCCGGAAGGCAATGTTATGTGGACCGAAAGGTCCGGGCCGGATGGCGTATGTGCGTAAGGTATATTGGGGAACTCACTAAGCTTCGTGCTTACGTTGTTTATGTTATGTTGTTTCAGGATCTTACAGTAACGCGGGATGGCAACGGTTCGATTGTACACACCGAAGAAAGAGTTGTGTTTTGGAAGATCCTGGTCTTCTATTATAACGAAAATGAAATTATGTTTGGCAATTTGAATGTGAATAAGATTTTAAACAAGTGTTTTAATATTAATTTGATTATTTAAATGAAAATTTTGTTTTTTTGGAAATCACGGTGTTACAAATTGGTATCAGAGCCTTGGTTTGAGGGATTCGGACGCGCCTACAGGTGAGTCTGGACTCAAACTGAGGAATTAAGAAAAGGTTTTCAAATAAATAGTTTTCTAAAAGTGAATAAGAGTTCAAAGAGAAAGCAAGAAAGAGCAGTGTGTACAATCAGCCAGAGCCAAACGGTGATTTCCCAAAATACCCTACTTTTGTATTATGAAATATCTATTATGCACTTTATGAGACATTATCGCATGCTAGAGACAGGCTAGGTATTTCACATCTTAGGACTAGGGTGACCTGATTTGTGATGCCTTAGTCTAGGGTTTGCTGTTATATGTGCGTTATGCTTTTGTGTGTATGTGATGAGTGAGGGTATCTAGTTAGAACGCACGAGGGGTAGAGCTACGGAGTACAGTGGTACTTCCGAGGATGAGCCGAGAAGGTGGAGCTATCACAGCTAAGGAGTCCTATGTATGCTTCGATGCTCGAATGCTGCTTGCTTCGTGCTTTGTGGAGTTCTCGATGATGGGAGACAGCTACTAAGTGAGTATGACGATACTCAGGAGGTAGATGTTTGGCATCATCAGGAGCTCTTCAGCAGCTGATAGCAAAGAAGTGGGAGGACGGCGGAATGGGCTAGAGATTAAACCTAGCCAAGATGGGTGCGCGGGTAGAGTAGAGGATTTCGCTGGGGAGCGAGCATGCAAGATGGGATTGGTGAAAAAGAGCAGGTCGATCAGCTATTTAGGAACTCTGGGATGGTCCGTGTGGAAAGTATGGGTAGATGTGGCAGGTAGTATGGGCCCGTACTACTGAAAGCAGAGGACCCATACTTGATACAGGGAGCATCCTAAAGGTCCTAAGGAACAGATTGAGGGGTGATGTTATGGTTCGGATACCATACATCGGAGCGGATACAGAGTGATGTTATGGTCCGGGCACCATACATCTGAATAGATTGAGATAGATGTTGTAGTCCGAGTGCTATACGTTGGAGCAGCTTGGGGAGTGGTGCTATGGTTCAGGTACCACACACCGAAGCAGGTTGAGGAGGGATGTCATGGGATGAGTACCATGGTTTGTAGTGGATGATGCTTGTGGCTATCTTGTTACCCGGTTATGACCGATGAGGTAGAGTTTGGACGCTATGGGTTTCAAGCCTGTAGACCATGATTGAGTACGGAGAGGCGTTCCTCGAGGGGAAAAGTGAGTGCCTATCCGAGTATTTTGGTAAGAGTCAAGACAGGGGAAAATTTCAGTTGAGTTGAGCAATCAGACGACAGAGGAGAGGTCACCTTTTGGGTGAGTAGTGTCATTTATGCTCGTGTGCAAGACGCGAGAGGTCGGGTGTTTCAGTTCCGGATTTGGGAGTACACCCTGCAGGTAGTTATCGATAATGACTTTCCTCAGAGCATCAGGTAGCGGGTGTACCGCGAGACAGAGATTTACCGTGAACAGACAGTCAGTTGGGGCTGAGGTAGCCGAGAACCACACCACACCTAATTGAGAATAATAGGTTGGGTTATAGTGGTAGCAGTGAAGAGTTCAGACGAGTTTTGCAGTGCGGAGAGTTGTCGTCTATGTTGAGAGTAAGTCCCTGTTCTTGGGACAAATCCGGCGTTGGATACGGATTGATGAGTTGAGATGAGAGGGACGATGATGCTGCGGTGCATTCTTCTGGCCAGATATGTTATCGAGCAGTGCAGGTGCTTAGTATTAGATCAGTATGGGATTTGGAACGATTAGAGGCAGCCGTGATGAGAAGTTCTTGAAGAATTAGCTAAAGGTTCAGAGTATAGGGATTGATTGACTTTATAAGGGGAGGGACTATCGGGTGTTGCACAGCACTTTGCTGGGGCAGGTACGATTTCGCTGGTGAAAGATAGTCGTGGGTTGATTGTATACTAATTAATTGGTGTTGGTCGAACCCTAGTGGGGGAGAACCGGGTGCAGTATGTAAGAAAGCAAGAATTGTCAGGAGTAGTAATAAGTGGAGTATAGAGATGCAGTAGGGAAGCATGAGACCATAGGTGTCGATGATCGAGTAAAAGGGGTTACATCGGAGCTTGCGGGTCTGGTGGTGCATGCCGCAAGTGCGGAAAGGAGGGGCACTGTGCACGGGATGGTTGGCAGTCAGTGCCAATTCGGGATTTGAGGAGGACAGGATGGAGCAGAGCCCCAGAGGGCTCAGGGTCGTGTTTATCTGCGTGCGACAGAGGGAGACGGAGCAGTGCCGGAGACAGCTGCGGGTATGATGTTTTCAGGATGTCTTAATTGTCTTGCATTGATTTGGCGTATTGTCTGTGCTGGTATCTTGTATGGATTTCGTTGCGGTATTCGTTGTTTCGCGGGTCTGGCATGGTGATGGATTGGTGTTCCAGGTTTTCGCTTTGGCATTCGTTGTTCCCTGATGATTGAGTATGGTTATAATTGGTGTTTTAGTGTCAGTAGTCTTGTGCGGTTTTCGATGTGGTGTTCATCCCTTGGGCAGATTGTGGGTTTGGTTATGGGTTATTGTCGCGGATTCCTTTGGTTATCGTCCGTGGAGGTTGTTAGGGGAGATGCGGCACTGGGTTGATTGTCGGGTAGCATCTACAGTCGTGGAGTGGATGATTGAAGGACTAGATTCTTGTGAGTGGGTTGATCAGGGAGGATGTGTGTTTTGCTGAGGGTTGCTTGTGCTTGTGGGAAGCAGTCAGCGTGTAATCGTTCTCTTTGTACAGGATTGTTCTGTAAGGTCGTTAATGACGATCGGTGGCAGTTAGTCAGTGTTTTAGTGGGGGAGAATTAGAAAATTCTCCGGGAGATCGATGAGTATGTGAGGGTGCTTAGCTGTTGGGATTCAGCAGTGGTTGTCAGCGCATAGTATAGGCCGACGAGAGTGAGCGTCGGGTATGCGGGGCGGGATACAGACCTAGGGCATTCTATTGTGGAGACCTGAGAGAAGGTCAGGATCAAGCTTGAGTAAGTGACCGGGGCTATGTGATCAGAGTATTGGTATGTTTGAGATACGTGATGGGTTGTACTGCATTAATCCCACGGGATTATGTTGTGCATGTTTCTAGAGCTGGAACTGGAAGGTTCCAGAGTTAGAACCTGAGGGTTCGCAGAGTTGGGTGTACGGACCCACAGAGATATAGCCTCGAGTGGCTAGTATGTGTTATGAGAGTCGGTCCAGTCATACTGGAGACTCTGTTGGTATTGCTGGATCAGTTGAGATTGCGGATGGTGCATGTGCAGTGTGATTACATTGGAAGGTCGGGCCCTGGGGTTAGTGATCTTGTTTAGCTGAGGCAGTGATCTTAATGAGTGGAGAGAGTGCATGAGATTGAGAGCCCTGCAATGAGAACCAGAGTATGTGGATAGCGGTTATGCAAAAAGGGTGGTGTCGCTTGGGGCGAGCACCGTGGCACCGGTTGGAGTGGCATTATGGCCAAGAGGGTTCCTTGGAAAAAGGAAAAGAGGAAGGTGTGTGACTCCGAAGGGGTGCAAGTTCACGAAAGTGAAATTTGCAGAGCAGGGTTATGGTTAGAGTATTTCAAGTTTGGTTTCGAGCATCATGTATGCGGCAATGAAGTAGGAACCATACGGGTTGGGATGACTGACGAGACTCAGAAAGGATGCAAGAGAATAGAGAATCTTGAATTCTCAGTGTGATTCTGATCAGGGTATAGGACGGATATTAGTGGTTCTCCTTGGGAGATGTTCGAGGATATCATCAGTGTACCGGGTTTTTCAACCTGCGGGTGTTGGGACTAGTTCAGTATGTGTATGTGATGGCAAGAGGGAACTTGTGAAAGTTGATCTGAGGGGGAGAATGGATCTCTCAGTCGGTCCGGAATGGGCAAAGTGGGCCTTGGGTAATTTCCGATTACAGAGAGTGATGAGCAGTTCAGTGTTCGTGCTTTAGTTGACAGAGCAGACTCAGCAGGTTAAAGAGAGTTAGTAATCGTCTAGAGTTAACCGGAAGGTTATGCAGGCAGGCACCGTTACGAGCATGAGATTCTGGTCGGCGACTTCGTAATTCTGACGGGGTGTTTGGATTTAGGAAGAGGGGTAAATGGGGGGCCCCGGTATGTTGGGTCTTTTTGTGAAGGTACGAAGGTAGGAAGGGTGACCTATTGTTGGAGCTGTCAACGGAATTGGGACGGATCCATGACGCTTGTATGTATCGCAATTGAAGAGGTGTAGAGCGGATGAGTCAGCAGTGGTTCTACTTGAGAACGATTAGGTGGATGCGAGCCTGTGTTACGTCGAGAGGCCAGTGGCCGTCGGAGATCGGAAGATCAAGGTTCTGAGGAACAAGGAGGTACCTCTGGTATTGGTTCAGTAGCGGCCTCGAGAGAGATCGGTAGTGTCTAGGGAAGCCGAATCGTGAGATGCGGGAGCAGCAGCCAGAACTATTTTCAGAGTGAGACTTCGAGGGCGAAGTCTAATTCAAGTGGGGGAGAATTGTAACAGCCCAAAATCTCAAGTATTGTTAAATTGCATTTTAGGGTGTTTTAAAGGGGGGGACTCGGCGAGTTGGAGCCAGACTCGCCGAGTAGGGTCGCAGATTTGGTCGCGGGTTCGCGACTGGACTCGACGAGTCCAGATATGGACTCGGCGAGTCGACGCTGTTCAGCGGAAACCCTAGCCGTTTCGTATTGGGTCGTATATAAGGGACCTTATGCCGTCATTGTTCGCCTTTTGGCCGACTGAGAAGGATCCTAAACCGGTTGTGGGCATCCAGAACAAGGATTGAAGATCATTGGTGATTTGAGGAAGTTATTGTTCAAGAAGGAGAAGGTTTTGGCTAATGGGGCTGTAAGGGAATCACGTTTTGAGTCTTGGGGACACTGAGAGTGCATGATTCAGGTAACCTTTCGGATTATTTACTGCTATGTGAATGTGTGCACGGATTTAGGGTTTGTGAAACCCATTTGGAGATTAGATGGATTGTTGTGTCGTTATCCAATGTTTATAACCTTGTATTAGGACCCTTAGAGGTCCAGAGGGTCCCATGTTTGTATATTCGGGAATATATGTATCTCAGGAAGCAGTTCGATCGACTGCATGGCGTGGACTCGCCGAGTCGGATGATCAGACTCGGCGAGTAGCTTGAAGGTTCACTGGGACTCACCGAGTTGGTTCTTCAGACTCGGCGAGTAGAGTCGGGGTGGCCCCGCGATTCTTCCAGGAGTAACTCGTCGAGTCAAAGAGGATACTCGACGAGTAGAAGGGGACTCGTAGAGGATTGAAGGACGACCAGACTCGCCGAGTCGCCAGGGAACTCGCCGAGTCCAGTCGAGCTGACAACGGGCTGTTGACCAGAGTTGACCGATGTGATTTCTTAGGGTCAGTTAACGTGGAAGATAGAAGTATTACTAAGGGATATATGGTGTTACAGGGAGCTTGTAGCTCGGAGGATCAAGTGCAAGGGATTTCAGGAGTTGCTATCTTCCAGTGTCCGCGAGGTGAGTCTTCTCACTATACTTCACCCGGAAGGGTTTGACTGTTAGACCGGAAGGTCGTGTGTGTTATATTCATACTATGTCTAGAGAGGTAGATGCTTTATATGTGATGTGTGCTTATATGCGATATATATTATGTGGATCGAAAGATCCGGGCCGGAAGGCAATGTTATGTGGATCGAAAGATCCGGGCCGGAAGGCATGTTATGTGGATCGAAAGATCCGGGCCGGAAGGCAATGTTATGTGGACCGAAAGGTCCGGGCCGGATGGCGTATGTGCGTAAGGTATATTGGGGAACTCACTAAGCTTCGTGCTTACGTTGTTTATGTTATGTTGTTTCAGGATCTTACAGTAACGCGGGATGGCAACGGTTCGATTGTACACACCGAAGAAAGAGTTGTGTTTTGGAAGATCCTGGTCTTCTATTATAACGAAAATGAAATTATGTTTTGCAATTTGAATGTGAATAAGATTTTAAACAAGTGTTTTAATATTAATTTGATTATTTAAATGAAAATTTTGTTTTTTTGGAAATCACGGTGTTACACAAATGCTCCAAATGCTCGAGTCACATTTAACAATATCCATCTTGACTTGAGCATCCTCTCAACTCCACCTCAAACAAGAACTTCCTCTCCATTCCTGCAATTTGTCCCTGAAGGGACCTACCTCCTGCGAACATCGCAAGTCCAACAAGAGCTTAAACTTCTCCGAGGCAACGAATTTGTCAACATATCTGCTGGGTTGACCCTAGTATGAATCTTCAATATTGAAAACTTGTCTCCTTCAAGAATATACCGAGTAAAATTCAGCCTGACATCAATGAGCTTCATCTTCTCATGATACATAGGAATCTTTGCAAGACTCAAAGAACTTTAATTGTCACAATAAAAGACATGTTTCTCCACCTTCAGAACAAGACTCTGAATAAGTCCTTTCAACCATATTTCCTCCTTTATTCCTTCCGTTATGGACATATACTCAGATTCAGTTGTAGACAAAGCAACTGTATCTTGTAACGTTGACTTTTAACTGATGACACATTCGAATAAAGTGAATATTTAGCATGTCCACGACCTATGCTTCAACAAGTCACCACCATAACCAGAGTCAGCATATCCCACCAAGTCACTCTTCATATTTGCTCCATACACCAGGAAAACATTCATCGTTCCCTTCAAGTATCGCAAGATCCACTTTATAGCTTTCCAATAAGTCTTCCCTGGATTACTCATAAACCTGCTAACCACACTAACTACATGAGCGAAACTAGGTCTGGTACAAACCATAGCATACATGAGACTTCCAACAACACTAGAGTATGAAACCCTGCTCATGTACTTCCTTTCTTCATTATTAGTGGGTATAGTGCTTGGACCAAGTTTAAAGTGAGCCGCCAAAGGAGTTCCACCTGGATTGAACTGATCACAGCTGAAGGATTGTAGAACTTTCTCAACGTACCTCTATTGAGAAATACACAACCTCCTTACTTTTCTATCCCTTTGTATCTCCATCTCCAGTATCTTCTTTGCTGCTCCTAAATCCTTCATCTCAAACTCATTCATCAAGGTTGCATTTAGGTCATTTACTCCATCCATGTCTTTGGTTGCGATGAGCATATCATCAACATACAACAACAAATATATGTAGGAATCTGGTGACAATTCCTTTGAGTAAACACAATTGTGAAACTGGTACCGAGTGTAGCCATTTGAGATCATGAATAAATCATGTAACATTCCGTTAAAAGATTAAGTAATTAAATAATAAACTCTGAACCCCGAGATATAAATTCATATATTATATTATTTTAAAATGGCCCTAAAATCCATAATATTTAGCGGGGTGTTGGGTTTGGGGAGCCAAATGACATAATTTAGACTATCGGGGGTTAAAGTGTAAGTTCTGGATTGGTTTTGTATAGATTTACAGAAGTCAGGGGGTGTTTGGTAATTATTGGACTTAGATTGAAAGGATTTTGTAATGTTGAGGGTTAAGCGGTAACTTCTGGGACTTGAATTGTGATGAATCTTAAATGTTGGGGGCTGTTTTGTAAATTGTAGCCTTGATTTGAAAAAGATCTTATGAGGAGGGACCAAATACGTAAAATGTGAATAAGTTTGGATGGGGCACAGATTTGAACCCGGTGGTCTTCCCTCCTGTCATAAGGTCGTCATTTCCTAACCCTAACCCTAACTTTTCACTAGCCGCCACCATGAGGGAACCTTCTCAGCCGCCGCCTGTAGACCGAGGCCAAACGCCACCAGGTCTGTTGCTACCAGTTGTCGAGCGCCACCATCCACAACCTCATTGTCGGACGTCGCGGGCAGCCGGAAGAGCACTGATACTGAAGTTTTGGAGCTGTGGTCAGCGAGTTGTAGGGCGTGAGCAACCAGGAAGTTTCCGGTAGGCCTAAGCGCCACTTCTCTCTCCTCCCGTCGTCCCTCTTGGTAGTTGACGTTGTGAACGTCATTGCTGCCGCTGGAGGCTTTCACGCTACTGTGGTCGTCAACTGTGGCGATGTCAACCACCAAGAAGGACGCTCTATTATTTATGTGGTGTCGGTGTTCGTGTGATTGTTTGAGCCATATTTGGTCTGAAAAACTAAGGAAGACCCGCCACCACCACCATAAGGTGGTGGCTACCATCTCTTTTTCCGACACCAGCCACCATGAAGGGTGGCTATATGCGTGAATTAGTGTGAGTAGGAATGTAGTCCATGAGTTTAATGCTGTATGGATCTCTCTTGTCCAGGAAACGGAAGGAAACTCATCACCACCACCGTGAAGTGGTGGCTGCCACTTGCTGTCGCCATTCCGCCACTGCTAGCCACCATCTATGGTGGCTCTGGACTTTCGGGTGTGTTTGGATTGATTTTTGGAGTGCTTTTGGTGTTGCTTTGGCCCAAGATCATAACCACCACCATCGTGAAGGGGTGGCTGCCGTAGTGAACCACCACTGCCCGAGGTGGGAGTGGGTGGTACCCGGCTTGATTAGACTCTAATTAATGTAAAAACTTAACTATTAGATTAATTGATTTTGTGAATTGGTTGGAAAATCTAATTAGGGTTTATAAAACCCTAATTTTGGAAATGTGTATTTTGGATTTGTCGGGACCCACGTTTGGACCGTTGGATTTGGAAATTTGAATTATGCCTGACCACGTTGTGATTTTGGTTTGGTGGAGTATTGGACTTAATGGATTAAGTCCTTAATGGATCAAGTCCTTCATGGGTTAAGCAGGAACACTTAACCCTAATCGTCATTTTATGTGAAAAACCCTAATTAGGTTTGGGTTCTTATTGGGCCATTTCTTGGACTAACTTGTGGTGGGCCTTCGTGGGCCAAATGGGGAACATGTTTATGGACTAAGGAAATTATTGGGATTTAGGATAAAGACCATTGGAGAGGCTTGGGCCCAATTTGGAAAATTGGGCCATAATTGGGCCTTGATGGTTATGAGATATTGGACCATTGGAATGCCAAATGTTTGGACTAGAATAAATGGTTGGGCCTTAGGGTAAGACCATGTAGAGGTTTGGGCCCAATTTGGAAAATTGGGCCATATGTTGGGCTATGGTTGATTATTGGGCTTTTGGGCCTTCAGAGTGTGAGTTTGGGATATGATTTTGAATCAAGCTAGGTTGGGGGTAAAGTAACCTTTTACCCCAAGCATGTACTTATGGTTATGTATTGGAACTCAATTATTAATTGGGTGTTGTTTTGATGTTGACAGTTCGGGAATCTATCAACCAATAGCTAGAGTTTTATCCACGGGACTTCGGCAATGTGAGGTGAGTCTCCTCACCATACCAATGGGTCGAAGACACCAAGGCTGGCCCATTTTATGATATGTGGTACACCAGTTGATATAGTGTTATGTGGCATGATAGCTAGTTATATGTTAGGAGGTATGCTAGTTGTATATGTGTTATACTTGTATGGAAGACCATGGGAGAGCCCATAGTACTTGGATGTAAGACCATGTCGAGAGCCCATGGCTTTCCTATTAAAGACCATGGGGGAGCCCATGGTATATGGATGTAAGACCATGTGGGGGAGCCCATGGCTTTTCAGGTCAAGACCATGGAGGGAGCCCATGGCACTTGGATGTAAGACCATGTAGGGAGCCCATGGCTTTCCTATTAAAGACCATGGGGGGAGCCCATGGCACTTAGGTGTAATACCATGTAGGGATCCCATGGCATCTTGGAGTAAGACCCTGGGGGGAGCCCACGACATCCTTATATGTTTATATGCATGGCTTATGTGATTGATATGGTTTATGTAGTTGTTATAGCTGATATGGATTATGTGGTGATGTGGATTGTGTGGGGATGCTCTGGGGAACTCACTAAGATTCGTGCTTATAGTTTTGTTATGGTTTCAGGTATCATCGGTTTGGAAAGGAAAGGCCCGACTTGATTGTAGTGCACACACTGTGTTTTCCGCATTATGTGATTTTGGGACGTAACACTGATATCTGTTTTGATTAAGCAATATTTTTGGAATGCTTGGATTTAAAAGATAACTGTCTTTTTACTATAATAAAAATGAAATTATTACCTCTAATTTTTGGGTCGTTACAAATCAAATCTCTTGTGCCATTTTCATGGAGACTGCTTCAAACCATACAGGGATTTCTTTAGCAAACATACATGGTCCTTCTTAGCATCAAGGAACCCTTCTGGATGGGACATATAAATCTTATCTTCTAAATTTACATGAAGAAATGCAGTTTTCACATCAAGCTGTTCAAGCTCCAAATCAAATTCACTCACCATGGGCAAAAGAACTCGAATTATGTTGTGCTTCATGACCGGTGAGAACACCTCGTGATAATCAATTCCTTTTTTATGAGAGACCCCTTTTGCCACCAACCTTTCCTTAAACCTACCAGGTTCAACTCCTGGTATCCCTTCCTTCTTCTTAAAGATCCACTTTTATCACACTGGCTTTGCTCCCTTTGGTAATCGAAGAAGATCACATGTTTCATTCATTTCTAGATATTGCATTTCTTCATTCATAGCCATAAACCAGTCATTTTTTTCTTTACTCGCCACAACATATTTATACGATTGAGGTTCCTCAGTGTCAATGTCTTCTCTAGTTGCTAAAGCAAAAGCAATGGAGTCAAGTTCACCTGAATTTACACATCCCACATATCTGTCAGGTTGTTGAATAACCCTCTTCGATCTTCTCCTTGCTATATATTAAGAC
This sequence comes from Lactuca sativa, assembly GCF_002870075.4. Classification (NCBI taxonomy): domain Eukaryota; kingdom Viridiplantae; phylum Streptophyta; class Magnoliopsida; order Asterales; family Asteraceae; genus Lactuca; species Lactuca sativa. Next base: position 20,138,578 of record NC_056624.2, read on the forward strand.
CCATCATCTTTCCCAGCATCAACACCACTGGACAAAGATCCCATGTGTTGCTCTTGGGTTTCATCTTGTCCAGGTTGTTCACTGTCGCCTTGATCTTTGTCACTTCTCACAACTCTGTCTGGAGTTTGAGATGCAAACTCCACCTTCTGGCTAGCACCCTGATCTTTGTTCCCTACTTGACTTGTTTCACCTCCTCCCTGGTTACCCATGGTAGATTCATCAAAGGTCACATCTATGCTCATGATAAATTTAGGAGTTCTTCCTTCTTCTTTAAACGTAATAGATAACCTTTTACTCCTGTCGCATATCCTAGAAATATGCACTTCATTTCCCTTGGCTCAAGTTTACCATCATTCACATGAGCATATGCGGGGCATCCATATATACATAAACTAGAATAGTCAGAGGTTTCCCAGACCATACCTCTTGAGGAGTCTTCAAGTATATTGCAGTTGACGGTGATCTATTCACCAGATAACATGCAACGTTAACTGCTTCCTCCTAGAATTGCTTGTATAAGTTAGAAAATATCTGCATGCACTTTGCATCCTTCATGAGTGTTTGGTTCATACGTTCTGCCATTCCATTTTGCTGTAGTGTGTGTCGTATAGTGCGGTGCCTCACTATACCTTCTGCCTTGCAAAAATTATCAAATGGAGCATTACAGAACTCCAACCCATTGTCAGTCGTCAGAGTCTTGACCTGTTTTCCAGTCTTTTTATCAACCATGGTCTTCCACTCCTTGAACTTCCCAAACACCTCATCCTTCATCTTCAGAAAGTACAACCAAACCTTCCTAGAATAGTCATCAATGAACGTCACAAAGTATGAGCATCCTCCTTGAGACTTCACTGGTGCAGGACACCATAGATTTGAATGGACATACTCTAGCATTTCCTTTCTTATGTGGTAACCGGTACCGAACTTCACTTTGCGATGGTTTCCCTTGACGCAAGCTTCACAAAACTTTATCTTTCCAGTAGTCTCTCCACCAAGCAGTCCCTGTTTACTTAGAACTGACATGCCCTTCTCACTCGTGTGCCCCAACCTACGATGCCACAACTCTGTCTTGTCATCACCTTCATTTAAGGATTGGGAGATAGCCATCGTTTCCATAACGATACTTCCTTCTAGGATATAGATCCCTCCATGATTCATATTCCCTTTCATTATAACCAAAGAGCCTTTGGTCACTTTGACCCAGTCGCCATCACTAGCGTACCTCATCCCATTCTTATCTAATGTGCCAAGAGAAATTAGATTCTTCCGAAGTTCTGGAACGTACTAGCAATCTAACTTCCTGACCATGCCAAGAGAAATGATATTCTTCCAGTGCCGCCGCACATACTTGTTGAACCAGAAGATCACTCATCTTCACCTTCAACAAAGTGAAGTCTTTTGACCCATTGAACTTCTCCAAATCAAACTTGTGAGTAGACAACTTCAATCACAGAAATACAAACCGCAGCTCTGATACCTCTTGTTAGGAAGTAAATCGGATAACTAGCAAAACAAAAAGCACAAAAGACACAGTATTTACGTGGTTCGGTCAAGATGACCTACATCCACGGGCAAGAGGGGAGTATTCTTTATTTTAGAGCTCTCAATATAGAGGTTACAAGTACAATTACATAGAGATTTTCCTATCACTCTAGAATTCCAGATACTAAAAGACCTAGCATGCATCTCTATTTATACTTGAGGGATCATACCTAAAACCATAATGGTCCAAGCCCATTAGCCCGTAGGCCTATGAAGGGTGTCAAACAATCATAATCCGCCATGTAACATCTTCTAGAACATTCTTGAGCATTATCATCTCTAGGCATACTTAGATCAACATGGCACAGCAAAGGAATCAATATGGCGCATCATGTGCCAAGATGGTCCATGATGGCACAATAGCTTCTTCATGGCGCAACAACAACCTTAGTTGGCGCAACATGGATCTAAAAGGCACAAGAGCATCAAGTATGACGCACAACATCAATCTTGGAGCAACAACATCACCATTAACAACATGCACATGCATGGCTTAGCTGGCCATGCATGGCTCAACAAGAAAACAAGATGGAGCAAGAGGAGAACAAGATGGAACAAGAGCATCCCTCTTGACCCATCTCTTCATCATGTGGCACAACAAGGACCCCTTGTTGCTCCATATTCGTTCCTAATGCTCCAAAACTCTTCCAAGTGCTCCAAACTCCTTCCAGGTGCTCCAAATCCCCTTGTACACGATCCATTCCTTTGGCACTTGATCAATTCCTTTGTCTGATGATCCATTCCACTCTTAGAAGATCCTTTCCTTTATCACATGCTCCATGAACCCCAAGTGCCCCATTGAGGTCCAAGTGATCCAAATGCTTCATGAATATGATCCAAATGCTCCAGGTGATCGAGTCACATTTAACACTAACTTATTAAATTCACATACGAAAGTTGTTATTTACATGAAACCACAAATTAATAACATTCTCAGTATTTAATTTAACTATGGAATCTCTTATTCCACCATTACACTGCAAATTCTCAAAAACACCCCATTGAAAGGGTTTAGAGTTCAAATTTTTCAAGAACACTCTTCAAATTATATGCCATATTCCTAAATCATTTAATACATCACTAGGTGTTGTCAAGTGCATAAAACATGTTGTAACTTAATCGAATCCCATACCATGCCCTCAACAATAAGTGGATTGTCCAATTTCGTTGCAAAATTCCCAAAGGCCTTATGGCCAAGTATTCCATAAATTCAACTCAATATCATTAGTTTTCATGTTTTTGCATTTAAAACATATTATCAATATTAAATCATGTTTATGAGTATCATATAATCATCAAACGCTAACATACCAATGATTCCATTGTTTTCATCCCAATTTCCATAAACCATCTAAACCCATGTTTATACTTGATTTTACCACCATGGATGAATTTCAGCATTCCAATTGGGTTTCCTTGGGTTCATGGATACTTTTACCCAAATCATCAAAAGGATGATTGAATTGAGATTCGAATCATGGAAACCACTAAAGGGAGGTTATAAAGCCAAAACCCTAATCATTCAATCACATAAAACTTGACATTACAGTTAAAACACTTCATAAATTCAAATTTCTAGGTTGAATAAAAGAGAAGTTATACCTTACAAGCCTTGATTCCTTCTTATTTGCTTAATTCCTCACTTGGAACAAACCCTAGAAGCTCTTGAGATTAAAATTGCCATTATAGGCGGTTGTAAGAAGCACAATCATGTTTTTCTCCAGACGAGGGAATGGATGCATCTTATTTCTCCAAAGTTTACAATTTGGTCCCCCAAGCTTGCTGGTTTTGGCCAAAACCCATCAATACTTAATGGTTGTGATTTTAATTTAAGTTTTGAAATAACATGTCATTCTCCATCCATTATATAGTTTTTGTAGTTCCTTCGATTAATTGACTTAACCCTATGGTCAACTTACTTTTCCAACTTGACACTTTTCGCCTTTTAACTTTAAAATGTTGTTATTTTCTCTTCCATCTTTCTAAACTTCATATCGAATAATGATATGATTATCCCTTGATTACTTAACTATATAAATCATTTTTTATTTATTTACTTTATTAATTTAAGAACCTAGTCTTAAATTTTTGGATGTTACACATTTCTTTATTGTTCTTATCTCTTTCTCTCCATTTCTCTCTTCATTTATTAAAGCCTTAGTGACTTGGCATTAGCTTGACTTTAACAATTGTGTTTACCCGATCTTGGCATTGGCTCTACCGGGCCTTGGCCATATCCTTAAAGCCTTGGCTCTACCCGACCTTGAGCATGAGTGTGAAGGTTCTGGTTCCCCATTACCAAGCAACATGTTTTATAATACTTTCTAGTATTAATGTATAGTATGAGATTGTGATCATACAATCTAAAGTAAAAAAACATGTTGCTCCAAAACTTTAAAATTACGAGTATGCTTTCAATTTAAAATAATAATTAATAAGTTAAAAGATTATATCTAACAACGTAGTATATTAAATAATCAATGTGGAGTACTTTGACACATAGAACCATGGAATTAGACCTCCACAAAAAGACCGGTCTCGGACCGGACCCAAAAAAAGACCGAAACCGAACCAGTTTAAAACAAGACTAGACCGGAAAAATACCGGCCCGTTCCGAGACCGACTCAAGACCGGTCTAGACAAAAAGACCGGTCACCAAGCTTTATAAATATATAATTTTTGTGTTAATTATACAATTTTAAATCATAAATTATCTAACTTATTTCATATCTCTTTTATTAAACTTAAATTATCATTTTTAATAAATCTTAATTTATCATTTTGGTGTTAATCACATATTTGTTAATGAAAAATACTCGAAACCAAAACAAAAGAATCGAAAAATACCAAAACCAAACAAAAAAAAACTTGTAAATCAAACCGAAAAAGGCGGATGGAAAGACCGCAAGACCGGACCAAAAAAGACCGAGAGCGGTACGAAAAAGACCGGACCAAAAAAGACCGAGAGCGGTGCGAAAAAAGACCGGACCGAAAAAGACTGATCCGGAAAAGGACTGGATGGGAAAAAACCAACCGGGACCGGTCCTGAAAAGGACCGAACCGTCAAGACCGACCTCAAAAAGACTGAACCTTTTCAAAACCGATCCAAGACTAATCTAGGGTCGCCAATGTACAACTCTGCGTGGCATATAGATGGGTTTTTCTTAAAATTTTTGGGCTTGGTACAAATATGAAATGTAATCCAAAAATCTTCTAAATATTCCTGTATTTGTTATTTCACAAAAGGCTTACTACAAGTTGGGCTCATGGACTATGTTAGATAGTTTTCTGGTACTCGTTACTTTATTTATAACATATTATAATATATATTAAATAATACTACATAAATTATCGTATCACGTAAGAATATAGATTTATAGCTAATAATAACATTTAAAATTTTAATCGTCTCATCCGTTTTACTTTACTAAAAATTTCAAGTTCATTGATATCTACCCTAGAGGCCAAAAACTTCCTTTCTAATTATTTGCATTTATTTGTATTGGGCGTTATTTCACTATATCAAATTTTTTAACATGTGAAGCTCGAAAAGAATTGGGTCAGGATGGGTTAACTTAACTACATTTTTTTGTTCATTAGTTTAAATCCAGTAGCACAACTAGATTCCTACATAATATTACAAAAACGATACTATTAAAATAATAATTTGATCCTATTAAATAAGGAAATTTAGAACGGTAAGCATTTAAATACAATTTAAATGATTTTCGATATGTATGATTCGTTCAACTGATCACACATAGCCAACTTAACCAATTTGACACATTATAGAAACCGAAGTTCAAAATCTAACTTAAAATGCTACTTTTGCTATATATTTGTATATTAAAGGTGATTTATTGGTATTTTCAGCATGTCATTTTAGTATAATGATGTTTATAGATTAACAATGAAGTTCAAATCTTGATTTTATCTACAAATTAGGAGATATAGAGTGCATGTTTGTGTATATGAGTTTGATCTTGATACAATCAAATGAAAGAGGTCACGGGGGTTGTGTCCTCTCGCAAGGTCCTACGAGAAACGCCTATGGCGAGACTCTTTTAAGAATAATGCATGAAATGTCAATAGATAGATTAATACTAACTTTTGTGATTAGTGCTATGTAAAACTTGGATCTTATCGAAAATTACAATACAACGTTTCCAAATATTTCCAAATGTAAATCAAAATTCTAGAATTATGGATTTAATACATAATGACCCTTGTCATTTCCATTCTACTCCTCTTGGTAATAAAAAGTATGTGATCAGCTGTTTCCTAATGTAAGTTGAGGAGGGCATCCGAAAATTAACTTTATTCAGGAAATTTTTATGAAAAATATTATTTTTAGAATATATTTTCTATGATTATCCTTGAACTCTCATCCCTATTAAAGATAACATAATATTTAATGTTGATTAGCTTTTATCGTTGGTAATCAAAAGAATTCAAATTCTATATGTAATTCCTGATTTCTATCACCGGCTTGATTTGAAAATTTTCTTTAAAGGATTATTCTCATAATCTGGATTTGTGATATATTAAAGTACAAAGATAAGAAAAGTGAACACACGATCTTTCTAGTAGATTCAGAAAACCTCTTAATTTCCTAAACGATCTTGTTTCTCGGAAAGCCTAAGATGATTCGTATATTAGGTACCAATATGATTCACGCTAATTGTGTGAATATATCAATTTTCACACCATATGGTTCTATTTTCAAACATAACCACACTCTATTGAAACTAAAACTTTTTTGACTCGTTCAACAAATCAAATACTACATTCGTCTCGGATTTATTGTCCATATTTTACTTCTGAAATTTTTATTCTTTAACTTTGATCTTAAATATTTTTATTTGTGTTATAAATTATTGGATGAAATTTATAACAATAAAAAGTCATTTAAAACACAATCCATTCATATATTTTTCATCAAATATCATATATCAAAAACAAAATTATTTAAGATCAAAGTTAAAAATAAATACTTCAAAAATAAAAAATAGACAATAAATATAGGACAGAGAGAATAAAACTAAAAAAATTACAGTGATCATACTATGTTTGTTTTTGTTTGTAATATGCAATATATTTTACTATGTACAACATAATAATAATAATAATAATAATAATAATAATAATAATAATAATAAATCTTATCGATAATAATAACACGTGTATATTTAGTTATTATGCTTTATTTTTTTTTTGTTTTATTTGTGACAATATATTTTGTTTACATACTGTTATTATGTGTAACTTAAATATTAAATGTGTTGTTGTGTATAAAAAATTATGAACGCGTTTTCTTACATATAACGAAACATAAATGTGGCATTGATATGGGTTAAAATATATTAAATTTTACAACTTTTAGGTAAATATTATCGATAAAAAATATATGCTCTTTGAAAAAATATGTGTTCTATGATCAACCAAATTATATTAACTTAGAAAAGAATTTTAAAAACAAAGAAACTAACAAAGAAGAAATAGTCATGGTTGGTTTGTTTAACCAACCGACATAACTTTCAATTTATATCATCTATTAAAAAACCAAGAATACAATTGAAACAATACCTTATAAAAAGAACATCTTTTGTGTTTTATGTAACGTGAAAAGCAAAGAATTTTGAAATGTTGGGAAGACACATATTGTTGTTAAAATCTCATCATCCAAACATTGTCTCTATGGTGTATTAAGACCCACATTATCCGTCCAAGAAACGCATATGATCTAACCTTTTTAATATAGTAGCATCTTTTTCCAAAATTAAGGTCTCGACATCATGAAATCTCCTAAGGCCAACCGGTGTGGGTATAACGAATACGTCCGTGGTCTAGTTGGCCACGAACCACGGACGTGCACACCGTCCCGGTGGTTCGTGGTCGACCGTGGTCGTTGCAAAATGTGCTCGGGACAATGAAATGAAACGAGGATTGCTATTGGTCGAATATTTTGAGCCGTTGAACGGCTATTTTGTGGCCGTTCCTTTTTTTTTTTTTTTTTTTTTTCAAACTCAATTATAAAAACTCAATTACAAAACTCAATACCAAAACACATACACATACATATACATTCTACACTCAATTACACCTATGGATCCCTCGATAAATATGGAATTTTTAAAAAGTTTTGACTCGGATGACGACGTAGAATTCGTCGAGACATTCTTCAATGTTGTGCAACACGTTCACGCCGAAGAAAGTTCGAATGCAGCGCGTACAAGGATGGTCGTCAATCGTGATCGCCAAGCCGCACACGACTTATTGGTACGTGATTACTTTGCCGATAATTGTCTTTATAATGACGACTCGTTCGAACGTCATTTTCGTCTGAATAAGGCTATATTTTTACGTATTAGTAATGCTTTAGAATCTCGTTATGATTTTTTCAAACAAAAACCTGACGCTAGAGGAAGAATGGGTTTTAGTAGTATACAAAAATGTGCGGCTGCTCTTAGGTATTTGGGATACGGTATAGCATTTGATGCATCTGACGAATACTTGAAAATATCCGAGAGGACCGCGGTTGAATGTGTAGATTGGTTTTCTGCATGTGTTTATGAGGTTTTTCACGAAGAATATTTGCGTAAACCTACTCAACGTGATATTGAGAGATTATATTCGGCTCATGAAGAGAGGCATGGATTTCCCGGTATGCTTGGCAGTCTAGATTGTACGCATGTGGCTTGCGAAAAATGTCCAACTGCATGGCGTGGTCAGTTCACTCGAGGAGATATAGGTGAATCAACTATCATCCTAGAAGCTGTTGCATCTCAAGATTTGTGGATATGGCATGCCTTTTTTGGAGTAGCGGGGTCCAACAACGACCTTAATGTTCTTGGTCAGTCTCCACTTTTCAACGATATTTGGACCGACAAAGCACCTGATATGACGTTCACGGTAAATGGGCACGCGTACAAATATGGTTACTACCTTGGTGATGGGATATACCCGGATTATTCTACATTGATGAAGGCATACTCAATTCCTCGAAGTGAAAAAGCAAATGGTTTACAAAAAAACAGGAATCAGCGAGAAAGGATATCGAGAGGGCATTTAGAGTCCTTAAGCAAACATGGCATGTAGTGAAATATGCTACACGACTTTGGGATAAAGAAAGAATTAAGCGAATGGTCCTAGCATGTATTATAATGCATAATATGATTATTGAAAATGAAGGTCGAGCGATTTGCACGTATGATCCGAACGACGTTGTCGTTCCAATTGAGGAGTTCGTACCCGGAACGAATGCTTTTTGGAGCGAGTTGTCGAAATCCATAACAGTGAAACGTGTTTCAAACTTCGAGAAGATGTCGCGGAACATTTGTACCAACATAGCATGAACGACGATTAGGATTTTTATATGTATGTTTGTTCGTTTTCTTATTAATGTAATGTTTGTTTTCTAGATTAACTAAGTAATGTAGTTTAAAATTGTTATTTTATTTTTATAATTAATGAAAAAATAGTTTTAAAAAAATAAATGCTTTTTACTTTTAAAAATTGTAATTTTATTTTAATTTTTGGATTAAAAAAAAAGTAATGTTATTGTATTTTTGAATTAAAAAAAAGTTATTTTATTGTATTTTTGAATTAAAAAAAAATAAAAATAATGATGTGGAGTGGTGTGTTAGTGGTAAGTATCCCATGTTAGTGGTAATGGAATGTGGTGTTGATGTGGCACCCACCACATATGTGGTATGTGGTGGGTATAACGGATGGTCTAACCGACGATACTATGAATTCCTACATAAAATCATGATTGCACGTTCATCCAGAATATATATATATATATATATATATATATATATATATATATATATATATATATATATATATATATATATATATATATATATATATATATATATATATATATATATATATAACATTCATTATAATGTTTTTGTGCTGCTTCCCTTAGGTTTTGACGCTAAAATTCACTCCAGATGTCATTCATAAAAAACGATGGACCAAATTATTGTTTTTTTAATCCATTTCGATTGCAACAAACATTTGAAATTAGGCGAATGCATGCGCGTTATGCAGAAGCATCTATATAGTTGAAATCTTTACAAATATATGTTTTTTTTTAAATATAAAAATAATGTCGTTGTTAAATATCTATACTAATAAATAAAACCCATTTTCTGCCACATGTCATGTCCTCATTGATTTGGACACATCGCATTTTAATAGATTTTTAGAATTTATTTATTTCTACATGTAATTTTCTGATTTGTTCACATATCATAACTTATTTCGGTTATAATATTGAGATAAATAAATGTTTCCTTGAAAAAGAAATGATATATTTATAATGTAATAAATGTCATAATTAATTAGAGTTCTAAAATTGATATTGATATTAAATTTAATGTTTAAATATTGATATTAAATTTTTATTTTTAATAAACCCGTGTATTACACGGGTCTTACACCTAGTGATATAATAATTCATATACTTAGGTGATATAGTATATTGATTATTTCGAATTATATATATATATATATATATATATATATATATATATATATATATATATATATATTGAAACTGCATAATCTCAATTTTTTGAATGACATCTACCTACCGGTTACTCATGAATAAAATTAAATATAATATATGGTTTAATATTATTTATAGTTGTTGTTATTGTTAATTCATTTTTAAAATTTATTTGTTAACGTTTTAATTTCTATCAGTGTAATTATTTAAAACATCAAACAATTTTTTATTTTATTATAAAGGTAACAATATAATCATTTATATAGAGTTATTTTTAACTATTGTTATTGTAAGTTATTTTAATCTATTTATTTCAAAACTTTTAACGATTATAAAAATATATTTAAAAAATATTTTAGTGAATTGATATTACAATTTAGTTTCTGCATTTAGAACTACAATTTATCACTTTCACTATTCACAAAATATTCTTTAGGTGTTTTTAAGTGGAACTGAAATTTATATTGAAGTTGACCCTGTAATATTATATTTAAAAATTAACAATTTAAGTATTTTGTCCATACAGTTCAAAAGTTGCAGCTTTAAACTGATAATGGTTTATATACAACAACATATTAAATCTAATAAATTAAGTATAATATATTTAAAGTTAAAGACATAACTTTATAAGTAGAAGTAAGAGTATTATTTTTAATATTGAAATTTAGTTTAGTTTTTATTACACTTTAGGTTTGATACTTATTTATCCTTATTAACCAATTTATAATCATTATTAGAAAGACACTATAATTTATCACTTTTAACTATTTATAAAATATTCTTTGGGTTGTTTAATTTGAACTAAATTTTATATTTAAGTAGATCATGTAAGGTTATATTTAAATTAACAATTTAAGTATTTTATACAAATTGTTCAAAAGTTGTAGCTTTAAAATGATAATGGTTTACATACAACATATTAGACCTAATAAATTAAGTATAATATGTTAAAAGTAAACAAACTTTATAAGTAGAAGAAAATATATATTTTTTAATATTGTAATTTAGTTTATATATGATTACACTTTAGGTTTGATATTTATTTAACCTTATTAACCAACTTATAATAATTATTAGATAGAAATTGAAAAGTCATGGGAGTTTCAAATGAATGTGGTGAAAGGAAAAAATACATGGGAGTTTCAAATGAATATGGTTTAAGAAAAAATGCAAGCTTTATAAGTATATAATGCAATGATTGTATCCAAAAGACAACATCACCAACCCATATGACATCCTATTATCCTTCCATGCAAGGCATATGAACCAAACTTTTCAAGCTAGTAGCATATTTTTCCATAATTAAGGTCTCGACAATGAGAAATCTCGAGCCGATGCTACTATGAACTCGTACATAGAATCAAGATCAATATCACGTTCATCCATTTTGCAATTGTTCCAATAAATAGCAGTATATATATATATATATATATATATATATATATATATATATATATATATATATATATATATATATATATATATATATATGTTGTAAATCAAACTAATAGACACACAAGGAAACTGACAAATAATATTGAGAATTATATGTCGATTAGTTACAAATAATAAATCCAATTATTATTAATATGTTTACCAAGTTTTGTCCAGAAACCAGATTAATCTGTCTCGATTAGATCCGATTATAAGAAAGGTAGAATAAGAGTGTCATGTTATTGGACGAAATTAAAACAAGAAAAATATGTAAAACCAACCTGTTGACGGTTGATCTTGAACATGGAATAACAGCACGAATTGGACTCCTGTCCTTAAAGGTTTTTACTTCGCTTCTACTAGTTGTAAGCAATAGAGTAAAACCCCAGGATTTAATGCAGATCTATCGATTTTCCAATGACACTAGAAATCGATAAACACAAAGCAAATACTCGAAGAAAAAAGCAGAGAAAGGGAGAGAGCTTTGATTTTCGTGAGAGTCTAATACGACTCCTAGGGAGCTATATTTATAGGTATCGAAACCCTAGAAGACATGAAACGGGTCCTCATAGGTCGGCCCCTAGAAACCCTAGGGCGATGACTTGCTCTCCATGCAAACCGTATTTTGGGCTTTCCAGAAAATTCCGACTTGTCCTCCACAAAGTCAACGATGACCAACCATATGATTGGATCAGTCAAACCGTCTTTCCCAATACGTCGTGTGAAGTGAAAAGTGCACCTAAATCCCGCCATTTCACGCACTCGCGGCGTCGGCTAGTGCTAGTCTAGGCTAGGCGCGCGTGTGGGCTTGGCCCATTCCTTTGATCCACTAAAGCCTTTGAAGGCCTATCAAGGGAATAAACTTATAAACCCACAAAGGTTTCTTCCTCCCACCAATGTGGGATACAAAAGGAAATTGCCAACTTGCAATTCCTTTATATATATATATATATATATATATATATATATATATATATATATATATATATATATATATATATATATATATATATATATATATATATATATATAAGTTCCAACAATCCCCCACCCAGTTGGAATGTTTCCTTTCACTCAAAGAGAGGATGTTGCTTAGGTGTCACGAAGATTAAACCCTAGTTTAATGAGAACAAACAAGAAGAGACCGATTCAATCGTATCCTTATAGGTTTAAACCACGGACCTTAATGACCTCTTCGGTTTACCTCACACATTACAAGTTGTCTTTGCGTTCTGCCTGAGCGCTAATATGGCCATGCGCTATAAACCCTTTTCATGACCTTTTAGAAGACAAACCACTAATCTTCACTTGAGGCGGCACCACCTCTACATCATATATGCAAAAGTTTTACAACATCTTCGTTGCTTAGATGTCTCTAAAAATTTGTTAAGAGTCGTAACTCAACCTCGTTCTCGGCAACGAGATACTATCCTACCTTACATGGATCTATCATTTAATGATAGTACCTTCTATCGTTAGTGACGTCGTTGTTACCTTTTAAACTTGAGAATTAGGAACACTAATACCAAGTTGGGTTTCCATCACTAAGCGATTCTATTATGGTTTTAGACCCATGACTCTTGTGATAGATATAACCAAATCTCACGTCAGGGATTTGGTAAACGGATCTGCCAAGTTTTTACTTGTCTTGACATAGACAACGTTGATGGTACCAATTTCAGTTAGTTGTCTCACAAAATTGTGTCTCAGACCTAGATGTCTCGACTTCCCATTATATACCTCATTATATACTTTAGACAGTGTGGCCTCACTGTCACAATACATAGGTATAGAAGGCCTTGGAATATCCCATAGACGGATATCTATAAGTAAGTATTGAATCCACTCTACCTCTTTGCCCGCTGCTGCTAAGGAAATTAGCTCCACTTCCATCGTTGAATGAGCTATGCATATCTGTTTCTTGCTCGCCCGATAAATAGCACCATCAACTAGAGTATAAATCCAACCACTTGTTGATTTTAATCACTAGTGTGATCTATCTAGCTAGCATGAGAAAAACCTTCAAGTATTCCGTTAGATGACGAATATGTCAACTCAAAAATACTTGTCCTTTTCAGGTATTCTAGTACTCTATCCACTGCCTTCTAGTGCTCCGTCCCTAGATTAATAGTACACCAAATCAGTTTGCTTACAATGAATGCGATGTCAGGTCGAGTGCAATGTATAGCATACATCATGCTCCCAGTTGCACTTGCATATTCTAGTTGAGCCACTGCTCGTCCATAATTCACGTTAAGTTTCAAACTTGAATCAAAAGGAGTGTTGAATTCCTTAATATTCAAATGTTGAGGCTTTGTTAGAATTTTCTCTATATAACGAGATTAACTCAGAGGAATCTAACCGCCTGTCCTTTTCACCTTGATACCAAGAATTGTATCAACTTCACCAAGATCTTTCATCATAAAGTTCGAGGATACGTATTGTTGGATTAGGTGTCTAAGCTCATAATTGGTATGTACTTGACCCGATAGTAGCATGGTCCTTTTGGGTTGCCTTCACAATAGAAATTTGATAGGATGAATTATGGAGAAAGAGGTTAATTATAATTTATTAATATATTATAAGAATAATATATAAATTGAGAAATCATATTATTTAATTAGTATTGATCAGAAATTAATTTGGAATTAATTTGGTGATCAAAAGAGACTAACTAAATTACGGGGACTGATACTTAAAAGTTGGGTTTGTGGATCCTTAGGAAGGGGTGGATGAAATTCTATGTGCTACCCACATAGATTTCATCCAAGGAGGCCTTCTAGAAGGATCTACTAGACTGCTTAAGGCTTAAGTAATCAGATTAGGGTTTTACTTGAAACCCTAGCAACTCAGCTATATTAAGAAACCCCTGGATCCCTGAAATCGGCCAATGCTTCCAAGCAAAGAAACCTAGCCGATTTTTAGAGCCTCCTAACCTCTCTCATATTCTTCCAATTCTTACTTGTGTTTGTGACTCATTATACGTGCAACAATTGGGGCACTAAGCTCTTGAAGGTCAAGATCTACAAGCTACAAGGAAAAGGTATTCATCTAACTTTGCTTTTAGCTATGAATCTCAAAATTGTATGCTAGTTAGAATTTATGCTTTGAATAATCAAAATTGCATGTATAACTTGAGAAGAGCCTAGATCCAAAGCATTAGGGTTGCATGTGCACCATAGGAATGATGTAGTGCTAAAAACCCATCAGTGGTATCAGAGCTTAGGTTGTTTTTTTGTTATATTTGATGCCATGGTTAATTGTTCAAAGCTGAAAGCAATAGAAATCTGGATTCTGCCAGATGAACTCGATGAGTCCAAAGCCTGACTCGACGAGTTGACTCGTCTGATTGCATAATTTTCGGATTTTAAGCCTAAATTAAGTAAGGATAATTACCATAAGTTGTTTTAACTGATTAAAATCGATTTTTCTGATATGGTATTGGGTATCCTCATTTAATTAAAAGATAATGATCAAATTTTAAGATAATTCGTAGATAATGTGATAAATTAATTATTTGTAAAATTTGATTTGCATTTATCTTACCAAATTAATTAGATAAGGAAAAATTTTGATAAGGATAAAATTAAATTAATAATTTAATTGTTTTACATTTGATCAAGAAGTTTTGAAAATGTTCAAAACTTTCCCTCAAGTTTTGGAATTTAAAATTTGATTAAAAGGTTTTTAATTTTGAAATATTAAATTCTAAAACCCTAGTGTTTTAAGAAGTTTAAACACGACACTTATACTATTATAATATTAAATACAACACTTATATTATTATAATATATAAGTGTGTGTGTGTGTGTGTGTATATATATATATATATATATATATATATATATATATATATATATAAGTATGTAAAATGAGTCAATCTTACCATTAGTAGGCCTCATTCAAGAAGCTGGTCTATAAGGGGTGTTTAAGTAAGTGGCCTATAAAATAACCGTCATTGGGTATCCATTCTTACCCATTGCGCTCTTGACTAGTGGAGGGTCGTTAGCCGAACAGGTAGGATAGGACGTTAATTCCTCATTAATAAGTATAATGATTATTATAAAGTAACTAAATGTTTTTATAAATTCCCAATCCTAGTTACTTTAGGAAAAATGTGAAAATGATGCTATTCCATGAAATTGCACTTTGCACCTTGTCAAAGTCATTAGTGGAGCGTGTGTCGTTAATCAACACACTAACTTGGACTAACAAGGGTGGCGAAGGGTAGCTCGAGAATTATCATAGATCAATGGAGTGTGTGTGGTTTACCGGCACATTGATTAGGTAGTAATTGACTCGAGAGTACCAACCTAATTTGAATGGTTATTCACACCTTTTTTGTGATCCTCGGTATCCCCATCACAAACTTGAAGGGCATAATCGAGATTAAACATGCCACTAAAGAGTTCAATGAATTTCAAAACAATCTAGGAATTTCAATTCATTTAAAACCTAAGTGTTCATTTCGTTTTTCATGGTCGAAATTGGTAAATCGTCATTTACCTACCTTCATATAATTTGTAATTGGATTACGACATCCCTCTTCCGAATTGTGAGTTATAGTGTTGGGTACTAGCCTTAATATTTCATTTGGGTGTTATATTAAGGATTGCTTATCTAATCTAAACTTTGTTCATTTTCTTTTTTAGATGTCTGGCTCAAACAACGCTTCAATCTCGAACCCCTTAAGCTCCTTTTCTCTTATGAACATCTGCATGGCCCTCCGATATGAGGAAAAAAATACGTACTCAATGGAAAGCTCAAAGAGATAGATGAAACTAAAGCTTCAGCTGAAGAAATTGCTGAGTATAGGGCTTACGAAAAAGAAGCGCAAAGGTGTCGTGTATAATGGTAGTCACTATGACTCCAGAGCTACATCGGTTCTACGAGGACTACTGGCCTTACGAGATGTGCCAAGATTTGATGGTACCATCAAAGTAAGCGTCAAGAAAGGTACGAGATCATTGCCTTGTTGATAACAACCAATATGAAAGATGGAGAGTCCATCACGAACCACTTGCAAAGAATGCAAAGTTATGTGGATCGTTTGCTCAAGTTGAATGTCAACTTTGATGAAACGTTAGCGATTGATATCATTCTCCACTCTTTGCCTCCTTTTTATGATCAGTTCTAGATGACTTATCATATGAACAAGGATGAAGTCACCTTGAGCAAGCTTCTAGGGTTGTTAAGAACTGTTGAAAGTGGGTTGAAAGGCAAAGCTGTCGCAACCAGTCCTACTGCTGTTGCCCTAGTCTTGGATATCGGACATGAGAAGGGGAAGAAGAGGAAATCTCCCTCTAAGAATCACAAGGGAAAGTCTCATGATGGATCCTCTTCTAATGGGTTCAAAGGAAAAGGTGGTTCTGCAGCTCCCTCACCCGATCCAAAGGAAGCAGAGTGCTTCCACTTTCACGACAAAGGGCATTAGAAACGAAGTTGCCCAAAGTATCTGCAAGATATCAAGGATCGGAAGATAAAGCCCACCTTTGTAGGTATTTATACTATTCAATCTAACAACTCATCGCATGCTAGTTCTTGGGTCCTTGATACAGGATGTGGATTTCACCTTTGCTCTGATTTGCAGGGGCTAAAAGGAAGTAGGGATGTGGAGCATGGGAAGATGAACTTGATCATGGGGAATAGGAGAGTGTCGCTTATCACCAAGATTGAAGTTTATTCTTTAGTTCTTAGTAGTGGGTTAGGATTAGATTTGAACGGTTTTTGCTACTCGTCAGAAATGACAAGGAATATTATTTCCTTTCATGGTTTCTATAGACAAGGTTTTAGATTTTCATTCAATAATGAAATTGCACTACTAGAAAAACAGCCTTTTACGACGCACAAACAATGACACGCAGTGATTTATGATACACAAAAGCGTGCGCCCTAGAAATAATGTCATCTCCTTTAAAATTTGAAGGATAGAGGACACGCATTTGTGCGTGCTATGAAATTAGTGTCAGAAAAGAAAAAAAATACAAACACGGAGGGAGCTTATCTTAAATGTGCGTCCTCTTCGAATGTCGCTTTATATATTTTTTGATTAACATGCATTTTTAAAGGGGGGAAACAAAATCGTTTGAAATTCTAAAATTTTGAAGAACCCTGCTTCTACCCTCTCTCTCCTCAGTATCTCCCTTTATTCACTCCTTCCTTCTCTCTGTAAACCCAAAGCCATCGCCACCGCCATTGAACCTTAAAAACTCAATCCACACTTCACGCTTCTGTGATTCTCTCTTCTTCGGCTCTCTAATCTCCGATTTTAGTCTGAAAACATCTATCAACCTCCGATTAGAAACCTAAAAAATTAGAAAACTCTACATTTCCGAGCGTGTTGGCGCCCGTGCTTTGGTGTACCTGGTCATTGTTATTCTTATTCCCTTCTTTTGTTGTTTGTCTGATTCCATCTCGATATCAATTTTCTAATCGCCCCACTGTTCCAGATTGCTTTTGTTATGTTATCGAGTTGCCAATTTCCATTAGCCGGTAATTTCCACAAGTAGAAGAAGGGACAACGGAGACAAGAGACGAAGTCAAAAGAATCAATATCGCCTATGATTCAATGCTCTTGATGTTTGATTATTTTGTTGCAAATGGGGTGTGGCCACCAAGATTAGGTCATCAATGGAGGGATCAGGATTGGGATCGCCTGTTCATGGATATGAAGCGGGGGATATGGGACCCACAGAGCTCCCTTCTCAATCTACTTAAGTAATTAAAAATTCCAACTGTAAACTACGAGTTTGGTGCAAGCTTCATAGATCCAAAGGTAGGTTAATTAAAAATCATCAGTGGATATAAGCTTTTGTTTTACGACTCCCCTCTAAAGTCTTTCTTTTCTGCAATCTATCCTGAAATACTAACTTCGGTTGTGGATGGGGTCTGACCCTCTTCGAACTAGTCTTTTATTTGAATGATATGAATCAAATTTGCCTTTCAAATCCGCAGGTGATGGCTTTGCTTGAAGATCCTCCAAGGAAACTGCCTTAAGCGTAAGACAAATGCCTATGTTTCTGAATCCAGAAACCATATATGGTTCACCTGGTAATATTCCAATACAGGTAAGAAAGATGAATACCTTCTGAGTACTAGAAATCATAGTTTTTTTTTTCTTATGTAATCAAGAGAGGAAGAGAAAAGAGATGATCTTTTCTTTGGAGTAATATGGGAGATGTAAGATTGACAGTTAAATTCCTCCTGGTGAGCTTAGATATAAGTCTGTGATTTATAGAATAAAAGACAATGGGACCCACATGTCCTTGAAGTTATAGATTTATCCCAATCATAAACCTTATATTTAGCCAGATTAAGGCTGTTAGAAAAGAAGAATCTGATCACTAGGATGACTAATTGACTATACGACCCCTGATCGAGAAGCCAAGCATCTTTTTCATTCTCCACTACTTTTTAATACAAAAAAAAGAAAGAAAATACAATGCTATAATAGAAGAAAATAAAAGTAGGATACTATAAAAAACAAATAAATGTATTACTTTCTTTTCCCTATTAATCTAGTTAACATTTATATTTTCTTGTTTATAATCTTAATAATATTGTTAAAAGGAAATGGAAGCTTATATTCGAGGTCTTATTCCTAATTTGGCTCAATTGCGTGATATGCCTGGAGCTTTTGTTCAAATGTATTGCCGAATTGCTGCACCCAAATTCTTCTTCTTTTTTGAACCCAATAGACAAGGTTTATTGGTTATATTTTTTTTTTCAAATAACTAAAAGTAGTTTTTTTTATTATCATTTTATTCTTGTGATCTCATTTATCAATAATTTTTCAGGGAAGGCATGCATAAAGAAGGTGCTGCTTAGTAACTGTCTTCAAGAGTTAATGGAACTGCACCAGGTAATTTCAGTTTTGTCCTTAATTGTATATTTTTTTAATTAATCATTCAATATTTTTTGTTAATTTGAATAAAAATTGTTTCTTTAATGATGATAGGAAAGTGAAGAAGAAGTTACAGATACTGAACAGGCTGAAAACTGGTTTTCCATGACATCTGCACAACGTGTATGTGGTAAGCATATCCTTTCCAGTCTCCAAAAGACCAAAATACCCTCGCTATATACTTAATGAAACAAAAATTTATATACCAAGTAGGCAGAATACAATTTGAAGGAAGAGGATCGAAGGAATACAATTTGATTCTTTCATTCTATATAAAAGGACGAAACTACCCTCATCATATTTTCATGTACACTACATATATGTTCCTTGCACTTGATAAAGAAATGAATGGAACACTGAGCAAGCAAGAGCTTCGAGAATATGCAGACGGGACACTCACAAATATTTTTATCGAGAGGGGTAAGAACTAAGAATTACTTTCTTATTTTATCTTTTTTTGTTTGTTTTTCAATCTGATAATTTATATATGTTTAAAATGACTTGTGATATTAATTTGCCTAACAGCTTTTGATGAGCATGTGCGCAGGGTTAAAACGGGAAGAGGAAATGCTCGGGAGATGGACTTTGAGAGTTTCCTTGACTTTGTTCTAGCCGTAGAAAACAAAGACACTCCAGAGGGAATTACATATCTTTTCCGATGTTTAGATCTTAATGGAAGAGGCTTCCTAACAACAACTAATATTCACACCCTTTTCAGGTATAACTAACTATTATTAGGAAATAGAAAATTGAAAAATTGAAGTAAAGAAGGGGAGCATTTAAAGTTTAAATGTTGCCTAATATACCCTTCCTAGAACAAAAAATAAAAAAGAAAAATATCTGCTTTTCCTACTTGTTGTACGTGAGACACGTCTACAAGCCTCTTGACTATGAGATACATATTTTCACCATATATTAGTAATAAAAAAATAAAAAATTGATTTGATGATTGATTGGTACACTACACTACAGGGATGTGCACCAAAATTATATTTATATACTACTAGTGACATTCATGATATGTACAAGAGTGTTTGTTGGCTTTATAATTAGAACAGTGCTAACATGGAAGACCTTGGCATTGACATGTTTTAAATTAGTCTAAATTATATTTATTTACTACTAGTGGCATTCTTATGGATAAAAAAATAAAAGGTGATGAATTCTAGTGTTCTGTTTGCAGGATTAATCCATTTTGCTGTTCTATTAGTGGGGCTTTTCCTTGTACCAGAATCTCCTAGATGGTTGGTATGTGAAGTCTCATGATTCATGAAACCATTTAATTTATCTTTAAGAAATTATGTTTGACATCATGCATGCAGGAAAAGATTGGATGAAAAAAAGATTTTGATGCAGCCCTAAGAAAACTTAGAGGGAAGGATGAAATACAGGTGCTCATTTCAAAGCTCTCAACTTTTTTTTTTTTTTTGTTAACGAATAAAAATTATTGAATTCTTTTTATGTGTTATCAATGTGGTCTTGAATATGTTGATAGGATTATACAGAAACACTACAAAAGCTCCCGAAGGCCAAAATATTCTATTTGTTTCAGAGAAGATATTTGCGATCTGTCACTGTAAGTTTATTTTCTTGACAACTCTTGTTGGCTACTTAAAAAAAAGATTTTTATAATTGTAGTCTGAATCTTGTTTTGACCATACATGGTACTTTTTTTTTATTTTCTATAATTGTAGTTTGAATCTTGTTGGCTACTTAAAAAAAGATTTTTATAACTTGCTCCTGGACGTGATTGTGCTATAGAGTTTGATCTTGGAAGTGGAAGCTATAATGTGAGTGTCGTAATTCATGCATTTTTATAAAAGTTTAAAAGATTAGTTTATATTTTTTCTATATAAAAGATAAAATCTTTTTGTTGCTATTGTTGTAGTGTATAAAAGAAGCTCATCACCTTGTGGACTATGAAACTGTGTTCAAGTGGATTATGAAGAAAAGTGCAGAGTCTGAAAATATGAATTGGTAAAGGTCTAAACTGCCCCTTGGCAGATATGCTGATCGAATTGCTAATGCTAAGTGGGAACTTAAAGAACATGGAATGGAACACAACAGGTGATTATTTTTAATTTTAGCACCAAATATTTAAAAATATCATTTTTTATGTTAAATCATAACGATAACTTAAGGTGCTATATCTTTTATCTATTATTTGTAATGTTAATCTGATAATATTAATTAATAACATATTTATATAACAATTCTATCAGTTAGCTAAAACTGATTATGTGATTAATAAAAACTCTTTTCTGTTTCAGTTAATGTTTAAGTCATTGCTTGCCATGCATGTCCGGTGGACAGCAACCCAGTATACCAGGTGGCAAACCAATAATATAGAGGATTTTTTTGACATGATATCTGAAACAAGGTGTCCTCAAATAGCAATGTAGTATTAGGTTATATAGTTAGAGAAAACCCCTTAATAACAATGTACAATCCGATCCCTTTAATATCAATGTATTACAATTTTTTGACATGATGTTTTTGGATGAAATTGATTGTTTTGGTATATATTTGTTTCCATATTTTTGTATTATGCGTAAATAAATATCATAAAGGCACGTCGTAAATGCATATCATAAATGGTTGTTGAAGTTTATGACACGGATACGCGTGTCATCTTCATTTATGACATGGTCTTTAATGATATGCAATGCATGTCATAAATGCGCGTCGTAAGGTTACGACACGCAAGTGCGTGTCATCTTCCTTTATGACAGGGCCTTCCTTGATACGCATTGCGTGTCTTAAATGAGCGTCGTAAATGTGTGTCGTAAATGTGCGTCGTAAATGCGCGTCGTCTATAGATGACTCGCCAAAGCGTGTAATCTCTCGTTATGACAGGGCCTTGCTTGACACGCATTCGCGAGTTGTCTGAGCATTTTACGACACGCATTGCGCGTCATAAAAGGCTGTTTTTCTAGTAGTGTTGGTTCTATTAATGCTTTCTATAATGGTACTTTTTATTTTGAAGCATTGCCTTGTAATGATATATATGAAACTATGATGGTTGTAGACAACTTAGGAAATAATGTGTTGCATATTAATTCGTCCGATGGTTTGGACAAGGCATGCTTGTGGCATTTTTGTCATGGACATGTCAACAAGAAGTGCATAGCCCAACTCCAAAAGGATGGAGTGTTGGGGTCATTTGACCTAAAGTCAGATGATGTTGGGTTTTGAGCACTCTAACACTCCTATGGTGCACATGCAACCCTAAATGCTTTGGATCTATGTTTTCTCTAATTATACATGCGTATTTTCAATTTTCCAAAGCAT
This sequence comes from Lactuca sativa, assembly GCF_002870075.4. Taxonomy (NCBI): domain Eukaryota; kingdom Viridiplantae; phylum Streptophyta; class Magnoliopsida; order Asterales; family Asteraceae; genus Lactuca; species Lactuca sativa. The sequence continues at coordinate 20,161,269 of NC_056624.2, forward strand.
ATATCCTAACTAGAATACAAATTGTAAAATGAACAATACAACTAGTTAGATAACTTACCTCTTAGAAGGACTTGTAGCTCTTGACCTTTGAAAACTTGAGCACCTCAAGTGTGATGCCTCTAATAGTTCACAAACACCAATATGCAAGAGGAGGCTTGAGAGAATAAGTTACATAGCACAAAATCAATATCAAACTTCTTAGAATGATGGTGTAACCAATTTTGGTTCTAGGGTGTGTTTTTATAGTGTAGCAAATGCTAGGGTTACACCTTGTAAACCCTAATGACCTTTCATATTACTTAGGCTCCATGGGTTAACCTCCATGAACTATCCATGTTGGTTTAGCCCACCCAAATAACCATGCATTGTTAGCCCACACTATAAGAATCATTGATTTACACAATCAATCCCCATATATTTAAATAACCATGGATTATTAGCCCAAATTAATTCTTGATCAATACTAATTAAATAATATGATTTCATATTAATATATTATACTTGTAATATATTAATTAATCATAAATAACCTTATTCTCAAAAGTCCATCCTATCAAATTGCACTGGTGAAGGCAACCCAAAAGGACCATGCTACAATCGGGTCAAGTACATCCCAGTTATAGTTGGCTTAGACACCAAATCAAACTTATAACACATGTAACTCTTGTTTTCTTGGGAAGATGACTAAATCACCTTTCACTGGTACTTGTGAAAGAGTTGAGGGATTTTTGGATCTCATACACACCGATGTGTATGGGCCCTTTAGGTCCAGCACAAGGGATGAAAACCTATTCTATGTTATGTTCACCGGTGATTATAGCAGATATGGGTATGTTTACTTAATCAAGCACAAGTTGAAAACCTTTGAAAAGTTCAAAGAGTTTAAACAAGAAGTGGGGAATCAATTGGGTAAGAAGATAAAGACGCTCAGATCCGATAGGGGTGGTGAGTATCTTAGTATCGAGTTCCATGACTATCACAAGGAAAGTGGAATTGTTTCGCAATTGACAACACCTAGGACACCACAGCTCAATGGTGTAGCTGAGAGGCGCAATCGAACCTTGTTGGACAAGGTTCGTTCCATGATGAGTCAAGCTTCGATACATATCTCATTTTGGGGGTATGCCTTAGAGACTACCACTCATATGTTTAATCTAGTACCAACTAAGAAGGTTGCCAAAACACCTTGTGAGATGTGGATAGGGAAGGGTCCCTCGTTGGCACATATCGAGGTTTGGGATAGCGAGGCTTTCGTAAGACGAGAGACTCATGACAAGCTTGAACCTCATAGTGAGTGGTGTATTTTCATTGGCTACCCACATAAATCTTTTGGATATCTCTTCTACAGACCGAGTGGCAATGTTGTCTTTGTTGCGAGGATAGGGGTTTTCCGCGAGAGTGAACTCATATGGCAAGAGGACAGAGGGAGGCAAATTGACCTAGAAGAGCTTCAAGATTCAAGCGATGAAGGAACCTCTAACACTAGCTCTCAACATGAGGAAGAGATTCATGTTGAACCATTTGACGAGTCCTTACCTCTGAGACGTTCTAGTAAAGTTAGTGTTCCACCTGGGTTGTATGGTTTCCATATAACAACTGATGGTGATACGTTTATTAGTGATAGTACACTGATAAATTTGGTTGAACCTAACAACTACAAGGAAGCCATGGTGGGCCCAAAGTCTACAAAATGGAAAGAGGCTATGGACAACGAGATTCAGTCCATGTATGACAATCAAGTTTGGAACTTGGTTGACAATGTACCGGGTCGCAAGACAGTCGGTTGCAAGTGGATCTTCAAGAAGAAGAGTGACATATTTGGGAAAGTGCATACGTTCAAGGCACGATTAGTTGTGAATGGCTTTACTCAAACCCTTGGGGTTAACTATGACGAGACCTTCTCACCAGTGGCCAAGATCAAGTCTATTTGGGTCATGTTGGCCATCGCTGCGTTTCATGATTATGAAATTTGGCAGATGCATGTGAAAACTGCTTTCCTTAATGAGAAGTTGGCTGAAGATGTTTACATGTGTCAGGCAGAAGGTTTTGTGGATGCCAAGTAACCCAATAGAGTGTGCAAGCTTGAGAAATCCATTTATGGATTGAAAAAAGCATCGCGCAGATGGAATCTTTTTTTCAATGAGAAAGTCAAAGAGTTTGGATTTTCGAGAAGCGAGGATGAGTCCTGTGTGTATGTGAAGGCTAGTGGGAGTATAGTTAGCCTCCTAGTTTTGTATGTTGATGACATACTAATCATAGAAAACGAAATCCCGACCTTGCAGGAGGTTAAGTCCTGGCTTGGGAAGTGCTTCGCTGTGAAGGATCTAGGAGTAGCTGCTTATATTATAGAGATAAGGATATTGAGAAATAGAAGCAGAAGACTAATAGGACTTAGTCAAAGAAGTTAATTGGACAAGGTGGTGAAATTTTTTAGCATGAGAATTTCAATAAAAGGGAACTGCCAATCCAAAGCAATACCAAGCTGAGTAAGACTCAAATCCCGAGTACCGATGCTGAGATAGCGGAAATGAGTCGAGTGCCATTTGCTTTTGTCGTTGGCTCGATTATGTATGCTATGACATGTACTCGCCCTGATGTGGCTTTTGCATTAAGCATGATTAGCCAATATCAGGGGAATACGAGTAGAGCTCATTGGACCGCAGTGAAGAACATTCTTAAGTACTTGCGAAGGACTAAGGACTAGGTCCTTATCCTTGGTGGGAGTGATAACTTGAGAGTGACAGGGTATAGTGATGCCAACTTTTAGACCGACAAAGATAACTTCTGATCTCAGTTGGGCTAGGTATTTACCCTGAATGGAGGGTCAATCACTTGGAAAAGTTCCAGGTAGGAGACTGTAGCTGACTCAACGTGTGAATCAGAGTAGATAGCAGCGAGTGAAGCGTCGAAGGAGAAAATACGGTTGAAGAACTTCATTGGAGACCTCGGATTTGTACCAGTCATAAATTAGCCGTATGGAGATTTTCTATGATAACAAAGGAGCAGGTGCCTTAACCAAGGAACCGAGGGATCATGGTAGATCCAGACACATCGACAAAAAATATCACTTCATCTGACATCGAGTAGAAGAGGGACTCCTCGTAGTGAAGTGGGTATCGTTAGAAGAGAACCTATCAGATCCCCTCACAATGGGTCTGAGCTGGGTTAAGCACTTACAACATGCGAGAAGCATTGGTCTGAAGGACGACATTAGTTTTGTGTCAATTGTTTACTAATGTTTCACTTTTGCATGTTTTACTTCCAGAATAATTAAATTATTCAAATTATCCACAGTCAATCATACTCTAGGAGTAAGTTATGCATTTAGACTGTCATGAATTGGTTTGTAGATTGTCTAAGTAATTAGACATAGCTAAGGTTTACTGCAACATTCATGAGTGTGCTTGAAATAAGATTTAAGTATTGGATTAAACCCATGCTCATTTGAATCACTTCATTGAATTCATCACGAGTGATTGTGAGACGATAATATCGTATAATATTTAAACCAAGATATATGAGTTGTGGTTTACAAGTTGGTTGTGTATTGATAATGCGTAAACGCATCAATAACTTGGTGTTATAAAATGTGTTGTTGTGTATGATTTAATGAGTAAATAGTATAAGCATATAAGTCAAAGTTTATCTGTTCCTTTTATCCTAGGAGGGAAAAGCGATATCTTAGGCCCCTCGATGATTTTGTGTTGACTTATGTGACGGGCCCAGTCAGGACTTAATTGATGTGTTCAATTATGTTCTATGTCAATCAAATCAGAAGTCGGGAAACAAACTGCTGGACATTAAGAATGATTATGTTCCATGTCATTTTCCACACAATATCTTGTAGAATAGAGGATTATATGATCCCTTATCTAAAGGACGCGTCATTGACTAGGTCAGAGTCCGACAACGACTTCTGAGAGCTATGATTGCTAATCGGATTTTTTAGTCATACTTGCAGTTATAGATATTAGATTTATCCATGTGGGAGACTGTTGGATTAGGTGTCTAAGCCCATGACTATAATTGGTATGTACTTCACCTGATAGTAGCATGGTCCTTTTGGGTTGCCTTCACCATAGAAATTTGATAGGATGAATTATGGAGAAAGAGGTAAATTATGATTTATTAATATATTATAAGAATAATATATTAATTGAGAAATCATATTATTTAATTAGTATTGATAAGAAATTAATATGGAGTTAATTTGGTGATCAAAAGAGACTAATTAAATTACGGGGACTGATATTGCAGTTATATGATAGTTGAAAGTTGGGATTTGTGGATCCCTAGGATGAGGTGGACGAAATTCTATGTGTAGCCCACATAGATTTCGTCCAAGGAGGCCTTCTGGAAGGATCTACTAGACTGCTTAAGGCTTAAGCAATCAGATTAGGGTTTTACCTGAAACCCTTATAGCTAAGCTATATTAGGAACCCCTGGATCCCTAAAATCGGCCAATACTTCCAAGCAAAGAACCCTAGCCGATTTTTAGAGCCTTATAACCTCTCTCATATTCTTCCAATTGTTACTTGGTGTTTATGACTCATTAGAGGTGCAACAATTGAGGCACTAAGCTCTTGAAGGTTAAGATCTACAAGCTACAAGGAAAAGGTATTCATTTAACTTTGTTTTTAGCTACGAATTTTGAAATTGTATGCTAGTTAGGGGTTATGCTTTGGATAATCAAAATTGCATGTATAACTTGAGAAGAATCTAGATCCAAAGCATTAGGGTTGCATGCGCACCAGATGAATGATGTAGTGCTCAAAACCCATTAGGTATTTCTTTGTCAGAAGAATACCTTCTAGGTGAGTGCCAATGATCAACATATCATCAACATAGAGACATTTAATGTAACACCGTAAATTTCAAAACAAATTTTATTTTGAAAATGTATAATTCTCAATACATATTTCACAAAAACATCATTTATTAAAATCACAAAACGTAACTCCATGTTTAATTAAATGGTAATCTAGGATCCTCCTAACTCTTTCTCTGGTGTGTGTACAATCAAACTGGCGTCATCCCGTGATCGTGAGAAGAAACCTGAAACACATAACACATAACACGGTAAGCACGAAGCTTAGTGAGTTCCCCAAAATAACACATACAACACATAATAGCCATGCGAGGCTATAACTCTGTTTGACCCTCTGGTCAGTGTGTCTTAGTGGGACCCTCCAGTCCCATAACTCGGTGGACCCTCTGGTCCTAACTCTGTATACCTTTCGGTCCTAACTCTGTAACTCTGAAATATACATAGCTTAAATCACATAGAAATAATGTAGTGTATCACATCATATAAATAGCATACAAATTACTCTATCACATAACTCGAATTACCACTCTAGGTAAAGTATAGTGAGAAGACTCACCTCGGGTAACTCGGTAATCTCGAACTCGGTAAAATCTGGTCTAGCCTCCGCCTAATCACATGGAATAAGCACTCTAATCAACACAACTCTCAAGGATAGACTACACCCTCTCTTAGCACTCTCAGAAGGGTAAAAGAACATTTTACCCCTCTTATGGCTCATATACCCTAAAGTTGACCAAACCCTAAAAGTCAACAAAAGTTAACTCTCCGGGTTACGCCGCACGTACCAAACATGTACGCTTGGCGTACCCGGCGTCCTCATAGAAACAGGGTACGCGACTCCTTACGCCGCGCGTACTAGGATTACGCCCCGTGTAACTCCCAGTTTCAGACTCCTAATCTCTTGAGCTCTTAAATAGTTAAGACACACGTCCAACTTCTAGATCTGACCATTTCTAAGCCTCCTAATCCAAACAGTTGGTGACTTTAAGCCTTTGCATGGCTGTACAAGTCACTAACACTCATAATATCCCATTTCCAACCTTAGAAAGCTCATAACTCAAGCATGATCTCATAACAATGACCAAGTTGGTAATTTTATGGATCTATAACTCAAATTTCACTGAAATAGGACAAATCTAGTTCCATGGAGTCTATTACACTCATAAAGTCTCCACCTTTGGGACTTTTAACCCTAGAAATGGTCCATGCAACATCAAACCAAATAAAGAGGAAAGTTTTGAACTTTATACCTCTAGATGCAGCTCCTTCCTCTGAAGATCTCAGATCCAAACTTGCACTTCAAGCTCTAGCCTCCACAAACTCCTGTCCTTCTTCTTCACTAACACACCAAGGCACTTTTAGCTCCAAAACCCTCATACTCAAGCTAAGGACGATGGAAGGCTCTCTTAGGGTTTCACTCTCTGATATGGAGGCTGAGGAATGAGCCTTAGCATCCCTTATATAGTTCACAAGCCAAATATTAGTGTTTGCATCTAGGCCCGCTACACCCAGCGTAACCCTAGGTACGCCCAACATACCCAGGCGACTCCGCATCCAAATTAAGTGCATGAGTACGCGCAACGTACTCCCCAGTACGCCGAGTGTACTCATTTGCTACAATAACCCACTCAATGGACTAATCTTGACAACTTGACAAAAGGGAAGGGTTTAATAGATTTACTTGAATCTCGGGATGTTACAATTCTCCCCCACTAGAACCAAACTTCGCCCTCGAAGTCTCCTGCCGAAAACAACTCCGGGTGCTGCTACCGCATCTCCGACTCTAGCTCCCAAGTCAGCTCGGACCCCTCTGATGCTGCCACTGGACCTGAACCAGAGGCACCACCTTGCTTCTCAAAACCTTGACCTTTTGGTCCAAGATCGCGATCGGTCTCTAAGCATAATTCAGATTCGTGTCCACTTGGATATCCTTCAATGGCATCACTGCCGCCTCATCGGCTATACACTTCCTCAGCTGAGACACATGGAAGGTATCATGGATCTGGCTCAGCTCGGCAGGTAGCTCCAAACAATATGTTACCCTGCCCACCCTCGCGGTCACCCTAAACGGTCCAATTTACCGGGGCCCCAACTTGCCTTTTTTCATGAATCGGATCACTCCTTTCCAAGGAGACACTTTCAAGAGTACAAAACTCCAACCTGAAACTCGAGCTCGGATCGTCGCCTATCCGTGTAACTCTTCTGGCGACTCTGGGCTGTCAGCAACCTCTAACTTACCTGCTGAATATGCTCTGTTGTCTGAAGCACTATCTCGATGCCGCCCATCACTCGCTGCCCTACCTCTCCCCAATAGATGGGAGTCCGGCACCTCCTCCCATACAACAAATCAAAGGTAGGCATACGAATGCTCGAATGGTGGCTGTTGTTATAAGAAAACTCAGCCAAAGGCAGATATGTGTCCCAACTCAATCCGAAGTCCAACACACATGCCCGAAGCATGTCCTCGAGCGTCTGAATCATCCGCTCACTCTGTCCCGAAAAGATTTCATCGATTCCCACCTTAATAATAACTGACTCAACGCTTAGTGAGGCACAAATCACGTAGTTCGCTTCCCCTCAAGCGAACACTACAACTCTCTTGAAGATCGGATCACCCCTGAACTCTGTCGATTACTGCTCAATAGTTCCGTGCATCCCGTTGCACTTCCCGAACCAAGGCCCTGACCTACTCAGGTCTAAGACATCAGATGACAACAATACCCCTCATATGGACCCCACTTCCGATTCCATAATCTCATCTCGACTATCCAACACACCACCAGGAGCCAACTCAACTCGAGAGTTTGGTCCGACCCGCAGTTGGAACCACTCGTCCCAATGACCCGTTCAAGTCATGGCTCGTTACCTGCAACCCATGCGTACTTCACTTGTCCAATTCCTCCGGATTGCGATGTCCACACCTTACTCAGAATATAATGATTCCCGATCATTGAGGAGACCCCGGTCTCGCCCCTGGTCCGACCACCAGGCTCCCAAGAACTCATAAATTAGGGCTATTCAACCCTAGATCTCTTCCGTGTCATGCTCTAAACAAGAGTGCTTCATCATAACAACCTCTCGCTAACTAGTGCGTACTACGGCTCCCCATAGCATCACAACACCCTCCTCTCTGACTAGTGAGTACTACGGCTCCCCATAGCATCACAACACCCTCCTCTCTGACTAGTGAGTACTACGGCTCCCCGTAGCATCACAACACCCTCCTCTCTGACTAGTGAGTACTACGACTCCTCGTAGCATCAAAACACCCTCCTCTCTGACTAGTGAGTACTACGACTCCCCGTAGCATCACAACATCCTCTTTCTGACTAGTGACTACTACGGCTCCCCGTAGCATCGCTGCATCCTCTCTCTGACTAGCGAGTACTACGGCTCCCCGTATCATCACAACACTCTCTATCTGATTAGTGAGTACTACGGCTCCCCATAGCATCACAACATCCTTTATGTTTGGCAAATATCATGGCTTTCAGCAGTATTGCCGGACCTTCTCTCTATCTGGTGGATACTACAGCTCCCCGTAGTATCATCACACCCCTTTTCAATAACTCGTTGAACTGCAGCTCTTCGCAGTCTCACCCCACTAACTCTTACCACTTCACAATCTCATCCTCAGATCGACGCCACACTGCGATCATTACTCATGCTCTATGGACCATCCATAGATAGGTGCATGTACCTACCTGAATTATGCACCACAATAACTAAAGAAAATCGTCATAACAAAACACCTTTCCTTGCTGTAATCTATCCTCTTAGATAATCCACTTTCTGTCTCAACTCGCGATCCCAAAATTATCCGAAATCCAAGACATTAAATTCGGATACCTCGATACACCACCCTAGAACCTCACGATGTCTTGCCTCATCCACTGATCTTCCTGATATACTTCCCAAAATTCGGAATATTTCAAATTCTCACCTTGAAATATGGAGGAATTGTCAATGACCCATAACAGGTTGGTGGCAATCCGAAACTCCTTCCTATTCTGCTCATACCCATACCAGAATACTCATAATGACTCTGAAAGTGGTTGACTAATCAACTCATGTCCTTCCCAAACTGCATAACAGCCCAAACATTTGAGCCAGAATTCTCCCACCGCCGAACCAACCCTACAAGTCAACCACCTCGAAGAATTCCTATCCATCAGAAGGTCTTCGACTGATGGCCACTTGTCGTGGATACATTTAGCCTTTACCAAACATATACCACATGCATTATCTCACTCTGTACCTTGCTTCAAATACCAATAACCCTGATCACATGAACCCACACCGCAGGTCTCTATATCCAGATGTCTGACCGATCTCGAACAGCTCTCTGATCCTCTCAACCAAATACCCGGTCCTCCCCCGCTTAGGTTTCTAACCATCATTAATTGGTGTACCGACACTCTATCCCACATATCGTCTCCACCAGTAACATCACACTTAATTTCTCAAGGTTCTACGCAACGCTCGATGATCTCCCTGACAGAGATCAAACAACTCCAAATACCCAAATCTCATATGCAACCTTCTGAACTTACCATCATGACTGCCTCTAGTTATTCAGGATCTCACACGTTGATCTGTAAATAATGAACCATCATACTCCTCATCCTCGACTGCTTCCCCAACGCTCCGACATGTCCCTTATCAAAAGAGCAGAAACCACATTTCCACTTTCTATACCGTTCAAAAACAATAAGAGTCACCACCCTTATATACTCCTCTTGATCGTCCAACGCTATAGCTAACACATACCCTACTATACTCCAATAGGGTGTATCCTAGTCCTCAACCATCTCAGTCCCCACTGACAACCTGCTCAAGCTATATCATTCCCTTGCGACAGGCCTACTGCCAAACACTCTGATTGAAGATCACCATCAGTGCAATCCCACAAGGCTCACTCCCAACTCAAAAACCAAAATCTCATCACCTCTTACGTATCCCTCAGGAACGAAAATGGCACTGCTCGGGTTAAAAAGGTGACATCTCTACTATCGGCCGGTTTCCCAGCTCAGACCGTACTCTTCCATAACTCATCGTCCCTTCTCAACTCTGAGTCTTGCGACTCTACTGGCATATCACCAAAAATCCCTTGTAACTAACTCACTTTCCCTATCAAGGGATGCTCCAGTAAAACTCGTTCATCCTAGCCTTCTGGACACATACTCTTTCACATCCAACCTTGGTCCAGATAATCACTGTGGAACAATCGGTAAAAACCAGAAGCACTAACCGTCACATATCATGGTACTCGAACATCGATATCTCTTCTCAATCTTCCACCAATCATGGTACTCGAACCACGACATCTCTTCTCAATCTGCTACCAATCACGGTACTCGAACCATGACATCACCTCTCGATCTGCTACCAATCATGGTACCCGAACCATTACATCACCTCTCGATCTGCTACCAATCATGGTACTCGAACCATGACATCATCTCTCAATCTGCGACTAATCATGGTACTTGAACCATGAAATCACCCCTCGATCTGCTACCAATCATGGTAGTCGAACCATGATATCACCTCTCGATCTGCTACCAATCATGGTACTCGAACCATGACATCACTTCTCGATCTGCTACCAATTATGGTACTTGAACCATGACATCACCTCTCGATCTGCTACCAATCATAGTACTCAAACCATGACATCACCCCTCGATCTGCTACCAATCATGGTACTCGAACCATGACATCACCTCTTGATCTGCTACCAATCATGGTACTCGAACCATGACATCACCTCTTGATCTGCTACTTAGAACCTCTGGAATACTCCCTGCATCGAGTATGGGTCGTCTGCTTTCAGTAGTATGGGCCCATATTACCTGCCACATCTACCCATACTCTTTACACGGACCACCCCAGATTCCCTAAGTAGCTGCTCAACCTTCCCATCACCAATCTCAACATGCGTGCTCGCTCCCTAGCAAAATTCTCTACTTTGTCAGCGTACTCATCTGACTAAGGCCACTTCCTAGGCTCTTCCTAGGTTCTCACAGTTCTCCGCCATCAGCTGTTGAGAAACTCCTCATGATGCCAGTCATCTACCTCCTGAATATCGTCACATTCACTCGGTAGCTGACTCCCATCATTGGAAGTTCCACAAAGCACGAAGCAAGAAGCATTCGGGCGTCGAATAACACATATAACCCACTCTAGATGATAACTCCCTAGCTCTACTCGTACTCAAAAGATATCACCGAACTCTATAACTCTACCCCCGCGGGTATGTGGCTACTCTCTCAGTAGGCTCCACCAAAGCTCATCTAGGTATCTTTCCTAGATTACTTCCCCCTACTTAAATCCCTCTCTACAAGGATTCCCGTTGTATACTCCTACTCAGCACATACTCGAAAGCGCATCACAGATAACAACAACTCCTAGGCTAAGGCATCACAAATCAGGCCACTCTAGTCCTAATATATGAAATACCTAGCCTATCTCTAGCATGCATAATATCTCATAAAACATAAGGTAAGGGTATTTTGGGAAATCACTGTTTGGGCTCTGGCTGATTGTACACACTGCTCTTTCTCGTTTTCTCTTAGAAACTCTTGCTCGTTTTTAGAAAAATCATTTACTATGAAAATTTTCCTCCATTCCTCAGTTTGAGTCCAGATACACCCGAAGGTGCATTCGAATCCCTCAAACCAAGGCTCTGATACCAACTTGTAACACCGTAAATTTCAAAACAATTTTTCTTTTGAAAACGTATAATTCTTAATAAATATTTCACAAAAAACATCATTTATTAAAATCACAAAACGTAACTCCATGTTTAATTAAATGGTAATCCAAGATCCTCCTAACTCTTTCCCTGGTGTGTGTACAATTAAACCGGCGTCGTCCCACGATCTTGAGAAGAAACCTGAAACACATAACACATAACACGGTAAGCATGAAGCTTAGTGAGTTCCCCAAAATACCACATACAACACATAGTAGCCACTCGAGGCTATAACTCTGTTTGACCCTCTGGTCAGTGTGTCTCAGTGGGACCCTCCAGTCCCATAGCTCTGTGGACCCTCTGGTCCTAACTCTGTGGTCCTTTCGGTCCTAACTCTGTAACTCTAAAACATACATAGCATAAATCACATAGAAATAATGCAGTGTATCACATCATATAAATAGCATACAAAATACTCTATCACATAACTCGAATTACCACTCTAGGTAAAGTATAGGGAGAAGACTCACCTCGGGTAACTCGGTAATCTCGAACTCGGTAAAAACTGGTCTAGCCTCCGTCTAATCACATGGAATAAGCACTCTAATCAACACAACTCCCAAGGCTAGACTATACCCTATCTTAGCACTCTCAGAAGGGTAAAAGACCATTTTACCCCTCTCATGGCTCAAATACACTAAAGTTGACCAAGCCCTGAAAGTCAACAAAAGTAAACTCTCCGGGTTACGCTGCGCGTACCAAACATGTACGCTGGGTGTACCCGGCGTCCTCACAGAAACGGGGTACGTGACCCCTTACGCCGCGTATACTGGGATTACGACCCGTGTAACTCCCAGTTTCAGACTCCTAAGCTCTTGAGGTCTTAAATAGTTAAGACGTACTTCCAACTTCTAGATCTGACCATTTCTAAGCCTCCTAATACATAAAGTTGGTGACTTTAAGCCTTTGCATGGTTGTACAAGTCACTAACAATCATAATATCCCATTTCCAACCTTAGAAAGCTCATAACTCAAGCATGATCTCATAACAACGACCAAGTTGGGAATTTTATGGATCTATAACTCAAATATCACTAAAATGGGACAGATCTAGGTCCATGGAGTCAATTACACTCATAAAGTCTCCACCTTTGGGAATTTTAACCCTAGAAATGGTCCATGCAACATCAAACCAAATAAGGAGGAAAATTTTGAACTTTATACCTCTAGAAATGGGTCTCCTCCACTTGGGTAGATCAACTAACTCTCAAGTTCCATCACCCATTATTGAATCCATTTCATCATTGATGGCTTCCTTCCACATAGGATCATCTCGAGACGTCATGGCTTCAATAAAGGTCTTAGGATCATCATCCAAGTTAATGGCAAAGATAACCTCTCTCGTCACTTGCTTTTGTGTTCCTTCTACCAAATAATAATAGAAATCATCTCCAAAACTTTTATCTATTCTAGTCCTAGTACTTCTCGTTGGTTTCTCCATAATAGAAGGTGGTAGGAGTATTTCTCGAGAAGTACTTGTTGGTGTTGTATGACTGGAGTTTTCTTCATCCTTATAAAACTTGTCCTCAAAGAATTCCACATCTCAGGATTCCACAACAACACCCAATTCAGTATCCAATAACCGGTAAGCCTTGCTATTGTGAGCATATCCAATAAATATACTCTTATTAGCTTGTGTTCCTAATTTGGTTTGATTAGGATGGGGTGTCCGATAATAAGCAACACACCCCCACACTTTAAAATAGTCTAGGTTAGGCTTTCTACCTTTCCAGAACTCATAAAGGCTTGCAAGAATCACATTACTAGTGATCCTATTATGAACATAGCAATCGGTCAATAGTGCTTCCACCCCCCCCACAGATTGTTTGGTTGACCCGATTGGCTCAACATACAGTTGACCATCTTAGAATGGGTTCGGTTCTTTCTTTCAACCAAACCATTTTGTTGGGGAGTATATGGTGAAGTTCTCTTATGTTTGATTCCATTCTCTTCACATGATGTGTCATAATCTTGGTTGAAATATTCTCCGCCTCTGTTCGAGTGAAGAATTTTGATGTGTCTGTCACAATTATCATTTTTAGCTAGGAAATTATGTCTTCGTGTAAAAATCAACTCTTGTATAACTTGTAATCTATGTTGACATCATGTACTATGCTCATTCAAAATCAACCATTTGAACCAAAATTTCTTAAGTGAAGTTCAAAACCTAATTCAATGCATCTCATATACATCACTATGGGATTGGCACCCTAATACCTCGGTTCAAACTCAGAATGGACCAGGATCCTCTTGTTGGGCCTAATGGGCCAGTAAACTTTTAATTTGGTTATTTTGGGTTAAGGAACCCTATTTGGGCCTTAAATAGATTTATATTTTTTAAATAATAGCATTTTGGGCCATAAGACTTCTCATGGGTCATATTAAGCCTAAATATCTCACTTTGTCATCATGGGCCGTAAATGGTTTCTTGAAGTTTAATGGGCTGTAAACTCCCTTTCCTTATCATTATTGGGCCGTAAAACTCTCATTTAGGCCTAATGGGCTGAAAATTCCATATGAGACCCTATAACATTCGAGTATATTCATTAATGTCCCAAACTAATTCAATTCTCTTCCTCCTTAATCCCTTCTCGGTTTTGATAAAAAAAAGTCCATGGATATAACAACTTGACACCTCATGTTTGTCTAGTGGATTTCCATGCATTACTTAACAATTATTTAGGCATTTCTCATACTCCCATGCATTATCACATCCCACTTCTCTCTTCTCTCCCTCTTCCACTATTCTCGGCCATAAGAAGCCCGCACCACCATCTTCATTCCACCCACAAATCAAACACCAATTCTCTCAAAAACTCCCCAGAAACTCCATGACTTCCTTGCTCAAAAAATCGTATGGGTGCTTGTTCTTCAAGGATTTTCTTTCAAAGCTTCATACACTAGGTAAGTCTCAGTTAAACCCCATTGTTTTGTTTCAAGTCTAGAGCAAGATCTTTGTTCTTACAACCTTATTTTCGTGTATAAGGCTCTAGGAGCACCCACATTTTCAAGATCTCGACTCAAGAAGCTTGATAAGGCCGAAATCCTTCTCATTCCTCATCAAAAACCGAAATCACCAAAGCAAAGTGAGTTCATACCCCCTATTTTCGGTTTTTACTATGTTTTGGGGGAGAATATAAGTTGTTTTATGTAGATCTATGTGTATATGCACGATTTTATATGTTTTTCATGATATAAGTATGATTATGTTTAAGAAACTTCATAAACTTAAAGATATGTTACATATGATGATATTTGTAGAACATAACATTTATTGCAACTTATTATGCAAAGAAAAGGTTTTAAAGACTTCGAAGTTGCTTAAAACTAAGAAAATTGCATAAGAGGGCGAAAAATGACGAAATAATAAAAATGAGGTTATTATATGTAACTCACGGTTTTAAGGGACCAAAAAGGATTTATTTTTGATAAATATGAATCTTTATGGTATTTTGATTTTAAAGGGCTAAAAGTTTAAATTTTCACAAATGGGCCTCATTTTGGGCTTTCACGGCTTTTGGGCCAAAATTGCAAATTTTTGGACTTTTGTGGGCTTAAGTGTCTCTTTAAACAAAGTTGTGCAAAAAACGTAAACGTTCGATGAGAAGGACTAAAAATGTAAATTTATTTAAAACTTTGGCCAAAATGATAAGTTTATTTATAAATGGTCCGAGAATTCAAACTTTCATAAAATTAAGCCAAAAATGATATTTTTGACAAAAGTGAGTTAAAAATGTTATTTTTACTTATAACTTGCCTTAAATGCAAACATTTTGGCCTTAAAGGACCTAAAGTGTCATTTTTACCAAAAATGTGCTTTAATTGTAAACTTTCGGTTTTAGGACCAAAAATGCCTTTTTTATAAAAGCGGGCATTTTTATGTCATTTTGGTAAACTACGAAGCTAAACAACTAACGTAACAACCTACAGATCAATTACGATATTTATACTTTTATTGGACCCGGAATATAATTTACATGCTTAATGGGCCTTAGTTTTCAAGTTACATGTTTATTTGGCCTGGAATAGACCTTATAGGTTCATTGGGCCTGGAATATAATTTACATGCTTAGTAGGCCTTAGTTGTCCACTTGCATGTTTATTGGGCCTGTAATATACCTTATATACTCATTGGGCCTGGAATATAATTTACATACTTAGTGGGCCTTAGTTGTCCACTTACATGTTTATTGGGCCTGGAATATACCTTATATGTTTATTCGCGTAAATTCGATTAAGGATCTAGTGAGACGTTTGGTTTGGCACCAAATGAGTGTACAAACGTAGCCTGTAATTATAACCAGAGTCTCCCAGAGAGAGAGAGCGAGAGTTTGTGTATAGATCTATACTGGGGTGACACCCCACACCTGAGCTGTTCGCTATAGTTAGACTAGGCTAGTCTAGGATGACAAACCTTACCTTAAACAAGTCGGTGTCTGACAGACGTCATGACAGGTGAAATTGTCATTATCAAGTATGGTTATAACGACTCACTTAGAGGAATTACCACCATTATAAAATTTACATGAAACAATCTTTTGTGGAAACATGGTAACCTACACGCACTGGTACTCAACCTCAGGTGTTGAGATTCTAACATTTTCATAAACAGACAACATCGGGTTGTCTGGGGTCATTCTCTTTACATTCTCATAAACATTAACACACATGCATTAATACTAGACTAGACACAAATATTTCAAACCGTTTTCCATAAAATATTCGATTTTCTGGTGTTTACCAGGTAATACAAAACATTTTTCTCAAACATGCTTATGAACTCACCAACATTATATATGTTGACCTATTTAAATTAACTTGTATTCTTAGGAAATCGTTGATCAGGTTAGTAAGCAAGAATACATGGATATTTTGTTATGTTTTGTTTTCATCATACTTTGGATATTTTGGCATGTAATATTGAAATGAAATACTTGATGTAAACAATGATTGTTGTAATATTAAATCTGTGATGATGATGATGTTATGTTTCAATTATATACACTGTGATGATACTACAAGAATGAAGTCACCTAAGCACATAGACGTTTCCACCATCTGGTTCGTGGGTGTGACAAATTGGTATCAGAGCATTGTTTATAGTGAACTGGCATATCTAATCATACAAGATATGCAACTATAAATACAATGGGACTAAGACACTCTGTATAAAATAATTAACATACATACCTAGGTGTGCATTAATACTATAACTCTAAAAGTTTCTGGAGGAAACTGAACACCGTGGTTAAACCCGGGTAGTTATGTAGTCGTATTGGGGATAAATAAAGCCCGATCATCTATATTTATTCAAAATACGGCTAACATGTGTTTGGTAGTGATCATGGTGGCTAGTGGATCTAGAAACTTACCAACCTTGTATCCAAAAAGTTTTTAGGAAACTCAAACATAAACAAATACTATTAAAGTAATTGGAATACTAACTCCATACACTTTCCTTACGCACACTTCTCACCCCTCAGTTTCTCACGCAATCATCATGGAAGAATTCCAACAAGGTATCCTTTACATCAGGCCCTGGTGGGCAACGAGTTGATTGAAGGAGAACCTGTTATAGGTCAGGAGGCAGATCCAAATTTAGGACTTGAGGAATATTTAGAGATCGACTATGAGTTCGGGGAACCTGATGAGGATATGGAGGAAGTATGGGACATTAATGAAGTCCCCAGTGAGCATCCCATTTTAGAGGTGATGCAGGACCAACCCACAACACCAAAGGATCCCATTGATCGGACTCGCTCCTTAGAGGAAGAGGTTGCGATCCTTCAACAACAACTTTTAGCAGCAAAAGCCAGAGCTGTGCGAGTAGAGCATGAGAGGGATGAGGCTACTAGGGAGATTATCGAGATGGCTAACCTCGTAGCGCGACATTTTGGCATATGATTTGACCACCAGACCCTCCCCACCGCTACTAGGATGAGCTTCATCTACCACCACTACTGTTAGGATTCCTTTTATGTACCACTTTATGTACTATCGACTTTGTCACACTCCCAAACCTGAACGGAAGAGACGTTCGGGGCGGAGGACGTCATATTCAGTATCATAACAATTGAATAGTAAAGAAAGTACACACCACCATAATATAAATATATTTGAAAAGTTTACATGATTGTATGTGTTACATGTTTAAATATCAAATACAATATGGTCATCCAAAATATGTTACTAACGCCAGCGCGTTAGTCTTCAAAAGTAGTTGCTACCTGGTTTAGCATTTTCTTGAGAATACAAGTTATTTCAAAGAAAAAGTGTCAACAATAAAGTTGGTGAGTTCATAAGTAGTATTTTGAGAAAATGTATGCCATTCTAAAGTTCACGTTCGTTTTCCATAAAATCCGATATTTTCTTATGAGTGTATGAAATGAGTATGAAAGATTGTTGTATAAATTGTATGTATTTGAACCAGGAAAATCCTATATTTTCCTAAAAGTGAAATGCAATCTCAAATGTCCAAGACCGAAACCTGTAAGCAACTATGACCTGCTCAAAAGAATGATGTATAGTCTTATTATAAAACAAAACTATAAGAAGATTTGTATTTGAATGTGAAAAGAACTGTATTTGTTACTTTTCCCGTGAAAACATAATACCATAATAATTGTCTATCCAGTGAGTTTTTATAACCGTACTATCATAAATTGCCTGTAGCGACGTTCTTCAGGCGCCAAAATGAGATGACACTTGTCACCCCGGGGACTGTAGCTAGCAGTCAGGGCGCGAGATCATTAGTCGCGTATAGATCTATACACACTTGTCACGTTCTCCGTACGGGAGATTATGGTTATAAACAGGACTTCTAGCGGTACCTTAAAAGGTGTATTGAAGATGAATGACTCACGAATTCTCTATTAAGTCACGTATTAGAATGAATATGTTTGTCTCTGAAATAATTACCGTTTTCTATAGTGTTGACAAGGCATAATAATGATTTGTATGTTCTTGCATGTTTACGAATGTATTAGTAAAAATGGTTACCCTTGATATGATGCAAACATATAAATAAAACTTCAAATATTCATAATTATGTTTCATCCCGAGAGGGTAAAGTGGTGTAAGATGTTTAGATGTTAACTAAATCCATGTGATAGTATTTTATCGAAGTTAGATTTGGGCGTTCTTTTTATGTATGTTCACAGTTTAGGTAAATCTACGACTTTCATTTAGATACCTAAGGCCAAAAAGTATTTTATGGAGATTTCGCATTTTGGGCTTAACAACGCTTTACCGGTATTGTTACGGATCTTCGATTGGTCATAACTTCTTTGTTATAACTCGGATTTTATTGTTCTTTATATTTTTGGAGACCTTGATATGATATCTACCACTTAGTATACTCAAACTGAGCTTTTTGAACATTTCATTTTTGACGCTATTTTTATTAATTCACAAAGATATTACAATAGTTCACTTCCAGTCATTACATTGACCTAAAATATCGGGTTGTTACAGACTTCATGATTAAGTGATTACACTACTCATGGAGTCGTCACTCTGTCGGATTTTGTTTCTTTCATGATTTGTATGCCTTATAAATGCAAATTTTCATGTACCAAAAGATTATTACTAATGAAAGCAGTTATATATATTTTATCGTGATGTTGTTATGTGCTATGTGTTCTATTATTTTCTATTTCATACTAATTGTATGCATTCCTTTACATGCACAACCAAATCACCGAAACTGTTCTATATTCAAGGAATCTCGAAACTAAAATGCACTAAATACTCAACATCATTCTGTTCCATGACAGAAAGATGCCTCAAAGATCGAATCATGGAAACAATACGACACCAAGACCACCGGAGATAAACTCGGTTGCATTCCAGGAAGCAGTGTCAGCTGCGGTCACCACAGCACTGGCACAGATTCACAACAGGAATAATGATGGAGGTAACAGACAAGAAGCTGGAAGTTCAAATTAGGAGATGAACCAAGGACCTACAAAGGTCTGTACCTACAAAGATTTCACGAATGCCAAGCCTCGAACCTTCAACTGAATGGGAGGTGTGATAACCCTAAAGCGGTGGATAGAAAAAGTTAAACCCGTATTCAAGATCTGCGAATATCCCAAAGAGTGCAAGGTAAAGTTTGCAGCTTGTACATTTGTCGATCAAGCACTTTCTTGGTGGAATGGTCATATGGAGGCCATGACGCCTCCAGTGGCAAACACTATGCCATGGGAGGAGCTGAAAGAAATGTTAATGGCGGAATAATATCCCAGAGGGGAGATCCAAAAGATGGAACAGGAACCATGGAATCTCACATTTCAGAACTCCAACATCGATGCTTACATCTCGAGGTTTAGTGAATTGTCACTCCTATGTCCAGGCATGATCATGTCTAAAGGAAAGAAGATTGAAAGATTCATTTGGGGATTGACCTCTCCAATTCAAGACTAGCCAAGAAGTTGTACGACCATGGCAACAAGAAGGGTGACAAAGCTCGAGAAACTGAAGACAAGAAAGATGGAAAGGATAACAAGAATAACAAAGACAACAAATGAAAGGGGCGACAATGCCAAGAGTCATCGAAAAAGCAGCAAATTGTAGCAGTCCACGCTGCTACTACTCAGGTTGCCTCAACACCACATGCTCCAGCCTTGACTACACCAACTACTACCAGTCAATACTCAGGAACCCTTCCCAAGTGTAACAAATGTAGCTACCACCACTATGGAGAGTGCATAGATATGTAGTGTACAAGTTGCAACCGTAAGGGCTATACCGCTCAGTACTACAGATCTCAGCCACAACAGAACCTACAGCCAAACAACAACAACAACAACAACAACAACAACAACAACAACAAAAACAACAACCTCAACAACAATAACGTTGGGGCTAATCACACTTGTTATGGACGTGGAGGAACCGGTCATTTCAGACGCAATTTCCCCAAGGCCAACAACTAAGGGGTAGGAGGATCAGGAAGAGTCTTGACTTTGGGTCAAGGTCAGGCAATTCAAGACCCGACAGTTGTTACTGGTATGTTCCCACTTAACAACACTTAACAACACCAAACTGAAATTCCAAGGGTATTCGTCTTTTGTCGGCATACTCTTTTGTCTATCTCTTGAGGCTTTCAGTCGCTCTCGAATTTGAACGATCTTTTCAGTCGTTTCCCTTATGATTTCTGGACCAGTGAGAGTGCTATCAGGGACTAGCCCTTTCGCCAACTGTGTGTTGCCCACTTCCGCCCAACACAGAGGTGACCTGCAATTTCGGCCGTAATGGGCTTCGAATGGAGCAGTATTGATGCTAGTGTGATAACTGTTGTTATAGGAGAACTCAACCAATGGCAAGTGCATGTCCCATTCTTTGCCGAAGTCCATTACACATGCTCGCAACATGTCTTCTAGGGTTTGGATCATTCTCTCACTCTGCCCGTCAGTTTGTGGGTGATAGGCTGTAGTCATATCAAGCTTGGTACCTAAGGCCTTCTATAGCGTTTGCCAGAACCTTGAAGTGAATCTATTGTCTCGGTCCGAGATGATAGATATCAGCACTCCATGAAGTCGCACGATCTCTCGAATATTGGTTCTTGTTAGTTTCTCCATCTTGTCGTTCTCTTTGATTGGCAAGAAGTGGGCAAATTTGGTTAACCTGTCGACGATCACCCAAATGGTATCGTGACCATCCTGTGTCTTGGGTAGTTTGGTTAGAAATCCATGGAAATCTGTTCCCACTTCCACTGAGGTATTTCGGGCTGATGGAGTAACCCTGAGGGCTTTTGATGTTCTACCTTGACTTTGGCATAAGTCAAGCACTTGCCCACACAGGCAACAATTTTTGCTTTCATGTTTGGCCACCATTAAAAGTTTCTTGAGATCCAGATACATCTTACCTGAACCTGGGTGCACGGAGTATGGGGTCTTGTGTGCTTCGTCCATAACCATTTCTCTGAACCCACCGAACTTCAGTGTCCAGATTCGGTTCATGAGGCAACAAACTCCGTCTCTCTTGATTTCAAAATTCTTGTCCATCCCTCTAAGTTCTTCACCTACCATGTTTTCGGGTTCCAAGTGTTCCAATTGAGCTTCCTTGATTTGTGTCGATAGGTGTGAATGGATTGTCATGGTTAATGATTTCACTCTTCGACCAAAGTACTCCTTACGACTAAGAGCATCTGCCACCACATTGGCTTTGCCCGGATGATAACGAATCTCACATTCGTAGTCGTTTAGTAGTTTGAACCAACGTCATTGCCTCATATTTAATTATTTCTGATCAAATATGTGTTGAAGGCTTTTATGGTCTGTGAAGATAGTGCACTTCGTACCGTATAGGTAGTGCCTCCTGATCTTCAGAGCGAACACTATTGCTCCAAGTTCTAAGTCGTGAGTGGTGTAGTTGACCTCATGTATTTCCAATTGTCGTGATGCGTATGTAATAACCTTTCCTCGTTGCATTAGCACACAACCCAACCCTTGGTTGGAAGCATCGCAATATACTACGAAGTCTTATGTCCCCTCTGGAAGGGACAAGATGGGTGCATTGCACAGGGCTTGCTTCAAGGTCTAAAATGCGGTATTCTATTTTTCTCCCCATTTGTAGGCTACACCCTTCTAATTCAGGGGTGAAAGAGGTTTCGCAATGTTGGAGAAGTTTTGTATGAACCTACGGTAATAGCCAGCAAGACCTAGGAATTGGCAAATCTCGGTTGGTGTTGTGGGCGCAACCTAATTCTTGATAGCCTTGATCTTAGAAGGGTCTACATAGATTCCCTCTTCGCTGACCACGTGCCCTACGAATTCAACTTTCCTAATACAGAATTCCCATTTTGAGAACTTTGCATAAAGCTTCTCAGCTCGTAATGTCTCTAAGACTTGTCTCAGGTGCTGACCATGTTCTTGTCTACTCTTTGAGTAGATGAGTATGTCATCTATGAACACAATCCCAAATTTGTCTAGGAAGGAACAACATACTCGATTCATTAAGTCCATGAACACGGCATGGGCGTTGGTTAGTCCGAATGGCATCACTACAAATTCATAGTGACCGTATCTTGTTTGGAAAGCCGTCTTGGGAACATCACCTTCTAGTACTTGTAGCTGGTGATACCCCGATCTCGGATCGATTTTGGAAAAATAGTTTGCTCCTTGGAGTTGGTCGAACAGATCGTCTATCCGTGGTAGGGGATACCAGTTCTTAATGGTAAGTTTGTTGAGTTCTCGGTAGTCGATGCACATTCTGAACGATCTGTCTTTCTTTTTCATGAACAACACTGGTGCTACCCAAGGTGAGAAGCTTGGTCGGATGAATCCTTTGCTGAGAAGGTCGTTCAGTTGACTGGATAGTTCTTGCATCTCTGTTGGGGCTAAGTGATACGACACTTTGGCCACGAGGGTGGCTCCAGGAATTAAGTCGATTCTGAATTCGACTTGCCTTGCAGGAGGTATTACCAGAAGATTCTCAGGAAAGACATCGGGAAAGTCTCAGACATCAGGCACGCTCTTGATGTCTTCTACTCTTTGTTTCACATCCACAATATGTGCCAAGAATGCGTGGCATTTCTTGTGCATATATTTTTGAGCCTTGATGCAAGTGACGATACGAAGAGGGGTGCTAGGTTTGTCTCCATAAATAACGAGGGCTTCGCCATTTGGCATATTAAGACGAACGACCTTATCATAACATAAAATGTTCGCACAATGAGAACTTAGCTAATACATGCCTATGATGACGTCGAAACTTTTTATTGAGACTGGCATGAGGTTGATTGGAAAGGATTGATTGTTTAATGAGAGGGTACATTTTAAGTATACTTCCTTACCGCTTTCTATTTTCCTGTTAGCCATTTCTACTATAAAAGTTTCACTTAATGATTAAGGGATTTGTTTGAGTAGGATTTTAAAACTATGACTCACAAAACTCCTCTCCGCTCCACTATCAAATAACATACATGCATATGACTTATCGAGGAGAAACGTACCCATAACAACAGTAGGGTCTGCAATGGCTTCCTCCTGGCCCATTGCGAATACTCAGCCACTTCCACCAGTATTCCCATTGTTTGGTTTCGGTTAGTCCCTTCGGAAGTGTCCCGTTGCTCCACACTCGTAACAAGTACGACCTACTCCCACATTAGCGGCCGGAGCGGCTGGTTGGGTTGGTTCCTTGCAGAAGCAGACAGTGTGTCCCTTCCGGTTGCACTTGGTGTAATGTATCTCACGGCAGGGTCTGTGGTGATGAAAGTTGAACGTATTGCACTTCGGCAGATTGCCGACGAACGGCTTTGTTGGTGCGGGGGTGGTAGGGACGGTAACAACATGAGCTGTCACTAACTGTTGCCTTTTGGGGTTCTCTTGAGGGGCTTTCCCCTTTCTCTTGTTCCAGGGTTTCCTTCAGTCCCCTGCCTCCTTCGATGGGTCAGCAGCAACCGTGATAGAACCCTGTTTAACTCCGTGATTGATTAGTTGTTGTGCCAGGCGCTTTGCACTGTTGAATGTGACTGGGTTGGAAGCCAAAACATGCCCTTGAATCTGGGGTGACAACCCCCAGATGTATCTTTCCACTTTCTTCGGATCCGGGTTGACCATTCCCAAGCATAGGGCTGACAGATCACTGAACCTGGGCGTATAGGCGGCTAGGTCAGAACCAACCATTTTCAAGTTCCATAGTTCCTGCTCCAGTTTTTGAATTTCACCCCTCAGACGATATTCTTCTAACAACAGGACCTCCAAGTCCTCCCAGCTCATGGCTTTGGCGATTGGAAGAGATACAGATTTCACATGGCCCTTCCACCATGTAAGGGCTTGGTCTGTGAAGGTACAAACAAAAAACTTGACCTTGCTTGTTTCTTGGCATGAAAAGATTTCAAAGACCGTCTCGGTCTTTGCAAACCATTGCATAAGTGCAATGACCCCTCCAGTGTCGTTGAACATTTTAAGCTTGGCATTCGAGAATTCTTTGTAGGTGCATTCCCTAACATGACCATGACCAGTGCCATGGTTATGATGATTGGTACTACTCCTGCTTCCCCTAACTCCGTTAGAGTTTATTTGGGATAGCGCAGCTGTTACTGCTATGGTGATGGCAACCTGTACCATAGCGGGATCGTAAGTTTGAGGTGGTGGTGGTGTTGGTGTGGTATTTCGGCATGCTGATCTACGAGGAGGCATCGTTCTGTCGAAGAAATAATGAAAGACAATAAGACTCAAATGATTGAAAGTTGTGTGTTAATGAGTTAGGTATTTTCAGCATTCCTTGAATTAGTTTCGACATAAACAAGGTTTTCGTGTTTGATTTATAATAAGAGTTTATAGATAAACTTATGAATTCTAGTGGAATGCAATGAATTAACACACAAAAGAAGTACTTTATTATATTAAACATATATTGGGTTACAATCTGGAGTCAGGAAAATTGTGACCTTTCGTAAGGTCTTCAATTACAAAAGTTAGAAAAGTAAGACTTTTAGCCGAGATCCTATTCTATAACAAAATTTTGGGAGTCGGGCAAGTACTACTTGCGATGTGGATTGCACTTGGAGCTAGACTCCGTGTCTGATTGCTTGGTTCCTATTAGACGCCTTTCAAAGGTGGCTTGCTGCTCCCTCATTTCTCTTACCTCGGCGAGGGCTGTGTTCATTTGATCCTGGAGTGCATCGGTGTGGAGTTGGGCATTTTCCTGCAATCTGTCCAGACGACGAACGTCGGCGATGTTACCTTGTGCCTCTATGTTGACTTCACGAATCCGGTTCGCCGAGACTCCTGATTGAAGGATTGGTTAGCTAGCTTGCCTACAATGACTGGGAGTGCTCGGTCAGCTGAACTTCCATTACTGACGTTATAAAAGTCCCGACACATACCATAGGGAGGACGTAGTCATTGTTGTTGACTCCAATGGTGAATGTGGCTTCCCCAGACGGGAGTTGGTCCTTGAAAACCTATCCTAACCGCAGGAGGTCCGACGGCAGGTGGGTTGATTACCTCTGGCTCTGAGTCTGTCCCATCCGAGCCTTCCTCTTCCTCCTGTTCCTTGGGTTCCTCAACCTCTTTTGGGTCATCCTCTACCCACCCTCCGTTGCCTTGATTTGGGTAATAGGGATCTCCTGGTAGATGGAATCCAGCTATTGTGTATACCCGAGAATAGAGATATGAGAATTGTCTAAAACTTAAAACATGTAAATCTAAACATGTGAGTTTAAACTTATTGTATTTACAAAATACTCCGATAGTATTCTAGATGTTAATTTTGATTCTAAAGTTCAAAAGTTTCGTAAGTTTTAGACTCGTTGTCCACTGTAGCTATCCTTTAGTCCCGATTGCATGTCCCAAGGCATACCTATAATGCACAACTCATCTATTGAACTTCTATATTGTTTTCATTATGATACTGACCCTGTTACATAATGTATGCATGTATACTTTATAAAAGTTTCATTTTAAAAGTATAACTCTCACTCAGAGTGTTTTTGCCCAGTTGTTTTTATAGTTGTATATAAAAAAAATGGTTTTGATATACTTAGTTCACTATAAACAATGATCTGATACCAATCTGTCACACCCCCAAACTTGAACGGCGGAAACGTTCGGAGGCGGAGGACGTCATATTCAGTATCATAACAATTGAATAGTAAAGAAGGTACACACCACCATAATATAAATATATTTGAAAAGTTTACATGATTGTATGTGTTACATGTTTAAATATCAAATACAATATGGTCATCCAAAATATGTTACTAACGCCAGCGCGTTAGTCTTTAAAAGTAGTTGCTACCTGGTTTAGCATTTTCTTGAGAATACAAGTTATTTCAAAGAAAAAGTGTCAACAATAAAGTTGGTGAGTTCATAAGTAGTATTTTGAGAAAATGTATGCCATTCTAAAGTTCACGTTCGTTTTCCATAAAATCCGATATTTTCTTATGAGTGTATGAAATGAGTATGAAAGATTGTTGTATAAATTGTATGTATTTGAACCAGGAAAATCCTATATTTTCCTAAAAGTGAAATGCAATCTCAAATGTCCAAGACCGAAACCTGTAAGCAACTATGACCTGCTCAAAAGAATGATGTATAGTCTTATTATAAAACAAAACTATAAGAAGATTTGTATTTGAATGTGAAAAGAACTGTATTTGTTACTTTTCCCGTGAAAACATAATACCATAATAATTGTCTATCCAGTGAGTTTTTATAACCGTACTATCATAAATTGCCTGTAGCGACGTTCTTCAGGCGCCAAAATGAGATGACACTTGTCACCCCGGGGACTGTAGCTAGCAGTCAGGGCGCGAGATCATTAGTCGCGTATAGATCTATACACACTTGTCACGTTCTCCGTACGGGAGATTATGGTTATAAACAGGACTTCTAGCGGTACCTTAAAAGGTGTATTGAAGATGAATGACTCACGAATTCTCTATTAAGTCACGTATTAGAATGAATATGTTTGTCTCTGAAATAATTACCGTTTTCTATAGTGTTGACAAGGCATAATAATGATTTTTATGTTCTTGCATGTTTACGAATGTATTAGTAAAAATGGTTACCCTTGATATGATGCAAACATATAAATAAAACTTCAAATATTCATAATTATGTTTCATCCCGAGAGGGTAAAGTGGTGTAAGATGTTTGCATGTTAACAAAGTCCATGTGATAGTTATAAAAACAACATGAAATGTATAACAAAAGATTGATGTTCTCACACGGGATTAAGCGTGTGTTTACTATAATTCCCCCCGCCCCCCCCCCCCCCCCCCCCCCCCCGGGTAAAGTGTTCCAAAGCATTTAAAATCAGTTAAAAGCGTACAAATGGGGGTATGAAATCACTTGATTGAAGTGGTGGCTTAAAGAAGTTGAGACTAAAAATTGAGCAGAACTTCGACTAGAAAAGCTGATTTTTCGGGATTCTCGGGAATTCTCGAGACCCTCGGGAGTGTAGAACTTCCGTCAAGGCTTGAATATGAAACTGGAATGTCGGGATAATCTCGAGAGGTTAGAAGCGCGAAAATCGGGAGTGTTGGTGGTGAATTAGCAACCTTTGCCTGTCACCCTCGCACCCTTTATATAGGGATGGAAAAGATGCGAATGCGGGGAGTTTCCCCTACACAGGGCATTCCGAAGCCCAAATACGTCATTGATTATGAATCTCAGATGGGATGGCGAAGGGACATGTCTGCGAGCATGAACGTGAGGTGTTCCCTTAGGGAGTGCAGGGCGTTCCCTTCGGACCAGCCTCAAATGTGTGCCCTTTTCTTGTATAATCCGTAACTTTCGTATACGAGATTCAATTTTGATGTTCTTTATATCCACACGTAGCTAAGAAAACGCTCTACAACTCTCGTTTAGACTTCGTCCGCTAATTTTGATTTTATTTTTAATAATATATTTTTAACAAGCTGAGACTGGAAAAGTCCGTTAAAAATCCATAACTTCTTCATCCGACGTCTGTTTTCGTCTGTCTTTTTACCTTTGTATCACTATTGTCGAGACCTTCGACTCTCATTTAGATTGCGTTGGCTAAAAGTCGCTCGATCTCTATTTCGAGTTTTTAGATATCCACCGCTATATATCAAAAACTTCGAAAAATCATAACCTCCTCATACGAAGTTGCGTTCTTTTTATGTATGTTCACGGTTTAGGGATATCTACGGCTTTCATTTAGATACCTAAGGCCAAAAAGTATTTTATCGAGATTTCGCGTTTTAGGCATCGTAGTGCTTTACCGGTATTTTTACGCATCTTCGATTCGTCATAACTTCTTCGATATAACTCGGATTTTATTGTGCTTTATATTTTTGGAGACCTTGATACGATATCTACCACTTAGTATACTCAAACTGAGCTTCATGAACATTTCATTTTTGACGCTATTTTTATTAATTCACAAAGATATTACAATAGTTGACTTCTAGTCATTACATTAACCTAAAATATCGGGTTGTTACAGACTTCATGATTAAGTGATTACACTACTGATGGAGTCGTCACTCTGTCGGATTTTATTTCTTTCATGTATTTTATGCCTTACAAATGCAACTTTTCATGTACCAAAAGATTATTACTAATGAAAGCAATTATATATATTTTATCGTGATATTGTTAGCAGCTATGTTTTCTATTATTTTCTATTTCATGCTAATTGTATGCATTCATTTACACGCACAACCGGATCACCGAAAATGTTCTATATTCAAGGAATCTCAAAACTAAAATGCACTAAATACTTAACATCTTTCCGTTCCATGGCAGAAAGATGCCTCAAAGATTGAATCGCGTAAACAACACGACACCAAGACCACCAGAGATAAACTCATTTGCGTTCCAGGAAGCAGTGTCAGCTGCGGTTGCCACAACACTGGCACAGATTCACAGCAGGAATAACCGTGGAGGTACCCGAAACACATATCACACAACACGGTAAGCATAAATGCTTAGTGAGTTCCTCAAAATACAACATACGCATGTAACACCGTAAAAATTAAATCAAATTTTCACATTTTCAAAACACATTTTCCATGCACATTTATTAATAAAATCTCATTGTATCATATCTTTGTTCCACAAAACATTTCCCAAGATCAAAATACATAAAATCCCATGTGTGTGTATGAATCATGCCGGCGCCTTCCCGCGATCATCACGGGTACCTGAAACACATAACACATAACACTGTAAGCATAAAGCTTAGTGAGTTCCCCAAAGTACCACTCAAACACATATTAGCCACTCAAGGCTATAGCTCTGCTGACCCTCTGGTCAGTGTGTCTCAGTGGGACCCTACAGTCCCAACTCTCTATGGGCTTTCTAGCCCTAACTCTATGGACCCACTGATCCTATCTCTGGAAACTCTGAATCATGCATATCACATATCACAATAACACGCATAAATAGCATACAAATACACTGGCACATAACTCAGCAGTATACTAGCACATAACTCTATTACCACTCTAGGTAAGTATAGTGAGAAGACTCACCTCGGATGTCTCGGTAAATCTCCGACTCAGTGGAAATATGGTCTAGCCTCCGCCTAATCACATAAAGTAAAATACTCTCATAAATATAACTCTCAAGACTAGACTCAACCCTCTCTTGACACAAAGACCCCATTGTTGACCAAACCCTCAAAGTCGACAAAGTCAACGGTCAGACATTGACCCGACTCGCCGAGTGCACTTGGGTAACTCAGCGAGTCTACGCGTGTCCACTATCCCTCTAGTCTCGCATGACACGTCGAGTCTTTCACCTGCTCGACGGGTTACATCTGGCATGAATCGCGGGGCCACCCCGACTCAACTCGCCGAGTCCCATTATGAACTCGGTGAGTTCCGCCTTGAACTCCAGTCCTCTAATTCCCTCTGACTCACTGACTCATTCCCCCAACTCGACAAGTACTCATTGAGTGAACTATGGGGAAACCCTAACCCTACTCGCCGAGTCTGCTCTTGGTACTCGGCGAGTTCATGCCATGCTCGAGCTCAAATGACCTCCTAAGGTCAGATCCGTTCCTCTAACTCATAGATCTGGCTACCTTAAGCAACATAAACACGTAAAGTTTGAATCTTGATGCCCATGCAAAGACCCAATGGCTCTATTTGAAGAAATGGCCTCAATATGCCACCCTAAGCTCATATTACCCAATGACACCCCATAAAGATCAAGGGGCTTAGGTCTCTGGACCTCTTTGGATCCAGATCCGCAACCTCAACACAAGAAAGGACCAATTGCACTAACAATCACACTCTAAATGGGCTTGAAACCCTAACTCTCAAGGATTAACACCCAAAACTGAAGAAGGATCGAATGTATACGTCAATATGAAGTTCTTAGGCTCTGAAATCCACAGAATAGCGCCTTCTTCAGCTTCCTCTTGCCTTGGTCACCTTCTTCTTGCAAAAACACCCACACAAGGATCAAAAATGGCCTCCCCTCCCTCACAAATGCTTTAGATCGCTTAGGGTTTCACTCAGGGGTCTGGTAGCCGAAATTGGTGGCTATAATCCCCTTTAAATAGTCCTCAAACCCCGGAGATTAGGGTTTCATTAAACAACATGGACTCGCCGAGTCCACTAGTCGACTCCTCGAGTCTGGTCATTAACCCGGATGGAAAATCGCGACACTACTCAGCGAGTCTAAGTGTCAACTCGCCGAGTCCCTCCCAAAATCTCCAAAAATAAATGAATAATTAATGTACATGGAAATCCGGATGTTACAATTCACATACGCCACTCAGGGCTATAACTTTACAAGACCTTCCGGTCAATGTGTCTCAGGGGACTTCCATCCCATATTCCTGGTAGACCTTCTGGTCCCACTTCTCTGACCTTCCGGTCCGTATCATCTTGACCTTACGGCCCATACACTATTGATCTTCTGGTCCATATCATAATACTCATAATGTAGCATAGCACATACATATCACATAACAACATACATCACATAATCATCATAGCACATAATACCTACCGGTTACACATAATTACCACTCTAGGTAAAGTATAGTGAGAAGACTCACCTCGTATGATGTCGGATAACCTCTCGTGCTCGATAAACCGACCAAGCCTCCTCCTATCAAAATGATAACATGTGTAATCAATACTTTCACTTGTCCTCATCTCTAAAGAATGGGTAGAGGACCATTCTACCCTTCCCTGACCTTTCTTGAATCAACTTGACCAAAACCCTAAGGTCAACTGGAGTCAGATCTAGTCAACGGTCAACTTTGACCAGACTCATCGAGTGCACTTGGGTGACTCGGCAAGTCCATGCGTGTTCTTAGAATATTCCTAAGGCCTCAGTCGACTCGTCGAGTTAGCCTTTTATTTGACAGGTTACCACTGGTCACGAATCGCGAGGCAAACCGACTCGACTCGTCGAGTCCCCTTATGAACTCGGCGAGTTCCCTCCATGGCAACACTCAAATGACATTCTGAGATCAGATCTGCTTCTGTAACTTATAGATCTAACCTCTTAACACCCACAAATTACGTAAAGGTTCAACGTTTAAGCTCATGCAACACTCATATGTCCTTATTTGATGAAATAGCTCCTAAAATGGCAACTAAGGTCCACAACTCCAAAGGGACTACATAAAGCTGGAAGGTTGGGACTCTCTGGACCTCTTAAGGTCTAGATCTAATGCTTATTCCACATTGGGACTTCATATACTCCAAAATCCTTTGAAGATAAGGGTCAAGAAACCCTAGATTCATACAATCTACACCATACAGAAAGAGACGGCCAATTTGTTACCTCAAAGTGAAGCTGCCTGCTCCTAAATCTCAGAATGACAACCTCCTTTAGTCCTTCTTGCTGAAACCCTTATTTTCCTTTGCAATATCACACCAATAAAGCTCAAGATGGCTCTTCTCTCACTCTCTATGCTCTCTGGTCCGTAGGGATCTCTCAAGGGTGAAGGTGGCCGCCAATGAAGGCCAAAAGGACCCTTAAATAGGGCACAAGCCCAAAGATTTAGGGTTTTAGCCCACAACACGGACACATCAAGTCATCTTGCCGACTTGTCGAGTCCATTCATTAATCCGAGTCATCAGTCGCGTTCCTACTCAACGAGTTTAGGCGTCAACTCGTCGAGTCCCTCTTCTTAATTCAAAAATAAATACTTAACTTATGATACCTGGAAATCTGGATGTTACAAAAGCGGTTTTGACATCCATCTGCCATATTTCATAATCATGAAATGTAGTTATGGCTAGCATAACTCTTATAGATTTGATCTTTGCTACTAGTGAGAAGGTCTCGTCATTGTCAACTCCAGGAGTTTGAGTAAAGGCCTTTGCAACCAATCACACCTTATATGTGTGTACTTTCCCATCCATGTCGGTCTTCTTCTTGAAGATCCACTAGCTCCCAACCTTCTTACGACATGTTACATTTTCAACCAAGTTCTAAACTTGATTGTCATACATGTACTAAATCTCGTTGTCCATCTCCTCTTTCCACTTAGCAGGCTCAGGGCCCGCCATGGCATTCTTGTAGTTAGATGGCTCATCCAAATTTACCAGTGTACTATCACTAATAAACGTATCACCTTCCATAGTAATATGAAAAGCATAAAACTCCGGTGCCATACTAACTCGAGAGGAACATCGAAGAGGTAATGAATCGTCAACTGGTTCAACAGGAGTCTCATCCTCAGGTTAAACGCTAGTGTTAGAGGTTCCTCCATCGCTTAACTCTTGAATCTCTTCATGGTCAATTTGCCTTCCACTGTCCTCTTGGCATATGGGCTCTCTCTCACGAAAGTCCCCTCTCCTCGCAATGAAGACAAAATTGTCACTCGGTCTATAGAAGAGATATCCAAAGGACTTTTTCGGGTAGCCGATGAAAATACATCGCTCACTATGAGGTTCGAGCTTGTCGTGAGTCTCTTGTCTTACGAAAACCTCGCAACCGCAAACCTTGATATGCAATAATATGGGAACCTTCCCTGTCCACATCTCGTGAGGTGTTTGGGCGACCTTCTTAGTTGGGACTAGATTAAGGATATGGGTGGCAGTCTCTAAGGAATACCCCCAAAATGAGATAGGTAATGAAGCTCCACTCATCATGGAACGAACCATGACCAACAAGGTTCGATTACGCCTCTCAGCCACACTATTCACCTGCGGTGTCCTATGTGGCATCAATTGTGAAACAATTCCACATTCCTTAAGAGAGTCGTGGAACTCCATACTAATATACTCACCACCTCGATCAGATCAGAGCATCTTTATCTTCCTGCCCAATTGATTCTCCACTTCTTGCTGAAACACTTTGAACTTTTCAAAGGTTTCCGACTTGTGCTTGATTAAGTAGATATATCCATATCTACTATAATCATCGGTAAGGTTACATAGAAGCGGTTAGCATTCCTTGTGGCAGATTTGATGGGTCCACACACATCGGTGTATATGAGATCCAACTAACCCTTACCTCTTTCACAAGTACCAGTGAAAGGTGACTTGGTCATTTTCCAACCAGAGAAGATTCGCATGTGTCATCCGAATTTAAGTCAAATGGCTCCAACACTCCATCCTTTTGGAGTTGGACTATGTGCTACTTGTTGATACGTCCAAGACGACAATGCCACAAGCATGCCTTGTCCAAACCATTGGACGAATCAATAAAGAATAAACTCCAATCTTGGTGACAGGTGATGCTTTCCAATTCCGCATGATCAATTTCATCTTCCCGTGCTCCAAATCCTTACTTCTTCTTAGACACTACAGATCAGAAAAAATGTGAAAACCACATTCTGTATCAAGGAACCAAGAACTAGCATGTGATGAGTTATTAGATTGAATAGTATAAATACCTACGAAGGTGGGCTTTATCTTCCCATCCTTAATGTCCTGCAAGTACTTAGGGCAGCTTTATTCTAGTGCCCCTTTTCATGACAATGGAAGCACTCGTCTTCCTTTGGATTGGATGAGGGAGCAGCAGAACCACCTTTGGACGCAATACAAGAGGATCCATCACGAGACTTTCCCTTGTGATAGTTGAAAGGAGCTTTCCTTTTCTTTCCCCTCCCATGTTCAATTGCTAGGACTAGGGCATCCGAAGTAGGAGTGGGTACAACATATTTTCCTTTTAAACTACTTTCAACAGTTCACAGTAGGCCTTGAAGCTTGCTTAGAGTGACTTCCTCCTTGTTCATAAGATAAGTCATTCTGAACTAATCATAACAGGGTGGTAAAGAGTGTAGGATAATATTGATAGCTAACTCTTCATCAAATTTGACATTTAACTTCAGCAAGCGGTCCAATATCTTTGCATCTTCTGCGCATGAGCCGTGATGGACTCTTCGTCCTTCATTTTTTTTGTTATCATGGAGGCAATGATTTCATACCTTTCTTTTCGTGCACTCTGATGGTACATTTCCATCAAGTCTTGGTGCATCTCGAAAGGCCAGAAGTCCTCATAGGACTTCTGAAGCTCAGACGTCATAGTAGCTACCATGATGCATGACACCTTTGTTGTATTTGGTGTCTAAGCCTATAACTATAACTGAGATGTACTTGACCCGATTGTAGCATGGTCCTTTTGGGTTGCCTTCACCAGTGCAATTTGATAGGATGGACTTTTGAGAGTAAGGTTATTTATGATTTATTAATATATTACAAGTATAATATATTAATATGAAATCATATTATTTAATTAGTATTGATCAAGAATTAATTTGGAATTAATTTTATGATCAAAAGAGACTAGTTAAATATATGGGGATTGAATATGTAAATCAATGATTCCAATAGTGTGGGGCTAATGATTCATGGTTATTTAGGATGGGAGATAATCCATGGAGGTTAACCCATGGAGCCTAAGTAGTATGAAAGGTCATTTGGGTTTACAAGGTGTAACCCTAGCATTTGCTACACTATAAAAGCACACCCTCATGACCAAAATCAGTTGCCACAACATTCTTGGAGAGTGTGTATTGATTTTGTGCTAAGTAAATTATTCTCTCAAGCCTCCTCTTACATATTGGTGCTTGTGAACCATTAGAGGCATCATACTTGAGGTGCTCAATCTTTCAAAGGTCAAGAACTACAAGTTATTCTAAAAGGTAAGTTATCTAACTAGTTGTATTGTTCAGTTGACAATTTGTATGCTAGTTAGGATATATGCTTTGGAAAAGTGAAAATATGCATGTATAATTAGAGAAAACATATATCCAAATCATTTAGGGTTGCATGTGCACCATAGGAGTGTTATAGTGCTCAAAACCCAACAGTGGTATCAGAGCCTAGGATTGTTTTTTGTTATACTTGATGCTTGTTGTTTGTCAAAGTTAAAAAAAAATTGATTTTTTGGCCTCTGATTGATGAACTCGCTGAGTCCACTAGCTGACTCGACGAGTCCACTCAGTAACAAAGCAACTCAACGAGTCAGTTTATACACTCGTCGAGTTGCAGGCTCTGGTTGCAGAAATCCATGGTTTTTAGCCAGAATTGGATTAGGATCATTATCACAAACTGTTTTGAATCATAAATATGTTATTCTGATATGGTAGTGATCATCCTCATCCAATTACAAGATAATTGTCAAAGTTTTAAGATAATTGTTGATTTATATGATAAAAAAGTTGCTTTGTTGACTTGATATTATCTTGTTTATGAGTTTAGCTAGATCAATCATTAATTATATGATAATTTTAGTTGTTGATAAATTGATCTAAATGAATTTTAATGACCTCCATAACTTGTCCTCAAGTTATGGAAAGTGAAAGGACTCATCCTTAAAATTGCATTAAACTCATAAGTTATAGAAATGAAGAGTTTTGACAAGTTTGAAAACTTGCCCTCAAGTTTTGGAATTTGTAAATTCTCACTAATGAAACTTTAATTCAAAACCCTAGAGTTTTAAAAGTTAAAATTCAACCCTTGTACTTTATAATATTATAGGTTTAATATATATATATATATATATATATATATATATATATATATACATATAAGACAAGTCAGTCTTACCGTTAGTAAGCCTCATTCACGAAGCCGAACTATAAGGGGGGGGGGGGGGGCATAAGGTTACTGCCTATAAAATGGTGGTTTAATGGGTGTCCACTCTCACCCACCGCTTCCTTGACTAGTGGAGGGTCATTAGCCGAACGGGTAGGATAGGACATTAATTCTCCCTCATTAAAAGTATAATGATAAATATAAAGTAACTAAACTTTTATTAAATTCTGAATCTTAGACACTTTAGGAATAAGTGAGAATGGTGATAATCCATGAAATTACACTTTGCACCTGATTAAGTCGTTAGTGGAGCGTGTGTGGTTAACAAACATACTAATTTGGGACTTACAATGTGGCAAAGGGTAGCTTGATGTTAATCATAGATCGATGGAACGTGTATGGTTAACCGACACATTGATTAGGTGATTTGTAACATTAAATGTACCAAGCTAGTTTGCATGGTTATTCACACCTTGTTTGTGATCATCGACATCCCAGTCACAAACTTGAAGGGCACAATCGAGATTTAAACATGCCATTGAAAAGTTCAATGAATCTCAGAGGATCTTGGCATTTCAATTCAATTAAAACTTAATAATTTGTTTTCTTTTACATCGTGGAAATTGGTAAATCGCCATTTACCTACCTTCAAATACTTCACAATTGGATTATGACATCCCTTTTCGCAATTGTAGAATTTTGTGTTGGGTCCTAGCCTTAATATTTCATTTGGGTGTAATATTAAGGATTATCATCTAATGTAAACTTTGCTCTTATTCCTTTTTAGATGTCAATCCCAAACAATGCTTCCAACCCAATCCCATCAGGCACTTTCTCCCTCATGAACCTATGTGGGAGGTTCATTTTCAATGGCTCGAACTTCAATGATTTGATTCAAAACATCCGAATGGATATTCATTATGAGGAAAAAGAATATGTCCTAGATAAGGAGCTTAAGGAGATTGATGTCAGTACTACTACTCCCGAATAAATCGTTGCACATACTACTCATGAGAGGGATGCGACAAAGGTGTTGTGTCTAATGATTTCTACGATGACTGCTGAGCTGCAGAAGTCCTATGAGGACTACTATCATTTTAAAATGTATCAAGATTTGATGAAAGGATACCATCAAAGTGCTCGGCAGGAGAGGTATGAGATCATTGCCTCCATGATCGCAACCAAAATGAAGGATGGTGAATCCATCATTGCCCACTTGCAAAAGATGCAAAGATTTGTGTACCGCTTGCTTAAATTGAATGTCAATTTTGATGAAGAGTTGGCAATAAATATTATTCTACACTCTTTACCTTCTTGTTATGACCAGTTTCGTATGACCTATCATTTGAATAAGGAGGAGGTCACTCTTAGCAAACTTCGAGGCCATCTAAGAACTGCAGAAAGCAACTTGAAAGGCAAAGTCGGTTGTGTCTACTCCTACTACTACTTTTGCCCCTGTTTTGGTAATCAGACATGGGAAGGGAAAGAAGAGTGCTTCCAGTGGCACCAAAGTTGGTTCTGCTAATCCGAAGGATATAGAGTGCTTCCACTGTTATGAAAAAGGGCACTTGAAACGAAGCTGCCCCAAGTACTTGCATCACATAAAGGATGGCAATATTAAGCCCTCCTTTGCATGTATTTACACTATTCAATCTAATAACTCATCACATGCTAATTCTTGGGTCCTTGATACATGTTGTGGATTTCACATCTGTTCAGATTTGCAGGGACTAAAAAGAAGTAGGGATGTGGAGCGTGGGAAGATAAACTTAATCATGGGAAATAGGAAACCATCGCTAGTGACCAAGACTGGTGTTTATTCTTTATTTCTTAGTAATGGTTTAAATTTAGATTTGAATAATTGTTGTTACTCGGCCGATATGGTGAAAAATATTATTTCCTTTCACAGTTTGTATAAACAATGTTTTACCTTTTCTTTTAATAATGAAATTGGTGGTATTAATGCTTATTACAAAGGTGTATTTCATTTTGAAGCATTACCTTGCAATGGTATATATTAAAATATGATGGTTGTAGATAACATAGGAAATAATGTGTTGGGCATTGATCCTTCCAATGATTTGGATAAAGCATGCTTCTGGCATTGTCGTCTTGGACATGTCAACAAGAAGCACATAGCCCAACTCCAAAAGGATGGAGTCTTGAAGTCATTCGACTTGAAGTTGGATGACACTTGCGAATCTTGTTTACTTGGAAAGATGACTAAGTCACCCTTCACTGGTACTTGTGAAAGGGGTGAAGGTCTATTGGATCTCATACAAACTGATGTGTGTGGACCATTCAGAACCGCCACAAGGGATGCTAACCGCTTGTATGTGACTTCCACTGATGATTACAGTAGGTATGGCTATATCTACTTAATCAAGCATAAGTATGAAACCTTTGAAAAGTTCAAAGAGTTTAAGCAAGAGTTGGAAAATTAATTCGGTAGGAAGATATAGATGTTGTGATCTGATCGAGGAAGAGAGTATCTTAGTATTGAGTTCCTAGACTATCTTAAGGAATGTGGAATTGTTTCACAACTGTCTCCACCTAGGACACCATAGCTTAATGGTGTAACTGCAAGGCACAATTGAACCTTTCTAGACATGGTTCATTCCATGATGAGTCGAGCTTCGTTACCCATTTCATTTTGGGGGTAGGCCTTAGAGACTGCCGCCCATATCCTTAATATAGTCCCTACCAAAAAGTTTTCTAAAACACCTCACGAGATGTGGACAGGGAAGGTTCCCTCGTTAGACCTCATCAAAGTTTGGGGTTGCGTGGGTTTCCTGAGACACGAGACTCATAACAAGCTCGAACCTCGAAGTGAGCGATGTAATTTCAACGGCTACCCACAAAATTCCTTTGGATATCTCTTCTATAGATCGAGTGACAATGTTGTCTTCGTCGCAAGGAGAGGAGTCTTTCATGAGAGAGAACTCATATGCCAAGCGGACAGTGGGAGGCAAATCGACCTTGAAGAGCTTTAAGAGTCAAGTGGTAAAGGAACCTCTAACATTAGCTATCAACCTCAGGAAGAAACTCCTGTTGAGCCAATTGACGAATCCGTACCTCTGAGGTGTTCCGGTAGAGTTAGTGTTCCACCTGTGTTATATGATTTTCGTATAATAGCTGAAGGTGATACATTTATCAGTGATAGCACATAGTGAATCTGGATGAACCTAACAATTACAAGGAAGCCATGGAAGGCCCCAAGTCTGCAAAATGGAAAGAGGCTATGGACAGCGAGATCAGTCCATCTATGACAATCAAGTTGACAATGTATAGAGTCGTAAGACAGTCAGGTGCAAATGGATCTTCAAGAAGAAGACCGACATGGATGGTAAAGTACACACGTATATGGAGAGACTGGTTGCGAAGGGCTTTACTCAAACTCATGGAGTTGACTATAAGGAGACCTTCTCACAAGTAGCGAAGATTAAGTCTATAAGGGTTATGTTAGCCATAGCTGCATTTCGTGACTTTGAAATATGGCAAATGGATGTCAAAACCGCTTTCCTTAATGGAAAGTTGGCTGAAGATGTTTACATGAGTCAGCCAGAGGGTTTTGTCAATGCAAAGTACCCTAATAGAGTGTGTAAGCTTGAGAAATCCATTTATGGATTAAAACAAGCATCTCGCATATGGAATCTTTGTCTTGATGAGAAAGTCAAAGAGTTTGGATTTTCAAGAAGTAAGGATGAGTCCTGTGTATATGTCAAAGCTAGTGGGAGTATAGTGAGCTTTCTGGTATTGTATGTAGATGACATACTTCTCATAGGAAACGATATTTCAACCTTGCAGGAGGTTAAGTCCTGGCTTGGGAAGTGTTTCGCTATGAAGGACCTTGGGGAAGCTGCTTAGATCCTAGGGATAAGGATATTGAGAAATACGAGTAAAAGACTAATAGGACTTAGTCAAAGTACCTACTTGGACAAGGTGTTGAATTGTTTCAGCATGGAGAACTCCAAGAAAGGTGACCTACATATCCAAGGCAATGCCAAACTGAGTAAGACTCAGAGTCCTAGTACATAGGCTGAGATAGCAGAGATGAGTCGAACACCATATGCTTCCGCAGTTGGCTCGATCATGTATGTTATGACTTGTACTTGTCATGATGTGGCCTTTGGTTTGAGTATGGTCAGTAGATATCAAGGGAATCCTGGTAAAGCTCATTGGACTGCGGTTAAGAACATTCTTAAGTACCTGCGGAGGACTAAGGACTGGATCCTTACCCTTGGTGGGAGTGATGACTTGAGAGTAACAAGGTATAGTGACGCCAGCTTTCAAATGGACAGAGATAATTTCCGCTCTCATTCTGGCTGGGTGTTTACCCTAAATAGAGGAGCAGTAACATGTAAAAGTTCCAAGCAGGAGAGTGTAGCTGATTCAACCTGTGAATCAGAGTACATAGCAGTAAGCGAAGCATCGAAGGAGACGATATGGTTGAAAAACTTCAACGAAGACCTTAGAGTCATTCCATCCATAAAGGAGCCTGTAGAGATTTCATGCGATAATGAAGGGGCGGTTGACTTAACCAAGGAACTGAGAGATCATGGTAGATCCAGGCATATAGACATAAACTACCACTTCATAAGACATCAAGTAGAAGAAGGACACCTCGTGGTAAAAAGGATACCGTCAGAGGACAACCCAGCAGATCCCATTTCAAAGGGATTGACTAGGGTTAAGCACCTATAGCATGTAAGGGGCATTGGGCTAATGGATGATATTAATTTTAGTGGTTAGATAAATAGAAACTAGTAATAGCTAAATTGTAATTGATATTTGATGATTAAATAAAAGGAGTTTTATTGATAAGTAAAGTTATTGTCTTGTGTCAGTTATTTACTATTGTTTCACTTTGCATGTTTTGACTTCCAGCATAATAAGATTATTCAAACCATCCACAGTCGATCATACTTTGGAAGTAGGTAATGAGAGTAGATTGTCATGAGTTGGCTTGTAGATTGTCTAAGGAGTTAGACATAGCAAAAGTTTGCTACACCATTCATGAGTACTCCTGAAATAAGATTTGAGTATTGGATTCAACCCGTGCTCACCTGAATTACTTCATGGAATTTATCACGAGTAATTGTGAGATGATAATATCATATAATCTTCAAACCGAGATATATGAGTTGTTGACTACGAGTTGGTTGTGCATTGATGGCATGAAAGCGCATTAGTAACTTGGTGTTATAAAACGTGTCGTTGTGCATGATTTGATGAGTAGTTTGTACAAGCATATAATGTCGAAGTTTATCGATTCCTTTTATCCTAAAAGGATTAAAAGCGATATCTTGGGCCCCTCGATGGTTATGTTTTCACTTTGTGTCGGGACTGGTCAGAACTAAATTGATGTGTTCAGTTATGTTTTATGTCAGATGAATTGGAAACCAGGACACAAATTGCAGGACAATAAGTATGACTATGTTCCATGTATTTGTCCGCATAGATATCTTGAGAACAGAGGAATATATGATCCCTTATCTGAAGGGCGTGTCACTAACTTGGTCAGAGTTCGACAGCGGCTTTTGAAAGCTTACGATTGCTAAGTTGGATCCTGAAGTCACATTGGCAACTATAGTTATTACACTTATCTAAGTGGGAGACTGTAGGATTTGGTGTCTAAGCCCATACCTATAACTGGCATGTACTTGACCCAATTGTAGCATGGTCGTTTTGGGTTGCCTTCACCAGTGCAATTTGATAGGATGGACTTTTGAGAATAAGGTTATTTATGATTTATTAATATATTACAAGTATAATATATTAATATAAAATCATATTATCTAATTAGTATTGATCAAGAATTAATTTGGAAATAATTTTATCATCAACAGAGACTAATTAACTATATGGGGATTGATTGTGTAAATTACTGATTCTTATAGTGTGGGCTATTGATTCATAGTTATTTAGGATGGGCTAGACCAATGAGATAATCCATGGATACTCCATGAAGGTTAACCCATGGAGCCTAAGTAATATGAAAGGTCATTAGGGTTTAGAAGGTGTAAACGTAACATTTGCTACACTATAAAAGCACACCCTCATGACCAGAATCGGTTGCCACAACATTCTTGGAGAGTGTGTATTGATTTTGTGCTAAGTAACTTATTCTCTCAAGCCTCCTCTTGCATATTGGTGTTTTTGAAACATTAGAGGCATCACACTTGAGGTGTTCAAGCTTTCAAAGGTCAAGAACTACAAGTCCTTATAAGAGGTAAGTTATCTAACTAGTTGTACTGTTCATCTGACAATTTGTATGCTAGTTAGGATATATGCTTTGGATAAGTGAAAATATGCATGTATAATTAGAGAAAACATAGATCCAAAGCATTTAGGGTTGCTTGTGCACCATAGTTGTGTTATAGTAGTGTTATAGTGCTCAGAATCGAAAGCATTTAGGGTTACATGTGCACCATTGTAGTGTTTTAGAGTAGTTGTTTCTTCTTCAATATCCTTTAGCTCTTTGTACATGACATATTCCTTTTCCTCATAGCAAATGGTCATGCGGATGTTTAGAATCCAGTCAATGAAATTCGATCCATCGAAGATGACCCTTCCACATAAGTTCATGAGGGAGAAAGAGCCAGAAGTATTTAAAGC
Source organism: Lactuca sativa (assembly GCF_002870075.4). Lineage (NCBI taxonomy): Eukaryota > Viridiplantae > Streptophyta > Magnoliopsida > Asterales > Asteraceae > Lactuca > Lactuca sativa. Next base: position 20,203,908 of record NC_056624.2, read on the forward strand.
GTTGTTTGAAGTAGACATCTGAAAAGAATGAAAAGTTTCATTAGATAGAAATTCCTTAATATAACACCCAAATAAAATATTAAGGCTAGGAACCAACACTATATTTCAAAATTCGGAATAGACATTCCGTAATCCAATTGCAAAATATTTGAAGGTAGGTAAATGATGATTTACCAATTTCACCACCCAAAACTAATTTTTTTTAAAGAATTAAGTTTTATGAAGTTCCTAGTTCTTTGATTTTCATTGAACTTTTCAATGACATGTTTAAATCTCAATTATGCCCTTCATGTTTGTGATTGGGATACCGAGGATCACAAACAAGGTGTGAATAATCATGCAAATTTGCATGGCACTCTCGAGTCATTTACCACCTAATCAATGTGTCGGTTAGCTACACACGCTCCATTGATCTATGACAATTCTCGAGCTACCCTTTCCCACCCTTATTAGTCCATGTTAGTGTGTCGGTTAACCACACACGCTCCACTAACGACTTGACAAGGTGCAAAGTGCAATTTCATAGAATAACACCATTTTCACATTTTTCCTAAAGTAACTAAGATTGATAATTTATGAAAACATTTAGTTACTTTATAATTATCATTATACTTTTAATGAGAATTAATGTCCTATCCTACCCGTTTGGCTAACAACCCTCCACTAGTCAAGGAAGCGGTGGGTGAGAGTGAACACCCATTCAATCACCATTTATAGGCAATTTCCTTATACCCCCCTTATGGACCAGCTTCGTGAATGAGGGAAAATTTTGAAATTCCAAACCTGAGGGAAAATTTTGAAACCTTTCAAAAATCTTGGTTCAATTTGAAAACAATTCAATTAATCATATAATTAACCATATCACATAATTGACCTAATTTAATTTCATATAGCAAGATGATTCAAATTCCACAAATAATCAATTTATCACATAAACAATTAATTATCTCAAAATATGACAATTATCCTTCAATTTAGATCAAGATAATCATTACCTTATCATAAAAAACGATTCTTTATCAATCAAAATAGTTTGTGGTAATGATTCTAATCCAAAACTTACCCAAAAAACTGAAAATATGCCCACTAGATAGTCACCACGTCGCGGTAACTTTGACCACGTCGTGGTCATCAGGCAGACTCCAAAAAAATGATTTCCTTGCTTTGAACAATTACCAATGCATCAATATAATAGAAAACACCCTAGGCTTTGATAACATTGATGCATTTTGAGCACTATAACAATCCTATGGTGCACATACAACCCTAGATGCTATGAATCTAAGTTTTCTCAGGTTATACATGCAATATCATTTTATCCAAATCATACACCCTAGCTAGCATGCAATTGGAGATATACAACATAAAACTAGTTAGATGAATACCTCTTTGTTGTAGCTTGTAGTTCTTGTCCTTTCAAGAGCTTAGTACCTCAAATGTGATACCTCTAATGTGTTACAAACACCAAAAGCAAAAGGAAGCTTATGAGAGAGAGGTTAGGAAGCACAAAATCGGCTAAGGTTTCACTATGGAATAGAGTGGCCGATTTTGGGATGCTAGGGGTTCAGTTTATAGTGTGGAATCCTTAGGGTTTCATACATAAAACTCTAATTTACTATGACTCTTCACATTTCATAGGCCCTTTGGGTTAAACCTTCATGGACTCTCATATAGGTTTAGCCCATCCCTAATCAACATGAATCATCAGCCCAAACTATAAATATTACTGATTTGCTTCATCAATCGATGTAAATTTAATCAGTCTCTTTTGATCACTAAATTAATTCCAAATTAATTTTTGATCTATACTAGTTAAATAATATGATTTCTCAATTAATATATTATTCATATAATATATTAATAAATCACAAATAACCTCTTTCTCATATATCCATCCTATCAAATTGCTCCGGTGACGGCAACCCAAAAGGACCATGTTACCATCGGGTCAAGTACATGCAAATTATAGTTATGGGCTTAGACACCTAATCCAAAAATATGAACTAGTAACTAACCTCAATGAATCCTTTGCTCCGGACCGAAGAAGGTTTAGAGCGCACTTGACCTTCTGGTCAGCTAGGCAAGAGCACGTAACGAAACATCCTTTGATGTCAGATAGCCATCTCACGGCTATGATTAGATCCTGAACTCTGTCAAATAATGGGGGCTTCACATTATCAAAGTCGTATTACTAGAATGCTCTCCCAGTGGCAATCCCCACCGCAACAACGACTATGGTGGCTATAGTAGCAACAATATCTGAAAGTGCAACATATTGTTCGTCAAAGAACTCAATCATAACAGTCTTGATAGACCCAAACATCTTTGGTATCTGCTCCCGGACAATAGAAACAACCTCCTACCGAATGATCTACCTAAAATGATCCTCAATCAATCCCGACACATCCTGGCCACCTGTCCCGACTCCTGATCCAGATCCCGACTCAAATCGCATCGTAAGCACCATACAAAAAATAAACCAATGAGATATCAGATAAATGCATATCATACCGTGGGAACCAAGCCCAACTAAAACCCTACGGGTTGTGACTACCTTCCGCACCTACCCATATTTGTCTCAGAGGATCATCACAACCACCCTAAAAACACTCATGGAATTACATATACACTGTATTCTTACATCCTAATGAAAGGATAGACATTCCTCGACTGGTCGGCTGACCCCCCATAACTCATCCATGAAACTTCCACCACCCCTACAGCACTTGTGTATGCTAATCATACATAACACTAGATCCTATGGATAGTCAATCAATCAATAGAAACAATAGAAACAACCTCCTACCGAATGATCTACCTAAAATGATCCTCAATCAATCCCGACACATCCTGGCCACCTGTCCCGACTCCTGATCCAGATCCCGACTCAAATCGCATCGTAAGCACCATACAAAAAATAAACCAATGAGATATCAGATAAATGCATATCATACCGTGGGAACCAAGCCCAACTAAAACCCTACGGGTTGTGACTACCTTCCGCACCTACCCATATTTGTCTCAGAGGATCATCACAACCACCCTAAAAACACTCATGGAATTACATATACACTGTATTCTTACATCCTAATGAAAGGATAGACATTCCTCGACTGGTCGGCTGACCCCCCATAACTCATCCATGAAACTTCCACCACCCCTACAGCACTCGTGTATGCTAATCATACATAACACTAGATCCTATGGATAGTCAAATACTTTATTCTACCCTATGCCCACAACCAAACAAGGAATGGAAAGTAAGGCAAAATCAAACATTCTCAGGCTATAAAATCCTAGTTATGTACAATTTGGATGCATACACTAAGTAACTATAGTAATGATGTCAATTTCATATAAGGAAAACCCCAGGCTATCCGGCATCATATAATTAGGAAATTCCGTCATGCGATTCCTAAAGATCCCTAGCCTATCACTAGCATGTTATTCTAACATATCACAATATCAAATAACCGTGTGATAATTTGGGGTCTACTTATTGGCTCCGGCTGACCATACACATCACATCCTCTCTTGTTTATTTTGAAAATGAATTTGAAAGTCATTTTCAAAACATTTTCATCTCCTTAGTTTCAGACTGGATTCACAGGTGTTCCTCCAATTCACTCAAACCAAGGCTTTGATACCAACTTGTAACATCCTAAAAATCACAACAAATTTAAACTTAAAAAAAAAGGATATCTCCAGAAAAGTCCCGATATTTTGGGCAAATTTTTAATAAAGACCTAAGTTTTATTTTTTGAATAAAAAAGTCCTGGCTTTTTCACCTTTTGAATAGAAAAGCCCAAGAAACCGGCTAATTTATTCACTTTAGTCCTTTTTGACCTGTTCAGCAGGTCATGGGACCAAATTGTTAATTTTTCGAAAATAAAGAGACTTTTTTGCAGATTTCGTCCAAATTTTTATATAATTTATAAACATATTTTTTACATATCTATATCTATTTTTACGCATTTTTGTATTTTTTATATTTTTATAAGTATATGTTTACATATTTTTATGTATTTTAAATTTACAAATGTATTTTTTTACTTATTTATATGTATTTTTAACCATTTTACATATTTTTTATGTACTTTTATGTGTTATTTTTTTATATATTATGTATTCATATGTATTTTTATATATTTTTACGTATTTATATATTTTTTAAAGGTTTTTATATAGATGTGTATGTATTTTAAGTGTATAAACGTATTTTTTTACGTATTTATATCTATTTTTAAGTATTTTACATATCTTTTATGTATTATGTATATATATATATATATATATATATATATATATATATATATATATATATATAGTTAGAATTTTTTATATAGATGTTTTTGTATATTTATGAATTTTAAATGTATAAACGTATTGTTTTACGTATTTATATGTATTTTTAAGTACTTTACATATATTTTTTTGTGTGTTTTTTATGTATTATGTGTGTATATATATATATATATATATATATATATATATATATATATATATATATATATATATATTTGCGTATTTATGTATTTTTTTTAGTTTTCTTATATAGATGTTTATGTATTTTTATGTACATCAAATGCTAAAGTGTATTATTTTTACGTAAAAAATATATAAACATGTAAAAATAATGCAATTAAACATTTAATATACATAAAAATCTATATAAGAAAACTAAAAGAATACATAAATACGCAAAAATACATATAAATACATAATACATAAAAAAATACAAAAAATATGTAAAATAGTTTAAAAAAATACATATAAATACGTAAAACAATACGTCTATACATTTAAAATACATGAATATACAAAAACATCTATATAAAACACTTAAAAGAATACATCAATATGTAATACATAAAAAATATGTAAAATACTAAAAAATAGATGTAAATACGTAAAAAATACGTTTATACTTTATACATTTAAAATACATAAACATCTATATAAAAAGCTTAAAAAATACATAAATACGTAAAAATACATACTACATATAAATACATAATACATAAAAAAATTACACATAAAATACATAAAAAAATTACACATAAAATACATAAAAAAATTACACATAAAATACATAAAAAAAATATGTAAAATTGTTTAAAATACATATAAATAAGTAAAAAAAATACGTTTATACATTTAAAATACAAAAAAATACGTAAATATATACATATAAAACATAATAAATACACAAATACATAAAATTTGATATAGATATGTAAAAAAATATGTTTATACATTATATAAAAATTTTGACGAAATCTGCAAAAAAGTCCCGTTATTTTCGAAAAATTAACAATTTGGTCCCATGACCTGCTGAACAGGTCAAAAGGGCTAAAGTGAATAAATTAGCTGGTTTCTTGGGCTTTTCTATTCAAAAGGTGAAAAAGTCAGGACTTTTTTATTCAAAAAATAAACTTTAGGACTTTATTAAAAATTTTCCCAAAATATCGGGACTTTTTTGGAGATATCCCTAAAAAAACATCCCATAGTAATAAAATGTTAACAAAATCATTGTTTCCAAATTGTTTATCCATATTGTAAGTCCCTAATTTGCCTGTGTATCAATCAGATCCGTTTGATGGTGCGGAATCCCAATCAAACGGATGATGCCAGATCACAATAAGAAGAGAAGGAGAAGAAGAATAATATGAATCTCTTAATAAATTGATTAGAATTAAAGTTCCAGATACAAAAGATTCACACAATTACACACATATGCTCCTTATTCTCTCTGGCCGTAAGCTCTCTTCGTGTTCATCAATCTCTACTCCTCACCCTAACACCTATATTTATACTTGGAAAATATGGGCCGAATAACATGGGCCGTAAATGGGTTTACAGTCGTAAGCCTGTTTACGGCCGTAAACAAAGTCGTAAACACCTTACGGCCGTAAACACCAAGTTGTTTACGGTCCAAGACACAAATACATTTTTCTAGAAAAGTAAAGTATAAACCATATTTTTGACCCAACAATCTCCCCCTTGGTTTATAACTTTCTTTTCTTAATTGACCCAACAAGCTCCCCCTAAAAAGTAGCTGGCTTTTATTGTTAATCTTCATTGAGAGCTTTGGCTTCAGCTTTAATCTTCGATGACTTCACAGCTTCAAGATGAACTTGATGAATCTTCAATAAATGACTTCATCTTGAGCAGTTAGGCTTTTCTTCAGAATTTGACATTGAATGCACATTGGGTGAGGAGGCTTGATGTACTGATTCTTGAAAATTGGTGCTTTCAGCTTGAGAATCTTTAGAGAGAACATCATAGAGAAATAATCTTCTAGATCACTACAGCAGGTTCACAGATAGCAGCAGATTGATTGAGGAGGCTTCAATGCAATCCATCACATAATCTTCAAGACAGCTTGACCTTTCTTCTGGGGTTGAAGGATTGAATGTCGAAAGAATAATCTTCATTTCTTGCTCCTTCGAATGAGAATTCTTCAATGCTCACGGATGAAGCCTTGCCTTAGAAATTTTCGACACAAACTCCATGAGTTTCATCTTCACCCGAATTCACTTTTCAAGACAAAACAAAACTAAAAGAAAACTTAGCACAGAAAGAAAAATATTTTTGGATTTTTGATTTTCTTGAACATGAAATAAAACATAAATAACACTATTTTTGGATTTTTTTTTAATTTTTAATTCTCCCCTAATATTTAAATTAGAAGAAAACTATGAACAAACTTAACAAAAACAGAATGATATCTAACTTTAAGAATGATTTGGGATCAAAGTTTTTAGACAACCTTTATCCGCTTTTCGGTACCTTTTATCTTCACGTCTTTGTCTGGTCGATCGCCAGTATTATGGTCCACTTAAACACGAAACATTTGTGACAAGATTTAGACAATTTACCAATGACATGATACATGCATATATTTAATTATAACTTTATTATCATGATTGGCCCTAATTCTTAAATAGATTTTTCTTATCACCATTTAACTGACTACAACCAGGGATATTGTTGTCCACCTAAATCGAGCAGCGAGATCTACAGACAATCTGTATGTGTTCAATTTTAAGTGTACTAGAACGTGTTTCCCGCTTCCTGATATGCCACAGCCATCAAGAACTTCCAGACTACTCCTTACATCGGGTGAGCAGACAACCATTCAGAGAGAGAATAGATTCAGAATTCTATTACTTATTACTTCAGAGGGGTTGAGAAGAAGAAGGTTGCATATGCTGTGTACCAGGTCGGATTAGAAGTCACGCAAAGGATACAACATATGGCTAATAGATAAGAGGAATTTCATATATATAGCTTGCAGAGAAATAGATTTGCATATGTTGTGTACCAGGTCGGATTTGAGGTCATGCAAAGGAGACAACATATGACTAACAGATAGGAAGAAAGAAAACAATTTTCTACAGACCTAATTTATCGGAATTTACCAGTCGCCCCATCCAACCGGAATTAAAGACAGAATCCGCACATCGAGGAAAAGTTAAACCACGGTTCCAAGTACGGGTTCATTTAATGTGACGAGTGGATTCCCATATATATCTCCCTACTCAACCTATCCGAGCATCGTGAAATCAAGTTAAACGGATCTAACTAGGTCAAAGTTTTTCAAGTCCTTCAATTCATTAGGTTCAACTTTCCTAATCAAGTCCATTTAAAATCTTTCGTGCCTACCAGTGCATCGAACACAGAGCATAGACGATTCAACTTAGGTACGTTACGCCGATTCAGATTGCCCGTTATCACTTGCTAATTTCATTTCCCAAAACATCTCCCTCAAGCACATTTCATTTACACCATATTTTTTTTTTGGATTTTCTGATTTTGTATTGTTTTTGGATATTTTTTAATTAATTTTTTTTTATTTTTCTTTCTCCCCCTAAATTTGTGCATAGGAGAGAAACGAAAGTAAATGAGCAAATTTAAACTATCCTAACACAAAAATTAGTCTTTAAAGTGAATTAGCTTAAGAAAAACTCAGGAGTATAGAGAAGAAAATTCAAATCGTAAGTCATCAATTGAATTTGCATTCAGAAGGTCTGAGAAGAGAAAGCATAATCTCAGAACAGATCCGAAAATTCTTCATATCTTTAAGCAGTAACCCCGTTTGTGATCTCTTCCTTTCTTCCTTTCCCGCAAAAGGACACATAATGTCAACAAATGTCTGAATGTTGTACAGTTGAGAGATGTCCCCAGTCATATGCTAGGAGCAGCCACTACCAACAAACCGAAGTCTTATGATATGCCTCGATAGCTGCTCCAGCACAGAGTGGGATCAGTTGGTCTTTGGAACCCAGTTCATTTTGAAACTGGGTCGACCTTTGTCATCAACGCACGATACTCTCTCCCATGACATATCCTTCTTATCACAAATAGAAGATGTAGAAACGTTAGAAGCATTAGGATATTTGGGAGTTTTCACCTTTGGTACCCATCTATATTCGGGTTTAACCCATTTCTTGTTCGATCCGATGGGTGCCTCGACACTTGCTTTGGAACATGAAGCCGTCTGCCTAGATGACTTTGACCTAACCGGTCTTGGCTTCACAGGAGCATCTCTTGAACTAGACTTTTGGGCCAGCATTCCCTTCTTGTTCTTGAGAGTTGGATGCTTGGCCTTGGGAGTTGGATGCTTGGCCTTGTGGGTTTGATTCTTGGCCTTCTGCGCGTTCCAGTCACCATTGTCTGAACGTGACCTGGAAGGGTTTCTTTTGAAGTATCTCCCACTTGGTGCGTTTTTCCATCCTTGCGCATAGTAGGGAACGTATGCACGATTAGGACAATTTCTGGCAATGTGTCCAGGTGTTCCACAGTGAAAGCATGTCTTTTTCTTCATAGTAAAGTTATTTCTTCCTGCCCCTGGTGGCGTATCCTTGCCTTGTCTCTTATTTTTCCCACACGCATAGTTGCAACAGGCACTCTGTTTAGCTTGAAATGGTGGCCTGTATTTACTAACGACAGGTTGATTAGAAGCAACAGATTTAGAGTTCAAGGGGTCGTTTGTTTGTTCAGAAGAACTCTCCTTGTTCTCATCCTCTGCTACTTTACCTGCACATGTAACAGAAACATCAGTATTTCAACATTAATAACTCCTCCTGACACAAATCCAGCTTGTTTGCCATATCGAAGATGTGGCTCCCTGTCAGTTTCGTCCTGTGTCATAGGGATGAATGTGTAGTTATGATTATAAGGAGGAGGTACACTATCATACCCTAGACCCTTGTTTTCATTTTATTTGAATTTTAATTGGGTTTCATATAAGGACTCGACTGTCTGACTTGACGCAGTATAATTTTTGAAACTGACATTAGTTTTTCCACACTTAATTTTTAAAGCGTCAAGTTCTTCAGTTACAGCAGCAAGTTGTCTCTTAACATAATCATAATTTTCACACTTGTTGCTATACTCATCCTGAAGTTTCCTAAACTCCTTGGTTTTTGCTTCTAACTCAGCCTTCAGGGGTTTTTGTCCTTTCCTGAGTTGATATCCTTCATATCTCAGGTCCTCAAATTCTCTTTTGAATAAATCAATTTGTTCCCGAAGAAATTTAATCGTAGCTTCACAAGCTGGAGTACACATAACTTCAGTGACCAGAATGTTTTCAGAACTCATTGTTTCTCTACACTTCAAAGCATCAAGTTCTTGAATTACATCAGCAAGACTAAGATGATTGAGATCTCTTGTCTTCTTGATGATAGCCATGTTTATATCCCACGATTTCGGAAGTGAATTCAATAGCTTTTTGTTTATCTCAAACTTAGACAAAAAGATCCCGAATATATTCATCTCAGTAGTGAGTGCAGTAAATCGCTACAACTGAGTTTCGAGGGTTTCTCCAGGGATATAATCGAAAATGTTGAAATTTTGTCTTAACATATCCTAATGACTCTCTTTCATGTTTTCAACTCCCTCGTAGACCTTAAAATCAATTAAAAAGCACAACTAGAAGCCAAAATCAAACTTAAAAGTCAAACCCTTTTATTATAAACCTTAAAAGTCAAATTTAAAAAGTTAAACTCAAAAGTCAAGCTTAAAAGTCAAACCGAAAAGCTAAATTTGAAAATTTAAAAGTTAAACGAAAAAGTCAAAGTTTAAAGTCAAAGGTCAAACTTGAAAGTCAAAGTCAAAATTTAAGGTCAAAAGTTAAAAAATAAAAGTCAAAAATAAATAATTTTTTTTATTATTTTAATATTATTATTATTATTATTATTATTATTATTATTATTATTGATGAAAAAGGAATTTAAAAATAAAAGAAATTTAATTTTTAGGCTAAAAATGACAATTTTGCGAAACTTGGAACCGAAAAGGAGTGATTTTGAGTAAAGAATGCAGAGGAAAGGAACAAAGGTGATGCTAGAGGAGTTGGTTAAGGCACTGGTTGATGAATGGGAGGTCTCGAGTTTGATTCTCGGCAGCCCCCAAACTCGCGTCCTATGTTTTAAGTGCGAAGCGAAGCTGGTTGCGAAGCCGAGGAGTTATGCGAGGACGAGGCTGCTATGCGAGGCCGCTTCTTGTGAGGCCGCAAACCGAGGCCGTGAACTCCTCGGACCGGACCGCAAACACCGGCCGCAATCCTCCGGCGACCGTGAACAGTTTCCGGCCGTGAACTCCAAAACCCTAGCCACCGGCCGCAAACTCCGACCAAAACACCGATTTTTCGACTTTGAAGCTCCAAAACTCGATCAAAAACCTTTTTTTTATGAAAAACACGAAGAACAAACCCCCTTTATTTTTGCGAGATCCATCCAAAAGCGCAAATATATTTCGAAAATAAGATCAAATAATGCCCCAAATCTGACAAAATTGACTGATACAACTTGGCTTTGATACCAATTGTAAGTCCCTAATTTGCCTGTGTATCAATCAGATTCGTCAACGTCCTAGAGGAGTTCACGGGACAAAGCTCCGACGATCAAGTTAGTATGAGATCTGAGAAAGATGGAAGAAGATTACAGGAAATAGAGAATTCCTTCCTCTTCCTTGTGAGGAAGAAGGATTCTTTTATACCTGTTTTAGGGGCGTATCCTCAACCGATTTTGTTGAAGATTTCCTCGTGGGGTGTGACGTGGCGGACCCATATTGGTAGGTCCTTAGTCACCTCTTTTGCCACATTTCCTTATTGGCTAGGAGGGGATCTTCTAAATGTTTGTGAAGATCGTGGCTATCATCTAATGGGTGAGTGGGACTCTCTGATTAGACCCATGTTTGTCGGGATGTAACTTCCTGAAATAGGGGTTAAGGCGCGATTTTGCGCCTTAACGACCATACTAACATTCTTTGCGTTGGCGAAGGCCCAGACTTAGCTTTAGACTAGGTTCTGACTAGGCCAAGCCCAATTTCAGTTCGACATCCTTCTTAACATTCCTCAGAGGGATACGTTAACAAGTCCCTTAGACTCGTAGGTGTATGCGTCAGCTTGACAGCGTCGCCGTTCGAGTGTATGTCCCAACATGTGTTTGTTCGGGATTAGTTTTATCGTTTGACAAGATTTAAGCAGCGTCATCAATGTGTGTCGGTCCCGTTGAGAGACAGTTCGTGACACCAGTTTCGCCTTTAAAATCCCCCCCCCCCTTTTTCCCCAGGCTCTTCACTCTCATATCCCCATTCTGGCTTTGCTGCATCAATTAAAGCATTTTGTTAATTTTCTCTTTGATTGTTCGTTCTTTTCTCAATAATGGACCGCTATGGTAGAGTCCCTACTGCTGAGGAGTTCAAATTTTTTCAAGATAGCTTCGGTTTCTTACCAGAGTAGGGCGTACTAATTCCAGAAAAGGAGGTGTCAATCTACGACCGCCCTCAAGAGAAGGTGGGGGGTCTGATGCCACTATTTGAGGCGGGGTTACGCTTGCCGACGTCTGATTTTTCAACATGATTCTGGAGCACTATGGTCTTTCCGTCGATGAATTGACCCAGAGCGCTGTTAATAAAATTGTCAGTTTTGAACTGGTTTGTCGATCTCTGAGTTATGTACCAACTTTCTGGGTTTTTAGTTACTTCTTCTGTTCGACTACGAATTTCGGGGTCCGCACTTTAGTGAAGAGAAGAGGCATTCGTCCGTTGATCTCTGAACACAACATTTCGAGGAAAAAATGGCAATGTCAGTGGCTTTGGGTTAACCAAAACCTTGTAGGGAGCAGGTCTCGTAGGACCCGATACTTGTCGGATCATCTCCCCAAGTTGTTTGGGAGTAATCTGACTATGGGAAAACGTTTAAGAAAAATCACTATCGTTGGGAGGAACTGGGAAGATTTCATTCTTATGACGGCTGATATGAGTGCTGCCTGGAGTTCTCGCGGGAAGATGGCGCAGATGTTCGTTGTGAGATGCGGTATTAACTCATCTCCTTCTACCCCTTCTTTTGAAAACAGAGTGAGGATATGATATCTTGTTGGCTTTTGAGATCTTACTTTTGGCATTTGTTTTCGCTAGTGCTGAGGCCGAGATTTCTTTGGAGATGGACCTGCGTGGTCACAATCAAGGAAAGCTTTGCCATCGGAAGATAGATCTTGTAGAAGCTCTTCTTCCTCATGTGTCTGAAAGACGCATGTGAGAGCTTGTTGGACTGCCCCTAGTGGAACGGGGAAATGTAGGTTCTAGCGGGCCTGCGTCACCTTCCCAGCCGACTGTTGGGGTTGTTTCCCCAGTTCGTTCGCCAATTTCCATTCCTTATGGTTTTCCTATGGGAGCACAAACAGGAAGAGACAGCGCTCCTATTCGAAAGAAGCGTAGTTTGCGCGTGGTTTGGTCGTCGGATGAGGAGACAGAATCTGACAATGTGGGTCTTCGCTCTCGTAAAGATGGCAGGACTTATCTTCGTCTAGGCTTCTTGGCGGTATCGGGGATATTCTCGGCAGCCACTTTTCTATGCCTGATCAGAAAGAGAGAGTGGTGGTACCTAGCTCTCTGGAAGCGTCCCCCTCACCAATCATTGGGTCTCCCTTGGTTAATCCTGGTTCTAGCTCTATGTCAGGGGGTGCACCGAGTTTACCTGAAGATTCCTGTCAACATGAGAATCCTTTTCTTATTGATGGAACATGGACTTCATCTCACCCCCTATCTTTTGAGGCATACATTCTGGGCTGGGCGATTACCAGAGATTCCTTGTTTTCGGAGGACACTACCGCCCAGGAGTGGAGTAGGTGCCTTTATCCTCCAGCCACAAAGAGTTTGCTTGCAGGTTAATCAAGTGCTCGCATGGCCGGTGACCTTTGTTACGTCGCGGCCCATACTTCTGCCCTCATGGTTGCTGTTGCAGACCAGGTTCGCCGTGTTGGCGAAAATCAGAGGTAGTTGAAAGTATTGTAGGGTGCCTTGGCAGGCATGAGGGAGGCGGATTGTGACTTAGAGGCTGAGAGCCAAGTTCTTGTTGAGTAGAACTGCATTGTGGCCTGCAAGAAGGCCGCTTTAGAGGATCAGGTGGCCACCTTAGGGGAACAATTTGAGCGACTTGAGGATCAAGTGAGTTCCCTTGTCCGGGAGAAAGACATACTCTCGCGTAAATTATCCATGTGCCAACGTCAACTCTCCGGTGCTTGTGTGGATGGAGTGGTCGCTCGAGGTAATTTGCAGTGGAAGCTGGAGAAGGGGGTGGTTCGTGTTATTGACAAGGTCATCGAGAGCGCAAAATTCGACAACGGGATCCGAGGTGTTTGTGAGGCATGTGAAGCCCTTAGGTTTGAAAAGGGGAAACGAGTGGGTGGTTGCTCTGCAAGGGGTGGGGAACCTGAAGTCCCAGATCCTGGTCGTGTTGCAAGAATGGCTGAAAAGGTGGATGCTGCCATATCATCCTTGGCTGAGACAGATTTCGCCGGCCTCTTTTGCTTGGGGAAGCTGGACTATGACAGCTTTTGCCAATTTGTGGTCGGTCGAATCCGGGAGGTTCTTCCTCAGACTCTGAGGGCTGATTTTGTATCTTGCCTTTTTGCGTGTTGTGTAATTGCCTTTTTATGTACCATCTGTATAGTAAAGAATATTATCCATTACTAACCATAAACTTTGTACTTTGTTTTGTACCTTTTATGGAAGTGTTCTCTTCCGTTTTCTTTTTGTATGTATGCACATTGTCGTTGCATGTTAACACATATATTATGATTTGTCCTATGATGTCGTTAAGGACAGGCTATTCTATTGAACGCTCCCCTATTCTAGGGTTTGTGTGCTTTCGACGTCGCATAGTTTCTATTAATGAGCTATGCTCTGTTGGCTCATGTGTTTAGTTAGGCTTAATGTGTAAAGTCGTGTAATGTTAGTCGCTGCTGAGGATTGTATTGTATGGTCTAGCTGGCAATACATAGGCTGAGATCGTCACCTCAATACCTTTTGCTGATGTGATATCAGGGGAAAGGTTAAGAATATGACTCCTTTAAGACCTATAGTTGCATCCTTGCATGGATTTTGCTCAATTAGCATAGGTGATCAGCCGTTGTTGCTACTTGGAAAATATGCACAACCTCTATACTTCGTGTTATTGCAATATAGAATTCTGGAAAGCTCTTTCAAAATGCAAATTATGTTATTTCTTGAAGAAGAAAGAAAGACATAAGATAGTAGACCATGAGTGTCTAGGTGTCAGGGCATATGCCTAGTTTTCGCTTTGGCACCTGGAGTATGGTTATCCTATGCGGAGTTCGACCATACTCATTTTGCTAGGCCCCCACTTTATTTTGGAGTGAGTGCTCTGCAATGGCTACCCCACTTCGATTGTGTTTGTATGTCCCATATGTGGCGAGTGCCTCTTGATGGATTGGAATTCCCACCTGTCTTTGCCAGTGGTGCCCAGTGTGAGCGAGATGAACTTTGTTGTTCATCTCTGGTGGTGTCTGGACTTTCCTTTCTTCTCAACACAGTGCGGGATGCAGCCGTGGAAGGTGCCTCACCGCTGCCTGGTGATAGTGTCTTCCGCATTGTTTGGCGTGTCTGTCAACTTTGCGTCTCGTGCCATTGCCTGGTGTGTCGTTTAGTGCGTCAGGAGTGTCTGGCAATTTTCTCCCATAGGAAAGTTTGCGTGGTGGGAGGATTGACACTCTGTTCCTGGCTTCAGTACCCGTTTTCCTTCATTCCATAGGATTTTGGTTCATATTTTACATTGGCCAAAATGCTCTTTGAGTTTCAGACCGCTCTCTGGTTGGGCACGGCTTGGCCATCAGTTGTGGCCCTGGATGGTGTCTTCACCCATGAGTATGTGCTTTTCTGCTTTGCAACCTTCGCTTCATACTTTAGTTGACGCATCGTTAGGTCAGAACGTCCCTCCCCTTGGGGGAGAGACGTGGTGAGCTAGCTGAATACACCTCGTTGTCTTTTCTTGGACTCATGGGTAAGCGCTTGTGCTACTGCTTCTTTCCGGTGTGGATCTTTCATCTGCTGGAAACCATCGCTCCAAGGTAAAAGGGTTTCTCGTTTCATTCCTCGTTGAGCATCACATCAATTACCCGTCTTGGCTGCCACTATCGTTGCCGATCTGTCACATGTGCTGAACTTGAGAACACTGTGAAAAGTAGATGGGATTACTTGTAACTGCAATAGTGCTGTCCGGCCTAGTAGGATATTGTGATCAACTATGCGGTCAACAATCGAGAATTCAAGTGCCCTTGTTATTTGTTCGGTTCAATCATGACTGATCAATGTAAATGGGAGCATGATTGTTCCCGTTGGCCAAATGCTATGTCCGATGAACCCAACTAACGGGCCCTGGCGTGGTAACTGTATGTGCTCTTTCCATTCAATCGGTAACAGTCGAAGGCAGTGTTTGTAAATCACGATGACCTTGCTTCCTTTATTAATGTACGCTTGTTCAATACGGGTTTGGCTAATGAAACTGGTGATGTGCAGAGGATCGTTCGGAGCCCAGTGCTCTGGCCAGGGATCGTGCATTGAAAATATTATATTGTGGATGTTTCGATGATATACTTGCGCGCCAACGCGCTGGCTCTTGGGATTGCTACATGGGCAAGGCCTTGTGATGGTGAGTATCTTGGCCCTTCTTTCGTTATACTTGCCCCCATCTTTTTGATTTTTGGGTTGGTGTTTGTCCCTATCAAATCTCGCCTGAGGTCCTTCGCTATGTCGACTATATTTCCCACTAGTTACTTCTCATCAATCTCTCGCTTCAAAAATGTACACTCATTGGTGTCGTGTGTTTTGCTTCGATGGTACTCACAGAACTTGGTCTTTTCTTTTCTCTCCTTGGTTGGAGTCTTATTGATGGTGTGGACATTGTTGTGGCTACTTTTTCTATCATCCTTGTTGAATGGTCTATGTCACCATGACATGTGCCAGGAATGGCGGTTGTGTCTCTACTGGTTGTGGTCTTGCTTTTCTTGCTGAACCGGGCACGACTGGGGCACCATTTCCTCCTGTTTGAGATAGGAATTGGCCACGGCTTTGATATTGGCCTCTTTTCGTTCTTCTCCCTCGATTTGACGCAGGTACTTTTCCACACGGAACTTGAGTTCATCCCTGGATCGAGGGACTGTTCCTTGCATCTTTCTTGATAGGGGTCTAGGAAGCAGACCTTGGGGAAAGGCGCCTGTCACCAGGAACTCTTCATGTCCTGGGATGTTCAGGGTAGCTAGCGTGAACCGGTCGTAGTAGTCACGGATCAATTCTCCTTCTTTTTGTTTGCATGACATCACATAGTTGGCGTCTCCTTTTCCTTTTCTCAATTGCATGAAGTTATTGAGGAAAAGTTATTTCAGCTGGTCAAAGCTTGAGCTACTGCCTCGACTTGGAGACTTGAGCCACATGCCTGTGTTTCCTGGTAAGGTATAGGGGAAATACGTGCAGGTGAAGCGGCGATCCATCTTAAGAGATGTCCACTCGTAGTTGTCTATGTGGTCATCTGGGTCTGTAGTGCCATCATACTATGGCATGTTTGGAATCATCGCAGTGTGTGAGATCTCGTACCGCATGATTTCATGGCTGAAGTTGGAACTTGCGCTTTGCATGGGGTTATCCATGTATGAGTATGGCATACCATCGTAAGCCGTATGTTGTTGTGTCTGCTAGGGACTAACATACATCTGGTTATGTATGGCCGCCTGTGAGATGTACGCTTGATATTGTTGTAGGTTTCTCTGCGATCCAAAGGCTTAGATTGCAAATTGGCCTACCGGGGGAACCAAATACGAGCTTGCTCCTGTGTACTGTTGTGTATATGGGTTGAACGGTTTACCGACTGTCACGTAGGGGTCGAATTTGAATGCTACCGAGATCTGGACACCGGACCCATAAAGGCCAGGTCCTTGGCTGGACGAAGTCTGCACACATGTTATTTGTGGCTGAGACAGTGCATGGGTTGCACCTGGTGTCTGTTGTACAAGCAGATTGAAGCTCGGCAGTTACTGTGCAAATATCAGCACATGAGACAACCCTGTCATGGCGGCATGTGGGTGGACCGTCGAGGAATGTTGTGGCGATGGATGAATGGTGTGAGGGATCCAGGTTCCAGTGACATAAACGTGCGGGAAGGAGTGTTGTTGTGATGTAGGGTTCTCTGGTTGTTGCATTGAGATGATTTGTGGAGTTGTGGTTACGATTGCTATTTGGGGGGTTGTGCTGGTTGTTGGGCGCCATAGATTGGCTATGTAAGCTTCCGTCGTTTCGGCCACCGAACTGGACGATGTCTATGAGGTCGGTGTGCGGTTTGAGGCATGCTCCTCCTGAACGGAAGTTTTCCCTCCATCAAGTGACTGCGTTGGGCGCAACAGGCTTTTTATCGCTGCTCCTGATGTCGCTGGGATATCGCCTGCCATTGTTGTTTTTTGGGTTTGTTTCATGGATGTATCGTTCTAAAGATATGCCCGGATGAGGCTAAATGTTGTGATATGCCGGAGCTGATAGGGGCGGAATTGTAGGAAGGATCACTTGAGAGTATCTTCTCCTGTTATCATAATGCAAAAGAGAGAAATGATCGTTACTCAACGTCCAAGAGGAGTTCCCAGGACGAAGCTCCAACTATCAAGTTAGTATGAGATTTAAGAAAGATGGTAGGAGATTATAGGAAAGAGAGAATTTCGTCTTCTTCCTTGTGAGGAAGAAGGATCCTTTAATACATGTTTTAGGGGCGTATCCTCAACCGATTCTGTTGAAGATGCCCTCGTAAGGTGTGACGTGGCGGACCTATATTGGCAGATCCTTCATCACGTCTTTTGCCTCATTCCCTCATTGGATGGGAGGGATCTTCTAAATGTTTATGAAGATCATGGCTATCCACTAATGGGCGAGTGGGTCTCTCTGATTGGTCCCATGTTTTTTGGGATGTAACTTCCTGAAATAGGGGTTAAGCTGCGGATCTGAGCCTTAACCACCATACCATTGTTCTTTGCGTTAGCAAAGGCCCCGACATGGATTTAGACTAGGTTCTGACTAGGCCAAGCCCGGTGTCAGTTTGACTTCCTTCTTGATGCTCCCCATAGGGATACGTTAACAATACCGATCTAATAGATCACTACAACATAACAACAAACGATCATGTAATAGGATATATAATCCACTAGGCCGGCCTTGGTGCCTTCGACCAGTAAGTACAGTGACGAAGACTCACCTCATAGCCTGACGAAGAAACCTAATCAATATTCTGATCCCGAATATTGGCTCCACCCAAGTACTAAATCTCCAAACATTTCCCATTAATAAAATAATCACAATTTCCTAAATTAACCTTGGTCAAACTTGGTCAATCCTAATAAGTCAACTGAGTCAACCCAGCCGAGTCAACTCAGCGAGTCGACACAGGACATGTATACGGGGCATACTCCAAAGGTACGTTGGGCGTACTCAATCCTTGACCATAGTTAGGATGGTTGACCTCGTACACATTGCATACTCCAGGTACGCAGGACGCACGCCCAGACCTCTCAAATCTCCATTAGGAGCTTAATGCCTTAGGTTCTTACGTCCATCTTTCAGATCCAAGGCAAAAATACTGCTAGGAGTCATAAAGTTTCCAACTTTATGGCATTGCATGTCCATTAATGGCTTAAGTCAACATCTTAACGCATTAAGACCTTCTAAGGAATGCATAGAGTGAAACTAACCCCCAATACTACATTTTTATGACTTAAGACCCCTCCAAAGGTTTGAAAGGACGACTTATTGGGTCAAGAACAAAATATGCTCAAGAAACACCATATTTGGAACATAAACATCCTAAAATCAAGCCCAAAACAACATCCAAATGAAACTTCGCCATGTTTAGAAGTTTATATCTCCAAGTGATACCAAATGATGGTGTGTTTCTAGATCTAAAGTGCTTCACTCCTCCAAGATGGTCTTTACTTCCTTCCATCTTCTTCAAAGGCACAAAACACACACACAAGCTTAGAAATGCTTCACAAGGTGGATTAGGGTTGCAAGGATGTTTGAAAGGGTGGATGCAGATGGAAGGAGCCAAGATTGGGAGTTAATGATGAATAAATAAGGTTGAAACCCAAAAGATTAGGGTTTGGGATTTCACTGCATACACCCTGCGTACACAAAGCATACACCCAACGTACGTGGCTCCGCCCCAACAATCCAAAAGTGGCAATAACAACCCTTCCCATCCACAAGTCTTACATTATAAGGACCAAAATACAATAAATCTCAATATAAAGGTTAAAAATGAAAGTACCTAAAACACGAAGTTACACCATTAGCCTATCAAACTCCAAAAGATTTTCATCAGCATAAAAAGTTATCAATATTTTTTTCTTCTAATTCCACCTCCATAAATTGTTGACAATGTCCATAAAGAACACTTCATCGTCTTGTAATTTGGAGTACTTCATTGCTTTATCAACTCTAAAGCTTATGTCCTTGGAACTCGTTCTTAGTGTTAGCTTTGAATCATGGATGTCAACTAAGGCTCTCACACAACTTAGGAATGGCCTTCTAATGATTATAGGACTTGCATCGTGTTTTTTTATATCGAGGACAAAAAAGTCAATTAGAAAGAAGAATTTTTCCCACTTTAATGAGAAAATCTTTTATAATGCCTCTTGGATAAGTGACTGGCCAACTTTCCGTGTGAATCACTATTCTTGTCGCGTTCAACTCCAGGAGATCGAGCTTCTTGTACATTGAGTATGAAATTAAATTGATACTAGCTCCAGAATTGGCTAGTGCATTTGTTTTAGTAGAATTCCTGAACTCACAAGGCAATGTAAGGTTTCCCAAATCTCTACTCTTTGTTGGAACCTTTCACATTACCGTTGTTGAACATTTTTTCATTTAGGACTACACTTGAAGCTTTCTCTAATCTCTTTCAATTGGTGAGTAAGTCTTTGAGGAACATCGTGTATTTCGGCATTTGAGTTATCGCGTCTACGAGTCCATGAATTTCTTTTGTTCTTTCTTGTGTTGGACCTTATTCTTCCTTCCTGGTATAGTAATGATAGTCACTACAACTTCATATTAAAAACTTTTAAGATTTTCTTAGAAGGCCGCGAGGCAACTTCTTCTTCTTCTTGACGACTTGATGTCAAAACAAATTAAAATTCTTTAAAGATCTCTTAGACTTCCTCTTAGGGTTTCTGTGTAGTAGACGATGAATAAGTCTTAATTACATTTGTTGGCCTTTACTCGTGCTCTTGGATTATTTTTGGTATTGCTTGGAAGAGTATCCAGTAAATACTCATGGATAAGTTGGTAGAGTTGGCCCATTTATCTCTCAATGTTAAATATTGAGGCATGTTGATTTCTTAAAGTTGTGTCGGTATCGTTATGATGTTTCTCGGATGCCTCGACAAATTGAACCAAGAGAGCCTTGAGATCCAGCTTCTTTTCTTGCCAACTTTCCTCCTTATTTGATATTCTGAAATATATATATATATATATATATATATATATATATATGTGTGTGTGTGTGTGTGTGTGTGTATATATATATATATATATATATATATATATATATATATATATATATCATAATTTCCCTCAATCAAGTAGCACATTTGAAGCTTCTTGTTTACCTTTTCTTATAAGTCACAATCTTAAATTAAATGTGGACCGCTACAATTGTCACACCCATATTGTATGACGTGGAATGTCTAATTAATCATCTTCAAGCTTGAGTCCATGTTGTCGAGCTTGGCATTTTAAAGCGGCTAAACCATCAAAGTTTTCGTGCTAGGTTGATTTTCATGTATCATTTTAGTATATTTTCTTGATTATTTTCATGACATGTTGTGTATATTTAGCATGCATTTCATATGTTTCATTACATCATTTGATTGAGACAATTTTACTCGTTTAAGCTGAATTGATATATGTTTATGTAAGCAGACAATGATCTATTTTTGCCCTTATAGAAGTCAAATGGCAAGCCTTCCAGCCACGATTGAAGTCCCGGAACAACATCCATGATAAAGCAATAAAACTAAAAGATTTAAACATTTTTTGGAAATTTGGCAGTAATATGCAATCTTCGTAAAGTGATTGGATTGAGGGGAAAACATGGTCTGATAGAGCTAAAAGTTTACAGAGACCTTACAAACTCATTAATCTTAAATATAAATAGTGGAGATTGGATTCGGATAACGTTTGATGCACATTTTGGGCCTCGTGAACAACAACAACGAATTGGTCATATATGAGCAAATAGCACCCCATTTATAAATGACTATTGGCAGCTAAAATTCAATTATATTTAGCAGTTCAAATTCTATTTATTCCAGCAGCCCATGTTGTTTATTAAAATCAACCCAATATTTGAGTTCAGCCCACCATTGAATTGAAGGTAGGCCATGTGAGATACAAAAATGGTTAATGCCACTATTGGGTAATGAACTTTTATGAATTGGTCTAAATGATCCCTTAGGTTTTTTTCTTGCGTTCTAGGGGCATAAAATATATTTTTTCGTGTTTAAAATGCCACTTTTAGAAATATGACCGGGTAACCAAGTAACTCAGTTGAGGTAGCAGTCTAATAGACAATATGTTCACAACAATATATCCATGTTACAATTTGGTCAACACAAATATGTCCACTAAGAAAAGTGTAGAAAATACAATATCTCATTGCACAACCAACCAAACCCTTTCCGACACTACATCTTAGCCCCTCTCTATCCTCTCCGCCACCCTTCGAATTACAAATGACTCCCCTATTTACAATTACATTTCAGTTGTTTTCCACCTTCAAAATTCATCTCCAAAACTAGAGCTGGCAAAAATCGACCCAACCCACCAACCCAACCCTAACCCAATCCAAAATTAGCAAGTTGGATTGATATTTTCAACCCATTTATGATAAATAGGTCAACTGGTCTAACCCATTTAATTAAATAGGTTGGTTTGGGTAAATGTTGTCAACCCGTTTTCAACCCACCAACCCATTTAACTTTAATATATATTTAATTACATAATTATTTATATAGTGTCACATACTAATATAAGTATTAATTTATAAATTACAATGTTGTATTATTATTTATGTTTAAAAAATGCAATCTTAATTGCTATCTTTTTTGTTTGCGCCGATAACACTAGTTACTCTTCAAATTCATTTCGAAATTACATATCTTTAATGTTATTTGAAAATTTCTTTGTAATTCTGAATTGGGATTGTGCTTTTATTATACTTTGAAAGTTTATTTAAATTTTAAACTAATTTAAATGGTGTAATATTCAGTTAATTTATTTACTTTTTAATTTTAAGTGGGTTAAACCAGGTTTAACCCATTCATTTAATAGTTTGGGCTGGAATTATATAAACGGGTCAACCCGGTGACAATCCATTTATCTGAAAGGTTGTGTTGGGTTGGAAATACCTACCAATTTTAATAAAAAAGTTGGGTTGGCTTGAAATATTCAACCCAATTAATAAATAGGTTGAACTCGAACCCAACCCATGTCGACCCATTGCCAGTTGTATCCAACAATCACCATTTTCAGCACTACACCCACCAAGAGCTTACATCATATTACCACTAACTAAATATGCTTCTGATTCTTATTGGATAGGTCACTAAGCCCTAAAAGAGCATTTGTTGGATGTTAAGACACAAACTCCATATGGGGTTTTCACCAATTTCTGCCCAAACGGTTCATTTCTTATCAAACGTTCTTATATTTTCTAGTAAGAAGCTTGGAAGTACGGTGAGAGAGCTTTCAGGTACCTGTCGGTTAGGGTGGGACAGGTGGGACGTGACATTTCTAGATGTTTTAGGACATGGCGAATTGAAGAAACTAACGGAGCTTAATGTTTATACTGGGTTCAAAATTTCGTCAATAATAATGAAAGGTAAACTCAACAAGATTGAATTTGAACATCCATATTGTTTAATTCTTCTTTTTCAAAATGAAATTCAATGAATTGATATAAGTTATAAAGTTTTAAGCTTGTCCACTTAAAAATCTGAATATCTAACTGATGCCACTTTACATTTTTTAGGTACATAGTAAAAGGTGATCGAAAGAAAAAAAGAGTTAGAGAGTCTTATTGTTAGCATCCTCCATGTGGTGTTTCAGGTGAGGTGAGTTGGAGTTGATGGATTTGATTAGAACAAAATATAAAGATGATGAAGGAAAGATAGGTAAGCGTGAATGGATTTAATTGTGTTCCTTTTACAAACCCGTTAAATCGGGTAACAAGGACCAATTAAACATGTCAATGTGCACTGTGTGCCCTTAAATCAAAACAAAAATACCTTAGGGACAATTTAAACTAATTTGTGAAATTTCATTACCCATCGGTGACATTAACCCATACAAAAAAGGGGATTCGTTATAAGAAAAAAGGAGGTGACACATATTTCGGAGTATTCTCAGGCATAGAAAAAATAGAAAAAAGGATTGACGACATGAACGTTTCTTTAGATTTCAAGCATCAAACCAATCTTTTTTAAGGTTTAATTCTTGTCGATTACATTGTAGTTTCTGGGGTTTAGCCGTCTTAAACGGATAAATCACCGGGTTTTTTGTTTGAATTAGTTTAATTATTTAGACTCGATTTAGATCATTATGTGAGATTATTATTTTGATTTATTACATTCATATTCATATGATTTCCGATTTTAATTAATTTCATTGATAAAATTTCAGTTGGGCTTGAGCAACTCGATTAGAGTTTTAATAACAAATTTCTAAGCAATTAAATGAATCTGTAATTCTTCTTTAATTGGTCTAAGTAGCAAATAATACATTTGTATTATGAAATCATATTGGTACAATGTAAATCCTCCGAGCTTACATGATGGTTCATTGTGTTTGGTGTTTTGTTTGTGTTTTAATGCGACTCTCACCTAATTACAAATTGCTCATTTGATAATTTTGTAGCGAGTACGTTCTAATTGAAGCACTCGTTTTAGTAATATAAGTTCGCTACTTGGTTAAATAGCTTGTTTTAATCAAGTGTCTGATGAAACGGGTTGTCAAAGCTTGTTGATAGCCACAAAAAAACTACGAATTGTATTAAAAATCATTGCACGTAACAATCCATGTTCACATGTCTAAATCAATCTTTTGATGCTAATTCAATCATCAACTAGTTAGTACTTTGTCGTATTTATTTATCGTATTTTAGTTAACGTATTCGGTTTTGTAGTTTGAACTTCCTTTTTTTATCTAGTTGATCATATGATTTGATGTTTATTTTGTATACTATCTAGTGAATTTGGTTTTGTATTAAGTAAAAAGTTTGATTTTAATTTTGAATCATGATGGGAACTTGAATTAGGGTTAGATCATTCACGTTATTTGATTTACAAAATCCGCAATTGTTTTGTGAACTAAAACAAGTAAGAAACATTAATTTGATTTCGAATGAATGATTTTAGTGTAAACCAAAATTGTAACGACCGCAGATTCGGGCGAGAAAAATCAGAGAAAATAAATGTGAAAATGAATTTTTTTTAGAATATTATTTACTTAAAAAAAGTTATAGTATATGTGACAAGGATTTTGTACATATAAAGAATGCTAAAATCCAACTTCGTATGAAGAAGTTATGCTTCTTCGAAGTTCCGCGATTAAACCGGCATGACTCTTCGTATCGTAAAAAGTGAATTTTTAATAAATTGCTTTTTAGCCTTAGAAATCCATAATGAAAGTCATAGTATCTGTTAAGCCGAGAGCGTGTATATACAGAGCATCCAAATCTTACTTCAGTAGAGGAACTTATGATTTTTCGAAGTTTCAATGTAGCAGTACAGGCACAAAAATCAAATTTTTGATCAGTCGATTTTTAGAAAAAATGATCTATATGAGAATTTAAGATCTCATTAATAGGAGTTTAGTGATAAAAAGACAGTCGCAAATGGAGACCATATGTAGAAATTATGAATTTTACACGGTCATTAACAGTGTAGTCTTCTCAAACTATTAAATTTAAGATCCATTGAGAATTAGCTGATGGAGTCAAAAAGAAAGTTGTAGGACTCGTAAATACCTACGTGTGGATATAAAAATGTCAAACAAAGAGATCGTATGTGAAAGTTATGAATTTTTTAAGATCGACAATTTTACTTGTGTTTGGTGTCGTGTGTCAGCACCAGGCGAAGCCGTGGTGCCTACGTATACTCACGTCGTGAGTGGCCCCTGGAAAATGTAAAAATAGAGCCGAATTTCACTCATTTTGTCACACCTTTCCATTCCATTCTCTCCCAAACAACCCAAGGTCCCAAGACCTTTCTCTAGCACTTCCTAGGTGCTAGTAGCGAAGCTCTGGAGTGTCAGAAAGCTCCAAGAAGGAGAGCTTTCGGCTTAGAAGCTTTGCCTGTGCAAAGTCCGATTTCTTCCTAAACCACCTCTAAGTTGAGTTATGCTTGTCGTACTTTAAGTATAAGTTGTATTTAATTTGATTATCATTATTTTGAACCTATAAACAAGATTTATTAGTGACTCCAAGTCGTTATACTGGTTGATCTACTTACGGGAATGATTTCTAAGCTGGATTTAGTGAGGTTTTTAAAACAGGATTTCCAAACGGTATACTTTGTATACCAAACGGACCCTACCTCCGATATGATCCTACATTGTTGTACCTTATTAGCTATAGATAAGTAGAATTTGAATTAATGATGAGTCTAGACTAATAATTAGTCGCATTTAATATCTGACTAAGACTTAGTGATAATGATACTAGGTTACTGTTGGATTAGTGTCTAAGTCCATAACTATTTTGGTATGCACTTGACCCGATTATGAGCATGGTCCTTTTGGGTTGCCTTCACCATAGCAATATGTAGGATGAATTAAGGAGAGAAAGGTTTAATTATGATTTATTAATATATTATAAGAATAATATATTAAAGGAGAAATCATATTGTATAATTAATATTGGTCAATAATTAATTAAGAATTAATTTTGTGGCTAAAAGAGATTAATTAAACTTAAGGGACTTATTGTGTAATTATAAGATAATTACATAGATGGGCTTATGGACTCCATAGAAGTGGAGTGGATGAATTCTATGGGGAAACCCATTATAAATCGTCCAAGACTTCTAAAGAAGGAGTCCATGGGCTGCTTAGGGCTTAAGCAGTCAAATTAGGGTTTCCTTGCATGATAACCCTAATAGGCTAAGTATATAAGGAGCCATTAGGCACCGAAAACGTGGCTAACACTTGGATTAGGGTTTCCAGCCGTTTTTGGTGCCTCCACTCTCATCTCTCTACATTCTTGTTGCTTAGTGGTGTTTGTGACTCCATTAGAGGTGCAACACTTGAGGCACTAAGCTTTCTGAAGCCAATCAAAGCAAGGAATTGATTTTTATTGCAATATAATAATCAAAAGGTAATTACTAAACCCTTATTTTAGTTCTTATTTGATAGATCTAGGGTTTATAGCTTTGGATATTCAATTGCATGTTCATTAGACAAACTAGATCCAAAAGCTATTAGGGTTTGCTAGTACACCATAAGAATGATGTATTGCTCGAAACCTATCAGTGGTATCAGAGTCTAGGACTGTTTGTTTGATGTATTTGATGCTATGATTGATTATTCATGCTTAAAATCAAAATTTTTTGGTTTCTGGGGGCTGAACTCGCCGAGTCAGAGTCGCAGATGGAGCAGATTTCGGGATTTTGACCTGTTTTGGCTGTGGATAATTACCTAATATGTTTTTTATTAATAAAATCTGATTTTTTTTATCAATATTTGGAGATTATCCTTGCAAAAATAGAAGATAATTGTCAAATTTTTGATAATCTTTTGTTTTATTCTTGCTTAAAATCAAAATTTTTTGGTTTCTGGGGGTTTGACTCGACGAGTCAGAGTCGCAGATGGAGCAGATTTCGGGATTTTGACCTGTTTTGGCTGTGGATAATTACTTAATACGTTTTTTTATTAATAATATCCGATTTTTATAATTATTTGGAGATTATCCTTGCCAAAATAGAAGATAATTGTCAAAATTTAGATAATATTTTGTTTTATTAGATAAAGATTGATTATTTGTAATTAGATTTGAATTATCTTGTAAAAAAGTTTCAAATTACTCCCTTTAGGTTTTATAGTTTAAATTTGAACTTAAAAGTTTTGTTTTGAAACTTAAATAGTTAAACCCAAATGTTTTGAAAAGTTTCAAAACTTGCCCTCAAGTTTTGGAATTTAAATTTTTGATTAAAAGTTTAATTTTGAAATGTTAAATTCTAAAACCCTAGTATTTTGTAAAGATTCAAATTACACCCTCATGATTTTGTTAAATTAATTAAAGGTTTAATTAAAAGAGAAAGTTAATAAAACCACCTAGTATTTTAAAAGTGTAAAATACACCTATACTATATATATATATATATATATGTAACATTAAAAGTCTAATATTATATATATGAGTAAAGAGTCAGTCTTACCGTTAGTAGGCCTCATTCACGAAGCTGGTCTATAAGGGGTGTTTAAGGAAATTGCCTATAAAATGGCGATTGAATGGGTATCCACTCTTACCCACCGCACTCTTGACTAGTGGAAGGTCGTTAGCTGAACGGGTAGGATAGGACATAAACCTTCCATTATAAGTATAATGAAGTACAAAGTAACTAAATGCTTTTAGAAATTCCCAAATCCTAGTTACTTTAGGCAAAATATGAAATTGTATGCTAATCCATGGAATTACACTCAGTACCTATGTCAAACGTTAGTGAAGCCTATGTGGTTAACCGGCACACTAATTTAGAGATGACATTGGTAGCGAAGGGTGACTCGATGTTTTTCATAGATAAATAGAGCGTGTGTGGCTAACTGGCACATTGATTAGGTGATAGTAGCATTGAGTGCACCACGTGATTCTTATGGTTATTCACACCTTATGTGTGATCCTCGATATCCCAGTCAAAAATTGTAGGGCATAATCGAGATTAAACACGCTATTGAAAAGTTTAGTGAATCTCAAAAGATCTAGGAGTTTCAATTCATTTAAAACTTAAACTTCCTTTTCGTTTTTCATGGTGGAAATTGGTAAATCGTCATTTACCTACCTTCAAATATTTTGCAACTAGATTACGACATCCCTCTTCTAGGTTGTAGAGTATTGTGTTGGATCCTAGCCTTAATAATTCATTTTGGTGTTTTATCAAGGACTCAATCATCTTAACTTGAATTTTCTCCTGTTTTGTAGATGTCAAACAACGATGGTTTTCCTAAATCCCTTGGAACAAGATTTCCAAACTAAGATGATATTCCACGATATGATCAAGGAACAAGAGATCATGCTTCACTTCCTCTACTTCATCCAATTGTTCTCCCTAACCCACAAGTTTGAAGGCTTGAAAAGTTCAAGCTCACTCAAGCCTTTTTGGCAAGTAAACACGAAGATGGGAAACCTGTGTGTACACACGTCTTAGAGATGATGTCACGCATTGATAGGTTAAGGATGTTGGGTGTCAATATCTCAGAGATATTGACTGATGATTGGGTTCTTTAGTTACTTCCTGAATCATATAGTGAGTTTGTTAGAGAGTACTATATGATGGATCACGACATGACCCTCATTGATCTCACCTATTTGCTTATAGCTGCTGAATCAGTAATGATTTGGCATGCTAGTCAAGCAAATTTGTCTGGTGAATCAAACTCCCAAACTTCAATGGACATTGAAAATGATGACATTGGAGATCTAGAAAAGGTAAACTATGAGATAGTTCCTTGTGTCATTCCAAAAGAGTCAATTTGCTTTTATTGCCAAGAGAAGGGGCATTGGAGACGACGTTGCCCTATTTACCTGAGAGATCTAAGAGACGGGAGAGCTAAGACGTATAGCTCTACTTCAGGTAAAATCCATTATCTAACTCTTTTATGTTCCCATTCTAGATTCTTAATACATGATGTGATAAGATTACATTTTGATGTTTTGTAGGATTGAAGAAAAGAGAGGAAGCTTAAGGGAAGAAGTGAGCTGAATCTAATCATGAAGAAATGGATTTCGATGGCATTGCTTGAAGATTGGATTCCTGAGCTACTACTTGGAGTTACAATAGATTGCTGAGAAATATGTAATAACATAGTTTTTCTATTGAATTGCATTGTAAGGACAAATTTTTTCCGCAATAAAATTAATATTTTGATTTTATCTTATTTATTTATCCTTGCAATGGCATGTATGAAAAATTGATGTTTGAAAGTTTATATTATTAGCAATAATGGATTTGATTCTTAATTATGTTATTTGTGGAAATGTCGAGAATTTTCCAAATACGGAGAGTTTCTCATCGCCCAAGTTTCAATTGGACAGAAACTTGGAATTATATAACTTGGTTGTGTGATGAATGAGAAAATTTATAATTGGAAATTCAAGACTAATTCATTGACAAAGATTCAAGTGAAGGTCTAGGAGATCGAATTCGCAATGTTGTGCATCAATCAAGTCCACCACAAGAGTGATAAATATATTAGTCATGATTTACTAAAGTTTAGTAAATATGATTATACTTATTATATTAAGTGTAATTCTGAGTTAATCGAAAAGATTTCAATGAATAGCAGAACGAATAAAGAACAATCAAGTAGGCAGAAAGATAAAAGTTTCTCTATTCTAAGAAGAAGGGAGAGTACCTTTTATTGTGTTTTATGATAAGTCTTAATGATTAAGAACCATATCTGAATTGATCCTCTAAGTGAGTCATAGTACATTTGTATGTCTAAGAATAGGAATCGAGAATTGTGGAAAGGGTTAAATCAAGAAGTCAATCATACTTCATTCCAAAATCAAGTCTTAGAGTTATTGTAACATCCTGAAAATTCAGAAGTATTGTTCAAGGGCTAAAGTGTAAATTAAGGAGGGGACTCGACGAGTAGGTATTCCGACTCGCCGAGTCGGAGCAGGATTTGGTCGCGGGTTAAGTGACCAACTGACTGAGTCAGTAGCTGGGACTCGACGAGTTGATGCTGAAAGGAGAAAACCATAACCCCAGGGGTTGTGCGCTATATAAAGAACATATCATCCCTTCTTCAGCCTCCTTATCACCCTTGAGAGCCTGAAAACCCTAGAAATCGAGTGGAACTCCATTGATAGTGAAATTGGAGCTTTGGGAAAGGAAATATTGAAAAGGGAACTTGAAGAGTAAGGGATTATAACAAGGGAGTGGTATTGATTCGAGGTCTACTTCAATGGGAGCTTGCATTGGAGGTAATAGATCTGTTCTTGAGCTTTTGTGCATCTAGAGCTATCAATTGTGGGGTTTTTGGGGCATAAATGAGGTCCATCTCGAGCTTGGTGTAAGATCTGAGGTTGCTACCTCAGATCAAGGCTTGTAATGACCCAAGGAGCCATAAAGTCTTTGTCTAAGAGATGTAGGTGAAGTTCTTTTGTCCCAAACCTTAGCCCAAGAGATGTACGTGATGGATGGGTTGTAGGGGAGTGGATCTATGGTTTGGAGCCCCTGCATGGATTGGAAAGCCACTGTATGGATTAAGAGCTAGAGGTACTCGGCGAGTTCCATGGGTGAACTCGGCGAGTTGGATGAATATAGGAAGAGACTCGAAGAGTGGGAAGAACAACTCGGCGATTCCGTTGAAGATTGCCTAGGACTCGGCGAGTCTGCTCTTGGACTCGGTGAGTCTGGTCATGGAACCCCAACCTCTTCTGGATAAGTCACGAATCGGTGAGTCGAGGGACGACTCAGTGTGTTGAACAGGAAAGGACTCGAAGATCCTTGAACACGGCCAGGCTTGGGGTGACTCGGCGAGTTGGGTCGCGATATGGGAGTTTTCAGAGCATGGGGACTCGACGAATCGGCGGGCTGACTCGGTGAGTAGAGTCAGTCAGGAAGTTTGACTTTGACTGAGGACTTTGCTTTTGACCAAGAGTTGACCAGTTGACTTCCAAGGGTAATTTGGTAATTATTGGTATTTATTGAGTTCAGTCTTTTGGTATTGATCAGTGTTGGAGTTTGTATCGGAGGTGGGGGCAGCGTAATCTTATCTTTTCGTTCAACAGTTGTGAGGTGAGTTATCCTCACTATATCGACAAGGTCTAAGGCACCAAGGCCGACCCTTTATCGGATGGAAATCCGGGTAGTTGTTATGTTATTGCTTTGCTATATGTTTTCATCCTGGTAGTTAGGATGGTATATGTTAGAGACCTGATTAAGGTCGGAATCCTGGTATATAGGATGATGCTATATTAGTGACCGGTTAGGTCGGTATCCTGGTTAGGATGTTGCCATGTTATGTGATCTGCTATATCGGTTGATTAGTTGTGAATTGTTGTATGATTATCTATTTATCTGCACATGGTTGATTGACTGGGGTTGGGTTGAGGCGGGTCATGCATTGTGTTGTAGGCCAACATACCCAGGGCGGACCGGATATCCCGAAGGCCCAGCTAGCGGTCCAAATAGGCTGTAGGCCCCTCGAGGGCGGACCAGACGTGCCAAGGATCGAAGAGTGGACCAGGCCGACTGAAGGCCCAATGCGAGTGGACCAACCACACTGTAGAATCGATGGATATGGCTAGGCTCGGAAGGTGGACCAGGTGGACTGAAGGCCCGGTGCAGCGGACCAGTCACAAAGTAGACCCGAAGTGCATGGTTGTTTTGTTATGTTATGATATGTTATGTGTATGGTATATGTGGTTGGTATTTTGGGGGTATCTCACTCAGCTTTCGGGCTTACAATTGTGGTTTAATGTTTCAGGTACTTCAGGAGACCGTGGCAAGGCAAAGGCGTGATCGTATCGCTCCTCATGTTTTATGTGTTTATGATGTGGTTCTGGGAAATACTCTGATAATAGATGTATTGAAAACCTTTTTGTAATAACTTAATGAAATTGGGTTGTTTTTGAAAAGTTTAAATTGGTTGAAATTTTTGGATGTTACAAGTTGGTATCAGAGCCTTGGTTTGAGTGAATTGGAGGAACATTCGTGTGAATCCAGTCTCAAATCAAGGAGAGTTTTCAAAGGAGAATTTAAAATGGTTTTGAAAATGAGTAAAGGAGGATGTGGAGGTATGATCAGCCAGAGCCAGTAAGTAACCCCACAATACCATACAAGTTATTTGATTATGTGATATGTTAGAACTGCATGCTAGTGTTAGGCTAGGGATCTTCAGGAAGTTGATGATAGAGTTGCCTGATTGTGATGCCTCGTAGCCTAGGGTCTCCTTTTGCGAGAATTTCAGTGTTCCTCTAGGTGTGAGGGTAGATTGCTCGTTAGATATATTCATCTTTAGGGTGTTGTGGTGATACTTGATGTAAATATGGATAGGTGTGGAAGGTAGTATGGGCCCGTACTACTGAAAGCAGAGGACCCATACGTGCATCAAGGAAGTCACAACCCCTAGGGTTGGGTTGGGGGTTGGTTCCCGGGTTAGTGGGAAGTATCTGATGTTTTGCGGTGCTTTTCAGTATGGTAGTTACAAGGCATGCTGGGAGTGGATCCGGGTCAGGATCGGGAGCAGGAGAGGGCAGTCAGGGTGGATCGGTGCCACCCGAGGTCATCAGTCAGATGAGTACGGATGAGTTGGACGCCAGGATTTGTGAGATCATGCATGATGAGGTTGCTACTATGTTCTGGGTCGAGCTGCCGGAACTGTTTGGGTCGATCAAGACCACCATGGTCGAGTATTTTGATGAGCGCTATGCAGCTCTTACAGAGACGGCTGCTGCGACAGCTACAACGGTTGTAGCAGCGGCAGGGGGAAGAGCCAATAGAGGTTTCAGTATCGGGACTTCGATAATACGAAGCCCCCTACCTTCGATGGAGTTCAGGAGTCGATTGTTGCTATAAGATGGTTGTCAGAGGTGGAGGGGTGTTTCTTCACGTATTCATGCCCTGCTGATCAGAGAGTGAGGTGTGCTCTGAACCTGTTGAGGCTCAGGGCGAAGGATTAGTGGAGATTGACCATAGGGTCATATTCGGATGCGCAGCGGGTTGCGGTTTCGTGGGATCAGTTCTGGGAGATGTTCAGTACCCGTTATGTTCCACGGGTTGAGAGAGAGAGGTTGGCTCAGGAGTTTCTGGAGCTGAAGCAAGATTCAGAGTTGGCGGCGTGAGTTGGAGACTGAGTTGCAGTTGCGAGAGCAGAGGAAGGCCCCGGTGCAGTCGCATCCGGCACCGAAACGGTCCAAGACCGTTGATTCTAGGTTGGGAGATCAGAGCAGCCGCACTTGTGGGAAGTGCGGGAAGGGTCACACCGGAGTTTGTAGGTCTGGTGGTGCATGCTGCAAGTGCGGGAGAGAGGGGAACTATGCGAGGGATTGCCTTCAGACAGTCCCAATTTAGGATATGAGGATTTGTTATCAGTGCCATCAGGTTGGTCACATGAGGGCCAACTGTCCACAACTTACTGCAGGACTGGTGCAGGCTCCAGCACCGGCCACTTTAAGGATTACGGGTGGAGGTCAGGGTGGAGCAGAGCCCCCGAGGGCTCAGGGGCGTGCTCTTCAGCTTGTAGCAGAGGAGGTCAGGGCAGAGTAGGATGCAGCTGCGGGTACGTTTTCTTCTTGATATCTTGTTATCTTATGGTTGTTATGGAGTATTATATCTGCTATTCTTGTTCTCATAATTTATGGTATTGTATCCGTTCGATCTTTCAGGTTTATGGGATTATTGAGGGGTCGGTAGTTAGGGGTTGAAATCAGTTAGCATCCAAGGGATTGATGGATGGTCAGATTTTGGTTGATTGATCTCGTTGTCGGGTATAGCAATTGCGATTTGAGAAATGTTCAGCGGAGAGTCGAACTCCCTTAGAGTTCGAGATGTGCGATGTCGGATAAGCGATTTTATGGAGGTTGCTCGTTTTGATTCAGTTCAAGTAAAAGAGAAATTGTTGAGTAAGAATATTTAAGTGATACCGGTTGGGTCACCAGTGGTTGGTAGTCAGTGCTCTAAGTGGGGATAATTGGAAAATTCTCAAGAGGATTGACAAGTATTTGAGGTTGATTAGCAGTTTGGGAGTCAGCAGTGTTTCAGTCAGCCAAGAGTGTGGCTTGGTATGAGTAAATGGCAGTCTAGTGGGGGCTGGGAGAAGACCATGGATTCAGGAAAGATAGTGTTTGATGTTAGGCATGGGTTTAGGCCGTGGAAAGGATTCTGGGATCGGAACGAAAGTTCGGAACCCCTTAAGGGCTAGAACAGTATGAACGGGAAGGATTCCCTGGAAGGGTAGTTGGAATGATGTATGATCTTGAGCAGACCGGGAAGACTGAAGGCCGTAAGGCGTACCAGTTAGGTCGAAGGCTCGGGAGAACGGTCCAGACAGGCTGAAGGCCCAGAGAGGTGGTCCAGACATGCTGAAGGTTTTGAGAACGGTCCAGAGAGGCTGAAGGCCCAGGAGGGCGGTCCAGACATGCTGAAGGTTCCGAGAGTGGTCCAGATAGGATGAATGCCTAGAAGGGCGGTCCAGTCATGCTGAATACTTTGTATGTATTAGTGGATCGGTATGAGGAGAATGAGGAAATGCGTTACTAGGGAATGATGATGGATATGGTCTGGCCCCGGGTATTGATCATGTTAGTGGAAAGCAGTGCATGGACCCGGGAGTCCTTGTGAGCAGATTCAGAGTATATAGAAGTGCAAGGATAGCAGTTACTCTACATGGATAATGTAGAGTGAAGTATAGATCAGTGGCACGTGTAGGTGCTGTAAGGGTTGTTGAGTGGACTTCTTGAAAAGGAAAGGCATGTAGGTCCGAAAGGAAAGTGGGTACTCCAGCAGAGGAGGAAGCGGAATAAGTGGATTATCGACAGTACTTCAGCTATTGGTAGTAAGTACTGGGATTGTACCAGTGGTACGGAAGCACATCCGGGTTGAGTGTCTATTGGGGTTGCGGAAGGATTTCCGGTAGTGCAGAACTAGAAGAGTTCGGAGGGGATGCAAGAATGGAGCCTTGGATTTTCATTATGGTTGTGAACAGGAGGTTATGTATATAGCGGTATTTCATCCTGGGGATGTTTGGAGGTATCGTCAGCATGTCGGGTTTTTCTAGCCCGAGGATGTTAGAGCAGGTTTAGCAAGTGATTATGTGATTTAGAACGATGGAAGTACCATCGGGTGATCGTTGGCTAATAAGGGTTGTTAACAGAGAAAGAAGCCGGCGGCCGGCTTGAAGCAGTTTTCGTAACTGTCTGAGAAAGAGTTGGTCTTTATAGGGGTTTGATGGTAGTGTTTGGAAGAACCTGAGTTGATTGAGAAATCGGAGTCTGCAGTGCGAAGGTTTGTTCTGAAGTGCTTGCAACAGTAGGCTTCGAGGACGGAGCCTAATTTAAATGGGGGAGAGTTGTAACATCCCAAAAATTCAGAAGTATTGTTCAAGGCCGCTCAGAGCGGGATCTGGTCGCGGGTAGGAGGGGACTCGACAAGTAGGTATTCCGACTCGCCGAGTCGGAGCGGGATTTGGTCGCGGGTTAAGTGACTAACTCGCCGAGTCAGTAGCTGGGACTCGACGAGTTGATGCTGAAAGGAGAAAACCCTAATCCCGGGGGTTGTGCCCTATGTAAAGAACATATGATCCCTTCTTCAGCCTCCTTATCACCCTTGATAGTGAAATTGGAGCTTTAGGAAAGGGAATATTGAAAAGGGAACTTGAATATTAAGGGATTACAACAAGGGAGTGGTATTGATTCGAGGTCTAGTTTAGTGGGAGCTTGCATTGGAGGTAATAGATCTATTCTTGAGCTTTTGTGCATCTAGAGCTATCAATTGTGGGGATTTTGGGGCATAAATGAGATCCATCACGAGTTTGGTGTAAGATCTGAGGTTGCTACCTCAGATCTAGGCTTGTAATGACCCAAGGAGCCATAAAGTCTTTGTCCAAAAGATGTAGGTGAAGTTCTTTTGTCCCAAACCTTAGCCCAAGAGTGTATTATGCTTAGATCTTCTTGGATTCATGTAATGTTCACCACTTTACGTGATGGATGGGATGTAGGGGAGTGGATCTATGGTTTGGAGCCCATGCATGGCTTGGAAAGCCACTATATAGATTAAGAACTAGAGGTACTCGGCGAGTTCCATGGGTGAACTCGGCGAGTTGGATGAATATAGGCAGAGACTCGACGAGTGGGAAGAACAACTCGGCGAGTCCGTTGAAGATTGCCTTGGACTCGGCGAGTCTGCTCTTCGACTCGGCGAGTCTGGTCATGGAACCCCAACCTCTTCTGGATAAGTTGCGAATCGGTGAGTCGAGGGATGACTCGGTGTGTTGAATAGGAAAGGACTTGAAGATCCTTGAACTTGACGAGTCTTGGGGCGACTCAGCGAGTTGGGTCGCGATATGGGAGTTTTCAGAGCATGGGGACTCGACGAGTCGGCGAGTAGAGTCAGTCAGGAAGTTTGACTTTGACTGAGGACTTTGATTTTGACCAAGAGTTGACCAGTTGGCTTCCAGGGGTAATTTGGTAATTATTGGTATTTATTGAGTTCAGTCTTCTGGTATTGATCAGTGTTGGAGTTCGTATCGGAGGTGAGGACAGCGTGATCTTATCTTTTCGGTCAGCAGTTGCGAGGTGAGTTGTCCTCACTATATCGATAGGGTCTAAGGCACAAAGGTCAGCCCTTTATTGAATGGAAATCCGGGTAGTTGTTAGGTTATTGCTTTGCTATATGTTTGTATACTGGTAGTTAGGATGGTATATATTATAGACCTCGTTAAGGTCGGAATCCTGGTATATAGGTGGATGCTATATTAGTGACCGGTTGTTAGGGTGCAAAGTCATGCTTGGATGCAATGTTTTAGGCTTTCTTCTTTGTATGTGTAAATGGGTTGAGTATTTTCCTATAAATAGGAAGTGAGTGACTCCCATTATGTAAGAGTCCATTTTGGAGTGTTAGACTAGAGAGAGAAATTGTATACAAACCCATTTGTATAATCTTTCTAGATCTAATAAGAGCTTAAAAAGCTTTATTTACTCCTTGTGTTCTTGATTTGTATGATGAATCACTAGATCGTTTCTAATTCCGCACATGCCATCACAATCAACACCACAACAATTGGTATCAGAGCGGGTGTTCTTGAATCTCATGAAGAATTGATCCTTGATGGCTATTTTGATTTGGTGATTCTTATTGTTCATTGATCTTCGTGTTAAGAGAGTGTTTTTGTATTCTAGAAGTCGAATTTTTCCTTGATTTGATCCATAATTCGACTTTCTCTCTCTAGAATACTTGTTTGTATCACTTTCTCTTTCTAGAAAACCCATTCAAAATCACTTTCTCTCTCTAGAATTCTTCAAGTTTTTGTGCTCATGGTGGGTTTGCCATATGATTCTTGGATTGTGATCATTAAAGTTGTGAAATACAAAGTCAATGAAGATCAATTTTATGGGTTGTTGTTAAGCAAATTGATTTCATGGGGTAATTTGGTTTCTTATGGAGGTCTGAAGGATGATCATGAAAGCTTGGTATTTCAACCACTTTGTAAGTTTGCATGGTTGAATAAAATTGCCTTGTCCATATTAGTTCGTAGTAGAAATGAAAAAGAAGGAGAAGAAAGAGATTTGTTCAATAAGAAATACATTTCTCTAATTGAAAACCCGAATGATCTTCGTGCACTTAAGTTTGTTGAAGTTCTTGACAATGGAGTTCAATGTGATGTTCTTGATGTTCAAGAAAAAGGAGTTCAAGTTGATTTTCATGATGAAAAAGTTTTTTGCTCCATTGGAGTTCAAACCGATGATATTTTGTGTTCTTGTGATTCATTTGAAGGAATGATTCCTTATCAGAAGCCGGTGATCCAAGAAAATCACAAGTATCAAACTCCAAAAGATTTGATTCAAACTCAAAATGTTCATGTTGTTGAAAGTGGGTTTGTTCATGAAGTCAAGTCTTCAAAATGCAAAAGGATGAGAAAGAAAAAGAAGAAGAAGATGAATTGGAAGAACAAGCGGGTTTACTCACAAAAATCGCCAAATGTTGTGAAGCGAAAATCCGTGAAGCAAATTTGGGTTCCAAAGCAACAATCTCCAAAGGTTGCATTGAATTTGAAGTCAAAACCCAAATGTGTCGGTGGTTCTTTTGAAGATGTTCTTGGATCGTTGAAGAACACGAAGAACACGAAGAACGAGTTGTACATCTCGCATGGTGGGTGGTACAATGTTCGATTTGGAGATTTTCTCATACCGACAAAAGAACTAAGATCTTCCAAATTTGATTTGTTCGTTGAAAACGGAACTCGTTTTGTCAAAAAGGTATCACAAATTCTCAAATGGATTCCAAAACATCCATGATTCCGATTCGTATTTTGCGTTTTTCAATTTTTGATCGATTTGTCTCATTGGATCGAATCCG
The DNA here is from genome assembly GCF_002870075.4 of Lactuca sativa. NCBI lineage: Eukaryota > Viridiplantae > Streptophyta > Magnoliopsida > Asterales > Asteraceae > Lactuca > Lactuca sativa. The sequence goes on from NC_056624.2 coordinate 20,242,541, forward strand.
TTTCCACCCCATTGATTGATCCAATTATTTTTGTTTAGATCAAAACCAAATTCTTATTTAATCTCGAATTTTACTGTTCATCAAATTCAAATATTGCTCATAACCCAATCCTAAAAAATTGTTTAATTGCACTGTTCATAAATCTAAATTTTGGGCCCAAATGCTAAATCAGTTACTGTTCATCGATCTTTTCTAAAGCCCAACTGTTTGTTAACATTTTTTCTTCAGTTGTCCGATTGGATACTTGATTCTTTTTCATCCTATGCTTAGACGAGTTGTACATTTAGATCATTCAAGGAACTCATCTCTTGCCGTATTGCTCTTGAGTCTCGGTTGATAAAAATATCATTACTCTTAAGAACCGATTGTGTTAATCGATTTTATTTTGTTTGTGATGACATACTTGTGAATCGATTTGTTATATTACAAAAATCGATTATGATCAAGTCAACGTGAAGAAATCGGAAATCGATTTTTTTTTGATGAAATTGATCAAGAAATTTGAAATTCTTGTCAAGAACATGTTTCGATCAGTTGTTTGAACACCTTTTGATCTGAAATCGGACCTCAAAACCATTGATTTTGTGTTTATGAATCGTTGACTCTAAAAAGTCAAACTGTGAACTAAATGAAAGTTAGGAGTTGAATCGATGAAACTGAGGCTGAAATTGGTTAATACAACTTGCTTTGAGGTTATGGATGTCGAAATCAAGTTCAATTTTGAGTTTAATTTCGACTTTGGGTGTGTTGTCTTCTTGATGACGAACACTGTGAGTTGTTCATGTTTGCTTCTTCAACGAGATTTGGAATTAGAATGGATGAAATCAGTTGTATAATGGATGACGAACACTGTGATTTTTGATCGATTGTCAAGGATCAATTATGCGAAGTAAAAGCTTGAAGGCGAACTTTGAATCGATGGTTTGGAATCTGTACTTGACGGAGGCTAGATTGAAGAATCTAAGATGCGAATGTTTCAGGTTAATATCGATGCTTGGGAAGTCGATGTTTGGAGTCGATTTCTTGCATGTATGTTGTATGTGAGTTCATTCGCATCTACAGGAATGGAAGATTTGGTTTGCATCTATGGCTTGTATTCGATGGTTGTTGATGTTAAAAAGCGAATGAAGACTGAAAGCAAAGCATATGATGATGAAGGACTAAAAGCGAATGGTAGAATGATATTGGGAAGTTCAAATGTTCAATTGATGCCAACTGTTAACAAAAATTGTTTTTGGAAATTCGATGGTCAAGGATTGTTGATTTTGATATCGACGATTTTTTCAAAACGCGAAGCCATGGTTTACAGTTGGTTTGTTGATGCAAAGCCAAACCGGATTCGCATTTGATGAATCAATTTAAAGATCAAGATTGATTTCGCATGGTTGAAGAATTGGACAGTAATGTTATTAAGTTCGCATTTGAGTGTGTCAAACATGAGTTTGCATTTGAGTCTCAATCAATTTCGCATTTGGTTACTTGGGATAAAGATGCGAAGTGTGCGAAGAGTTAAAAATGCGAAGTAGGAATGTGCGAAGCTTTTCACTGATTAGTGAATTAGGGAAGAAGAAAACAAAGAGTTTCAGTTTGCACCCCTTATATTTTAACGAAATGACAAACGTAGCCCAACTTTGCAAGTTTGAAGAACATGCAGAAATTTTCAAAACGAGTACCTGCAGTTTCGCATTTTTGACAGTTTATACCCAACTTCGCAAAATGGGTAATATAAGCTGAAAAAATGCAGAATTTTCAGTTTTGGTCCCTGCAGTTTGTGCGAATTTACGCTTTATGCCCGGTTTCGCAAATGGGCTAGAGTTTCGCATATTTGACTGTTTTTGGCGCAACGGGTCCCTGCAAGTTTCAGAAAGTGATAATATCTTCCCGGTTTTTGAAAATTCTTGCAACTTTCACTCAAAAAGTCAAAAATTTTCATAAATTGAAAATTTTTTGTGGCTTTTTTGTGATTGTTTTTCCATGCAAGATTTTTGGTGATTCATTTTTGGTACACATCAAGGGGGAGTATCGTGAAGACTATTCCTCGGGCGCTTCTCATCCTTAGTGGGTTTTATAATCATTTTTTGATTATAAAAAGGGGGAGAATGATGGGTAGTCGAAGCTGTTGGGTTTTGAGCATTCTAACACTCCTAAGTGTACATGCAACCCTAAATACCTTGGATCTATGTTTTCTCTATTATACATGCAAATAAGAACATCCAAGGTATTATCCTAATCTAGCATACAAAAACTATGAATGTAACAAGATAGAATACATACCTCTTTAGTGTAGCTTGATGTCTTCAAGCTTTAAGAGCTTAGCCCCAATAGTGTGGAAGCCTCAAGTGGAATCACAAATCACCAAAACACCTTGGAAGACTTTAGAGAATATGATTACTTGGTTCTCTCTAGTGAAATTGGCTAGCCCTTCTTAGTGTATCCACACTAGTGCCAATTTCACCAACCAAAGACATCTTTATATAGTATGGAGGATTAGGGTTAAACCCTAATACCCATGACCTTTCATTTCCTAGGATCCATGGGTTAAACACTCCATGGACTATCCATGAAAGCTTAGCCCAACCTAAATGAACTTGGCCCATTCCATATATATAAGAGTCCATATTTAATTAGTTCCTTTTGATCACTTAATTAATTATAAATTAATTCTTGATCAATACTAATTAAATAATATGATTCCATATTAATATATTAGAACTTATAATATATTAATATTAATCATAAACATACTATTCTCAAAAGATTATCCATATAAATTGTGTCGGTGAAGTGCAACCCAAATGGACCATGCCGGGTCGGGTCAAGTACATACCAAATATAGTTATGGACTTAGACATTAATCCAACAGTCTCCCACTTGGATAAGTCTAAAACTATTATTGCGTATGACTTCAAACCTAACTGGCAATCGTAGCTCTTAAAGCTGCTGTCGAACTCTGATCTTGTCAACGAACTTGTCCATTAGATAAGGGATCATATATTCCTCCATTCTAGATATCATATGGACTGAGACATGGATTATAATCATTCTCTCTGTCCATTTGTTGTTTCCCGATTTCCGATTTATGACGACTGACTAATTGAACAAATCAAATCAGTCCTGGCCCGGCCGAGCACTTCCATTTGTCATCATCAAATCATCGAGGGGCCCACAGATATCGCTTTTATCCCGAAGGTAAAAGGAACGGATAAACTTCGACTCATATGGCTTGTTCTACTACTTGTTGAATCATACACAAAGGCACGTTTTATAGCACCGAGTTACCAAATGCGTTTTCGTGCAATCAATGTACTATCAACTCATAGTAACAACTCATATCTCTAGGTTTGAAGAATATAAGATATTATCGTCTCATGATCACTCGTGATACAATCCATGAAGTGATTCCAATGAGCGCGGGTTGAATCCAATACTCAGAACTTATGAGCACTCATGATTGCTGTAGCCTTGTCCAACACCTTAGATGCTACAACCCATCATGACAGTCTTAATTCATATCTACTTCCAACATATGACCGACTGTGGATGGTTTGAATAACTTAGTCATTCCGGAAGAATAACCCAGTTTATTCGGGAAGTCAAAACATGCAAAGTGAAACACAATAATAATAGAATCCAATATGGTATCAACCCTTTGAACATAAATAAAACACCTTTTATTTATCACCATATGATTACACATTATTCATTGTATACTGTTTCAGCTATCAACTTTATTCTTGAATTTAAAACAATAGTTGTCCCATGCTCCAAGCATGTACACTATGTTTTCTTAAACACTAGTTATGCCATACACCAAGTATGCATACTATGTTTGTCTATGATCTTTACTTTGTGAACTAGATCCATTGAACATAACTTCAATGATTCTCTTTTCACACCCCCAAATCCATACTGCAAATGCAAGAATTCCAAATTCATGCCATTTACTGAAATCTGTTAGATTCTAAACTTATATGCATTGATCCTCTTGTAATGATTATGCACAAAGTCAGAAAGACTTGACAACAATCATTACAGAGTATTCCAAAGGAGATCAGCTCCTTGGAAACATCCTTCTTGCATTAAGTTTCCTAATCTTAAACAGATTGAAAATTCTAACTTTGAAACATTTCCAGATTCCATTTTGACTATCACTTCTGAACAAGAGTTGCCTCCTTACAGACTATGTCAATATGGTCCTTCCAGAATTATCACTATACTTCCAATTGTCCTTGAGCAACCAATCTTTGGTAAACCTTAGATTGTCCTCGACAATTGTTTAATCCTTTTAGTCATATCCAGTTCTAAACCTTTTCCCTTTTTAATGCCCCAGGCATTTGGAAAATTTTAGAACGGATGAATATAGCACATGTAATCGATCCTATATCCGAAGCATATGGGACACGATTCATGATGTCTTACATAAAGACTAAACCAGTCTTTTGCTATAATATTTCCATTTCAATTTGCCAAGTTCTCATAATTCAGATTATGAAAAGGGATGCCGTAATCATAATCGAATTTTAGAACGCAAATAATGGACCCATATACAGAATTTCCTTATGTTGAGCCATTCCAACATGAAATTCATATATATCCTTGACTAAATGATTAAAACCTCAGATCTAAACCTTATAGATTTGATATGAAGTATAATTTCCTCTCCCTTAATTATAGCAAGACAACTTTTTCCCAATTGAAATTTTTTGTTTTCTATAATTAACATTGCTAACTTGCAATATTTATCATAATTATCATGCTCCCACTAACATGATGATTATTAGCATAACACTTATGCTCCCACTAGCTTTGACATGTACTCAGAAATCAGCTGACTTTCTTACCAAAGTTCAGATTTCTGATACTAGAGTGTTTTGATAAGTCTTTATCAAAATCATACACCTTCCCTTAGATAGCACACTTGTGTATCTAAACAATTATGAAGAGGGATGCCGTAATCATAATGTTTAGACCTTTTTGCCACTTCTCACAAGTCCAGGTTAGTGTGCCGGTTAACCACACGCGCTCCACTAATGACTTTGAGAATGCAAATATCACAATTGCTATCTAGCTAAAATCTACTTAGTGAAAGTGTTTCCTCACCATCATTTTCATGAATCGGAGAGAAACCTTATGACACATAGATTTACTGGTGTATGTGTTCTTATCCATGTGAATTGTCAAAATCATAATCACAAGACAAAGATAATGACAAATCCAAAACCATATGGATTGAACTCAATCTTAACTTCTTGCCACCTGGCAGCTCAAGGGCCTGCCATTGCTTCCAAGTTGTTATGCAACAAATTGAGAACTCTAAGAACTCATATGCAAAACCAACTTTAACTGGAATGGGCACAGATATGTCAACACGATAGGTTATAAACCTCAAGTCGTGTGCTAGTGAAGAACTTGAGGTTTTATTCTTGATTATTTCTTGAGACTTTCAAGACCTTTAAGACTCCCACTGTCCTCTTGACATATAAGACTCCCTTGTCAAATATCCAAGAGATAGTGCGGATTCTAACCAAGACAAACACTTCACACAATTGGCCTAAGTTGGTCTTTGTTTTATCCAAAACATCACAACTTACCAATTTCAAATGTACAAGAGTAGAAAACTTTTACTCTTACATTTGACAAGTGTTTTAAACCTTCTTTAAGACATGTCACTCAAGTTACAATCTTGGAGTATGACTCTAAGACTTGTATTGGAACGAAGTATGACTCATCTTCTTGATTTAACCATTTCAACAATTCAAGTTCCTCTTCTTAGTCATAAGAATGCACTAAGATTTCCTTAGAGAACTAATTTTGATATGGTTTCTTAATCATTAAGATGATCACAAAACTGATACTAAAGTACTCTCCCATCTTTTCAGATTTGAGAAACTTTTATCCTTCTGCCTTATTTGATTCTTCTTATCGATCTTTAGTGGTGGACTTAATCAGTGCACAAGAATGTGTACTCGATCCCTAAGTCCTTTACTTGACTCACACATCCATGTGAACAAGTAATTAGTCTTAATTTTCCAAAACTTGAAAGTTCTCATTCATCATGCTATACAACTTGCATGATTCCAAGTTCCGGTCCAATTGAAACTTGGGTGATGAGAATCTTTCCTTATTTGGTAAATCTAGACATTAGCACAAATGAAAGAATCAATTTCATATTTCCACTCTTGCTTTTAATGGAATCATATAAGCAACAATTTTTCCTCAAAAGCCATTGTAAGGATATTTTAAAATAAATAAAATCAAAAAAAAAATTTTCTTTTATTTTAAAACTTTGCGGAAAAACTTATCCTTACAATCCATATGAAAACTTGTTGTTATCTATTCCTAAGCAATATCTCATAACTCCTAAGAAGTTGCTCAAGAATCCGATCTTCAAACTATGCGATAGAAATCCATCTAAGCCATCAGATTCAGCATATTCTTTCTTTAAGTTTCTTCACTTTTCTTTGATTCTTAAAACATCACCATGTGACCCAGTCACATCATGTATCAGGAATCTCAGAATAGAAACTTAACAGAGTTAGATAGTGGTCTTTACCTGAAGTAGAGTCAAACTTATTGACTTTAACATCCTTAGGTAAATTTGGCAGCTTCGCAACCAATGCCCCTTCCCTTGGCAATATAAACATATGGACCCTTTGATAATGGTACACGAGACTATCACAGACTTAGCTTTTCTCTTTACCATTTGGTCAACCGAGTTGACTATGGCCGATCCCTTTCCATTGGGAAGAGAATGCTTTACTGGATATCCAATGTCATCATTGTCAATGTCCATAAAGTTTTAGGAAGTTGATCTTAGCAAATAGATAAGATCGTTAAGGGTCTTGTCATAGTCTGTTTCATAGGTGTCCTAAAGGAACTCACTATGTGACTTAGAAAGTGATTGAACCACCAACTTTCTCAAGACTTTGACACCCAACTTTCCCGGCTTGTCAATATGTGACTACATCTCCAAGATGTGACCACACCTAGACCTTGCCTCGCTAATAGGGCCTGAGTGACCTTAAACTTTTTCAAGAGCTTGTGGGTTAGGGAGAATAATTGGAGGAGGAGAAAGAAGTATGATATCCATGGGACATCATCTTCATTAGGAAACCTTGTTTCAAGAGATTTGGGAAGATCATAGGTGTCTATTACAGACATCTTTTGGGAGATATTCAAGATAGTTGATTTAAAGTCCTTAATATGACACCCAATATGAAATATTAAGGCTAGGACCCAACAAACTATTTTATAACTTAGAAGAGGTATGCCGTAATCCAAGCTATAGAATATTTGAAGGTAGGTAAATGACGATTCACCAATTTCCACCAAGATAAACGAAATGTATAATTAGGTTTTAATTGGTTTTGAAACTCCTAGATCTTTGAGATTCATTGAACTTTTCAAAGGCATGTTTCAATCTCGAGTGTGCCCTTCAGGTTTTGTGACTGGGATGCCGAGGATCACAAAACAAGGTGTGAAGTAACCATGCAAATCACTTGGTACCCTTAATAAATTACCCCTCAATCGATGTGCCGGTTAACCACACACGCTCCATCGATACTATGATAAATATTAAGTCACCCTTTACCTACCTTGTTAAGTCCAAGTTAGTGTGCCGGTTAACCACACACGCTCCACTAACGACTTAGACAAAGTGTAAAGTGTAATTTCATGGATTAGCACCTTATTCACATTTTTCCTAAGTAACTAAGATTGGGTATTATTAAAAGTTTAGTTACTTAGTATTTTCATTAATACTTTTAATGAAGGGAGAATTATAGTCCTGTCAAACCCGTTCGGCTAACGACCCTCCACCAGTCAAGCAAGCGGTGGGTGAGAGTGGACACCCATTAAGTTGCCATTTTATAGGCAACAACCTTATACCCACCTTATAGACCGGCTTCGTGAATGAGGCGTACTAGCGGTAAGACTGACTTTACTCTTATACATATATATATTATTAACTTATAATATTATAAAGTATAAGGGTTGAATTTTAACTTTTAAAATTCTAAGGGCTAACTTGGAATTAAAGTATTCATTAGAGAAAACTTTACAAATTCCAAAACTTGAGGGCAAGTTTTGAAACTATTCAAAACTAATTAATTCCATAACTTATGTGTTTAAAGTAGTTTTAATCCAAAAACTCTTCAAGTTCCATAACTTGAGGACAAGTTATGGAAGACTTTAAACTAATAAAAGAATTAACTTTTCTTTATTTTATAACTTATGGAATTAATTAAGGTTACACCTTTTTTTTTATTTTATTTTATTTTATTAAATGAAGAGACTCTTGGTCCTCCATAACTTGAGGACAAGTTATGGAGTCATAAAACCATTTAATTAGAACTAGACTCTTCATTTTTGTAACCTTTGCCAATTTTTATGAGTTTTATGATTCTTAAATGTGACTTTTCATATAACTTGAGGACAAGTTACAAAAACACATTTTAGAATCAATTCTTAGATTAATTTGGATTAAAACCAACTATCACATAATTTTATTCATTAATCTAAATTCACTCATAAAACAAAGTAACACAAAAAACTTTTGGTGATCCATAACTTATTCTTAAGTTATGGAATCCTTTAAAACATTAACACCAAATTTTTTGTAACTCCATAAAACTTTGAATCAATTTTTTTTTTTTAAAACCTTTTCATATCCATAACTTATGGAGGTTTCAAAAAATAAAACTCTTTAGATCAAACTTTTAAAACTAATAAAATAATCATATTATTTTATCTTTTATTAAATTTGACCTAATTCAACTCATAAAGCAAATTATTCAAATTTTACAAATAATTAGTTTTTCACAAGAACAAGTAATTATCTTAAAATTTGACGAACTTCATGTTTTTTTTTCTTCAACATGGAAAAAAAAAATTCATTTGCATCAAATATAATAGAAAACAACCCATGGCTCTGATACCACTGTTGGGTTTTGAGCATTCTAACACTCCTAAGTGTACATGCAACCCTAAATACCTTGGATCTATGTTTTCTCTATTATACATGCAAATAAGAACATCCAAGGTATTATCCTAATCTAGCATACAAAAACTATGAATGTAACAAGATAGAATACATACCTCTTTAGTGTAGCTTGATGTCTTCAAGCTTTAAGAGCTTAGCCCCAATAGTGTGGAAGCCTCAAGTGGAATCACAAATCACCAAAACACCTTGGAAGACTTTAGAGAATATGATTACTTGGTTCTCTCTAGTGAAATTGGCTAGCCCTTCTTAGTGTATCCACACTAGTGCCAATTTCACCAACCAAAGACATCTTTATATAGTATGGAGGATTAGGGTTAAACCCTAATACCCATGACCTTTCATTTCCTAGGATCCATGGGTTAAACACTCCATGGACTATCCATGAAAGCTTAGCCCAACCTAAATGAACTTGGCCCATTCCATATATATAAGAGTCCATATTTAATTAGTTCCTTTTGATCACTTAATTAATTATAAATTAATTCTTGATCAATACTAATTAAATAATATGATTCCATATTAATATATTAGAACTTATAATATATTAATATTAATCATAAACATACTATTCTCAAAAGATTATCCATATAAATTGTGTCGGTGAAGTGCAACCCAAATGGACCATGCCGGGTCGGGTCAAGTACATACCGAAGCTTCTCGGGTTTGTCGAATATTTATTTGCGGATTTGAAGACCGGTGTTACTTCGAGGGGGAGTTTGGTCTTAATCGCGCTAGCTCGTTGGAGATTAAAGTCGGACATCCAATCCTAACTTTGAGGGGGAGAATGTTAGGGTGCAAAGTCATGCTTGGATGTAATGTTTTAGGCTTTCCTCTTTGTATGTTTAAATGGGTTGAGTCTTTTCCTATAAATAGGAAGTGAGTGACTCCCATTATGTAAGAGTCCATTTTGGAGTGTTAGACTAAAGAGAGAAATTGTATACAAACCCATTTCTATAATCTTTCTAGATTTAATAAGAGCTTAAAAAGATTTATTTACTCCTTGTGTTCTTGATTTGTATGATGAATCACTAGATCTTTTCTAATTCCGCACATGCCATCATAATCAACACCACTACAACGGTTAGGTCTGTATCCTGGTTAGGATGTTGCCATGTTATGTGATATGTTATATCGGTCGATTAGTTGTGAATTGTTATATGATTATCCCGAAGGCCCAGCGAGCGGTCCGGATAGGCTGTAGGCTCCTCGAGGGCGGACCAGACATGCCGAGGCTAGGAGAATGGACCAGGCCGACTAAAGGCCAGGTGCGGGCGGACAAGTTATACTGTAGACTCAGAGAGTGGACCAGGTGGGTTGAAGGCCCGGTGTGGGCGGACCAACCACACTACAGACTCGATGGATATGGCTAGACTCGGAGGGTGGACCAGGTGGACTGAAGGCCTGGTGAGGTTGACCAGTCACACAGTAGACCCGAAGTGCATGGCTGTTCTGTTCTGTTATGATATGTTATGTGTATGGTATATGTGGTTGGTATTTTGGGGGTATCTCACTAAGCTTTCGGGCTTACAGTTGTGGTTTAATGTTTTAGGTACTTTAGGAGACCGTGGCAAGGCAAAAGTGTGATCATACCGCTCCTCATGTTTTATGTGTTTATGATGTAGTTCTGGGAAATACTCAAATAATAGACGTATTGAAAACCTTTTTGTAATAACTTAATGAAATCGGGTTGTTTTTGAAAAGTTTAAATTGGTTGAAATTTTTGGATGTTACAGTTTTACTCCAAGATTGTGAATTGGGTGACAAATCTTTAGTAGGTTTATAACACTCAACATATGTGGAATTTGGAAAAGTTTTCTTATTATAGTACATTTGAAATTGGTAAGTTGTGTTGTCTTGGATAAGACAAAGACCAACTAGAACCATTTATGTGAAGTGTTTTGTCTTGATAAGAACTACACTAACTCTTGAATATTTGTTTTGTCTAGGAAAGTTTCCTGACAAGAGAATCATATATGTCAAGAGGTCAGTGGGAGTTTTAATGATCTTGAAAAAGGTTTCAAGAACAAATCACCAGTAAACCTTATCGATCATCACTAGCACACGACTTGAGGTTTACAACCTATCGTGTTGACATTATTTTGTTTATGTGCCATTCCAATTGAGTTAATTATGTATGTGAGTTCTATGAGTTCTCATTTGAATGCATAAAAGCGCCTTGGTCGATGGAAAGTACATTGATATGTAAGGATAAGTTGCTAAACTACTTGGAAGACATGGTGGGCACTCGTGTTACCATAAGGCTAGAAATCAAGAAAGTTCAATCCATATGAGTTTGGATTTGTCACAAACTTGGTTTTGGCAAATTCACATTGATAGGAACTCATACACCATAAAAATCTATGTGTCATAAGATTCCCTCCTTCATGAAAATGACTGTGAGGAAATGCTTTCACTAAGAGAGATTTTAATAAGATAACAATTGTGAAAATTGTGTTCTCAATTTCAATTATGGTTACGGCATCCCTTTCTATAGTTTGAATTAAGAGATTTGGCAATTAGTCTAACATTTGGGACTTATTGATATAAGTTATGAATTGTTTAGACACACATATGAGCTATCTAAGGCAAAGGTGTATAAGTTTAAGAAGCTTAGATAAAGACTTATCGAAGTATCTGGTATTAGAAATATGAACTTCAGAAATTCAATAGGCATTGTTTTCTGGAAGTCCAGTTGTTTTCTAAATACATGTCAAAGCTAGTGGGAGCATAAGTGTTACGCTTATATGATAATAATCATCATGATAGTGGGATCATAAGTGTTATGCTTGTATGATTATTATGGCAAGTATTGCAAGTTAGCAATATTAATTATAGAAAAACAAAGATTCAATTTGCAAAGTTGCATGGGTTGAAAAGATGTTTTGCTATAATGAAGGGAGAGAATATTATACTTCGTTTCAAAATCTAAAGCTTAGATTGAGAAATTTTAATAAATTTAGTCAAAGGATACATAGTGTATTCTTAAATTTCGATTATGATTACGGCATCCCTCTTTATAGTTCGAATTGTGAGAACGTGACACATAAAATATTATGGAAAAAGATTGGTAAAGTATCATATCTTGATGTAAGACATTATGCATCGTGTCCCATACGCTTCGGGTATAGGATCAATTGCAAATGCTATAATATTTGACCATTCTTAAATTTTTCAAATGTCTAGCACATTAAGATGGAAAAAGGACTAGAATCGGTTTTGACTAAAATAATTAAACAACTATCAAAGGTTGATCCAAAGTTCGCTGAGGATTGGTCGCTTGTGAATAGTTGGAAGTATGGTATTGGATGGACCATATCGACATTATTATGAATAGATAAGATTCTATAAAGAATTTGTTGTCATATGGCAAATATGGAAATGTTTCCATATTGGGAGTTGGATATTGAGAGTCTATGTCTACATTAGAATATTTTATGCAAGAAGGATGTTTAAAGGAATGTACTTTGAATGTGAGACTTCACGTCTATGGAATTGTCTTGTAACGATTTCCGATAGAATACTTTGTAATTTCATTGACCAAGTCTTGGTGACTTTTGTGCTATGACTTTGCGAAAGGATCGTTACATAAAATGTTAGAATCTAGCATATTCTAGTAGTGGCAAGAACCTTGTGTTCTAACACTAATGATATGGATTGGGAATTGTGAAATGAGCATCATTGGAAAAGGTTTTCAATTGATCTATTTCACAAAGTAAGGACCATAGGAAACATAATGTGCATGCTTTGTGCATGGGACAACGATTGTTGTAATTTGAGTAATAAGTTGATTATCTGAAATAGTAATCGATGAATAATGAGTAATCAATATGGTGTTTAAACAAAAGTGTATTATTTACTCCCACAAGTTTGGGGCCATATAGGATTAAGTATTATTGTTGTGTTTGAGTTTGCATGATTTGACTTCCAGAATAACTCGTTTATTCGAACCTCCATAGTCGGTCATACATTGGAAGTAAGTATGAAGGAAGACTGTCATGAAAAGTTTGTAGATTGTCTGAACAGTTTAGACATAGCACAAGTTTGCTGCAGAGTTCATGAGTGCTTTAATAAGATTAGAGTATTGGATGAAACCCATGCTCACTTGGATCACTTCATGGATTTATTACGGGTGATTAGTGAGTCGATAATATTGTATATTCTTGAAACCAAGACATGTGAGTTGTTATTTGTTGGTCGGTTGCACATTGATAATAAGAAAAAACACCAGTAACTTGGTGTTATAAACCTTATTGTTGTGTGTGATCCGATCAGTAAATGCAAGCGAGCATTTTAGTCGAAGTTTATCCATTCCTTTTACCCAATGTTGGATAAAAGCTATATCTTTGGCCCCTCGATGATTTAGTGATGACACGTAAGCGCTTAGCCAAACCGATACTAAGTTGATGTGTTCAATTGTAGTCTGTTGTCAGTCGTCATAAATCGGAAGTCGGGAAACAGTATAGAGAGAATGATTAAAATTCATGTCTTATATTTATACGATAACTTGAGAATGGAGGAATATATGATCCCTAATCTAAAGGAAATGTGTATCTGATAAGATCAGAGTTGACAGCGGCTTTTGAAATCTACGATTTTTGATCAGGTTCTGAAGTCATGCGGAAAATAGTTATTAGACTTATGCAAGTGGGAGACTGTTGGATTAGTGTCTAAGTCGATAACTATTTTGGTATGTACTTGACCCGATTATGAACATGGTCCTTTTGGGTTGCCTTCACCATAGCAATATGTAGGATAAATTAAGGAGACAAAGGTTTAATTATGATTTATTAATATATTATAAGAATAATATATTAAAGGAGAAATCATATTATTTAATTAATATTGGTCAAGAATTAATTGTGTGGCTAAAAGAGATTAATCAAACTTCAGGGATTTATTATGTAATTATAAGATAATTACATAGATGGGCTTATGGACTCCATAAAAGTGGAGTGGACGAATTCAATGAGGAAACCCATTAGAAATCGTCCAAGGCTTCTAAAGAAGGAGTCCATGGGCTGCTTAGGGCTTAAGTAGTCAAATTAGGGTTTTTTAGCTTGATAACCCAAATAGGCTGAGTATATAAGGAGCCCTTAGGCACCAAAAACGTGGCTAACACTTGGATTAGGGTTTCTAGCCGTTTTTGGTGCCTCCCCTCTCCCCTCTCATCTCTCTTATTCTTGTTGCTTAGTGGTGTTTGTGACTCCATTAGAGGTGCAACACTTGAGACACTAAGCTTTCTGAAGCCAATCAAAGAAAGGAATTGATTACTATTGCAATATAACATTCAAAGGTAATTACTAAACCCTTATTTCAGTTCTTATTTGATAGATCTAGGGTTTATAGCTTTGGATATTCAATTGTATGTTCATTAGACAAACTAGATCCAAAAGCTATTAGGGTTTTCATGTACACCATATGAATGATGTATTGCTCGAAACCCATCAGTTACATTAAAGGAAAAGATAGTTGCTAGAAGCGAAGCGTTGTCCGAATTTTGAGTCATCACTTAAAGAAGTGAGTGCATAATTACTTTCATCTTACACATAGATATGAAGTATCTAGATAATTACATGCTTATGTGCTAGATAAGATCTTATGAGATGATATTTAACTGATTTAATCATATAAGTATTTTATACATATAAATATGTATTGGGTAGCAACGGGTGATGATACGTAACATTTGGATTTTTGTAAGTTTCCTTTTTCAACCTCTTTAATCAAAAACCTTGCAATGTTGGCCTGTTGGTTAGTACACAGGGCATACTCTATGAGTACGCTTAGCATACTAGCTGAATCTTGGTCGCGCACAACGCTCACGTACGTTGGGTTATGGTGGGCATACTAATGGCAGGACAAAACCCTAATTTTTAGGGTTTGCACCCTATTTAAAGACCTTAAGTCCCTCATTATCTTCACCCTCTCAGCTTACCTTGGTGATTTTTGTTGGTTTTCAAGAAGAAGGAAGTTTAGGAAGGAGCTTGTAGATCCAGAAGTTTAGCATCGTTTCTAGCTCTTTGAAGTTATAAAGTTTGAACTTGATCATTGCACGCTTAGATCTAGTTTTAGGGTGGAAAATGTCATCTTTTGGTCCCATAGTTTGGATTCTTGGAGTTAAGAAACATCAATCCATATGAGTTGTCCTTTTGAGCTCTTGGAGGTGTTTTAAGTCGTAAATTTTTTATCTTGATGGTCAAGTCTCAACCATACAAGTGCTAGGAACAATTCAAGTGTGCTTATAGAATTGATTCATGTTTTAAGCCCCACACATGCATGCAAAAGCATAAAGTTTGCAACTTTATGAGTTAGGACGTTTCTAAGGGCTTGGATCTAACTTTTAGGCATTAGGTCTTAATGGAATTAGTCATCGTGGTGGTTTTGGGTTGGCAGACTGGTATGTTGGGCGTACTCCCATGTACGCTGCGCGTACTGGGTCAACAACCCGATTCCGAGTCAAAACCAACATTGCTAGGCGTACATGCTGAGTATGTCACGTGTACGCAAGCAATAGGCAAAAAGGATTTTGGGATCTTGGTTTTGTTGGGCCTTAGACTTGTGTAGGTTGGGCCTCAAGCCCACTTATTGTAACCAGACATTTTGGGCCTGGGACCACGTTAGATATCCTTGGGCCATATTGGGCCTTAGACGAATTTTTGGTTAGGGTTGGATACTTTTAGGATGTTATGGATTTGGGCCTTGGAGGAAGGAGGCCCAATAAGGCAAAGGTAAAGGAGCCTTTTTTTCCTTAAGTTAGGAGTTAGAGTTTTGGACCATCGGGTTAGAATGTGACCTACTTGCTAATTAGGATTTTATGCTTTTACGATAGGGAGAGGAGTTCGTGAGTCATTCACTGAGTATGATTTGACATCTACAGTTTGAGGTGAGTCTTCCTTCGTGGTAGTCGTGGGTCAAAGGAACCAAGGCTGGCCCACTAGTTATGTTATAGCATGATGATTTCCTTTGTGATAATTGCCAGTCATGTCTGTATTTGTATGATGACTCGGTGATTACTATTATGATATTATGTGGTAGTAGTAACGGTGAAATATACCTGGTATCTGGTTGAAATAGACCAAAGGGGTAGGCCATCACCCATATATGCTTGGTAGTATCTGGTTATGATAGACCGAAGGGGTAGGCTATCACCCATATATTCTTGAATGTATCTGGTTGAAATAGACCGAAGGGGTAGGCCAGCACCCCAATATGCTTGACACAATGTTTGTTCAGTATGTTTGTGTAGTATGTTTGTTTAGTATGTGCTGTGTTGGGGGAACTCACTAAGCTTTGTGCTTACAGTTTTCAATTTCTATTTCAGGTACCTCTAGTTCGAAGGGGAAGGGCTCGACTTGATCGCACCGCATCACTCCATGTTTTTCCGCACTTAGTGATTTTGGGATTTGTTCTCTAATATTATAATGCAATGTGACTCTTTTGAATACTGTGGTATCAGTTTCTAATGAATGGAATGATTTAAATATAAATTTTTTGTTTGTATTTTTAGGATGTTAAAAGTTGGTACCAGAGCCTTGGTTTAAGGGATTAGGGCATTCTCTCGGCTGTGCCAGGTCTCAGATCGAGGGTTTGGTATATTTTTCACAAAAAGAAACATTTAAATCTAAGGATTGTAATAAAAGACAAGGGGCGTGATGTGTGCATTCTGCCAGGCTCAAGTAAGTATTCCCAAAAATACTCATATTGTAACACTCAAATTTTCAAATAGTTTTTCACAATTTTAAAACATACTTTCATTCATAAAATAATAATAAACATAATGTATCCACTGTCATCATAGAAAAACATATCCCATAATCATATAAACAAAAGCTCCATGAGTGTGTACAAATCATGCCAGCGCCTTCCCGCGATCATCACTAGTACCTGAAACACTTACACAAAACTCTCTAAGCATAAATGCTTAGTGAGTTGCCCAAAATACCACGTAAACACATATCAACCACTCAAGGTTGTAACTCTGATGACCCTCTGGTCGAATATCTCTGTGGGACCCTCATGGTCCCATAACTC
This sequence comes from Lactuca sativa, assembly GCF_002870075.4. Taxonomy (NCBI): domain Eukaryota; kingdom Viridiplantae; phylum Streptophyta; class Magnoliopsida; order Asterales; family Asteraceae; genus Lactuca; species Lactuca sativa. Next base: position 20,259,573 of record NC_056624.2, read on the forward strand.
TGTGGACCCACTGGTCCTAACTCTGTAAACTCTGAATCATGCGTATCACATATCACCTAGAATCACAACACATAAATAGCATACAAGATACACTGTCACATAGCTTTGATTACCACTCTAGGTAAAGTATAGTTAGAAGACTCACCTCGGGAATCTCGGTAAAATCTCGATATCAAAATACTGCCCTAGCCTCCGCCTAGTCACAATAATAAATTTCACTAAATAAATTTCTCTTCATATTTTGGATATTCTCTAATGAAAATCCCTAGAAGGGTAAAAGACCATTTTACCCCTCTACAGGCCAAAGGCCCATTTGTTGGCAAACCCTAAAAGTCAACTATCCATTTTGACCAGACTCGCCGAGTGCATACGACGACTCGGCGAGTCCCATCGTCCCCACCGACTCTTCCCTTTCTAAGCATCACTCGACTCACTGAGTCACCCCTCAACTCAACGGGTCACCACTGGAGTCAGACCTCGAGGCAACCCGGTCCGACTCGTCGAGTCTACATTTGGACTCGACGAGTTTCCTCCATGGACTTGCTCATACAGCCTCCTGAGGTCAGACATGCTTAGCCAAATCATAGATCTAACCCTTAAACACTCAAAAGTCACATAAAGGTGCAACCTTTACGTGCATCCAACCCAATTCAAGCAAATAGCTAATCTCCAATTGCTTATTTGCATGCAAAAAGCTAGAAGGTAATGACTCTAGGGACCTCTCATGGTCCATATCTAATTCCATAATCCCAAAGAGGACCTCATACTCACTAGATCTTCCATAAAATGAGGGTAAAAACCCTAAAATCAAGAAGTCCATCAATATAACACGAAATGGAAAGGATTATACCTCCAAAGATGATATCACGAGATGATTAGCTCAGATCCAATCCCCTTCACACTCTAGATTTGTGCTCCTCTCTTCCTTCAAGCAAAACCACACAAAAAGATGAAGGAATGGCCTCCTCTTTCCCTCAAACTCACTATCTCAGCTCTCTAGGGTTTCTCTGGAACAAGGTGGCCGCAAATGAAGGCCATAAAGTTCATTAAATAGGCTCCCAAACCCGGGGATTAGGGTTTTCCTAATCAGCACCGACTTGGCGAGTCGGGTCCCGACTCGTCGATTCCGGTCGCGAAAATGCGCCAATAGATCAGACTCTACTCGACGAGTTGATGCATCAACTCGTTGAGTTCCTTAATAAAACAATAAATAATTAATTAAATTGACATACCCGAACTCAGGATGTTACACATTCAAGTTATATGTTTACGCTATGATATAAGAATCACATGCTAGAATAGGGGCTATGGATCTACTCAGGATTTCATGATAAAATGCTAGGACAAATGCCTCTATGTGCGTATTTTTATGAGCTTTTAGACTTGCATGGTAGTATTTGATCGATTACTTGTTATGGTGGCCTATATAGGGTATGTTTTGAGTTGATTGCCTAATGCTTCAATGTTGCGTGCTTTGTTCTCTAGGGAGTTCTGTTGGTACTAACTAACTATTGGATGAATGCATCATGTTACATTTTACTGCGGTTGGATAATTTTAGAAGGATAGGTTTAACTTTATCGTGCAGATCTTGTTTGAGTCCAACCGTTGTAGGGCGGAGCCTGTCATTTGAAGAATTATCTAGTACTGGTAGCATCTAACTATATTCATATAGTAGTAAGGTAGCACCTGTAAAAGTTGAAGGGTTTTATGCATTCTAACACCCCTAAGGTGTATATGCAACCCTAGAAACCTTGGATCTATGTTTTATCTATGATACATGCAAATTTGCTTTTCCAAGGTTCATAACCTATCTAGAATACATGGGGTACTTTTAAACATAAAAGTAAGCAAGAAAACATACCTTGTAGTAGTTTGGATTCCTTGAAAACCTTGTGAGCCTAGCACCTCAATTGTGATGCCTCAAATGTCTCACACAACACCAAATTCACTTGAAATAACTTAGAGAGAAAATGAAGAACACTTATAAATCGGCTAGCCCTCACTTGTATGTCTTAGTGGCCGATTTTGGTGAAGAAAATGAAGCTTATATAGTGTGTTACAATTAGGGTTACACCATGTAAACCCTAATTGTCATGACTTTTCATTTCCATGACCCATGGGTTCTATAAACACCATGGAGCATCCTATGGGTTTTAGCCCAACATGATAATCCATGAAGCATTAGCCCACTATATAAGTATGGATGATTTACACAATCATCCCATATATTTAATTACTCTTCTTTTGATCACTTAATTGATTTTAAATTAATTCTTGATCAATACTAATTAAATAATATTATTAATATATTAGAACTTATAATATATTAATAAACCTTAAGTGTTATTTCTCTCATTTTAGTCTATCCAAATGCATGATTCCATGCAACCCAAATGGACCATGCTAGTCAGATCAAGTACATTCCAGAAATAGTTATGAACTTAGACACCTAATCCAACAGTCTTCTACTTGGATAAGTCTAATAACTATAACTGCAAGAATGACTTCAGGAACCGATCAATAATCGTAGCTCTTGCAAGGTCTCGCGAAACGGAGATAATGATGATACGCCATTTTTGATAAGTGATCATTTAATCCTCTGTTCTAGATATCAACCAGACAAATACATGGAACAATGTCTTACTTATTGTCCAACAATTTGTTTCCCCATTTCTGATTTGTTTGACATAGAACTTAATTGAACACATCAACTTAGTTCTGACCGGGCCGGTACACGGGTCAACACAAAATCATCGAGGGGCCCAAATATCGCTTCTAATCCAAGAAGGAACATATAACTTCGACTCATATGCTTGTTCTACAACTTGTTGAATCGTACACAAAGGCACGTTTTATAACATCGAGTTACCAATGTGTTTTCGTACAATCAATGTATAACCAACTCCTAGGCAACAAGTCATATCTCTAGGTTTGAAGACTTATATAATATTACCGTCTCACGATCACTCGATACAAATTCCATGAAGTGATACCAGTGAGCGTGGGTTGAATCCAATAGTCAGAACTTATGAGCACTCATGAACTTATGAGCACCCATGACAGTCTTAACTCATACCTACTTCCAACAAATGACCGACAGTGGAGAATGTGAATAATATGAAATAACATAACATTATTCTGGAAGTCAAAACACGCAAAATGAAATGATAGTAAATGACTGAAAAAGGATAGCAACACTTTACTCATAAATAATACAACTTTTATTCATCAACCAATGTCAATTACACGTTACATATTTCAAAGCTATCTAACTACTAAAACTAATATCATCCTTCAGCCCTATGCGCCTTGCATGCTGGAGATGCTTAACCCTATCCAGTCCCTTCGTGAGGGGATCTATCGGGTTCTCATTCGATGATACCCTCTTTGCCACGAGGAGTCCTTCTTCTATTCGACGTTTGATGAAATGATATTTTCTGTCGATGTGTCTGGATCTCCCGTGATCCCTGGGTTCCTTTGCTAAAGCAACTGCGCATTCACTATCACATAGAATCTCTATAGGCTCCTTTATAGCTGGTACAACTCCAAGCTCTACAATGAAGTTCTTTAGCCATATAGCCTCATTTGTTGCCTCGTTTGCCGCTATATACTCTGATTCGCAAGTTGAATCAGCTACTATCTCCTACTTGGAACTTTTCCAAGAAATTGCTCCTCCGTTTAAGGTAAAGACCCAGCATGAATGACAACGGAAATTATCCCTGTGAGTCTAAAAACTAGCATCACTATACCCCAATACTCTCAAGTCATCACTCCCACCGAGGGTAAGGACCCAGTCCTTAGTCCTCCGCAGCTACTTGAGAATATTCTTTACCGCAGTCCAGTGAGCCTTGCCAGGGTTACCCTGATATTTGCTGACCATGGTCAATGCAAAGGCCACATCAGGACGAGTACAAGTCATAGCATACATGATCGAGCCTACAACGGAAGCATACGGTACTCGACTTATTTATGCTATCTCAGCCTCTGTACTCAGACTTTGAGTTTTACTCTGTCTGACGTTACTCTGGATAGGTAACTCTCCTTTCTTGGAATTCTGCATGCTGAATCTATTCAGAACTTTCTCCAATAGATACTCTGACTAAGTCCAATTAGTCTTTTACTCCTGTCTCTCAAAATTCTTCTCCCTAGGATATAGGCAGCTTCTCCAAGGTCCTTCATAGCGAAACACTTCCCAAGCCAGGACTTAACTTCCTGCAGAGTTGGGATGTCATTTCCTATGAGCAGTGTGTCATCCACATACAGTACTAAAAAACTGACTATACTCCCACTAGCCTTGACATATACATAAGATTCATCTTCACTGCTCGAAAAGCCAAACTCTTTGAATTTCTCATCGAAGCAAAGATTCCATCTGCGAGGTGCTTGCTTTTGTTGGATATAGTGTCTAAGCCCATAACTATCTTTGGTATATACTTGACCCGACCCGGCATGGTCCATTTGGGTTGCACTTCACCCGAACAATTTATGGATAATATTTGAGAATAGGACAAGTTATGATTTATTAATATGTTATAAGTTCTAATATATTAATAGAAGATCATATTATTTAATTAGTAGTGATCTATAATTAATCTAGGATTAATTTAGTGATCAAAGATATTACTAATTAAATATGGGCTTCTATATTTATATAGTGTGGGCTTATGCTTATTTGGAATGGGCTAGGCTTGGATGGAGAAGTCCATGGATACTCCATGGAGCTTTAACCCATGGATCTCATGGAAATGAAGAGACATGGGTATTAGGGCTTACATGGATGTAACCCTAATCCACCACACTATATAAATGAGGCTTTGGCTCTTGAAATCACACTAGTTGACACATGTTGAGGTGAGGGCCGATTTCAAGAGAAGTGTGACTATTCTCTCAAAGTTCCAAGTTTGTGGTGATTTGTGACTTTCATTTGAGGCATCCACATTATTGGTGCTAGGCTCTAAAACTCCAAGGAATCAACTACAACTACAAGGTAAGTGTTTCTACTAGCTTTATTTGATTCAAGTTCCCCATGCCATGCTAGTTAGGATATAAGCCTTGGAAAAATAATTATTTGCATGTATCTTAGACAAACATAGATCCAAGGTTTATTAGGGTTGCATGTACACTTAGGAAGTGTTAGAATGCTCAAAACCCTTCAGTGGTATCAGAGCCTAGGCTTGTTTGTTTGATACTTGTTGCAATATGCTTGAAAAAGTCGAAATCTTGCTGTCTGACTGATGGACTCGCCGAGTCCATGGGGGGACTCGCCGAGTCCACTTGTATCTTCAACCTACTTGCCGAGTAGGTTCATGCACTCGACAAGTAGGGTCGACAGAGTGCAGTTTTTCGACTTTAGTTGCTGGAAATGGATTAGAAACATTACCCTAAACTGTTTTGGTACTTAAAAAACTTGTTTTAGAAGGTGTAATGTATTTTCTAACTCATTTACAACAACTAGTTATCAAAATTACAAAGATTAAGTGTGATTTTGATATATGAAAGTGTTCATGTTCATGATCTTGTTCTTATGATGTTTAGATGATCATAGGAATTATTTGTAACCTATTTGGTAGATTAATTCTTGATCATAATGTTTTTTAATGGAGTCCATAACTTGTCCTCAAGTTATGGAAAACCAAAAGTCTCTTGGATTGAAAACCATTAAAAAAACACAAGAGTTAGAAAAATGAAGAGTCTTCATTTTATTACTCTATTAAACTCATAAGTTACAAGATATGAAAAGTTTTGAAAGTTTACAAAACTTGCCCTCAAGTTTTGGAACAAGTAAAGTCAAGTTAAAACTTTAGTTCCAACCCTTAGAATTTTAAAAGTTAAAATTCAACCCTTATACTTATATTATTAGGATTTAATAAATATATATATGTATAAGAACAAAGTCGTCTTACCGCTAGTACGCCTCATTCACGAAGCCGGTCTATAAGGTGGGTATAAGGTTGTTGCCTATAAAATGGTGACTTAATGGGTGTCCACTCTCACCCACCGCTTGCTTGACTGGTGGAGGGTCGTTAGCCGAACGGGTAAGACAAGGACTTATAAATTCTCATTCAAAGTATGATGAATATTATAGAGTAACTAAATGTTTTATTAAATTCCCAATCTTAGTTACTTTAGGAAAAATGTGAATAAGGTGCTAATCCATGAAATTACACTTTACACTTTGTTTAAGTCGTTGGTGGAGCGTGTGTGGTTAACCGGCACACTAACTTGGACTTAACAAGGTAGGTAAAGGGTGACTTAGAGGTTTATTATAGTATCTATGGAGCGTGTGTGGTTTACCGGCACATCGATTGAGTGATAAACTTTAAAGGGTACCAAGTGATTTGCATGGTTACTTCACACCTCGTTTTGTGATCCTCGGCATCCCAGTCACAAAACTTGGAGGGCACACTCGAGATTGAGACATGCCTTTGAAAAGTTCATTGAATCTCAAAGAATCTAGGAATTTCTAAGAACCAATCAAAGCCTAATACTTAAATATTTCGGTTTTCGTGGTGGAAATTGGTGAATCGTCATTTACCTACCTTTCAAATATGGTATAGCTTAGATTACGGCATACCTCTTCTAAGTTATATTATATTGTGATTGGATCCTAGCCTTAATATTACATTTGGGTGTTTTATTAAGGACTCTCTTATATCTAAACTAATCTTGTTCTCTTCTTTTTAGATGTCTTCAAACAATGCTGCTTCTGGCTCTAATCCTAATGGCTCCTTTACCCTTATGAACTTGTGTGGGAAAGTCACCTTTGATGGATCCAACTTCAATGAGTGGATCAAAAACATCAGGATGATTACCCGCTACGAGGACAAAGAATATGTCCTTGACAAGGAGCTTAAGGAGATTGATGAGACCACTACAACTCCTCAGGAGATCGCTGAATTTCGGGCACATGAAAGGGATGCTACGAAAGTGGCTTGCATCATGATGACCACAATGACAGCGGAACTCCAAAAGTCTTATGAGGATTTCTACCCTTATGAAATGCACCAAGATTTGATGGAAAGATACCATCAAAGTGCAAGACAAGAGAGGTATGAAATCATCTGCTCCATGATAACAACCATGATGAAGGACGGGGAATCCGTCACGAGCCACATGCAGAAAATGCAAAGGTATGTGGATCGTTTGCTGAAGCTTAATGTGAACTCCCTTGAGGATCTTGCAATAGATATCATTTTGCACTCCTTACCATCGTGCTATGATCAATTCCGCATGACATATCACATGAATAAGGAAGAGGTCACACTCAGCAAACTTCAGGGACTTCTCAAGACCGCAGAATCAGGTCTTAAGGGGAAGTCGGTTGCTATCACTCCTACTCCAAACTCAACTCCGGTTTTGGCAATTAGGAAAAATCGATGGAGGAAGAGAAAGAGATCCTCGAAGGGTACCAAGGCTCAGACCCTTGATGGCTCTTCTTCAAGTGGAACCAAGAAAGGTTTCGTCACTCCTTCTTTTGACCCAAAAGAGGCTGAATGCTTCTATTGTCATGAAAAATCTCATTGGAAGCGGAACTGCCCAAAGTACCAGCAGGATGTGAAGGACGGGAAAGTCAAACCCAACCATGTAGGTACTTACACTATCATTTCTAATAACTCACCCCATTCTAAGTCTTGGGTCCTTGATACCGGTTGTGGTATTCATATTTGTTGTGACTTGCAGGGACTAAGAAGAAGTGAGAATGTGGAGCAAGGAAGAATAAACTTAATCATGGGGAATAGGACAGCTTTACCTGTTACCAAGATTGGAGTTTATACTTTATTGCTAAGTAGTGGGTTTAATTTAGATTTGAATAAATGTTGTTACTCGCCAGGAATGGCAAGAAATATTATTTCCTTTCATGCTTTGTACAAACAAGGGTTTACCTTTTCATTTAATAATGAAGTTGGTTCTATAGATGTTTTCTATAATAATGTTTTTTATTTTAAAGCATTACCTTGTGATGGTGTGTATGAAGCTGTATCTGTTGTAGATAACTTGGGAAATAATGTTTTGTGTATTGATTCTACTAATAATAATAACTTGGATAAAGCATCATTATGGCATTGTCGTCTTGGACATATAAGCAAGAAACGCATAGGCCAACTCCAAAAGGATGGAGTCTTGGAGTCATTTGACCTAAAGTCAGATGATAGTTGCGAATCATGCTTACTTGGAAAAATGACAAAGTCACCCTTCATAGGCTCGTGTGAAAGGGGTGAAGGTTTGTTGGACCTTATACACACGGATGTGTGTGGACCATTCAAACATGCCACAAGGGATGCTAATCGTTATTATTTGACTTTTACTGATGATTACAGTAGATATGGATATGTCTACTTAATCAAGCATAAGTCAGAGACTTTCGAGAGGTTTAAGGAATTTAAACAGGAAGTCGAGAATCAATTGGGCAGGAACATTAAGATGCTTCGATCCGATCGAGGAGGTGAGTATCTTAGTTCAGAGTTCCTCGACTATCTTAGGGAATGTGGGATTGTCTCACAATTGACACCTCCCAGGACACCACAGTTGAATGGTGTGGCTGAGAGGCGTAATCGAACCTTGTTGGATATGGTTCGTTCCATGATGAGTCGAGCTACGCTACCAATCTCATTCTGGGGGTATGCCTTAGAGACTGCCACCCATATTCTTAATCTTGTCCCTACAAAGAAAGTTGCCAAAACTCCTCACGAGATGTGGACTGGCAAAGTACCTAAGCTAGACCACATCAAGATTTGGGGTTGTGAGGCTTTCGTGAGACGCGAGACTCATGATAAGCTCGAACCTCGAAGCGAGAGGTGTATTATCATCGGCTACCCACAACAATCCTTTGGTTACCTCTTCTACAGACCTAGTGACAATCTGGTCTTTGTAGCAAGAAGAGGAGTCTTTCGAGAGAGAGAATTTATAAGCCAAGGAGATAGTGGGAGGCAAATTGATCTTGAAGAAATTCAAGAATCAAGCGGTGAAGGAACTTCAAACACTAGCCCTCAACTTGAGGAGGAAACTCCTGTTGAGCCAGTTGATGAGCCTGTACCTCTAAGGCATTCCACGAGAGTTAGGAATGCACCTGAGCATTACTATGGTTTCCATATTACTGCAGAAGGTGAGACACTTATTAGTGATGAGACACTAGTAGGTCTGGAAGAACCTAACAGCTACATGGAAGCCATGGTAGGCCCTGAGGCTGCTAAATGGAAAGAGGCCATGGATAGCGAGATACAATCCATGTATAACAATCAAGTTTGGAACTTGGTTGAGAATGTACCTGGTCGTAAGACTGTAGGGTGCAAGTGGGTCTTCAAGAAGAAGACCGACATGGATGGTAAAGTACACACTTATAAGGCGAGACTGGTTGCAAAGGGCTTCTCTCAAATTCCTGGAGTGGACTATGATGAGACCTTTTCTCCAGTAGCCAAGATTAAGTCTATTCGGGTTCTGTTAGCCATAGCTGCATTTCATGACTATGAAATATGGCAAATGGATGTCAAAACCGCTTTCCTTAATGGAAAGTTGGCTGAAGATGTTTACATGAGTCAGCCAGAGGGTTTTGTCAGCAACGAGTACCCTAATAGAGTGTGTAAACTCGAGAAATCCATTTATGGATTTAAACAGGCACCTCGCAGGTGGAATCTTTGCTTTGATGAGAAAGTCAAGGAATTTGGCTTTTCGAGGAGTGAAGATGAATCTTGTGTCTATATCAAGGCTAGTGGGAGCATAGTCATTTTTTTGGTACTGTATGTGGATGACATACTACTCATAGGAAATGACATCCCAACCCTGCAGGAAGTAAAGTCCTGGCTTGGGAAGTGTTTCGCTATGAAGGACCTTGGTGAAGCTGCCTATATCCTAGGGATAAATATTTTGAGAAACAGGAGTAAAAGACTAATTGGACTTAGTCAAAGTACCTACTTGGACAAAGTGTTGAAAAGATTCAACATGCATAACTCCAAGAAAGGTGAGTTACCCATTCAGTGTAACGCTAGATTGAGTAAGACACAAAGCCCTAGTACTGAGGCTGAGATAGCAGAAATGAGTCAATTTCCTTATGCTTCAGCTGTAGGATCGATCATGTATGCTATGACGTGTACTTGACCTGATGTAGCCTTTGCTTTGAGCATGGTTAGCAGGTATCAGGCGAACCCTGGAAAGGAACACTGGACTGCGGTAAAGAATATCCTCAAGTACCTGCGAAGGACTAAGGACTGGGTCCTTACCTTCGGTGGGAGTGATGACTTGAGAGTTGTAGGGTATAGTGATGCTAGTTTCCAGACTGATAGGGATAATTTCCGCTCTCAGTCAGGCTGGGTCTTTACCCTAAACGGAGGAGCAATTTCTTGGAAGAGTTCCAAGCAGGAGACAGTGGCTGATTCCACTTGTGAATCAGAGTATATAGCAGCAAGCGAGGCAGCAAAGGAGGCGATATGGCTAAAGAACTTCATCGGAGACCTTGGAGTTGTTCCAGCTATAAAAGAGCCAATGGAGATTTTCTGTGACAGCAATAGTGCGGTTGCCTTAGCCAAGGAACCAAGGGATCACGGGAGATCCAGACACATCGACAGAAAATACCATTTTATCAGACATCGAATTGAAGAAGGACTCCTCATGGCGAAGAGGGTATCATCGGATGAGAACCCGGCAGATCCCCTCATGAAGGGACTGAGTAGGGTTAAGCATCTCCAGAATGCTCGGAGCATAGGGCTGAAGGATGATATAAGTTTTAGTAGTTAGATAACCTAGAAATTTGTAAAGTGTAATTGACATTTGATGATGAATAAAAGGTGTTTTATTTATGAGTAAAGTGTTGCTATCTCTTGTCGATCTTTTACTATATTTCTTTTGCATGTTTTGACTTCCAGAATAATTATGTTTGGTATATCATATTATTCAAACCTCCACAGTCGGTCATATGTCGGAACTAGGTATGAATCAAGACTGTCATGATTGGTTGCAGAGGTCTAAGGTGTTGGACATGGCTACAACAATCATGAGTGCTCATAAGTTCTGAGCATTGGACTCAAACCACGTTCACTGGAATCACTTCATGGAATTTTATCTCGAGTGATCGTGAGACGGTAATATCATATAAGTCTTCAAACCTAGAGATATGATTTATTACTTACGAGTTGGTTATGCATTGATTGTACGTAAACACATTGGTAACTCGATGTTATAAAACGTGCCTTTGTGTGTAATTCAATGAGTGGTAGAACAAACATATGAGTCGAAGTTTATTTGTTCCTTCTTGGATTAGAAGCTGATATCTGGGCCCCTCGATGATTTTGTTTTGACCTATGTACCGGGCCCGGTCAGAACTAAATTGATGTGTTCAGTTGAGTTCTATGTCAAACAAATCGGAAATCGGGAAACAAATGCTGGACAATAAGCAAGACAATGTTCCATGTGTTTGTCCGGCTGATATCTAGAACAGAGGATTATATGATCACTTATCTAAATGGCGCGTTCTAGTTCAACAGAGTTTAAAGAGCTACGATTGCGGATCGGTTCCTGAAGTTATACTTGCAAATATAGTTACTAGACTTATCCAAGTGGGAGACTGTTGGATATAGTGTCTAAGCCCATAACTATATTTGGTATATACTTGACCCGACCCGGCATGGTCCATTTGGGTTGCACTTCACCCGAACAATTTATGGATAATATTTGAGAATAGTACAAGTTATGATTTATTAATATGTTATAAGTTCTAATATATTAATATAAGATCATATTATTTAATTAGTAGTGATCTATAATTAATCTAGGATTAATTTAGTGATCAAAGATATTACTAATTAAATATGGGCTTCTATATTTATATAGTGTGGGCTTATGCTTATTTGGAATGGGCTAGGCTTGGATGGAGAAGTCCATGGATACTCCATGGAGCTTTAACCCATGGATCTCATGGAAATGAAGAGACATGGGTATTAGGGCTTACATGGATGTAACCCTAATCCACCACACTATATAAAGGAGGCTTTGGCTCTTGAAATCACACTAGTTGACACATGTTGAGGTGAGGGCCGATTTCAAGAGAAGTGTGACTATTCTCTCAAAGTTCCAAGTTTGTGGTGATTTGTGACTTTCATTTGAGGCATCCACATTATTGGTGCTAGGCTCTAAAACTCAAAGGAATCAACTACAACTACAAGGTAAGTGTTTCTACTAGCTTTATTTGATTCAAGTTCCCCATGCCATGCTAGTTAGGATATAAGCCTTGGAAAAATAATTATTTGCATGTATCTTAGACAAACATAGATCCAAGGTTTATTAGGGTTGCATGTACACTTAGGAAGTGTTAGAATGCTCAAAACCCTTCAGCTTTAAGCCATAAATGGATTTCTCAAGCTTATACACTCTATTAGGGTACTCTGTGTTGACAAAACCCTCTGGCTGACTCATGTAAACATCCTCAGGCAACTTTCCATTAAGGAAAGCAGTTTTGACATCCATTTTCCATATTTCATAATCATGAAATGTAGCAATGGCTATGATAACCCTAATAGACTTAATCTTCGCTACTGGTGAAAAGGTCTCATCATAATTAACACCCGGAGTTTGAGAAAAACCCTTTGCAAATAGTCGGGCCTTATAAGTATGTACATTACCATCCATGTCGGTCTTCTGCTTGAAGATCCATTTGCACTCGACTGTCTTGCGACCTGGTACATTGTAAACCAAGTTCCAAACTTGATTGTTATACATGGATTGTATCTCGATGTCCATAGCCTCTTTCCATTTAGCAGCCTCAGGGCCTGCCATGGCTTCCATGTAGCTATTAGGTTCATCCAAACTCACTAGTGTGCTATCACTGATAAGTGTATCACCTTTCGTAGTAATATTGAAACCATAGTAATGCTCAGGTGCATTCCTAACTCTCATGGAATGCCTCATAGGTACAGACTCTTCTGTCGGATCAACATGAGTTTCCTCCTCAGGTTGATTGCTAGGGTTTGAGGTTCCTTCACCACTTGACTCTTGAATTTCATCAAGGTCAATTTGCCTCCCACCATGTCCATGGCTCATCAATTCTCTCTCGCGAAAGACTCCTCTCCTTGCTACAAAGACCACATTATCACTAGGTCTATAGAAGAGGTAACCAAAGAATCACTGTGGATAGCCGATGAAAATACACCTCTCACTTCGAGGTTGGAGCTTATCGTGAGACTCACCCCTCACAAAAGCCTCGCAACCCCAAATCTTGATGTTGTCCAGATCGGGAACTTTTTCGGTCCACATCTCAAGTGGTGTTTTGGCAACCTTCTTTGTAGGGACTAGATTAAGGATATGGGTGGCAGTCTCTAAGGCATACCCCCAAAATGAGATTGGTAACGAAGCTAGACACATCATGGAACAAACCATATCCAACAAGGTTCGATTGCGCCTCTCAGCCACACCATTAAGCTGTGGTGTCCCGGGAGGTGTCAATTGTGAGATAATCCCATATTCCTTAAGATAGTTAAGGAACTCTGTACTAAGATACCACCACGATCGGATCGAAGCATCTTAATGTTCCTGCCGAACTGATTCTCCCTTTCTTTCTTGAACTCTTTGAATCTTTCAAATATCTCTTACTTATTCTTGATTAAGTAGACATATCCGTATTTACTAAAATCATCAGTAAAAGTCACATAGAAGCGGATAGCATCTCTTGTGGTGGTTCTGAAGGGTCCACACCCATTAGTGTGTATGAGGTCCAACAAACCCTCACCCCTAGCACAAGTACAAGTAAAGGGTGACTTTTTCATTTTCCCTAGCAAACAAGATTCACAACTATCATCTAACTTTAGGTCAAACGACTCCAAGACCCCATCCTTTTGGAGTTGGCCTACGCGTTTCTCGCTTACACGTCCAAGACGACAATGCCATAAAGATGCTTTATCCAAAATAGTGGACGAATCGATACATACTACATTATTTCCTAGGTTATCAACAACCGACACAGTTTCATATACACCATCACAAGGTAATGCTTTAAAATAAAAAACATTATTAAAGAAAGCATCAATACCACCATTATCATTATCAAATGAAAAGGTAAAACCTTGTTTGTACAAACCATGAAAGGAAATAATATTTCTCGCCATTTCAGACGAGTAACGACATTTATTCAAATCTAATACTAATCCACTACTTAGCTACAAAGAATAAACTCCAATCTTGGTGATAGGTGAAGCTTTCCTATTCTAAATGATCAAATTTATCTTCCCATGCTCCACATTCTCACTTCTTCTTAGTCCCTGCAAATCAGTACATATGTGAATACCACAACCTATATCAAGGACCCAAGAAGTAGAATGGGGTGAATTATTATACAAAATAGTGTATGTACCAGTGTGGTTGGGTTTAACTTTCCCATCCTTCATGTCTTGCTGGTACTTTGGGCAATTTCGCTTCTAGTGCGACTTTTCATGGCAATAGAAGCACTCCACCTCTTTAGGGTTAGCAGAAGGAGTGACGAAACCTTTCTTGGTTCCACTTGAAGAGGAGCCATCAAGGGTCTTCCCATTGGTGCCCTTCAAAGGGCTCTTCCTCTTTTTTCCTTTGCCTTGCCTGGTTGCCAAGACAGGGGGCTGCAGTTGGAGTAGGAGTGGTAACAACCGACTTACCTCTAAGACCACTTTCCGCGGTCTTCAAAAGTCCTTGAAGTTTGCTAAGTTTAACTTCCTCCTTGTTCATTTGGTATGTAATACGAAATTGATCATAACATGAAGGTAAGGAGGGCAAAATGATGTCTAGTGCCAACTCCTCGGGGAAGTTCACTTTCAGTTTCAACAAACGGTCCACATACCTTTTGCATTTTCTGCATGCGGCCTATGATGGGTTCACCATCCTTCATCCGGGTTGTTATCATGGAGGAGATGATTTCAAATCGCTCTTGACGAGCACTCTGACGGTAGCGGTCCATTAAATCGTGGTGCATCTCAAAAGGATAGAAGTCCTCATAGGACTTGTGGAGCTCGGCTGTCATAGTGGCCAACATGATGCATGCCACTTTCGTAGCATTTCTTTCATGGACCTGATATTCAACGATCTCCTCAGGAGTAGCAGATGGCTCATGTTCCTTAAGCTACTTGTCGAGGACATATTCTTTGTCCTCATACCGAGTGACCATCCTGATGTTCCTGATCCAATCCATAAAGTTGGATCCATCAAAGATGACTCTCCCACAAAGGTTCATGAGAGAGAAGGAGTCGGTAGGGGTTGAGCCAGAAGCAACATTATTGGAAGACATCTGAAATGAAGAAAGACAAGTTTAGATTAGATATAAAGATAGTCCTTAATAAAACACCCAAATGTAATATTAAGTCTAGGACCCAACACAATATTTTATAACTTAGAAGAGGGATGCCGTATTCCAAGCTATAAAATATTTGAAGGTAGGTAAATGACGATTCAACAATTTCCACCATGAAAAAGGAAATAAAGTAATAGGTTTTAATTGGTTTTGAAACTCCTAGATTCTTTGAGATTCATTGAAATTTTCAATGGCATGTTTCAATCTCGAGTGTGCCCTTCAGGTTTTGTGACTGGGATGTCGAGGATCACAAAACAAGGTGTGAAGTAACCATGCAAATTACTTGGTACCCTTAATATTTACCCCTCAATTGATGTGTCGGTTAACCACACACGCTCCACCAATACTATGATTAATATTAAGTTACCTTTGGCCTACCTTGTTAAGTCCAGGTTAGTGTGCCGGTTAACCACACACGCTCCACTAATGACTTAATCAAAGTGCAAAGTGTAATTTCATGGTTTAGCACCTTATTCACATTTTCCTAAAATAACTAAGATTGGGAATTTATAAAAAACATTTAGTTACTTTATATTCATCATACTTTTAATGAAGATTTAAAGTCCTTGTCTTACTCATTCGGCTAACAACCCTCCACCGATCAAGGAAGCGGTGGGTGAGAGTGGACACCCATTAAGCTGCCATTTTATAGGCATCAACCTTATACCCCCACCCCTTATAGACCGACTTCGTGAATGAGGTCTACTAACGGTAAAACAACTTTTTCTTATACATATATAATTATTATTAAACTTATAATATTATAAAGTATAAGGGTTGAATTTTAACTTTTAAAATTCTAGGGGTTGGAAGTAAAGTTTTTAGAGTGACTTTACATGTTCCAAAACTTGAGGGAAAGTTTTGTAACTTTCAAAACTTTTCATCTTTCATAACTTATGAGTTAAATGGTTTAATAAAATGAGTGACTTTTCATTTTATGTAAGCTATGTGTTTCTTTAATGGACTTTAAAAGAATGACTTTTGGTATTCCATAACTTGAGGACAAATAATGGATTCCATTATAGCACATAATGATCAAGAATTAAACTAACAAGTAAGTTACAAATAATTCCTATGATCTTCTAAACTCATAAGTTCATGAACATGCATATCAACAATTTCAAGAATCATAATATTAACCATATAAAAATTAAAATTTTGATAATAGCTATTGAAAATGGATTAGCATAACCATTACACCATCCAAAACAAGTTTTATAGCACCAAAACAGTTGAGGGTAATGTTTCTAGTCCATTTCCAGCAGCAAAACTCGAAAAAACTGCATTTTGTAGCTCCTACTCATCGAGTGCAAGAACCTACTCGATGAGTATGATGAGTTTACTCATGGACTCATCAAGTCCCCCCATGGACTCGGCGAGCTCATGTTGCAGAGTGTAGAAAAACCGAGTTTCTTTTCACCATTTTGCATCAAGTATCAAACAAACAAGCCTAGGCTCTAATACAACTAAACGGTTTTGAGCATTCTCACACTCCTAAGGTGTACATGCAACCCTAGAAACCTTGGATCGATGTTTTATCTATGATACATGCAAATTTATTTTTCCAAGGTTCATAACCTATCTAGCATACATGGGGAGCTTTTAAACATAAAAGTAAGCAAGAAAACATACCTCGTAGTAGTTTGGATTCCTTGAAAACCTTGTGAGCCTAGCACCTCAAGTGTGATGCCTCAAATGTCTCACACAACACCAAATTCACTTGGAATAACTTAGAGAGAAAATGAAGAACACTTAGAAATCGGGTAGCCCTCACTTGTGTGTCTTAGTGGCCGATTTTGGTGAAGAACATGAAGCTTATATAGTGTGTTACAATTAGGGTTACACCATCTAAACCCTAATTGTCATGAGTTTTCATTTCCATGACCCATGGTTTCTATAAACACCATGGAGCATCCATGGAACATCCTATGGGTTTTAGCCTAACTTGATAATCCATGAAGCATTAGCGCACTATATAACTATGGATGATTTACACAATCAACCCATATATTTAATTAGTCTTCTTTTGATCACTTAATTAATTCCAAATTAATTCTTGATCAATACTAATTAAATAATATTGTTAATATATTAGAACTTATAATATATTAATAAACCTTAAGTGTTATTTCTCTCATTTTAGTCTATCCATAGGCATGATGCTAGGCAACCCAAATGGACCATGCTAATCGGGTCAAGTACATTCCAGAAATATTTATGAACTTAGACACCTAATCCAACAAAAGTCCCTTTTGCGGCTGATGGTAGAGAGGGGTGAGAAAAGGAGTCTTAGAGAGCCATTACAAGATGTTGGTGCATAGGACACCTTATAGTTGAGAGTGTATTAGTTTGGAAGAGCGAATTAGAGGACTCGGTATTCCTTGAGGAAGGTATAAGTAGGTGTGCAAGGTAGTATTGGGCCCGTACTACTGAAAGAATGGGATTTATACCCGATGCTACGAAGACCATAATGAATTTGGGAAACTTGAGAGCGTGAACCTACTCGTATGTATGCTAATTGTTTATGTGGTTATGTTTTAGTATGATGATGACACGTCATGGAGCAAGAGGTTCAGGATCTGGATCTGGTTCGGGCACGTGCTCCAGAAAAATTGATGAAGGTTTGCGAGAGTTCATTACGTCTGAGATTATGCGAGGCATCCTTGATGCGACCCTTGTGATGTTTGGGTCGATCAAGGAATGTATCATGGAGTTGATGAAGGATCGTCTTTGGATCTTTAGGGTCGATCTGGACTTTTAACTAGTTGGGAGCCCGCACACTCTTCTTCAAGGAATTCAGGGGATGTGGGGCATCAGATGTATTTTGGGTGAAGGACCCTATCGCAGCCAGGTGTTGGATAGTTGACATTGAGTGTGCTCAAATGACAAGCTTCTGCCTCGAGGGGTCAAAGGTCAAGTTCGCTGGAGGATGTTTGTGGTCCGCTATGCCTTGGGAGCCCCGACTATTGAGGTCATGACCTAGACAAACTTTGTGATCGGGTTTCGAGCAGAGTTTGCACCAGTTGTTGATGTACAATAGCTCGCCTGGGAGTTTCTTGATATGAGGCTCATGACTGAGACAGTGGCAGAGATCACCGCCATATTCAGAGAGAGGGCGTTGTTGGTACCCCAATATGCAGGTGATGATGAGATGAGGAAGACCTGGTACCATGATATGTTGAGATCTGACATTAGGGCGTTTGTTATCTTTTCTGCCTGCGCAACATTGGATGATATGATAGCAAAAGCACCACGTTGATTAGTTGCACCAGAGATGCAGGAGTTGTCAACACAGCTACAAGAGCTGTTAGACAAGGGATTCATCCAGTTGAGTAGCTCGCTTTAGGGTGCACCAATCCTGTTTGTGAAGAAGAAGAACGGGATGCACCAGATGTGTATGGACTATTTGGAGCTAAGTAAGCTAATGTTGAAGAATCGTTACCCACTCCCAAGGATTGATGATTTGTTTGACCAGCTTCAGGATGCATCATGGTTTTCCAATATTGATCTTTGTTCAGGTTATCACCAGATGAGGTTTAGAAAGGACGATATGTAGAAGACAACCTTCCGGACTCGCTATGGCCTTAGTGTGTTCATGGTGATGCCTTTCGGGCTCACCAATGCTCCATCTGCGTTCTTGGACCTCATGAACCACATGTGTTGACCGATGTTGGATCGTTTCATGATTGTTCACCAATGACATCCTGGTCTATTCCAGGATCCAGGAGCAGCATGAAGAGCACTTGTGAGAGGTGTTGGAGACCCTGAGGAGGGAGAGGTTGTATACGAGGTTCTCCAAGTGCGAGTTTTGGTTGCGAGAGGTGCAGTTTCTAGGGCACTGTTGGGCTGAAAAGAGTTTTGATGTTGCGTCTTTTGGGCTCGTTAGATTAGCCTTTTATTCTCCGGTTTGGGCCTGTCCAACCGAGAGCCTTTTATGTATAGTATTTAAGTTAATGCTTGCATGCATATTAGGTTAAGATTCTAGAGATTATCGATATAGCGATTTATCAAGAGTACAATATTTTCCAGTAATCGTTCTTGTAATCTTCCAATCCTTTACAGTTGATGTTCTTAATCGAGCTCTTCTAAGGATTTTATTTAATCATTCGACACGATTGATTCAAGCTGTTTTGTTCTTAATATTGCGTTCTGCTTTGTTTTTAATATTGTGTTCTTGCTGTTTCATATTCATATACTTGTTCAAGATCTAATCGATCTTCATAGATTAAAAGTTGTTTTAATCCCATCAATTGGTATCAGAGCAGGAGGCTGTGTAATCGATACACATCTTTTCTGTGAAAAAGATTTCCATTAGGGTTTTCCGCAATCATCGATATTTATTGAGCCGTCATCTTAATTGACGTATCTTAGTATTTATTGTTTTGCCCTAATCTGCTTTATTACAAGTCTGATCTTTGAACAGGTTTTTACGATCATTATGGACGCGACGCAATCAAACCCTATTAATATTTCCAACAGCATCGGTTCGACGACAAAGATTCCAATCTTGTACACCCATGACTATGAAGTATGGGCGCATCATTTCGAAGATTATGTGATTGGATCGGAGGACAATGGTTTTCTCATATGGGAAGCCATCATCAATGGACCATTTTCTCATTCTGCTACATCCAGAATCATTAAGACGCAAAAAGAGTATAACGATCTGCTTAAGGACGTGACGAATATTGCGCAAGATGAAAAAGATAAATTTCAGTGCAATATTAAGGCACTAAGGTTGATCAGATTCGCCCTTCAGTCCGATACATTCAGACTGGTCAGCTCATGCACTACAGCGAAGGAAGTGTGGGATAGACTTCGCGAACTGTATTCCACAGACGAAGATCTTGAACATTCCATCCAAACCTTGCTTCTATCTGAATTTGGTGAATTCAGGCAAGGGGCCGAAGAAACTGTGACCCAGACGTTTGATCGCTTCAATCATCTTCTCAGCAAGATGATCAAACACGACATTGAAAGGAAGCTCATCGAACAAAAGGTTACTTTCTTGAACGGACTACGATCTGAATGGAGAACAGTTGTTTCCACAGTCAAAGCCCATGAATAGTTTAAATCATATTCTTTGGCGAAACTGGTGGGTATTCTAAAGTCCCAAGAGAAGATTGTGGTTCAAGAGAAGAATGTTGTCTCCAGTCTTGGTTCGTTGGCCCTCCTATCTAAAAGTAAAGCTGTGGTGGAGGATGAAGAGCTCAACTTGGAAGAATATGACCTCTCAACTGAGGATTATGCCATGATGGTATCCAATCCTAAGAGGTTCATAAAGAAGAGATTCCCCAGCAACAAAAACCGAAACTGGCAGGGGAGTTACAGCTCAGAAAAACCAAACAATGAACCGAAAGCTGAGGAGCCCAAAAAGGAACCGAAAGCAGATGGCGATTCCGGAGTAAGCTGTTTCTATTGTGGTGGCAAGAACCACTACACTAAGGACTGTGTTCTTAAGAAGATGGCTGAAAAGGACAATGGAAATGATGAGGAAGCTGTGCTGCAGAAGAGATTGGATGAGTTGAGAAAGAAGAAGTCTACCGCTAACCCTTCTATTAATGCTCTTATTGTGCAGGGTTCGGTCAATGACGATGAGTTCGGTAGCACTGAAGTCTGGTCTACTGACTCAGAAGACGAAGAAGTGAGGAAGCCTACTCATGGAAAGGCTTATATGGCTAAGGAGGAAAGCAGTGGTGGAAAATGCTTCATGGTGTCTGGCGTATCTCAGATGAGGGGATACAATACCGATGGAGGAAGCAATGGACCGAAGGTGCAGGAAGATATGTGCTTTACGGCCAAACCACTCAGCCAACAGTTCAATGAGCTTGATGAACTAATAAAGAAGGTACAATCTGCTTTTATTTCATCTAAAGTTCCATCATCCTCATATGAGAAAGAACTAAAAAACGTTAACACAAGAATTTCTCATTTAGATAGTAGCTTAACTCAAACTCGAGTCACCAATTCTAACCCGACTGATCAATTAAGCAGGGTGGCGTCGAAGAGTGAGGAGCGGCGTATGTGGATTGAGTTAAAAGAGTCGGAATTAGTTAAAGTTAAAGACGAAAACATTTATTTACAGAGAGACAATTTGAAATTGTTGAAACAACGAAATGTTTTTTGTTTAATAGCTAAACGTTTATATTCCAATATTACTCAACTTCACTTGGACTGTGAGATAGGCCAAAAGATTCATCGTATGATTTTGCCCTTCCTAGAATTTAAGGAGGATGAAATCGATGCCGAAGCTTACAATTGTGAGAGCGTGATATCGTCTGATGATGTCAACCCATCTTATAAAATTGGACTGGACAAAATTGAGTCCTTCATTAAATCCAAAGACCACAAGGTCATGCTCAAAAATCTTTTGGATGAAAATGACAGACTTAAACTGAGAACCGAAACTATACAAAAGTTTGACTCTCTAAACGCCAAAGTAAGCTCAGAAAATAAAATCGATGTTGAAAATGCATCTGAGCTTAACGAGGACGAAAACATGAGTGAAATTTCTGTAGAGGATACGGTTGACTGCTCAGAATTTGTTAAAAGCGAAACTGAAAACCACAAAAATCTTATTTCTGAAAACTCTGTGGAATTCGCTAGATTGTCCCAACAAAAGTCCCCGAAATTAGTAGAAAAGGCTGTTGTGTATCAAAAGGTCAGGACCACTCCAAATCAGGTATACAAGGTAACTGGAGTAACCGAACATCAAACAGCTGAACTCACAGCTATTGTTAACGAAGACAATGCTGATGGCTGTGATGAGTATTTCTGGGAAGCTTCTATTGATAATGGAAACGAAACCGTCGGCCTGTCTGAAAGAACCTCCTAGATGAAGAAAGGGAGGTACATACCTGAACCCTTGAACAAGCCTAATAATTTCAGTGAACCAGGTACAAGTGGTACAAAAGATATTCCTCAAGAGGATGATCGTTTAGCAAAAGAAGACATTCCTTCAACACCTACAGCTCGAAGCGAAACTTCATCAGATACTCCTTCCACTTCCTCAGGGCAAACTGAATCTTCTCCAGATATTCCATCTGTTCCCTCTTCTCGAAGAACAACTCCTGAAGTTCAAAAGGAATCAGTCAAAGCGACAGCAAAAACAAGAGCGAACGTTCATCATCAACCTAAGCAGATGAGGGATAAGAAGATAGAGAGGAACCAAAGATACAGGAAAAATCTTTCTGAAAGGAAACAATTCTGGCACTCCCAGAACGCATACTATACACACAAGGACAAGAATCTGAAGTATGAAAACAATCCTGTACGAAAGCCGGAAAGTTCCACTAACCGAAAGTCAAGGTTCGGTTCGCAAGAAGATACCAACCGAAAGTCAAGGTTCGGTTCGCAAGAAGATACCAACCGAAAGTCAAGTTCGGTTCGCAAGAAGATACCAACCGAAAGTCAAGGTTCGGTTCTAAAAAGGATTTCAACCGAAACCGAAGGATCAGTTCCAAGAACAACTCCAACCGAACGCAGAGGTTCGGCTCTGAAGTCAAAAGAGAACAAGACTCAAAGGTTAACCCCACCAACAATCAAAAGCAAAAGGGTCACCTAAAGTCATCAGCCAGGAAGTCCTCCCCATCCAACTCCTCTCGTTCTAATTCTTCTCGTTCTTCTACTTCCACTCATTCATCTCCATCTAGTTCCAAAACTAATCCTGCTTGCCCTCAAAAACCTCAATCTTCAGCTGAACAGAAGGGAAAGCAAAAGGTCGATGAATCCAAACCTGAGTCCAAAACGAACATTCCTAATGTCAATAAAATAAAAGTCTTTTCCATTAAAAAGAAAGATGAAACAACTCTAATTAAAAGAACATATCTAGTTGACATCTCTCTTACTATTCCAGTTCCCATGAAAAGCTCACATGGACCCAAGAAACTTTGGGTTCCTAAATCTGCTTAATTTTTGCAGGTTATAAGTGACGAGCAGTTTGACGAAGAATGGTACATCGACAGTGGCTGCTCGCGTCACATGACAGGGAGGAAAGAGGAGCTCAGGGAATATAGATCTCTTGCAAATGGTGGCAACGTTAAGTTTGGAAATAACTCATTCGGCACCATAAAGGGATATGGGATGATAACGAATGATGATTTTACCATAAGGAAGGTGGCCTATGTGGAAGGACTTCAACACAACCTCATCAGTGTATCTCAGCTTGTTGGAGGTACAGGTCTCAAAGTTTCATTCGATGATGAAGGTTCTGAAATCATAGAGAAAAAGACAAAGAAAGTGATTCTGAAGTCAGAGCGAAAGGGTGAAATGTTTCCTCTGAACATGAAACCCATCAAAGGAAACCCAGCCATATGTCTGCTATCAAAAGCTCAATCCGACGAAAGTTGGTTGTGGCACAGAAGACTCTCTCATCTCAATTTCAAAGATATCAACCGACTTGTCACTGGAGGTCACGTTAGGGGTCTTCCATTGCTCAAGTTTGACAGAGAGCATTTATGTGCTGCATGCGAAATGGGAAAGCAGAGTCGTCAAAGTCACCCATCCGTAATTAATACAAAAGTTGTTGAATCACTCGAATTGCTTCATATCGATTTGTGTGGTCCTTCATCTATTGAAAGCATCGGTGGTAGCAAGTACATTCTTGTTATCGTTGATGACTTCTCTCGATTTACATGGGTGTTCTTTCTAAAGCTCAAATCTGAAGCGACTCAAAAGCTGAAAGTGTTTATCAAGCAAATTGAAGTCCAGCTCAAGAAGGTCGTTCGCAACATCAGGAGCGACAATGGTCTCGAATTCAAGAACAGGGAGTTTGAAGAGTTTCTTGCAGAAAAGGGAATTAGCCATAACTTCTCAGCTCCCTACACACCACAGCAGAACGGGATAGTCGAAAGACGAAACCGATCTCTGTGTGAAGCTGCCCGAACTATGTTAAGTTTTGCTTCCTTACCTCTTTATTTTTGGACTGACGCTATTTCTGCTGCTTGTTATACACAAAACAGGTCCTATCTCAACAAGCGATTCACGCTCACACCATATGAGATATTAAACAACAGGAAGCCCAATGTGAAATTTTTCCACGTTTTTGGCTCAAGGTGTTTCATCTTTAACTCTAAAGAACACCGCAACAAGTTTGATGTCAAAGCCGACGAGGGAATTTTTCTGGGTTACTCTCTCACATCCAAGGCGTACAGGGTCCTAAACAAACGATCAAGAAGGATTGAAGAGACATACTACGTGACCTTCGACGATAACTACGTCAAGAAGCTACAGGCCATAGATGACACTGCCGGGGAAATATTTCCTCAAACTGGCCAAGTCACAGTCTCAATCGCCAATTTGTACGAGAAATTTCTGGAACTCTTTGATGAACCGGAAAAAGCTTCTCTCTCCGAAGCAGGTGCAGCTGACAACAAAATAGATCATATGAAGCAGATTGTCGAAGATGCTGCAAGAAGAATGCATGAAGGAGAATCGCCCACTGATGACTCTCCAACCAACAATGCTTCAGTCGAGGGGGAGCCAAGTTCTCATGTCGAGGGGGAGCAAAGCTCTACAACTTCATCCGAAGGTCCTTCACCAACCGAAGGTACCTCTCCAACCGAAGGTGCCCCTCCAAACGAAGGTGCTTCAATGTCTGAAAGTCCAGCACCGCAAGAAACCCCTGAACCTCATGTTTCTCAAGACTCATTAATTGAGGGGGAGCATGATGATATGTTGCTTGATTTTGATAGCCAATCTGAGCCCGAAGAGATGATCAATGCTGAACTAGATCCAACCTTCGACCCGAATTACCCTCCTCTTACAAAATGGACCAGAGATCATCCTATCTCTCAAGTAGTTGGTGATGTATCTGAAAAGTTGAGTTTTGTATGTTTAACTCATTTGTATCAAAAGTTGAACCGAAGACAGTGAACACTGCCCTCGATCACTCTGATTGGGTTCAAGCAATGCAAGACGAACTGAACGAGTTCGAAAGGAACAAAGTCTGGCGCCTCATTCCAACTCCTCCGGATGCTTCAGTTGTTGGTCTCAAATGGGTTTTTAGAAACAAAATGGAAAAGGAAGGTAATGTCATAAGGAACAAGGCTCGTCTGGTTGTCAAGGGATACTGTCAGGAGGAAGGGATAGATTACGAAGATACGTTCGCTCCAGTAGCTAGGCTAGAATCGGTTAGAATATTTCTGGCCTGTGCTGCTCACAAAAACTTTGAGGTCTTCCAAATGGACGTCAAGTGTGCATTTCTCAATGGAGAACTTGAAGAAACTGTGTATGTGGAGCAACCTCCTGGGTTCGTCAACAAAAAGTATCCAAATCATTGCTATATTCTGGATAAAGCTGTGTACGGCCTCAAACAAGCTCCGAGAGCCTGGTATGAAACGCTTACAAAATTTTTAAAGATGTCCAAATTCAAACAAGGTTCGGTTGACCCAACCTTCTTTCGCAAAAAGGAAGGTAACCACCTTATGATAGTTCAAATTTATGTCGATGACATCATCTTTGGCTCTACGAATCCCAGCTTAACAGCTGAATTCAGAAAGTTGATGGAGACTAAGTTTGAAATGAGCTCAATGGGTCCTATTAATTTTTTCCTTGGTTTAAATATAAGACAGGGACCCGAAGGCATCTTTATCAATCAGGAAGCTTACACGAAGACTCTCCTAGCAAAGTTTGGCATGATGGGAGACTCAAAAGTCAAAGTCCCAATGGCATTCGGCACCAAACTTACCCCTTCACTAGATAAACCGGCTGTCGACATCACGCTCTATCATCAAATGATAGGCTCACTGATGTATCTAACTGCTAGCAGGCCTGATATCATGTTTTCTGTATGTTATTGTGCTCGATTTCAGGCTAACCCACGCGAACCTCACATGCTGGCAGTGAAGAACATCCTACGCTATCTCAAGCGAACCGCCTCCTTAGGTCTATGGTATCCATCCAATTCAGGCTTCTTTGTTCAAGCCTATTCTGATGCTGACCTTGGAGGATGTGGGCTCGACCGCAAAAGCACAACTGGTGGCTGTCAATTTCTTGATGGGAAGTTGGTCAGCTGGCAATCCAAGAAACAAACATGTGTGTCGCTGTCTACTGCTGAAGCGGAATACATTGCCGCTGCATCCTGAACATCACAAGTGATTTGGATCCAGAGTCAACTTCGAGACTATGGACTCAATATGAAGAAGATCCCTCAATATTGTGACTCTGAAAGTGCAATTAGGATCTGTCATAACCTGGTGCAACACTCTAAAACCAAACACATAGCACTGAGGTATCACTTCATCAAAGATCATGTGGAAGATGGAAATGTCGAAGTTCACTTCGTAAGAACCACTGATCAACTGGCTGACGTCTTTACCAAAGCTCTTCCAGAAGCATCGTTCAATAAAATATTGCAAGGGCTAGGAATGATGGAATCAGAGTCAGTCCCTCACACTACCTCTCAATCTCAAACGTAAGAAGCGAAACCAACCGAAC
Source organism: Lactuca sativa (assembly GCF_002870075.4). Lineage (NCBI taxonomy): Eukaryota > Viridiplantae > Streptophyta > Magnoliopsida > Asterales > Asteraceae > Lactuca > Lactuca sativa. Next base: position 20,286,308 of record NC_056624.2, read on the forward strand.
GTTCGGGTTCGGGTTCGGTTCAACCATTTCACTCGCTCATTACTTCAAAGGTAGTTTTTCTGTGTTGTATATTTCTTATGCAAAATTTTTTTTTCTTTATGTAAAAAGTTTTTTTTTATTGCATATCTAAACTCCTTGGTTTCTTAAAAATTTTCAAGAACCGAAACCAACCGAAGGTTCGGGTTCGGTTTTTCAAAATTTTCAAGAACCGAAACCAACCGAAGGTTCGGGTTCGGTTTTTCAAAATTTTCCTGAACCGAAACCAACCGAAGGTTCGGGTTCGGTTTTTCAAAATTTTCCTGAACCGAAACCAACCGAAGGTTCGGGTTCAGTTTTTCAACTTTTTCCAACCGAAACCAACCGAACGTTCGGGTTCGGTTTTTCAATTTTTCGAAAGTTTTTTTTATCATATTATTTTTTTCTTTTCTTCAATATTTTATATTTTTAATAATATCAAAAATCCAAAATTTTTTTTGTGTGTGCTCATTTGTTTATGGGAATATATTTGATGCCTTACTTAAGTGTCCCTAGAAGCATGCTGCTGTATGTGTCCCAAGCCTCATAAGATTTTGAATAATAGCCTTCATGACCTGGTATACACAAACCTTGTCTTCCCAATAAGGCTAACTCATTTATTCTAATCGTGAGCTACCTCACTCTTTTCTCACATGAGTTCAGAGTCTCCTGCTTGGTCCTTTTGTTCGCAGCAGAGGTACTATGTCTTCTTTCACCATCCCCATTACACTTCTCCATTACATTCGTTCCATCACTGTAACCCTTGAGACTCTCAGAAACTACCACTGAGGTTTATGGTTACACAACATCTGTGTTTGTGATCTTAGCTTCGTGCCACTACGAGCTGAGTGAAACCCAAAATTCAACACCAACGAATTGACGGTGACCAATTAACTTGATCAAGTTTTCACCAATGAATTGACGAATGTACCTTCATGAAATCTCAATTTCTTTTCTTTTTGCGTGGTTCCAATGAAATTGTTACACACCATGACATTTCTTCCCAAGGGATCCAGTTTTAAATTTTTTATCTGAGATTTCATATTAATCCAAGCCACTACAAAATCAACTCAAACCTACTTGTTCAACAGACTACACTGGTCTCACAAGTACTTTTTTCACATTCGTTCTTACATCAAGAATTGCATTGTTGAATCAAAGCGAAACCACCATTAATTAGCCTAATTAAAAGAAGCCTTTCAACATTTCTTAATAAATGTTTGATCGTAATTCAACGGGATTCCACACTAACACTTTGAGGTCTTTCTTGACCTTGAAGGAAGAGATTCGTGCCCGGGATCATCAGTTTCGTGTCCTTATGGACATCACAGATTATCCTAAAAAGAGTTGCTTTATTTCTTTTTCTTTTACACTCTTTGCACGAAAATCCTAGATTTTCAAAAATTCCGTTACTAATTATTTTACAGGCTGGATATTTACTGGATGGTTACAAATGAAGTTGTGGTCCAAAATAAGCCACGTGGATCATTAATTGGATACAGCCGTTTAAAAGGGGATAAGACACAAGGTTGCTGACGCGGCGGGAGTTCAAAGGATAGAAATTCAAACGACAGTAAAAAGGAGTGCGCGTGAATTTGAAACGGCCGCACTTTTTCTGACACTTGAGGACGTGTGTGCAATGTCGAAGCGTCATATCTCTAAAGTTACAGGCGCGTGTGGAAATGGAAACGATTTCTCTCTCTGAACCGGCGCTTATTGGGCGGCGTGATCCTATGAATCTGACACTCTCTCTCCTACGTGATCATCGCACGTCCCAACTGTCACCAATCAGTCACTCCAAAAACCCGTTTCGTATTTCCATAAGAGATTTGAAACGATTTTTCTCTCTCCTATCACCAATTATAAAAACCCATCAACACCACCTTTTACCTCTTTACTGCCCCATAATTTCCAAAGCAAAAATACTTCCAAACTCTCTCCCGGTTATCTTCTTCTCCAAACCTGCAACAATGGCTGAATCCTCTTCCGTCCATGCTACTTCTCAGATTCTTCCAATCCGTCCTCAGCAATGCCTCGTGATTGTTCTCAACCCACTGGCGTATGATTCCTATATGTTGCCGGTCATCGAGTGTCTCAAATACTCCCAGCTTGCTCCTGCACTGTCACAGATTGAAACGGTGCCAATGGTGGCCTTATCTCAGGTCTACGCAACGGCTTACTACGACAAGGCCGTCGACAGAGTATTCTTCGAAGTGGCGGAACACAAGACGTCGATTTCTCGTCCCCGCTTCTGCACCATGCTTGGGTTTGCTGCTGACCCATCGCGTGTTCACCCGGAGACGATTCCGGTTGGTATGCTCTACAACATGTTCTACAACATGGGCTACACGGAAGTTCTTACCTCCGTCGCAAGGTTCAAGAAGTCCTGCCTACCGCCCCAGTGGAATGGGTTATTTACAGTTCTCTTCAAGGGACTGTCAGAAAGGAGCTCAGGATCGGACGGGGCCAGTCGTCTTTTCCTGACAATTATTTATGGGGTGTACAACGGGATCAATCTGGACTATGGATTTGTCCTTTGGCAACAACTTATTCAGAGCCTCTCTTCCTCTTCCCGACACTCCGAGGTGTCGCTGGCCCGGTTCTGGATCTTGATCACCAGATGGGCTATGGACAAGTTTAACGTTCCCACAGCCGACGGTGCACCGATGTCTTCTATTGGTACCTTTCATACCAAGAAGATCATCGTATCCGATGCATCGAAATTCTCCTTCATTGGCTCTATCCCGGAGTCGATGTATGCTGATGTGCCAGCAGATAGCAAATTGATCAGAACGATCAAGGAGTTTCGCCAAACTGGTCCGAGGGAACTGACACCGGACATGCTGCGATCAATTCATGATGCCGACAAACCGGTGGCCAGGGACAAAAAGGGTGACAAGGGAAAGCAAGTGTCCAAAGCTCCAAAGGGACCTTCTCCAAAGAAGCGCAAACAACAGAAACCTGCTTCATCCCCACAACCGAAAAGGAGGAAGACCCAACCGAAACGAAAGTTCCTCATACCCTCCTCTTCAAGCGAATCCGAAGGTGGGAGTTCGGACTCTGAGGGCTCACAAGGAGACGAATCTCCACAACGAGGCAACACACCACCTCGCTCACCAACCCCGGAGATGGAACTTCACCAATCCCCAGTTCCTTCCCCTCCACCCATAATACCTATTTCCATTCCCACCATAAACCCTACTATTCCACCGACCTCATTCCCTATACCCCCACCCATATTCACCACATCAACCAAAACACCACCAGTAACCGAAACCCCTCCCGTAACCGAACCTCCACAAACCGAAACCCATACACCACCACCACCCGAAACTAACCCCCCACCCACTCAACCTAAACCAACCAAACCCACAACACCCCCAGCTTCACCACCACCTCAATCTCCAGAAGACGCCTCCGATGGCGATGATCAATACCTTGGTGGTGATCACATGAACTTTGATTCCGTCTACTATAGTCCGTTTTCAAGTTCAAAGTGATGAGGAGGATGATGCTCCAGTGACAAAGAAGCATCTTCGCGAGCTTAACGAGAAGGTTGATCAACTTCTCGCCTCCTCATCCAACCAGCAGTCATCCTTGTCTGAAGCTGCCCTTCAGAAGATAGTTGATGCCTTCTCTAGGGCTCAACAAGACTCAGTGGCCTCAGCAACTGCTGCAATAGACGCCTCCACCCGAGCCTGTGAGGCAGCGACCGAAAAAGTCGAGAAACTATTCTCCGACGCTTCTGCCCTGCTAAAGTCTCTGCAGGAAAGCGCCAATGCCACAAAGACAACTCTGGAACCGATTGTTCAGCAATTGGCCAAGTTCGTCTCGACGGAGTTGACTTCGTTCGCTACCCTCCGACAAAATATCAGCGATGACAACTCGGCACTCCGTGCCTCCATCGATGCCCGTCTGGCAAAACTACAAGAGGATCTTGCGGCAGAGAACTCTCTGATGGACGTTCTGGCGAGTAAAACAACTGCCCTAAAGGTCAAGAGCACGCAGCTTTCCAACTCTCAAGAACAATTGGAAGCTCTTCGATCCGAGAGGGAAGTCATAAAGACGTGTGTTTCGGATGTCCACGTAGCTCTATCCAACATCCTGGAAGCACACGACCCCATCCTTAATCATTCGGTGAGGCGCACCCTCGCTGAAAAGCTCTCCCCGGCCATGGACCTCTTAAGCAAAATTGAAGGCCTACCCAGTTTCGTGTCCATTCCGAAACAAGGGGGAGATGAGAAGAAAGGATCGAAACCACCTCCGTCCTCCAAAGCTACTCACACAACCGAACCACCCCCAACTGGTCATGCCTCGGGTTCGGGTGTGAAGAACAAGGGCAAACACATAGCAGAAGATGGAGATGAAGATGAAGATGAAGACAAGGAGACCATTTTGGACATGTTAAAACGAAAGAACAGTCGCAATGCTGAAGGTGATGCCAGTCGTGTGGCGCGTGAGGCTGAAGAAGCCGAACGAAAGCAAAAAGAAGCCCACGATCTCCTTGAGAGCCGAAAGTTGCTCTTCCCTGTCGGGATCGTTTGATAAAAGAGGCCATAGAGACTCCAAGCATACTATGGCTCGAGCCGGTGATATCGTTCGACTGCAACAACACCATCGATTCGCAGTTCGGTATGCCACTGACTCGAAAGGCGTTCATCTTCCATGCCTTCTCCAACATTTCTGAAGTCCCGCATCCGAACGATGAGCTTGACAGGGAGCTCATTGACTTCTACCTGGAGGCCGCTCGCCCTCAGTACCTTACATGGAGCGCCCAGAAGATTGTCAATGTTCGGGTGATGAAGCCTTTTGCCGTGGGGAGATTCACTAACGTCAAGTTCAAGCTTATCCGAGGATCTGCAAGAACTGCTCACATGATCTCTCTGGCAGATCTGCCCAATCTGAACCCTCATGATTGGATAGTCTTGTACAATATCCTGCTGACAAACGAAGCCGAATATGGTCCCATCTTAGACCATGTCAAAAGGATGCTGGCATGCTATATCATGGAGGTGGCCCTAATGGATCAGGAGGTTGCCACAGTTTTTAAGAAGAAACCGAAAGTCAAACCTGTGGGATCGGCCAGTGATCTGAATCAAATGCAAATGGGCAAGATAGATTCGAGGCGAAACTCTGTGATGTTCACTAGAGCCGAAGGACAGAAATGTCTCTTCGCTTTAGCTGACAAACATCTTTACACTACAACTTGCTTGGAGCACATCTTATTCATCATCAAGCAGTGTAAAGACAATTTGGCTGATGATATCAAGTACTTCAATGATATGATCAATTGGTACATCCGGTTTAGACAGACCATCCTTTCCATAACCAAGTGTCTGTTTAGTACCGTGAAGAAGAAGGTACCAGCTTCAGCCGCCGGCCCAAGTAGGAAGTGAAGGTCTCGCTCCAAATTGACGCAAAGGGGGAGATTGTTGGGCTGAAAAGATTTTTGATGTTGCGTCTTTTGGGCTCGTTAGATTAGCCTTTTATTCTCCGGTTTGGGCCTGTCCAACCGAGAGCCTTTTATGTATAGTATTTAAGTTAATGTTTGCATGCATATTAGGTTAAGATTCTAGAGATTATCGATATAGCGATTTATCAAGAGTACAATATTTTCCAGTAATCGTTCTTGTAATCTTCCAATCCTTTACAGTTGATGTTCTTAATCGAGCTCTTCTAAGGATTTTATTTAATCATTCGACACGATTGATTCAAGCTGTTTTGTTCTTAATATTGCGTTTTGCTTTGTTTTTAATATTGTGTTCTTGCTGTTTCATATTCATATACTTGTTCAAGATCTAATCGATCTTCATAGATTAAAAGTTGTTTTAATCCCATCAGGCACCTTGTCAACCAAAATGATATTTTGGTCGATCCGGCCAAGGTGGAGGCCATGATGAGATGGGAGGTTCCGAGGTCTCCATCTGAGATTCAGAGTTTCCTTGGTTGGTAGGACAATATAGGAGGTTTATCCATGATTTTTCGAAGATAGTTGTTCCCCTGACCCAACTGACGAAGAAGACTGCCACTTTTCTATGGGGGCTTGAGTAGCAGGCATCATTTGAGACCCTGAGATTGAGATTGTGCGAGACATCGATTCTGACCCTGTCAGAGGGTGTCGAAGATTTTGTGGTTCACTATGATGCGTGTATCACATGATTGGGTGCAATTTTATGCAAAGGGGTCGCATTATTGCTTACACCTCGAGGCAGTTGAAGTCTCATGCGGCGAACTATCCGACACATGATTTGGAGCTGGGGGCTGTAGTTTTCACCCTCAGGATTTGGCGACATTACCTTTCTGGGGTCCACTATACTATTTACACGGACTACAAGAGCATGAATTACTTGATAGATTAGCCAAATCTGAACATGAGGCAACGTCAGTGGTTGGATGTGGTGAAGGATTATGATTGTAAGATCCTTTACCATCCAGGGAAGGCCAATGTGGTGGTCGCTGCTCTTAGCCGCAAGACAGTCATGAATCTGATTAGGGATATCTGTTTGAGGATGACAATGATTACCCAGCTTCTAGAGCGGATTTAGGAGGCGCATGTTGAGGCTATGAAGGAGGAGCACCAAGAGTGAGAACATTGTAGGCTAGGTGGCTTCCCTCGATTATGATAGTCGGGGAGTCTTGACTCTCCACCAAAGAGTGTGAGTTCCTTACTATGATGGTGTGCGCCAAGTTTTTATGGAGGAGGCACACAATTCAAGATTCTCCATTCATCTCGGAGCGACAAAGATGTATAGGGATCTTCTTCCTTACTATTCTTGGCCTTGCATGAAGCGAGATGTAGATTGGTACATGGAGAGCTTCTTGACTTGCAGGAAATCAAATTTGAGCATCAATGACCCCCACGACATGGTACAATTGTTGGATATTGTCGTTTGGAAATGAGAAGATATTACTATGGATTTCATTACGAAGTTACCCGGGATTGCATGCAGGGTGGATTCGATTTGGGTCATTGTGGATCCATTGACCAAGAGCGCGCATTTTATCCCAATCTAGGAGAGTATCTCTGCGAAGAAGCTGGCTGTGATATACATCAGGGAGGTCGGAGCACAACATGGAGTGCCCGTTTCTGTGGTTTCTGACAGAGATGTTTGGTTTACTTCCAAATTTTGGAAGAGATTTCACGACGAGTTGGGTACTCGTCTGCATTTCAATACGGCCTTTCATCCACATATGGACGATTAGAGTGAGTGGACCATACAAACATTGGAAGATATGTTATGGGTGTGGGTTTTGGATTACGGTGGTAGCTGGATACATATCTTTAATTAGAGGAGGTATCATATAACAACAACTACCATACCAGTATTGATCGACCTCATTTTGTGATGCTCTATGGGAGCAAATGCAGCACTCCGATATTCTAGGGCGAGGTCGGTCAGCGAGTTATGGGTAGTACCAAGGTGGTACTCAAGACGAACGAGTTGATTCAGTAGTTTTGTAGCAAGCTTCAGACAACTCAAAGTCAGCAGAAAAAGCTATGCCGACAAGAGCCGATCAAACTTGGAGTTTTAGGTTGGGGATAGGGTTCTCCTAAAGGTGTCAACTTGGAAAGGTGTCATCTAATTCAGGAAGCGGGGAAATTTGGGCCATAGGTATATCAGTTCATTTAGGGTTGAATCTCGGGTGGGCAGTGTGGTGTATCGACTGGACCTTCCGAAGGAGCTTAGCCAGATCACAATACTTTTCATGTCTCGTAGCTACGGAAATGTTTGGCTGATAATTCCCCAGTAGTTCTATTGGAGGACATTTAGGTGGATGACCTTCTGAACTACATTGAGAGATCAGTGGCAATCCTCGATAGGCTGATGAAAACCTTGCGGAACAAGGTTGTTGATCTGGTAAAGGTGTAATGGCAACACCACAAGGGTTCGGAGTTGACGTGGGAGCCGGAGGATGAGATTAGAGAGCAGTACCTAGGATTATTTAGAGCAGCGGACTTTGAGGATGATGTCTAAGTCAAGTGTGGGACAATTGTAACATTCGGATTTTTGTAAGTTTCCATTTTAACCATCTTTAATCAAAACCATTGCAATGTTGGTCCTTTGGCTAGTACACGGGGCGTACTAGCTAAATCTTGGTTGCGAACATCGCCTACATACGTTGGGTGTACTCATGGCAGGGGAAAAGTCTAATTTTTAGGGTTTGCACCCTATTTAAAGACCTTAAGTCCCTCATGATCTTCACCCTCTTAGCCTCCCTTGTCGTTTTGGTTTCAAAATCAAACCCTAACCCTCTTGCACGCATTTTCCAGCTTACCTTGGTGATTTTTGTTGGTTTTGAAGAAGGAGGGTGTTTGGGAAGAAGCAAGGGAAAGGAACGAGCTTGTAGATCCAGAAGTTTGGCACCATTTCCAGCCCTTTGAAGGTACAAAGGTTGGACCTTCAACATTGCATGCTTAGACCTAGTTTTAGGGTGGAAAATGTCATCTTTTGGTCCCATAGTTTGGATACTTGGAGTTCAGGAAGTTCAATCCATATGAGCTGTCCTTTTGAGCTCTTGGAGGTGTTTTGAATCATAAAAATTGGATCTTGATGGTCAAGCCTCAACCATGCTAGTGTTAGAAACCAACCAAGTGTGTTTATAGACTTGATTCATGTTTTGAGCCCCATCCATGCATGAAAACGAATAACGTTTACAAATTTATGGCTTAGAACGTTTCTAGGGGCTTGGATCTAAGTTTTGGGTGTTAGGACTTAATGGAATGAGTCATGGAGGTGGCTTTGGGTTGACAGACCAGTACGTTGGGTGTACTCTCATGTACGCTACACGTACTGGGTCAACACTCGGATTCTGAGTCAACACCAGCGTACGCTTGGCGTACATGCTGAGTACGCCACGCGTATGTAAGTAGTGGGCAAAAAGGATTTTAGGTTGTCGTTTTTATGGGCCTCAAGCCCACCTGTTGTAACAAGGCATTTCGGTCCTAGGACCATGTTAGTTGTCTTTGGGCCATATTGGGCGTTAGAAGCCTTTTTGGTTGGGCTTGGATACTTTTGGGTTATTATAAATTTGGGCCTTGGAGGGGATAGGCCTAATAAGGCAAAGGTAAAGGAGCCTTTTTTCCTTAATTTAGGAATTATGATTTTGGACCTTCGGGTTATAATGTGACCTAATTGCTAATTAGGATTTTATGCTTGTGCGATAGGGAGAGGAGTTCGCGAGTCATCCGCTGAGTATGATTTGACACCCATAGTTTGAGGTGAGTTTTCCTTCATAGTAGTCGTGGGTCCAAGGCACCAAGGACAACCTACTAGTTATGTTATAACATGATGATTGCCTTTGTGATAATTGTCAGTCATGTATGTATTTGTATGATGACTCATTGATTACTGTTATGGTATTATGTGGTATTAGTAGGGATGAAATAGACCTGATATATGGTTGACATAAACCGAAGGGATAGGCCAGCACCCAGATTTGCTTGGAAGTATCCGGTTCTGATAGACCGATAGGGTAGGCCAACACCCAGATGTGGTTGGCACTATCCGATTGAAATAGACCGAAGGGGGAGGCCAACACCCAAATATGCTTGGCACTATGTTTGTTCAGTATATTTGTGTAGTATGTTTTTTAGTATTTTCTATGTTGGGGGAGCTCACTAAGCTTTGTGCTTATATTTTTCAGTTTCTGTTTCAGGTACCTATAGTTCGAAGGGGAAGGGCCCGACTTGATCGGACAGCATCACTCCATGTTTTTCGGCACTTAGTGATTTTGGGATATGTACTGTGATATTATGATGCAATCTGACTCTTTTGAATACTTTGGTATCAGTTTCTTATGAATGGAATGAATTTTAAAAAAATATATATAAGTATTTTGGGGATGTTACATGATAACTAGGTTATGATAGATATGTGATGATATATTGGTGATGCGAGATGAGAGTTGATTAGGAGATGCCATAATCTCAACATGCGATGTTGTTATGTTGTCATCTACCAGAGTGTAGATGGCGACCACTGACTAATCTAAACAAGTCAAGTGGAAACATTGGCTAGCTGATAACCCGAATCAATACTGTCTATGCAATGTACGTGATGAACCTTATGAAAAGTCCTCATTAACAAACATATAAGGAAATGCGATGTAAGGTGATGAAAGGTAAAAACGATGTAGGAGATGACCCTTAGGTTAAATCTTTAGGGAAGAGTAAATAAACAAAATGATGATGGGTAATTGGGTTAGTTGTTTGTCATGAAATATGTGAAGAAACAAATTAATTATATTATTCTTGTTTGAAAACCCTATGTACTCACCAGGTTTCCCAACCTGTCCCACTCTATTTATTGTATCACATGTAGCGATATTAAAGATACATTTTGCTGAGAGATTCAAGGAGATGTAGATCATTATTGTAAATTAACGTTAGGACTGTTTATGCTTATGTTTCTGTATTAACGACGATATCCTAATGTTTTAATATGAATAAAATACATTTCTTTGCAAATGCTTTGATAGTATCATTATCATGTTTTCTGGGGAACAAATTCCCCATAATTATTCTTCAAAGAGGATACTCTAATTTTTAAATAAGCATAAACAAATCGGTCTTTTCTGGCCATGAGAATGTGGATGTCACAAAAATCACACATTATTACACTCCCCAACTTGTGAGGAGTATTAGATGTTCTTGGGAACATTCACACAAAACTTTATGCAATCTTCCAGTTTAATTCTAAAAGCTTGTTTAGAATAGACTAGAAGGGTTAGGTTTAATTCAAAGAGCTTGTCTTGGTTAAACAACTTGGTGAATGAGAAGTGTTAGAGCTAGTTTTGGTTAACCGTATTTCATTTTAGTTTAGTTGTTTTCAAAACCTTCCTAATATATTTACTTTTTATGCATTTGAATAAAACCATGAATATTTTGGTTTATTTATTGACTAAAACCGAGTCCCTGAGAATCGACCACATTTGTCACTATTACTATTATTTTAAATCATATAACTGCAAATAGGACTTATTGTTTGATGGATTCGACACCCATCATTTTGCCATTTGATTTCCTTCGGAAACCGTTATCTTGAAAAGAATGCCATTCACATGATTTTTTTGATCTTCATTTATTTCTTTTCTAGTTGCATGTTTTTCTTTGTAAGCGGCCCTTGACAATTGTCTTGCGCAAACATTGATCCCATTATAGCATGTTTTGACTTCTTGGTGTACGCTAAGATTGTGTTGCAGACCAATTTGAAGCAATGTATTGTATCGTTCCGATGTTTCATATAATGTCTCTCCATCCATTCATTTGAATTTATGAATGTTTGCTTTTAGCTCTGCAACTTTTGATGGTGGATTGAATAGTTGAATGAAATTGGTGTTTTAGAGTTTTCCAAGTCATTATCGAACCCAATGGTAATGATTGTATCCAATTCTTTGCCACATCTTTAAATGTGATCGAAAGTACACATAGCATTACCGCGTCTTTGATCACCCACGATATGTTGAATTAGTTTGCAATTTCGAATACTTCACATATGCACTTATGTGTGTCCTCGTGATATTTTCCATAAAAATGTCTCCTTTAACTTGATGAGGAATCAACCCTTAAGCTGGAACTTGGCCACTTCTAAGATTTCCAGACAAAACTAGACCTCAACCGGTTTCCTCTCAGGTACAAATTGCATACTCCTCGAGTGTAAGGTTGGCGGTATACGTCATGATGTGGATTATGCATTAACAAAAACAGAAAAACTATAAACAAAGAAAACACATTAAAGGAACATAAAAGAAAAATAAAAATACAAAGGAATAAAGCGAGGTCACGTCGTGAGCAGTTAGTGTTCGTCACGTTAAGACTTGAATATTTATAAAATAACTACTAAACAGAAAAATAACTTTCTGCATAAAAAATCTTGCTAACAAGATCAAATACCTAAAGGCTAAATAATTTAAACAAATTAAACTGTTTAACGTTATGAAGTTTAGATTAAGTTTAAAAAATATTTTAAACCTTTTTAAATATTTTAAATTTAGTCTATTTAAGAGTTTTAAAATTACAACACTTTTTAACACAAACTCAATTTTTGACATCTTATGTTGAAAACTTTTTATTTAACAATGGAAACTTTAACTTGATGTTAATTTTGTCAAAATGTTTTATAACATGACAAACACATTTTCATGCAAAGAACATTTTATAACAACAAAAAGTAAACATCACAAAAATACATTATAAATTGTATAAACAAACCATTTTCCACTATTAGTTATTGTGAATCATCACAACAATTATTAACTCATTTCCTAAAATACTCATTAGGACACTTCAAGATCTTCAAGAGCTCCATGTCTTGATAAAGTATTTATTGATGCATCTTTTTATATTTTTTTCAAAAATAAACAAATTAGTCAAAAACTAATTTATTACACATAAAAATGAACAAATGAAATAATATCTCTTTATATATTACATCATCATATGAGTAAATAAATAACAACCATAAATGTCCTAGTGGCTTCTTTGTACACAACACTAGGTATAAGATCCATGTATTACATGAGTTAATTAAAAAAAATTAAATATAAATGTTTAAATATTTAAGAACTTTGGATTCATAGGAAATTAAGAAAAATAATGAATTATTAAAATTGATTTTTTTTATTTTTTAAATTTAAATAAATAAACAAAATAAACTAATGAGTTTTAATTTTGGGAATTTTGAAATTAAAAGGTAAATTTATTAGTGAAATTAATATTCATTTGTTATTACATTTATTGTAATTATTAAATTAAAATATTATGTGGAATTTAATAGAATATAAAAAAACTCATAAAATGACATGTGGAAAGAAAATTAATTCAAAATAACCACAAAATGATATTTGGCAAATTGAATGAGATTGTGACAAGTGGCAAAAAAAACTTTATTTATTAGAAATGATTAAACATATTAACAAACAACTATTTGTTTTTTCTAAGATAACTTTTATGTAACCAAAATGCGTGGAAAAATGGTTATATAAAAAATAAGCACTTTTAAAATACAAGTTGCCAAAGAAAACAAATATGAACATTTCTTTAGCCAAAAACAAATTCATGCTTGTTTTCCAAAAACCATAGATCATCTACAATAAAAAAACAACTATAACATATACAATATATTTTTGGTACCACTGATCGATTTTGATACATAAAATAGAGAGTTATTCATAAAAACCGCAACATAAGCATTTTTAAAGAAAAAACCTAGTTTATTTTAGATCATTTTAAAACAAAACTATCATGGATCCTTTACATAGGTTAGAATGATAAAACATAAACATATAGTGTTTTAGAATGACAACCTTTCGAGCCTTGGACCCACTTGGTTTTTGGGTGTTGAATTATATGACAAGATTAAAGAGTATGCTAGCTATTCTCTAGAAGTATCCACCACCAAGAATAAGGCAAGTTGGAATGCTAGTTCCTTCTTGTATTCTTAAGTTTCTTAAGCCTTTAATCACTTAATATAAGTAAGCACTAAAAGAGAAAACACAAGGAAGCTTTAAACACCAAAAACTAATTTCAAAAGAGAGAAAGTGTGTTGCCTAAAGAGGCTTATGGTTTTAGAGAGAAAGACTGGTCAAAACAACTAACTTTGTCATTCATAAGGCTTTTTTCTATAATTCCATGCAAAGTAAGGCTTACACATTATTAAACTATAAAGTATTGTCTACTAAAGAAAACATGGGGAATAAGATGAGGGAACTTGACATGTAAAAACACCAATTAATTAGTTAGGTCATTTTTAGCCAAAGTGTCCAAAACATTTGTACATGACTTATTTATCATATTATATTATGTAGTAACTAGTTTCATCTTTCTTTAATTATTATTTTCATAAAACAATAATTTTTCTCTAATTAAATACAAGACATGAATTTATTTATTAATAATCAAATACTTAATAAATATTCAATACGTACCAACTTGATTAAGGTGTGACCCTATATGATCATATGTTATTAGCAATATAACTGAATAATGATTCTTGAGCATATAGACCCAACACACCATGAAAAGCCTTCCCAAGCTCATGTTCTGAGTGATCTTTAAAGAGTAAATAAGTTTTCCCACACTACTTATTGCCTCCCAAATACGTGTGGTTTCAAATTGTAGTTTTATGCTAAAGTTATTTTTTTATCTAATATATGATATTGTATAACCATGCAAGTGAGTCAAATATGCCAAGTCCATATGATGCTTAACAAGTAGCTTCGACGGTTATGGTTTATTAGATTTTGAACTTTTGATTTTTTTGACTTGTTTTGGGTTAGATGGAAACTATTTTTTTTTTCTAGCTTTTATTATTAGTAATAGAATTTGTATATGTCTTGGATGTAGATATTTTGAAACTCATGAAATTGTTTATAACCCCCACACAAATTTCAAATTTGTAGTAAGATTTTGATTTTTCGTTAGTTTTTTATAATTAAGATAACATTACAGGTTACATTGTGTATAATTACTTATCATGGATAATTTTTTTAATACTAATCCATAAAAATATTTTTTTAAGAAAAAAGCTATGGGATAACTCTAGATCTGCCATTAAATTCAGTGTTCCCTCTTAGAATTGGAGGTCTCATACAATTGCACCACCCAAACACCCTAGGGCCTTGTTAACTCTATTCAAATAGGAAGATATTTATTGTGCTGTGAAATTATAATTTAATTAATATCTGAATTAAATTTTATTTTAAGAAAAATATAAACCAAAGAAACCATATGAAATGACCATAAGACTAAAGGGTGTACCCTCTCACTACCTATCACTTTTTCCGTGCCACCTCTTTACCATGTCATTTTCCCCTCACCTACCCACTGGTAGGAAATGATTCGTTATTACTCTCTCTCACATTCATTTTCTTTTTTCCTTTTAATTAAATATATTAACATGGAATTAAATAATTATATAAAACTAAAATTGTCACACAAATTAGCATGAATGTTGTTATGTCCAACGCAGTCGTGTACTTCCCCTTTGTTCATCATGTATTCTGGCGTATTAATATCCACTCCTTCGAATATTTATAAATTTTCATTTTCATTGGAGTGGCAAATCATTTTTTCTTCTTCTTATAAATTCATATTATATAATATGACGCATGCATAAATCAAGCTATATATTCTTGTATGCTCGAATGACTATGTCAAATATTATTGGTGGATTACTTCTAGAGAAATTCTTCTTTGAGTTCTTGCAATCACTCTATCAACTTCCAACATCCGAAGAGGAATCTAAGTCTTAAAAGGTTGTAATTTTTCTTTATATGGTTGTCTTAATCTTTCTATATATGCAGTCATTGGTCGGATAAAAATATTTTATGTTATTCGAGTTCAAAATGCTCCCGTTGTTATATTTATCGTTTTGGAAACCGAAATTTAAAAAAAAAAACCCAACAAGATACTATCAATAAGGTAGTAACCATGCATGTATGATGTTCAATTCACTTGAAACTACACATCATATGATTTCTAAAGGTAGATGTCGTTGAATATTAGTGATTGGGCTAGAACATTCATGTTGTTGTTGGCGCCCAATACACAAAAAATGCATGCCATATTCAAATATCATTCTGATAACACTACATCTATAATTATATTTGACTCTTTATAATCACGTCACATGAATTGATCGCGCCACATATTATGGTACATATGCCCACCCCGAATGCCATCAATAAATACTACCATGCATTCTAAGGAACACATGGTTCTTTTTAAAGATTGATAAACGAGTGAATATCGAGGAAGAATCTTCCGTTTCAGTATATTATTCAAAAATAATACATGAAATTATACAGGGAAATTGATAACAACTTATTCTACCTTGGGACCTAATTCATGGATCTAATAATATCTATACTATAACGAACACAAATATTATCTATTTTTAAATATTGTTCTTATTAACACTCCCCCTTAAGTTGGAGAATGTATATCCAACATCCCTAGCTTGTCAAGAAACCACTCGAACACTCCCCCACACACTGCTTTCATTAACATATTCGCCATTTGATCTTCTGAGCTTACATGTGGTAATTCTATCGTTTTTCGCTCCAGGTGGCCCTCCAAGAAATTCATGTCAATCTCAACATGCTTAGTCCTGTCATGTTGAACAGAATTATTGGCTATCTTCACAACTGATTCGTTATCACAATAAAGTTTAATAGGGCTCATTAGACATACATCAATGTCTCTAAGAATTCTCTTTATCCACAGTAGTTTGCATACACCATTCACCATTCCTCTATACTCAGCTTCTGCACTTGATCTTGAGACCACCATTTGTTTCTTACTTCTCCAAGTAACCAAATTACCTCTAATACCCTGAAGTAGATTTACCATCTGTTTGGTCACCTACCCAATTTGCATCAGTGTATCCCTTCAAACTACGGTCCTGATTCTTCCCAAAAACAACCTTTTCCTAGGAGTAGCTTTAAGATATTTAAGAATTTGATATACTACCTTCATGTGTTCTTCACTAGGAGCATGCATGAATCTGCTAACAACACTCACATCATATGCAATGTCGGGCCTAGCATGTAACAAGTAAATAAGTTTTCCAACAAGATTTTGGTATCTCTCTTTATTAGCTGGGAATTGATCTGGTAATATGGTCAGTCGATGAGTTGTTTCAATCGGTGTGTTAATGGGCTTACATTCAAGCATTTCAGTTTATGCTAACAGGTCTACTATATATTTCCACTGGTACATATTGATCCCAGTTTTTGACCTTGATACTTCAATACCCAATAAATAATTAAGCTCACCCAAGTCCTTTAACTCGAATTTAGTAGCAAGCCTTTCTTGAAGTTTATGCATTTCTTCATCATCATTACCTGTTACCACCATATCATCTACGTATACTACAAGTGTTGTAATTTTCTTGTTTTCATGTTTAACAAACAAAGTATGGTCTGCATCACTTTGTTTGTATCCAATCTTCTTAAACGCCGAGAACCTACCAAACCAAGCTCGAGGGGATTGCTTCAGCCCATACAACACCTATTTTAGCTTATAAACTTCCCCATTAAAATTCATACCCGGTAGAGCCTCCATGTAGACTTCTTCTTCTAGATACCCGTTTAGAAACACACTTCACATCAAATTGTATCAAGGGCCAGTTTTCATTAGCCACTATGGAAAGTGGCACTCTTATTGTATACATATTTGCCACCAGGGAAAAGGTATCTCTGTAGTCAATCCTGTATTTCTGTGTGTACCCTTTTTCCATGACTCTTGCCTTGAACCTATCGATATTTCAACTTGAATCTAACTTAACAGTAAATATGAATATGCACCCCACTACTTTCTTTCCATAAGGTAGCGTTACAAACTTTCCTATGTACACATGCAAAACCTATAGCTTGGATCTAGGTTTCTCTAATTGAACATGCAATATATCCAAGACTTTCATGGCTAGATCTAATGTAAACTAACAATCAAAACATATGAAAACAGATCTAGAATAGTACCTTGAGTTACTTGCTTGAAAACCTTCTTCTTCTTGGAGCTTAGAGTCATAAATGTCACTCCTCTAATGGCTTTCAAACACCAACTAACAAGAAGATGATTTGAGAGAGGGAGAGAGGTGAGAAATCGGCTCTAGGGTTTCCTCAAACTTGGAGTGGCCGATTTCTCCAACCGTAAGGGTCTATTTATACTGTAAGCTCCTAGGGTTTCACCTTAAACCCTAATTGGATAACTTAGCATCAAAGCAATCCAAATATCATTCTAGATAAGCCTTTGGACGATTTCTAGGAGATCCATATCCGTAAAATCATCCACCCCCATATCCATAAAGATCCTTAGCTCAAAACACAACTATCACACATTTGACAATTTATGCCCCTTTATTCAATTAATCTCTTTAAGTCACCAAATTAATTCCTAATCAATTTATGACTTATATTAATTAAATAATATTATTATTCCTTTAACATATTATTCTTATAATACATTAATAATAATAATATCTCTACTCTCTATAAAAATCACCTTGTCAAGTTGCTATGGTGAAGGCAACCCAAAAGGACCATGCACAATCGGGTCAAGTACTTACCAAATATAGTTACAGCCTTAGACACTAATCCAACAGTCTCCCACTTAGATAAGTCTAGTAGCTATAAATGCAAACACAATCCGATTAGCAATCGTAGCTCTCAAACACGCTGTCAACTCTGATCTTATCAATATCCTGTCCTTTAGATAAGGGATCGTACAGTCCTCTGTTTTGATATTGTGCAGACAATTTCATGAACCATTGTCATATTTGTTGCCCAGCAACTATTTTCTCGATTTCAGATTTATTTGACATAGAACTTAATTGAACACATCTATTTAGTCCTGACCAGGCCCGACACATAAGTCAAAATCAAATCAACGAGCGGCCGTGATATCGCTTTTACCCTCTTAGGATAAAAGTAACAGATAAACTTCGACTTATATTCATTTACTTATCGATTAATCAATTATACACAACAATGCGTTTTATGACATCAATTTACTGATGCGGTTTCACATTATCAATGTACAACCAATTAATAAATAATAAACCATATATCTAGGTTTTAAGACCATATGATATTATAGTCTTGCGATTACTTTAAGGTGATTCTAGCAAGCGTGAGTTTATTCCAATGCTCAAAACTTGTTCATAAGCACTCATGAACGTTGCAGCAACCTTTTCTATATCTAATACCATTTAGACAATCTACACACTAATTCATGACAATCTTCATTCATACCTACTTCCAACATATGAACGATTGTGGATTGTTTGAATAATTCGATTATTCTTAATAAACTCAATTATTCTGGAAGTCAAAACATGCAAAGTGAAACAATAGCTAAATAATTAACATAAGACAGTAACTTTACTTATAAATAATACTCCTTTATTTAATCATCAAATGTCAATTACATTTATCTATTACATGTTTCTAAAACTATCTAATCTAAACTAACATCATCCTTTAGCCCAATACTCCTAGCATGTTGCAAGTGCTTAACCCTGCTCAGTCCCTTCGTAAGCGGATCTGTTGGGTTATCTTCTGATGATATCCTCTTAACCACGAGGTGTCCTTTTTCTACTCGATGTCTAATAAAGTGATATTTTCTGTCGATATGCCGAGATCTACCATGATCCCTCGGTTCCTTGGTCAAGGCAACCACTCCTTCATTATCACAGAAACTTTCCATGGGCTCCTTTATGGCAGGCACAACTCCAAGGTCACCAATGAAGTTCTTCAACCATATCGCCTCCTTTGATGCTTCGCTCGCTGCAATGTACTCTGATTCGCACGTTGAATCAGCTAAAGTTTCCTGCTTGGAACTTTTCCAAGTCACTGCTCCTCCATTAAGGGTAAAACCCATCCCGATTGTGAACGGTAGTTTTCCCTGTCGGTCTGGAAACTGGCGTCACTATACCCTCGCACCTTTAAGTCATCACTCCCTCCGAGGACTAGAAACCATTCCTTGGTCCTCCGAAGGTACTTAAGGATGTTCTTGACCGCAATCCAATGCGCTTTTCCAGGGTTCCCTTGATATCTACTGACCATGCTAAAAGCAAAGGCCACATCAGGGCGAGTACAAGTCATAGCATACATGATCGATCCAACTGCGGAAGCGTAAGGTACTCGGCTCATCTCAGCTATCTCGGCTTCGGTACTTGGACTTTGAGTCTTACTCAACTTGGTATTACTTTGTATCGGTAGTTCTCCCTTCTTCGAGTTTTCCATACTAAAACGTTTTAGTACTTTATCTAAGTAAGTATTTTGACTAAGTCCTATTAGTCTCTTACTTTGTTTTCTCACTATCCTTATTCCCAAAATATAGGAAGCCTCTCCGAGGTACTTCATAGCGAAGCACTTCCCGAGCCAGGACTTAACCTCCTACAAAGTCGGGATGTCATTTCCTATGAGCAGTATGTCATCGACATACAAAATGAGGAAGCTAACTATACTCCCACTGGCCTTGACATATACACATGATTCATCTTCGCTTCGTACAAATCCAAACTCTTTGAATTTCTCATCAAAGCAAAGATTCCATCTGCGAGATGCTTGCTTAAGTCCATAAATGGACTTCTCAAGCTTGCACACTATATTGGGATGCTTCGTATCGACAAAAACCTCTGGCTGAGTCATGTAAACATCCTCATCCAACTTCCCATTAAGGAAAGAGGTCTTGCCATCCATCTGCCATATCTCATAATCATGAAATGCAGCAATGGCTAGCATCACCCTAATATATTTTATCTTAGCAACTGGTGAGAAGGTCTCATCATAGTCAACTTCCGGAGTTTGAGTAAAGCCCTTCGCCACCAGTCGTGCCTTATACATGTGCACATTCCCATCCACGTCGGTCTTCTTCTTGAAGATCCATTTGAACCCAACCGTCTTACGTCCGGGCACATTGTCAACCAAATTCCAAACTTGGTTCTTATACATGGACTGAATCTCGTTGTCCATCGCCTCCTTCCATTTTATAGACTCTGGGCCTGCCATGGCTTCCTTATAGTTGTTAGGTTCAGCTAGATTTACTAGTGTACTATCACTAATATACGTGTCCCCTTCGGTACTAATATGAAAACCATACAACTAGGGTTTAACTCTAACTCTTTCGGAACGTCTAAGAGGTAGGGACTGGTCAATTGGTTCAACCGGAGTTTCCTCCTCGACTTGAGTGACAGCGGTAGAGGTTCTTTCATCGCTTGATTCTTGAATCTCTTCAAGATCGATTTGTCTCCCACTGTCTCCTTGGCTTATGAGTTCTCGCTCTCGAAAAACCCCTCTCCTTGCAACGAAGACAACATTGTCACTCGGTCTATAGAAGAGATATCCAAAGGATCTCTTCGGGTAGCCGATGAAAATACATCGCTCACTATGAGGTTCGAGCTTGTCATGAGTCTCTCGTCTTACGAAAACTTCACAACCCCAAACCTTGATATGTGCCAACGAGGGAGCTTTCCCTGTCCAAATCTCGTGAGGTGTTTTGGCAACCTTCTTTGTAGGGACTCGGTTAAGGATATGGGCGGCAGTCTCTAAGGCATACCCCCAAAATGAGATAGGTAGTGAAGCACGACTCAGCATAGAACGGACCATGTCTAACAAGGTTCGATTACGCCTTTCTGCCACACCATTCAACTGCGATGTCCTAGGTGGCGTCAATTGCGAAACTATTCTGCATTCCTTGAGATAGTCGTGGAATTCAAGACTTAGGTACTCTCCTCCTCGATCGGATCAAAGCATCTTGATTTTCCTGCCCAATTAATTCTCCACTTCATCCATGAACTCTTTGAACTTTTCAAACGTTTCTGACTTGTGCTTGATTTAGTAAATATACCCATATCTACTATAATCATTGGTGAAAGTCACGTAGAAGCGGTTCCCATCCTTTGTGGTGGATCTAAATGTTGGAATAGTGTTTAAGGCTACAGCTATATTAGGCAAGTATTTGACCCGGTTGTGCATGGTCGTTTTGGGTTGTCTTCACCATAGCAACTTGGCAGGATGATTTATAATGAGAGAAGGAATATTATTAATATATTATAAGAATAATATAAGGAATAATAATATTGTTATTTGATTAATATAAGTCATAAAATAATTAGGAATTAATTTGGTGACTTAAAGAGATTAATTAAATAAAGGGGCATAAACTGTCAAATGTATGATACTTATAGCTTCGGCTATAAATCCCTTATGGATAAGGGGGGATGGTTTTAAGGGCTTATGATAGCCATAGAAATCGTCTAAAGGCTTATCAATTAGGGTATTGGATTGCTTAGGGCCTAAGTTATCCAATTAGGGTTTAAGGGTGAAACCCTAGGAGCCTTACAAGTATAAATAGACCCCAAGGGCTAAGGAAATCGACACTTGTGCTTATAGAAGAAACCCTGACCGATTTGATCCCCTCTCCTCTCTCCTAAATCATCTTCTTGCTAGTTAGTGTTTGTCAGCCATTAGAGGAGTGACAATTTTGACTCAAAAGCCTCAAGGATAAGAAGATCAAGCAAGTGATTCAAGGTAAACTTCTAATCTCTGATTTCATATTGTTATTATAGTCTATTAGCCATTAGACGTCTTGGATTCAATGTATGTTCAATTAGAGAAACCTAGATCCAAGCATTAGGGTTTCATGTGCACATAGGAATGTTCATATGGCTAAAACCCATCAGTGGTATCAGAGCCTAGGTTGGTTTCTATTGAATTGATACATTGATCGCTTGTTTGTTGCTTAAAAACTCATTTTTTTGTCCTCTGCCTGATGAACTCGGCAAGTCCCATGGTGGTACTCGGCGAGTAGGCTCAACTCGACGAGTCCATCTGGGTACTCGGCGAGTTCGAGCATCAGAAAGAGCAATCTTCAGGATTGCTTGCTGTTTATCTTTGAGATACTTGCCTTAATCATATTAGATCAATATAAATCCGATTTTATGATATATATGAGTATATTCTTGACCTAATTGAAGATATTTATCAATTAATAAAAATATTTATTTGCTTATGTGATAATTGATTAATTATTTTATTTAAATTGGTAAATTGTTATGCAAGAAATCATTAAATAAATCAAATATGGATAATTATGTGATTAATTGTTAATTTAGATTATTTGTTATTTGATCCTCTATGTTTTGAAAAGTTTAAAACTTGCCCTCAAGTTTTGAAATTTATGTTTTGTGATTAAAAGTTTAATTTAGACAATTTAAATTTCAAACCCTAGAATTTTACAAGTTTAAAATTCAACCCTATACTAATATAATATTACAAGATTAATATATATACATATATATACATATATATATATATATATATATATATATATATATAATTAAAATGCTAGTCTTACCCTTTGTAGGTCTCATTCACGAAGCCGGTCTATAAGGTGGGTATAAGGTTACTGCCTATAAAATGGCGCTTAATGGGTGTACACTCACACCCACCACTTGCTTGATTGGTGGAGGGTCATTAGTCGAACGGGTAGGATAGGGCAACCTCATCTCTTCATTAAAAGTATAATATGAAATAAAAGTAACTACATGTTTTTCAAAAATTTCCCAATCCTAGTTACTTTAGGAAAAGTGAATTGATGCATCCCATGAAATTACACTTTGCACCCTTGCTAAGAAGTTAGTGGAGCGTGTGTGGTTTACCGGCACACTAATTGATTCTAAGCAAAGGTGGCAAAGGGTGATTCATTGTTTATCATAGTTCGATGGAGCATGTATGGTTTACCGGCTCATCGAATAGGTGATCATTACAATGAAGGCACCATGTGAATTTGCATGGTAATTCACACCCACTTTGTGATCCTCGGTATCCCAGTCACAAACGAGAGGGGCATATCGAGATTTAAACATGCCATTGAAAAGTTTCAATGAATCTCATCCAAACCTAGGAATTCTCAATACATTTAGAACTTAAAGTTATGATTTTATGGTGGAGAATTAGTGAATCGTCATTCACTTACCTTCAAATTCTTTGCATGTTAGATTACGACATCCCTTTTCTAATATGTAAATATTGTTGTTAGATCCTAGCCCTAATTTTTCTTATTGGCTGATAATTAGGGATTCAAATTCTAATCTATCTTTGTCCTTTTTATTTGTAGATGTCGAACGCAAACAATGCTGCTGCTAGTTCATTCACATTGATGAGCCTTTGTCAAAAGGTCAATTTCGATGGGACGAACTTTAGCGAATGGATAAGATACATTCGCACAATTGCTTGCTATGAGGACTAGGAGTATGTCCTCGATGAGAAGCTTGAGAAGATCAACCCAGAAATCGCTACTCCGGCTGAAATGACTGCTTTTGAAACTCACGAGCGTGATGCAACGAAGGTACATTGCATGATGATAGCCACCATGAATGCCGAATTCCAAAAGTCCTATGAGGACATGTATCCGTACGAAATACACCAAGACTTGTTGGAGAGATACCACCAAAACGTGAGGCAAGAGCGTTATGAGATTTTCACTAACATGATTTCCGCCAAATTGGGTCATGGAGAATCTCTTACCGTGCACCTGCAAAAGATGCAAAGGTATGTCGATCGTCTTCGCAAGTTGAATGTTGACTTTGGGGAAGACTTGGCGATCGACATGGCGCTTCACTCTTTGCCTCCGTGTTACAATCAATTTAGGATGACCTACCACATGTACAAGGAAGAGATCACCCTAAGTAAGCTCCAAGGTCTCCTTAGGGTTGCAGAAAGCAACCTCAAGGACAAGTCTGTTGCACCCACCTCCAATCCACCCGCTACTCCTGTTTTGGCCATTGGGCAAGGAAGAGTCAAGAAGAGGAAGGCTCCGTCTAAGAGCCACCGCAAGGGAATGTCCCGAGATGGTTCCTACTCTAGTGGGACCAAAGTTGATCCCGCTAAGCCTAAGCCTAACCCTACGAAGGCAGAGTGCCATCATTGCCATAAAATAGGGCATTGGAAGAGAAGCTGCCCGGACTACCTGCAAGCCATAAGGGAAGGAAAGATCAAGCCATCTTTTGCAGGTTTATACACAATTAAATCTAACGATTCATCTCATGCTATTTCTTGGGTCCTTGACACCGGTTGTGGTTACCATATTTGTTCTGAATTGCAGGGACTAAGAAGAAATAGGGATGTGGAGCATGGAAGAATAAATCTAATCATGGGGAACAGTTGTTTATGTTTAGATTTGAACAATTGTTGCTATTCGCCAGAAATGGCAAGAAAAATCATTTCATTTCATGGTTTGTTTTAGACAAGGTTTTAGATTTTCTTTTAATAATGAGAATGGTTCTATTCTTGCTTATCTAAATGGTGTTTTATATTTTGAAGCTGTACCATGTAATGGAATTTATGAAATCCTTATGATTGTAGATAACTTAGGAAATGATGTTTTATGCATGGATTCTTCCAATGGTATGAATAGAGCATCCTTGTGGCATTGTCGTCTTGGACATGTCAACAAGAAGCGCATAGCCCAACTCCAAAAGGATGGAGTGTTGGAGTCATTCGACCTTAGGGAAGATGACACATGCGAGTCTTGTCTGCTTGGAAAGATGACTAAGTCACCCTTAACAAGTACATGTGAAAGGGGTGAGGGTCTATTGGACCTAATACATACCGATGTATTTGGACCGTTTAGATCAACCACGAAGGATGGGAACCGCTTGTATGTGACTTTTACCGATGACTATAGTAGATATGGGTATATCTACTGAATCAAGCAAAACTCAGATACGTTTGAAAAGTTCAAAGAGTTCAAGAATGAAGTGGAGAATCAATTGGGCAGGAAAATCAAGATGCTTCGATCCGATCAAGGAGGAGAGTACCTAAGTCTTGAATTCCACGATTATCTCAAGGACTGTGGAATAGTTTCACAATTGACGCCACCTAGGACACCGCAGTTAAATGGTGTGGCAGAAAGGCGTAATCGAACCTTGTTAGACATGGTTCGCTCTATGATGAGTCGTGCTTCACTACCTATCTCTTTTTGGGGGTATGCCTTAGAGACTGCTGCCCATATCCTTAACCGAGTCCCTACTAAGAAGGTTGCCAAAACACCTCACGAGATGTGGACAGGGAAAGCTCCCTCGTTGGCACATATCAAGGTTTGGGGTTGTGAGGCTTTTGTAAGACGAGATACTCACGACAAGCTCGAACCTCGTAGTGAGCGATGTATTTTCATCGGCTACCCGCAGAAATCCTTTGGATATCTCTTCTATAGACCGAAGGAAAATGTTGTCTTTATTGTAAGGAGAGGAGTTTTCCGAGAGCGAGAACTCATAAGCCAAGGAGACAGTGGGAGGCAAATCGAGCTTGAAGAGATTCAAGAGTCGATAGATGAAGGAACCTATACTGTTGGCACTCAACCCGAGGAGGAAACTCCGGTTGAACCGATTGACGAGTGCTTACCTCTTAGACGTTCCGAAAGAGTTAGAGGTCAACCCCAGTTTTATGGTTTTCATATTACTACCGAAGGGGATATGTATATTAGTGATGGTACACTAATAAATCTAGATGAACCTAATAGCTATAAGGAAGCCATGGCAGGCCCGGAGTCTGCGAAATGGAAAGAGGAAATGGACAGCGAGATCCAGTCCATGTATGACAACCAAGTTTGGAATTTGGTTGATAATGTGCCCGGACGTAAGACCATTGGGTTCAAATGGATCTTCAAGAAGAAGACCGACGTGGATGGAAACGTACACACATATAAGGCGCGATTGGTTGCGAAGGGCTTTACTCAAACTCCTGGAGTTGACTATGATGAGACCTTCTCACCAGTGGCAAAAATAAAATCTATTAGAGTGATGCTAGCTATTGCCGCATTTCATGATTATGAGATTTGGCAAATGGATGTCAAAACCACTTTCCTTAATGGGAAGTTGGCTGAGGTTGTTTACATGGCTCAGCCAGAAGGTTTTGTCGATCCGAAGCATCCAAATAGAGTGTGTAAGCTTCAGAAGTCCATTTATGGACTTAAGCAAGCGTCTCGCAGATGGAATCTTTGCTTCGATGAGAAAGTCAAAGAGTTTGGATTTGTACGAAGCGAAGATGAATCATGTGTATATGTCAAAGCCAGTGGGAGTATAGTAACGTTCCTCGTTCTGTATGTCGATGACATACTACTCATAGGAAACGACGTCCCGACCCTGCAGGAAGTTAAGTCCTGGCTCGGGAAGTGCTTCGCTATGAAGGACCTCGGAGAGGCTTCCTATATTATGGGAATAAGGATAGTGAGAGAGCGAAGTAAGAGACTAATAGGACTTAGTCACAACACTTACTTAGATAAAGTACTAAAATGTTTTAGTATGGAAAACTCGAAGAAGAGAGAATTACCGATATAAAGTAATGCCAAGTTGAGTAAGACTCAAAGTCCGAGTACCGAAGCTGAAATAGTAGAAATGAGTCGAGTACCATACGCTTCCGCAGTTGGCTCAATCATGTATGCTATGACTTGTACTCGCCCTGATGTAGCCTTTTCTTTGAGCATGGTTAGCAGATATCAAGGGAACCCTGGCCGAGCCCATTGGATTGTGGTTAGGAATATCCTAACGTACCTTCGGAGGACGAAGGAATGGTTCTTAGTCCTCGGAGGGAGTGATGACTTGAAGGTGCAAGGGTATAGTGACGCCAGTTTTCAAACCGACAGAGACAACTACCGTTCGCAGTCGGGCTGGGTCTTTATCCTGAATGGAGGAGCAGTAACTTGGAAAAGTTCCAAGCAGGAAACCGTAGTTGATTCAACGTGTGAATCAGAGTACATTGCAGCGAGCGAAGCGTCAAAAGAGGCAATATGGTTAAAGAACTTCATCGGTGATCTTGGAGTTGTACCTACCATAAAGGAGCCCATGGAGATTTCTGTGATAATGAAGGAGCGGTTGCCTTGACCAAGGAACCGAGGGATCATGGTAGATCTCGACATATCGACAGAAAATATCACTTTATTAGACATCGTGTAGAAGAAGGACAACTCGTAGTGAAGAGGATATAATCTGAAGATAACCCAGCAGATCCACTTACGAAGGGACTGATTAGGGTTAAGCACTTGCAGCATGCTAGGAGTATTGGGCTGAAGGATGATATTAGTATAGATTAGATAGTAGTAGAAATGTGTAATAGATAAATGTAATTAACATTTGATGATTAAATAAAAGAGTATTATTTATGAGTAATGTTACTGTCTTATGTTAATTGTTTAACTATTGTTTCATTTTGCATGTTTTGACTTCTAGAATAATTGAGTTTATTAAGAATAATCGAATTATTCAAATTGTCCACAATCGTTCATATGTTGGAAGTAGGTATGAATGAAGATTGTCATGAATTGGTGTGTAGATTGTCTAAATGGTATTAGACATAGCAATAGTTTGCTGCAACGTTCATGAGTGCTTAAGAACTAGTTTTGAGCATTCGAACAAACTCGCGCTTGCTGGAATCACCTTATGGAATGTGATAAAAAGGGTGATCGCAAGACGATAATATCATATGGTCTTAAAACCTAGATATATGGTTTGTTATTTGTTAATTGATTGTACATTGATAATGTGAAACCGCATCAGTAACTTGATGTTATAAAACGCATTGTTGTGTATAGTTGATTAATGAATGAGTAAATGCATATAAGTCGAAGTTTATCTGTTACTTTTATCCCAAGAGGGTAAAAGCGATATCTCGGCCGCTTGATGATTTGATTTAACTTATGTGTCGGGCCCAGTCATAACTGAATTGATGCGTTCGATTAAGTTCTATGTCAAATAAATCGGGGATCGAGAAACCGAATGCTAGACAAATTAGTTCCATGGAATTGTCAGCATGATATCTAAACAGAGGTCTGTACGATCCCTTATCTAAAGGACAAGATTGATTAGATCAGAGTTTGACAGTGTCTTTGAGTGCTACGATTGCTAATCGGAATATACTTATATATATAGTTACTAGACTTATCCAAGTGGGATACTGTTGGAATAGTGTCTAAGGCGACAACTATATTAGGCAAGTATTTGACCCGGTTGTGCATGGTCCTTTTGGGTTGCCTTCACCATAGCAACTTGACAGGATGATTTATAATGAGAGAAGGAATATTATTAATATATTATAAGAATAATATAAGTAATAATAATATTGTTATTTGATTAATATAAGTCATAAATTAATTAGGAATTAATTTGGTGACTTAAAGAGATTAATTAAATAAAGGGGCATAAACTGTCAAATGTATGATAGTTATAGTTTGGGCTATAAATCCCTTACGGATAAGGGGGGACGGTTTAAGGGCTTAGGATAGCCATAGAAATCTTCCAAAGGCTTATCAATTAGGGTATTGGATTGCTTAGGGCCTAAGTTATCCAATTAGGGTTTAATGGTGAAACCCTAGGAGCCTTACAAGTATAAATAGACCCCAAGGGCTACGGAAATCGACACTTGTGCTAATAGAAGAAACCCTGGCCGATTTGATCCCCTCTCCTCTCTCCTAAATAATCTTCTTGCTAGTTGGTGTTTGTAATCCATTAGAGGAGTGACAATTGTGACTCTAAAGCCTTAAGGATAAGAAGATCAAGCAAGTGATTCAAGGTAAACTTCTAATCTCTGATTTCATATTGTTATTATAGTCTATTAGCCATTAGAAGTCTTGGATTCAATGTATGTTCAATTAGAGAAACCTAGATCCAAGCATTAGTGTTGCATGTGCACATAGGAATGTTCATATGGCTAAAACCCATCACTAAAGGGACCCACATACATCGGTATGTATGAGATCCAGTAAACCCTCACCACTCTCACATGTGGCAGTGAAGGGTGACTTGGTCATCTTTCCTAGTAAACAAGATTCACATGTGTCATCTTCCCTAAGGTCGAATGACTCCAACACTCCATCCTTTTGGAGTTGGGCTATACGTTTCTTGTGGACATGTCCAAGACGACAAAGCCACAAACATGCTTTATCCATACTATTGGTAGAATCCATACACAAGACATCATTTCCTAGGTTATCTACAACCATAACAGTTTCATAAATTCCATTACAAGGCATTGCTTAAAAGTATAAAACACCATTTAGATAAGCATAAATAGAACCATTCATATTATTAAACGAATATCTAAATCCTTGTCCCTTCCCTGCTTGCCCCTTCCCTGCCCTATAGCCAAAACAGGAGCAGCGGACGGATTGGGAGTTGGTGCAACAGACTTGTCCTTTAGGTTTCTCTCAGCAGTCCATAGGAGTCCTTGGATTTTGCTTAGGGTGACCTCTTCCTTGATCATGTGGTAGGTCATCCTAAATTAGTTGTAGCATGAAGGCAAGGAGTGAAGAGCAATGTCGATGGCGAAATCCTCCCCAAAGTTAACATTTAACTTACGAAGACGATCAACATATCTTTGCATCTTTTGCAAGTGCACAGTTAACGATTCTCCACTTCCCATCTTGGCGGTGATCATGTAGGTGATGATCTCGTAGAGCTCTTGCCTCGCGCTTTGGTGGTACCTCTCCATCAAGTCTTGATGCATTTCATAGGGATACATGTCCTCATAGGACTTTTGGAATTCTTGGTTCATGGTTGCTATCATGATGCAATGGACTTTTGTTGCATCATGTTCGTAGGTCTCAAAGACAGCCATCTCTTCGGGAGTAGCGATTTTCAGGTTGACCTTCTCAAGCTTTTCGTCGAGGACATGCTATTTGTCCTCGTAGCGTGCAATGGTGCAAATGTATCTTATCCATTCACTAAAGTTCGTTCCATCGAAAGCACCTTTTGGCAAAGACTCATTAACGTGAATGAGTTAGCAGCGGCGTTGTTCGCGTTCAACATCTATAAATAGAAAGGACAAAGTTTGATTAGAATTGAATCCCTAATTAAACACCCAAAATGAAAAATTAGGGCTAGGACCCAACAACATTATTTACATATTAGAAAAGGGATGTCGTAATCCAACATGCAAATAATTTGGAGGTAAGTGAATGACGATTCACTAATTCTTCACCATGAAAAACATGATCCTTAAGTTTTAAATGTATTGAGAATTCCTAGATTTTTGAGATTCATTGAACTTTTCAATGGCATGTTTAAATCTTGATATGCCCCTCTAGTTTGTGACTGGGATACCGAGGATCACAAAGCGGGTGTGAATAACCATGCAAATTTACATGGTGCCTTCATTGTTACAATCACCTATTCGATGTGCCGGTAAACCACGCACGCTCCATCGAACTATGACAAACAATGAATCACCCTTTGCCACCTTTGCTTAGAACCAATTAGTGTGCCGGTTAACCACACACGCTCCACTAACTTCTTAGCAAGGGTGCAAAGTGTAATTTCATGGGAGCTCATCAATTCACTTTTCCTAAAGTAACTAAGATTGGGAATTTTATAAAATAGTTTAGTTACTTTAAATAGATTCATTATATTTATTAATGAGAGGAGGTTTGCCCTATCCTACCTATTCGGCTAATGACCCTCCACCAGTCAAGCAAGCGGTGGGTGTGAGTGTACACCCATTAAGCGCCATTTTATAGGCAGCAACCTATTCAACTAGTCCATGTCAAACAAGGCATTCTATTCAACTAGTCCATTTTGCTGGGGGGGGGGGGTTCTGGCACAAGAGGTTTGATGTCGGATAGAGTTTTCTTGGCAAAAACATGTCATGGCATTATTTATGTACTCACCTCCGTTGTCGGACTGTAATATTGGATATCTCTCCTATATTCAGTCTTCATCAGGTGATGTAGTTCTTTAAATTCAAACAATACATCCTATTTATTTTTCAACAAAGAAATCCAAATCATCCTAATACATTCATCAACAAAATTCATAAAGTAACGAGTTCCACTGGGAGTGGTGTTGAGAGAAAAACTTTGAGACACACTTGAACAAACGTTAGAACAAGTATATTATGGAATAGTTAATCTCGAAGGATCTAAAAGCTCAATAATAATATTTAGAGTTAGGTGGTTAGAGAGTTAGTTGCAGAAAAGTAAAGAAATGGAAATGACAACAATTGTTATATCAAGTATACACATAAGTTGATTGATAACGAGGAATGCATTCTAGCCAAGTTAATAAGTGAGATCAAACTTAGTGATTAAGTCACAAAAGACTTGCTCCGAAGAGAGATTATGATCGGTTATGTGAGAGTAAGAAGTGTGAGTAAGAGAGATAGAAAAGATAACTTCAAAGATGTGTATTCAGAATAATATATGCATTATGAATACAAGAGAGTGAGCTCTATTTATAGAGACTCAGGGAGTTACATTAGATTCACTCTCTAAGAGTAGCCATGCAAGGCATATTGGGCAATAGAGAGGATTACAGTAAGACAAAATGAACTAAGTAACAAAAAGTGATTGCGATAGGTAGAGATTCTAGATGCGGTTGCTAATGAAGGAGCTTGATTGCGGGTGCTTGTTGGCTGCGGTAGCTGATGTTCAAGAGGGTCACTTTTTATGATTCAACACTTTCACCCTAAGTGACCTCTTTAACTTTTGTTCAGCTATCAAGTTTAAGAAACTTGATCAGGATCCACCAAAACATCTTGATATTTTCCAACCAGATGATTCTCCTTAAAATTTTGAACTTGACTTCTGCAGTAGTGTGCTTCGATTTTTCAACTGCAGTTCGATAGATATCAAGTTGCTTCCTGGTGAGGTGATGCATGGCAGTCATAGGAATGAAGTATTTGACATTATCGATCTTCATTTTGAAAATGAATCCGAGTTTAGGGAAGTTGGTTACACCTAAGTATCTTTCTTCATAGCCTTCGGTAGGCATTGGTGCAGGGTCGAGTGGTGGCAGATGAAATTTCTTGGCAATGGTGGGGTAGATGTCTGCATCGATTTTAACAAAATCACATACCATTTCCTTCAAAAAGTATTAGCCCTTTCAAGTGCAATCTTGATCTTCGGGTGCTTCTCCGACTTTTTCTGGAACACCTTTGCACTGAGAAAGACTTCTTTCGGATTCATACAGGGGAAGTCAGCTTAAGTGCGGACATAGTCGTGTTCCCTTCTAGTGAGGGTATACTGGATGAAGACAGCCTTCTTGAACTTCCGAATCTTGTTGTTCTTGATTGCGGATGGTCTATTGTTAGACCATATTTTCTCAATGGGAGAGGCATGCTTAGCATAAAAAGGACTAAGTCTCTCAAATTCCATTGGCAGTCTTTTGAGGTCTAGAAGGCTGCGATCGAATTGCTCAAATACTATGAAGTATTTGGCATTCGGAGAGATTGGGACATCCCAGTAGCCATCCGAAGGGGGTTCAGCATAGGTGAGATGAGGTCTGTAATCATCATCCAACATTCTACGATGAGGATAGATCCAAGAGTTTATCAAGGATTCATCTGTGATAGTATCAAAACCGCATTCTCTCAATATGAGCTCCGCAAGTTTAGCTTCCTTCCAATCTTTTTTCCTTTGGGTGGTGGCAGGAGAGTCATTTGAGCTTGGAGAGGACATGTGCTCCACCAAATCATTGAAGTGAGGGGGAGTCTCTGGTTTCTCAGGAGTGATCTCCTCTTGCGGTGAAGGTTGCGGTGTAGGAATTTTTTTTGTAATGATGGGGGGACATTAATGTTATGAGATGGAGTGATTGGAGTGATGGACTTCTTCTTCACTTCCCCCTCTTGAAGAATGCAACCCATGAGCTTCCTTAAGCCATTTTCGAAGGCCATAAACTTTGGCAAAAATTTCTCTAAATTTAGCTTTGAGGGCATCTGCCAGTTGGTGATTGTTGGGGATGGTGGGGTTGAAGAGCAGCCGGTGAATTTCCTTGGTGTGTAGAAGGATTTCGAGGCCATGGAAATTTGTGGACAAAGATCGCTGCAGGCGGTTGATTGTAGCTTGAAGGATTGATATAGTGGACTCATAGGCAGTGTGAGTCACAACAATCAGCTTTTGAGATTGGGAGGCTTGATCCGCAATGGCTGCCTGAAGGTCTTTCTTGATTGCGGTTACCTCAGAGATGAGGTGATCCGCAACAGCCATGAAGTCCTTGTGATCTGCTTTTCGATTGTTGTCAAAGGACCGGATTCCCATTTCTACTTTGAGGGAGATACGCTCAGCAGCCAATCTCTCACGAGTTTCCAAGCGTTCTATTGGTTCGATCAATGAATGCGGTTCGGGGGTGTCTTTTGGTTGTGGTTGAGTTGGCTTGACCGCAGCAAGGATTTGATCAACCTTTGCTTGTAGGCTCAAAAATTCTTTCCGAGTGACAACATTCTTCTTCTTTTTCTTCTTCTCTTTGGGCTTTGAAGCTGAATTGTGAGAGCCGCTGGATTCTTCTTCTTCATTAAACATCATAAGATCATCATCATAGGGAGAGGGTTTGTTTACCTCTTGTAGATCAAGATCATCAAGACCGAAGGTGGGAGCAGAGCTCACTTCTATTGCGGTTCCTTCGTCTTGTGATTCTTGGACAATGGGAGTGGGATGAAGTTTGGAAGCATTTTGATCAACAGTTTCTTCCTGAGCCTTGTGGAGAGTTTCGACCATGTCAGACATCCAGTCTTGACCTTTCAATATGGTGGCTACGGTATTGGCATTGTTAATTGCATTTGGCCAATACTTAGCCACAGCTTGGATTTCTTGTTCCTTTTGTTGCTATTACTTCATTTGTTGATCTTTGTGTGCTTGGAATGCCCTACGGAAAGTGGCATATTTCTGAATGTCGGCTTCAGATACCGGATTGTAGTTCAACCAAGAGTCATTCGAGTCTTCACCATCAAATCCTTTGTATCGCACCGAAGTGTCCTATGGGTCCATGGATCCTTGCACATTTGTGCTCACCGTGCCTAAACCACCTGTTACAGATGTAAGCAGAGTAGGATTGAGTAGGATTTCCTGAGCTTCCTCAGTCTCCATGACCCGTAGACAAGTTTGGCCTCGGCTCAGTTCCGGCCTGGGAAGAAGAAGTTCCCTGCGGTTGGGAAGGTATTTGAAGTGTATGGGTTACGTTCAAGAGAATGGAGTTCAACTCCTCAGGTTAAAAGAAATGCAGTCGGGAAGCACTAGAGACCTTAGGGCGAGAACCAGTATTATCCTCTTGGGATAGAACTGGGGGGGAGTCTCCTCGTTGCGGTGAATCAGACGCATGCTTGCGCACTGCTTGCGCCTGAATAGTATATGATGGTTGTTTCGAATGGATGTGCGGCCATCCCAAGGATTACCGGAGCCTGTTGAGAGGCTGAGGTATCAGTCTGGTCACGCATATGGCCAGTGGAATTGGTTTTTCTTTTCTTAAGGATGGCAATTGGTTTCGCATCCTCATCAGAGTCACTGTCATGTATGGTCGCTGTTGGTTTGGTTTTACGTTTCTTGGAGGATGTGGTTGTTTTGGGAGCATCCTTCTTGTGAGTTCTTTGTTTCTTCTTGGAGACCAATATCTTTCTTCATTGAGAAAGATTGGAGAGAGTAGTAGAAGAAGGGATTGCAGTGGCTTCAGGGTTAATGATTGCAGATGGATTTTGAAAAGGCGGGGTAGGAAGGTATCGGGCAATAGCTTCCATAGCCTCAATATGATCTGCGACATCAGCAGTCTCAAGAACAAGAGTGGAAAGAATGTGGGTAGTAAGTCTTCGAATTGGTCCAAAAATAGATTGATCAGATGAGGGATTGTACCTTTGAGATCCTTGGTGACAAAGAAGTTGATGTCACTGCCCATGTTGATCCCTGCATCCGCATGAAGGTCTGAAATGTAGAGGGACCAGAACCTTGCAAAAGTGAGTTCGGTTGGGTTCTCCCTTGGGCTCTCCTTGGGAATGTATTGAAGAACGTAGTCCTATAGGATCTGCCCGTAGTTCACGTCATGACCTGTGAAGATACTCCACACCAGCTCTAGAAGTTTGAGTCCCAGATTATCCGTGCCTCCGGTTCTGTCAGATAGACTGCGGTTGACGAAATGGCAAACGAATTGCCAGACCGCAGGCAGTTGGTTTTTCGTGAATTCCCCAATTTGTTTAATCTTC
The DNA here is from genome assembly GCF_002870075.4 of Lactuca sativa. Lineage (NCBI taxonomy): Eukaryota > Viridiplantae > Streptophyta > Magnoliopsida > Asterales > Asteraceae > Lactuca > Lactuca sativa. Next base: position 20,321,780 of record NC_056624.2, read on the forward strand.
TTCTGATATCCCATTTGGTAAAGTGCAGAAGTAACGTCCGCCATGGATGGGGTGAAAATCTTGATGCAGGGATGAACAAGGAGGTTCATGGTAGAAAGAAACTTTTCTTTGGACAGAATGACCAAAGAATCGTTAATCAGGTTAAGATGAACTTCTTGTGGGTTTTTGAGTGGGCGATAGGCTCAGTAGGCACATTTGAAAAGGGTTGAGATTGGAACAATGTATGTGAGAGCATCGAAGGGGCCAAACAGGGGGTGATTCTTCAGAAACATGATCATCAGCTTGATCGGAACATTGTAGGATGAATGATCTTCGAACACTGCTCTGAAGTTGCTTGAAGTTATCGTGGGAGAGTCTGAACCAGTAGGGTTCACTGATCCAGATGCCTTGGATTGTTTCTTGGATATACCGGATTTCACCATTGTAGGAGCTTGAGAGAAAGACTAGAAAACAGAGTGGTTGAAGGAATTTGAGAGGGAAGATTCAATGTTCAGAGAGCATAAAGTGGTTTTGGGGAAGAAGACGGGTTTATATAAGGACGAATTTGAACAGTAACTGTTTTTACCCTAGGTAAAAAGAAAGGATAAGGTAAAAGGTCGTTTGGGGGGAATCTTTTGAATTGGAAATTAAATCTCAGCCAGATAATATGAAACAGTTTAAAAAGTTTTTGAGATTTACCAAAAAAGGATTTGCATTTAATGAAAAATTATACATACATCATCACGTCAGGTGATCGTGTGGTGAGGGGAAAAGAAGTTGTAACGGATGGGAAGTGCTGGGTATGAGGAAAAGACAAATTAAGGATGTGTTTATGGAAAAACATTCTTTTTGTCATCATACCTAAAATAGGTCTGACACAAGGTTTATCAAAAAAAAAGGAATGAGACAATTTCTCAAGAAATGTTTTTATTTAATGAAGGATCATTAGATAGCACACCATGATTCAAGAATTAATGAATCGGATGAGAAAGTATCAATGTGATTGTGGATGGAAACTTCATTGCGGATGGATCCTTTGCTATTGTGGATGGGTAGATATATGACTACAGTAGAAGAAACTGAGGAGAGCACTTGTACAATAAGTTAGTAATAACAAACAAGAAGGACCAGTGAAGGATAAATATAATATATGGTTGCGGTACATGGACTGCGGTACACAGGATATACCAAAACCATTTATTATAAGTAACTTTCAGTTAGGGCCGCAATAGAGACCAAGGATGTTTTGCGATACCTATCAATTCAAGAAGAATTGAGGGTCCGGATTCATCATTCCTAAGATTTGTAAGAAAGTGTTGAGCTTTGTAGAGTCAAGTGCCTTTGTGAAGATATCAGCAATCTCTTCATGAGTATGGACAAAGATGAGTTCAATGTTACCTTTCAGGATGTGGTCTTTGATGAAGTGATACCGTAGTTCAATATGCTTGGTCTTGGAGTGTTGAATATGATTATGAGAAATCGCTATAGCACTTTGAGAGTCACAGTAAATTGGTATCCGCAACATTCTGTATCCATAGTCCATAAGTTGTGTCTTCATCCATAGAACTTGTGAATAATAGTTGGCTGCAGCCACATATTCAGCTTCCACGGTAGACAATGATACACAACTTTGTTTCCCTGATGACCAGCTGACGAGTCCTCTACCCAGAAATTGACATCCACCTGAGGTGCTTTTTCGATCTAGTCTGCATCCGGCATGATCCGCATCTGTGAATGCTTGAAGGCTAAATTCATTGCCTGCGGGGTACCATAGACCAAGCGACCTGCTTCCTTTCAAGTACCATAGTATTTGTTTGGCTGCGGTCATATGTGACACTTTTGGGTCAGCCTGATACCTTGCACATACACTAGTTGCAAAGACAATGTATGGTCGACTTGCGGTGAGCTACATTAGAGAGCCTATGATACCTCTATAAGTCTTGTGATCCACAGATTCGCCTGAGGGATCAGCAAATATCATATATCTGAAGGCCATTGGGACCTTAGCCGAAGAATAATTGTCCATAGAATATTTCTTCAACAATTCAGTGGTGTATTTCTCTTGATAAATGAATATCCCTTGCGGAACTTGTTTCACTTGAAGTCCTAGAAAGAAGTTAATCTCTTTATTCATGCTCATTTTGAACTTGTTGGTCATGAGCTTAGCAAATTCATCCACCATTCCTTGATCAGTTGATCCGAAGATGATATCATCTACATATATTTGTACAAGCATAAGGTGGTCACTATTTGATTTTCTAAATAAATTGGGATCAATTACTCCTCTTTTGTATCCGGGCGAGACAAGAAATTCAGAGAGAGTCTTGTACCACGCTCTTGGGGCTTGCTTCAGACCGTAGACTGATTTTTCAAGTTTGTAGCAGTGGTCAGGGAATTCAATACTTTCAAAGCCTGGAGGTTGCTGAAGATAAACCTCTTCTTTTAATTCGCCATTGAGAAATGCACTCTTAACATCCATTTGGTGTACCTTGACGTTTTTGTGGGCTGCGTATACTAAGAAGATTCGGATGGCTTCCATTCGTGCCACCAGAGCATATATTTCATCATAGTCAACACCTTCAAGTTGACTGTAGCCCTTTGCAACTAGCCTTGCCTTGTTTCTGGCTACCACACCAGATTCATCTAGCTTGTTTTTGAATGCCCATCTAGTACCAACAATGGTGTGACCGTGTGGCTTCGGGGTGAGCTTCCACACTTTGTTTCTTTTGAATTCTTCTAACTCTTCTTGCATTGTGGATATCCAATCAGGTTCTAGTAATGCTTCTTTGATCGTTCGGGGCTCAACTGAGGCCATAAATGTTGCATAGTGACAATGATCAGATAAGTCCTTGGAAGATCGATTCTGGATACCTGCGGATGGGTTGCCAATGATTTAACCTGGTGGGCGGTCCTTTGTCCATACATGAAGATAGAGTTGTAGATGATCAGCAGCTGCAGTAGAGGGAATATCTTCAATATCAGAAGAATCTGAGGTTGGATATGACAGTTCCCCCTGGACTTGAGAACATCCTGTGCAATCATCTTGGTTTGTTGGAACGAGAATGGAATTTTCTTGAGTAGTCTGGAGAGGTTCCCCTAGATTGCTGATGGGAGTTCCTCTGGAACCTAAGAAGGTTACCCTTGGACTGCGGATGGGAGAGTGATAATCCTTGAATCGGTTCTTGTTTCAATGTTCTCTATGAGTTCATCATCCGAATCCGAAGATACGTTTGATGGTAATGATTCTCTGCAGATAGGAACTTGAGCAGCATCAAGTACTGGAACCTCAATGGTTGTTGCTTGATCCGGAGTAGAGCTTTCCCCCTCAACCGGAGATGTGAAAGTATTGAGAGATGCTACTTCGGATAGAGATGGAACAGAAACATCAGCATGTTGTTATTGAGCGGTCGGTGACACAATAATTTCGGATAGTTTCGCCGTTTCAACAGGGTCGAAAAGATCGTCATAATTGACTGCAACTAGATTTAAAGGACCGGAAGAGGTAGGGATATCGCTTTCCATGATTGCGGTGGTTTCAATGGATGGAGGGGCGTTGCAGATGTCAGAATCATCAAATTTCACATCGCAGCTTTCAATGATTAGCCTTGTATGTCTGATAAGGACCCTGTAAGCAACTTTGTTAGTAAAATAGCCAAGGAAGATGGCTTCATCAGACTTCGGTGCAAATTTGTTAAGCTGATCTCTGTTGTTGATCATAAAATATCTGCACCCAAAGGTATGAAAGAAGCGAACATTTGGTTTGCGGTTGTTAAGGCCCTCATACGGTGTTTTATTGAGGCGTTTGCACATAATGCTTCAGTTTTGTACAAAGCATGTGGTTGCTACTACTTCAGCCCAGAATTAGAGAGGAAGGTGTGCGAAGTTAAGCATGGATCTGGCTGCTTCTACTAGTGTGCGGTTCCTTCTCTCTAAAACTCCATTTTGTTGTGGTGTATAAGGAGCTGAAAAGTTGTGAGTGATGCCTTTGGACACCAAGAAAATGTTGAGAGGATGATTAGTAAACTCGGTTACATTATCAATGCGGATACGTCTTACTGGCAGCTTGATCTGAAGTTCTATTTCCTTGATGAAGTTGATGATAATTTGCAGTGTTTCTGACTTGAGTCTGAGGAAGAAAACCCAAGTGAAGCGTGTGAAGTCATCTACTATAACCAATATGTACTTTTTTTGATGGAGACTGGCTACAGTTGATCGACTGCAGAGATCAATGTGCAGGAGCTCAAGTGGTTCCGAAATTGAAGAGTCAATCACCATGGGGTGACTTGCTTTGGATTGCTTACTACATTCACATGCAGGACAGAGAGTATCATTGCTGAACTTGAGAATAGGGAGTCCTCTAAGTAGTTCTCCAGTGACCAAAGTGTTGATGTATCTGAAGTTGAGTTGAGCTAGCTTGCGGTGCCATAGCCAGCTTACTTCGGATACAACTTTGGAAAGGAAACATAACTGCGGTTTGCCTATGATCAGAGAGACATCCAGAGGATACATAGTACCCTCGGATCGAGACTTGATCAAACATGTGCTCCTATCACTTGTCATTATATAACAAAATTGATCATCAAATTCAACTCGATGACCTGCCTTACATAGTTGGCCAACATTGATGAGATTGTGTTTAAGGCTTTCTACATAAGCGACCTTTTGAATATAGAAGTTCCCCGTAGTGAGTACACCGTAACCTCGGATGATTCCATTTGCATTGTTGCCGAATGTAACATTTCCACCGTTACAAATTGGCCTGAAATCCCGAAGGTATTCTAACCTCCCGGTCATGTGTATGGAGAAGGCATTGTCGATTAACCATTCATCTTCTTGTTCCTCCTTGCACAAAGCCTGAGAATTACACTCTTAGTTTAGGCATCCAAACTAGTTTGGATCCTGGAACAACATATGAGTTTCTGAATGATGCCTGGACCGAGGTTGCAGGGACTGGTTTCGTGTCAACTTTTAATCCTAGTCATGGGTGTTTGGGTAGTTTTGGAGTGTTGTGTGTTTTTCAAAAGTTACGAGGTTTCTTATTCCAACTAGATTTGACATAGGATGAATCTTTTTGGCAACTACACTGACATTCATAGGTTGATATTTTGTCTTTTGTTTTGACACCACACTTGGTCAGCGGTCTAAAGGATGAGTTGTTGGGCTTGTGACTAGTCCGAGGTTGAAAAGATCTGACATGAGTGTTGTTCGGTTTCTGAAAAGTTTGTTTTGAAAAATGTTTAGCACGTGTAGATCTTTGTGTCCTTTTTGTTGGATTTGGTAGAATACCCTTCCACTTGTTAAAATTTTGATGTGACTTTAAAAGTTTTGGAGTGGGTAAATACCTTTGCATTTCGGATTATCTGAGGAATAGATTTGAAAACCATTGGTTCGAAAAGACTTTACATCCTTTTGGGTTGTGTCAGATGAATTAGGAATGACTGTTGAAACTGTACATTCCTTTTTGTATGTTTTCTTGATGGTAGAGTTTTTTGAAAAATAGTGAGAGAAAACAAATTTTTCTAGACTTTTGGACTTTTGAAATCTAATATGCTTCTTGTTTTTTGAAAAAAATTGTCTATTTGTGCCTCGGAAGCAAATTTCCTCTTTGAAAGCCCTTTTAGCTAATGATTTTGGTGAACCGCAGTCTCTGTTGTTCAACGGCGGTTTCCTTAAACCCTTTGAAATTTTGTGAAAATGTGGACTTGAGTCATCCGAACTTGAAGATTTAGTGATTTGAGAACATTGACCCACTTCAAAGTTTTCTATGGGTAATTCATGATGAATTGTTTGAAGAGTGGCAGAACTTTTGTTCGAAGACTGCGGTAGGGATGACATGAATACCGCATAGTAAGTCTTAGTTAGGACTTCAGTGGGACTTTTGTGGGACTTTTGACTACAGTGTGAGACACTGCGGTCTGAGGACAGAGATGGAAAGTCTTTTGAGACTTCGAGGCCCTCAACGACAATTCCTTCATCAACTACGGATGAGGTTTGAGAATTTGGGTAAGTGGTGCCACAGATAGGAATTTTATCCCATGTGTGACCCGAAACCTCAGCCACAATTTCCTCAATGACACAATTATTGCTTAGATTATGATGTCTACCGAAGTGAGTTTTGATATCTTCGGGAAAGGTCTTGTCATTGACTGGGAAATGAAATTCTCGGTCTGGAGGGACATATAGTCTGTCTTTGTTGAACCGGGGTGAGGAATTCATTGAGGTAGGATATCCATTTGACCAACCCCAATTGTATGTGTTGTCCACGGTTCCATTATTTACCAAATTTTCAATAGCTTCACTTTCATTGAACAATTTTTCGATTAAGAGATTTAAATGTACAATTTCACTCTGAGCTAAATCTCTTTGGTTCAAAGCTATCTCTAATTGTGTTTCACTCAACATTCTTGCATCTTTTTCTAACTCTAAGTCCTTTTCTAACATAGTCATTTTGAGTCTTTTGGTATCCAGTCGTCCTCTCACATGGAACATCTCCTGGGACGCAATGTTCTTATTTAAGGCTTTGTTATAGTCTGTAAGGACGGCAGCACATGTGTCATTAAGATCGTCTATGTAAGGTTGACAGTCATGCATGCTATAGTTTAGAGTTTGGATCATGAGTTTTACCTGTTTGATGATGCTTAGAGTTCCATCCTTTTCCATGTAGCAGTAGTTCTTGTCCAGCTTTGTAGACCCATCATCATCCGCAGTTGCCAGCATGCAGATCTTCCCTTTTCCATTGACACTGCTGATGGCTTCATCTTCGTCATCGGATGACCAAACCTGATCGTCTCTTTTGACATGGGCTACGTATGCCCTTGCCTTTACCTTATCTTCCAACTCTTGAGACATTCTAAGGTAGAATGCTCTGTCTTTTACTACATTGACCTTAAAATCTCTTGCAAAGTGATTCTCTTTGTTGCATTTGTGGCAAATTACGACATCAGTCTTGACTTCTAAGGGAGTACAAGAGTCAGTGGTTTGAGTAGACTGCGGTGCTTCCTTTTGTTGAGTATTTTGAGATTGCGGTGGTGGATGAGAAGTTTTAGGATAATGAGAGTGATTCTTTTGTTGGTTGAAGTTACGATTGAAAGGTGGCTTGTTGAATTGTTGATTTTTGCGAAAAGAGTGAGGTGGTAGTCGATTGAATTGTTTGCTAACTAGAGCAATCGCCTTTTAAAATTCTTCTTCATCATCATACTCTGAATTAGCTTCGTATGACTGCAGTGGAGTGTCATACAAGGGAGAGTAAGATTGATTATGTGGAGCTTGTGCTATGAGAGCAAGAGGTCCTCCGAAGTCAGCATAGTCTTTGAGTACGGTGGATTCTTGTGCTTGCAGTTCTCCATAGAGCTTGTAGAGTGACAAAGAATGAATCTTTCTATTTCCTTGAACTATCATCTTAGCCATAGTCCAATGTCTTCCCAAGCCATTAAGAAACTGAAGATTTGTTTCATGGTTACTACGGATGGTGCCCACATTGGATATATAAGTTGGTGACTATCAGGTTGAACCTTTTGAAGGAGTCTTCCAAACTTTCGCCAGTGTGAGCTTTGAAGTTGTTGAACTCATTGAGTGTTGTTGTAAGCTTCTTGTCTTGTGCTTGTTCTGAGCCTTCGTACATATTCTTGAGAAATTCCCAGATCCCTTTTGTTGATTTGCAATTTATGATAATATCGAAGTTGTCAGGAGCAACTCTACAGGAGATTTCATAAAAAGCAACAACATCATTTTCCATTTTATCGAGATCGTCCTTGGTGGGACGGTTCATGACTAGTTGACCTCCTCCTAGTCTGGTTGTAGCTCCGTTAGTTTGGATTGGTGTAAGGACTGCGATATGTGGTCCTTCTTCTACGGATCGCCATACGTCTCTACCAAGTCTCCTTAAGTATCTTTCCATTCTTTGTGACCAGTGATGATATTCATTTGCTACCAATATTGGGGATAGATTAGAGCCACCAACACTATTGGAAACATTCAGAGATAACGATTGTGCCATATTTTTGAAGTTTTTTTTTAAGAGATGAGCTTTAGTGGTATAGAAGGCCCTTTGAAAATCAGAGTTCCATTTTCAAAAAGCAACCACTATGGCCCTGATACCAATTGTTGAGAGAAAAACTTTCAGACACACTTGAACAAACGTTAGAAGAAGTATATTGCGGAAGAGTTAATCTCGAAGGATCTAAAAGCTCAACAATAATATTTAGAGTTAAGTGGTTAGAGAGTTACTTGCGGAAAAGTAAAGAAATGGAAATGACAACAATTGTTATATCAAGTATACACATAAGTTGATTCATAACGATGAATGCATTCAAGCCAAGTTAATAAGTGAGATCAAACTTAGTGATTAAGTCACAAATGACTTGCTCCGAAGAGAGATTGTAATCGGTTATGTGAGAGTAAGAAGTGTGAGTAAGAGAGATAGAAAAGATAACTTCAGAGATGTGTATTCAAAATAATAGATGTGTTATGAATACAAGAGAATGAGCTCTATTTATAGAGACTCAGGGAGTTACATTAGATTCACTCTCTAAGAGTAGACATGCAACTCATACTGGGCAATAAAGTGGATTACAGTAAGACAAAATGAACTAAGTAAGAAAGACTGACTGCGGTATGCGGATGCTGATGAAGGAGCTTGACTGCGGGTGCTTGTCGGTTGCAGTAGCTGAAGTTCAAGAGGGTCACTTTTTATGATTCAACAAGTGGAGATTGGGGCCGACCACCGTTTATCTAAATGTATTTTTTTATAAAAAAGAACAGAGACTTTATTATCACTAGGAGTATACAAAATTCTTGTGTTCTCTGCCAATTCACAAATACCACATTTAAAATCACTTTCACGAAGGTTCAAAAACAAATTTGGTTTCAACTTTTCAAATAACTAAAAGATAAATGTCTTAGACGAAGGTGACATAACATCAGCATAGACTTATTCACCTCCTTTATTCCTGTATGAAATACATGACTCTTTGGATTCTGTTCGGGATAATACAACCGCCCCCTTCTAGTACCATAGCCAAGAATCTTGTGTGTCTCTATGTCCTGTAACATAGTCATTTGGCCAGAAAATTACATAACAATTCAATGCTTCTGTAATTTGGCTAATTGAGAGTAGGTTAGAAGACAAAGATGGAACTACAAGAACTAAGTCCAGATTCATAGAACTCGACACCTGTACAGCCCCTTCACATGTCACCTTTTCAAGTTCCCCACTCACAGTTTGTATTATACTTTTTTAGGTGCATGTAAAGTTGTCAAAAGGTTTTTATCATATATCATGTGGTCTGTAGCATCTGTGTCAATTATCTAATTACAAATTTTTGTTTGGTTTTAACAAGATATACCGGAGTCAGTCGTACTGGTGTGTGCTTGATTGAGCTTCTTTCTAGGATTTTTTGTGAAGTCCCACCACTCCGGATATCCTATGATCTCATAACATATTTTCTTTGAGTGGCCTTCTTCTCCATAGTAAAGACATCTAAACGAGTTTTTCTTCCCATTCGAGTTCTTTCCCTTTTAAGGGTCGTTACGTGAGACCATATCTACCATGCTATCGGCGGGTTCAACTTTTGGTTCTTCCATGGTTTGTCTTTAGCTGGAGTCTCTTCGAATGTAAGCATAGCTAGACTCCAAAATCATAGGTGGGTCTTTCCTTAGGATTTCACTTTGTATCGACGTAAATTTCAAAACAATTTTTCAGATTTTAAAAACACTCTTTCATTCATAATTGTTATAAAAATGTCATTGTATCACATAACAACTCATAACATCACATCCCAAGATCATAATATCTAAAACTCCTCATGTGTGTGTACTGATCAAGCCGGTGCCTTCCCGCGATCCTCACTGGTACCTGAAACACATAACACAACACTGTAACCATAAATGCCTAGTGAGTTCCCCAAAGTACCACCTACAACACATATGCGCTTTTAGGGCCATAACTCTGTGGGACCTTCTGGTCCAAGTGTCTCAGGGAACTTCCGTCCCGAATCCCGGTAGACCTTCCAGTCCTACCCGCATCCACCTTCTAGTTCGTAACCTCCTAACCTTCCGGTCCATGTCATCTTGACCTTCCGGTCCATATCATCTTGACCTTCCGGTCCTTATCATACATAGCAGACATAACACATACATAACACATATTAGCATGTAGCACATATATCTCATAGCATATAAGACCTTCCGGTCACACATAGGTACCCTTCCAGGTATAGTATAGTGAGAAGACTCACCTCGGATATCTCGGATAGTCTCGCACTCGAACACATTGGTCTAGCCCCCGCCTAAACACATAACAATACTCTCAAATAAATAATGGCTCTCAAAGGCTAGATTAAATCCACTCTACAATTTCCACAGAAGGGTAAACGACCATTTTACCCCTCCCTGACCCAAAAGTCCAAAGGTTGACCATAACCCTAAAAGTCAACAAAAGTCAACAGGAGGCAGTACGCGGCGCGTACCTTCTCTGTACGCGGGGCGTACGCCGGTGAACCACAATCGAGGTCTCAACCCCTTACGTTGCGCGTACTGAGAGTTACGCGCAGCGTAAGTCTCAGTTTCAGCCTTTCCTTGGATTTTGGTCTTAAACGGTTAAGACACTCCTTCAACTTCCCGATCTGACTCTCTTTAAGCCTCTTATCCTATAAAATTGCAACCTTTAAGCCTTTGCATGGTTGTAAAGGTCCCTACACCCTCTAACACTTTTCCTTTTTCCTCCAAAGGTCTAGATCTCATGCATGGCTCAATATTTACGTCCAAGATTGCATTTTTGTGAACATACAACTCATATAGATCTGAAATATGATAGATCTAGGCCAATGGAGACCATTTACTCATAAAGTCTCCATCTTGGGACCAAAAACCCTAGAAATTGGTCCAAGAAGCACACAACACAAAAGACAAGGCATGTTTTGAGCTTTTTACCTCAGAAAGAAGCTCCAACCTTTGAAAAGCTCGGATCTACTCTTTCCCACAAACTTCTAGCTTCCAAAATGGCCTCTTCTTCTCTTCCACCACCTTGAAATGACACTTAGAAGCTTAGAACACCAACACACTAGCTAGAAACGAAGGAGGATTCTCTATTAGGGTTTCACTCTCTGGAATGGAGGCTGAGGTCAAGGCCATATCATTCCTTTTATAGTGCACAAGCACCAAATTAGGGTTTACACCTGGGCTCGCTACGCCGAGCGTAACCCTGGGTACGCCCAGCGTACCTAGCCGAGTTCGCGTCCAAATTAAGCACGCTAGTATGCGTAGTGTACTCCTCAGTACGCCAAGCGTACTCATTAGCCTAAAATTTTACTTAAGGGACTTAACTTGACAACTTGGGAAAAAGAGAAGGGTTAAATAGCTTTACTTGAATTTCAGGAAGTTACAATTCTCCCCCAGTAGAACCAGACTTCACCCTCGAAGTCTCATGTCGAAAACAACTCCGGATGCTGCTCCCGCATCTCTGACTCCGGCTCCCAAGTCAGCTTGGACCCCCTCCGATGCTGCCACTGGACCTGAACCAGGGGCACCTCCTTGTTCATCAGAACCTTGATCATCCGATCCAAGATTGCGATCGGCCTTTCAACATAATTTAGACTCGCGTCCATCTGGATATCCTCCAACGGTACCACTGTCGACTCGTCGGCTATACACTTCCTCAGCTAAGACACGTGGTAGGTATCATGAATCTGGCTCAACTCCACAGGTAACTCCAAACAATATGCTACTCTACCCACCCTCACGATCACCCTAAACGGCCCAATATACCGGGGCCCTAGCTTGCCCCTCTTTCTGAATCAAATCACTCTTTTCCAAGGAGACACTTTCAGGAGTATAAAATCCCCGACCTGAAACTCGAGCTCGGACCGTCGCCTATCCGCATAACTTTTCTGGCAACTCTGATCTGTCAACAACCTCTACCTGACTTGATGTATCTGCTCTGTCGTCTGAAGCACTATCTCAGAGCTGCCCATCACTCGCTGTCCTACCTCTCCCCAACAGTTGGGAGTCCGACACCTCCTCCCATACAACAACTCAAAGGGAGGCATACCAATGCTCGAATGGTGGCTGTTCTTATAAGAAAACTCAGGCAATGGCAGATACGTGTCCCAACTCCCTCCGAATTCCAACACACATGCCCGAAGCATGTCTTCGAGCGTCTGAATCGTCCACTCACTCTGTCCATCCGTTTGTGGGTGGTAAGCGGTACTGAAATGCAGCCTCGTGCCCAATTCCTCGTGGAACTTCTTCCAGAACCTGGAAGTAAAATGTACATCCTGGTCTGATACAATCGAGATCGGCACTCCATGCCGCGATACCACCTCCCTCACATACAAATCTGTCAGCCTCTCAGCAGAAGAGCTCTTACGGATAGCAAGAAAGTGAGCGCTCTTCGTCAGCCGGTCGATGATCACCCAAATTGCGTCGACACCCCTCGCGGTCCTCGGCAACTTGGTGATGATATCCATGGAAATCTGTTCCCACTTCCATTGGGGAACCTCAAGTGGTTGCAACATGCCATGCGGTCGTTGGTGCTCGGCCTTAACCCTGCGACAACTTAAGTACCTCTCAACAAACCATGGTACATCCCTCTTCATACATGGCCATCAATAATTCTTCTTCAAATCCAAATACATCTTCGTGGCCCGGGATAGATCGAAAATCTCGATTTATGTGTCTCCTCCATCAAGGTGATGCGTGCTCCGCCTTCATACGACACCCAAATCCGACCCTAAAGGGTCATCAGCCCGCGACTATCGGTAATGAACTCCGGCACCTGCCCAATCACCCGCTCCCTCTTACGGCTCTCTGTTCTCACGGCTCTGCCTGGGCCTCCCGAATTGTATCCAACACAGGAGTCATCACTGTCAACCGCATACAAATATCTCGAATCGGGGAGTTCTCCGCCCTACGGCTCAGGGCATCAACTTCGACATTAGCCTTGCCTGGGTGGTACAGGATCTCACAATCGTAATCCTTTACCACATCTAGCCATCTCCTCTGGCGCATATTCAGATTGGGCTGGTCCATCAAATACTTCAAACTCTTGTGGTCCGTGTAGATGGTACATCGAACCACATACAAATAGTGACGCCAGATCTTGAGGGCGAACACCACTTCCCCCAACTCCAACTCATGAGTCGGATACCTCGTCTCATGAGGCTTCAGCTGCCTCGACGCATACGCTATCACATGCCCCCTCTGCATAAGTATTGCACCTAACCCCGATATCGATACGTCACAATACACCACAAAATCCTCCATCCATTCCAGGAGGGCTAGCACCGGGGCTTCGCACAATCTCTGGCGAAGTGTCTCAAACGAGGTCTGCTGCTCCGGACCCCACGAAAAAGCAACACCCTTCCGGGTCAACCTGGTGAGAGGCACGACAATCTAGGAGAAATCCCTGATAAATCTCCGATAATAACCGGCCAACCCTAGAAAACTTCTAATCTCGGTGGGTGATCTCGGCACCTCCCATCTCATAACCGCCTCAATCTTGACTGGATCGACCAATATCTCGTCCTGGTTAACGAGGTGTCCCAAGAACTAGACCTCTCGTAACCAAAAATCACACTTGGTGAATTTGGCGAAAAGCCTCTCCGATCTCAATACCCCGAGAATCTCTCTCAGATGCTCCTCGTGCTGCTCTCTAGATCTCGAGTACACCAAAATATCATCAATGAACAAGATCACCAACCGATCCAGCATCGGCCTACACACCCTGTTCATGAGATCCATGAACGTTGTCGGTGCATTGATGAGCCCAAAAGGCATCTCCACGAACTCGTAATGCCCATAACGAGTTATGAACACCGTCTTCTGGATATCTTCGTCCCAAACCCTCATCTGATGATATCCTGACCTCAAGTCTATCTTGGAGAACCAAGACGCCTCCTGTAACTGATCAAACAGATCGTCGATCCTCGGTAACGGATAACGGTTCTTGACCGTCAACTTGTTCAACTCCCGGTAATCAACGCACATCCGGTGTGAACCATACTTTTTCTTGGCAAAAAGGATCGGCGCTCCCCAAGGTGAGCTACTCGGTCTAATAAACCCTTTCCCCAACAGCTCCTGAAGCTACGAGGAAAACTCCTGCATCTTTGGTGGCGCAAGGCGATAAGGCGACTTGGCGATAGCTGCTGCCCCCGGAACCAAATCGATACAGAACTCTACTTGCCTCTCTGGAGGCACACCTGGAAATTCCTCGGGAAAAACATCCGGGAACTCGTACACTATCGGAACCTCATCAATCAAACTTGGCCTCCCAGCGGCCACTCCTGTGTCCATCACATAGGCTACAAACCCGTTGCAGTCCTGCTGCAAACTCTGCCTTGCTCTGGTAACCGAACAAAACGCTAACCCACATCGGGTACCCTCGCCGTACACCGTAAGTACTCCCACACTAAGGTCTCGTATCGTCACCAACTGACGCTCGCAGTCTATAACGGCTCCAAATCGGCTCAACCAATCCATGCACACTATGACACATACGTCCCCCATCGCAATCGGGACCAGATCTATCGAGAACTCCACACCGAAGATCTCAAGTATACATCCTCGACTCACATCCGTAGCATAGACCACTCGCTCGTCAGCTATAGAAACTCGCAGAGCTCGACTCAACGCCTCTCGTCGGATACTAATGTGCTGACTAAATGCCAAGGAAACAAATGACTGAGTCGCACCCGAGTCAAATAACACCAAAGCAGGTACGGAATTCACAAGAAAAGTACCTACGCATATCATAATATAAGCACAACACCTCAAACTCAACATAAATAAATGAAATAATACATACCAGCCACGACATCAGGCGTTGCACGGACCTCCTCCGCTGTCAACTGGAAGGCTCTCCCGTGAGCCTTCGGTGCTTCGGCCTTCACCGGCCGAACCTCAGTAGCACGCACGGCAGTAGGGGCAGATCCCTGGTGTGCCCCCTGTGCTGTCCCTCGCAGCTGCGGACACTCGGCCTTCCGATGGCCCGTCTGGTTGTAATGAAAGCAAACCATGAATCCCTTGGGGCAATCCTTGGCTATATGCCTCTCCTTTCCACATTTGTAACAAGCACCAGATTGACAAAACCTATCATGTCGCTTGCCGCACTTTCCGCAAGTGCGGCCCTTCTGGCCTCCAGATCTCGAATCGGTGGGCTTTGCCCATTTGGCTGCCGGCTGAGACTGTGCCGGCTGCCTCTTCATCCCCTGAGACTCGGCCTCCTCCCTGGCCTGAGTCTCCAACTCAATCTCCCTCTTCCGGGCATTTGCCTGAAGCTCAGCAAATGTCCGATAAGTCGAGTTCGATACGAACTCCCGAACATCCCTCCTCAGAATGCTCAAATATCGACTCATGCGTGCCAGCTCGGTAGAAACCTGCTTAGAGCAGAACATTGCCCTCTCATGAAACTTCCTGGTAATCACAATAACCGAATCAGTACCCTGCTTGACGGTCAAGAACTCCTGAGCCAACCGCTCCCTCTCCATAGGGGGAACATACTCATCTCTGAACATGGTGGTGAACCTCTCCTAGGTCACCTCAGAAATCTCCGCAAGAGTGAAGCTCGCCGTCACGAACTTCCACCAATCCTTCGCTCCCAAGCGAAGCTGGTTCAGCGTGAACCGTACCCTCAGATGCTCCGGACAAGAACACGTGTAGAAGCATCCCTCGATATCAGCGCAACGATCGGATCCTACGTCCCATCAAACTTTGGTGGCTTCGTGTTGCTGAACTTCTTAAACAACAACGAGTTACCTCCCTGAGGCCTGGCAGCAGCAACGACAGTAGTAGCTGCAGCAGCCGCAGCCTCAGTCACTGCTACGTACCGCTCATCGAAAGTCTCAATCAATGTAGTCTTGATAGACCCAAACATCTCTGGAATCTCGACTCGGATGGCAGCAGCCACCTCCTCATGAATCAGCCTGTGGATCTCCTCCTCGCTAACACCACTACTCTCAGGTGTGTAGCGTGTCCCAACCATGATGTCTCTCTGAAATACAACATAAAATATTAGAGACCCGCTCGAGCATACTCGTACTCGATAACACATCCCTACTTGTTCCCTAGTACCCTAAGGATTCTTACTTGGACTGGGCACTGATACGGTGTCTTCGGTAGTACGGGCCCTTATACTACCGCCCACACCGCATCAGTATTCACCCCAAGTCCTCCTCCTTGGATCCCAGATCACAAGTACTCTACACCTCGTTAGCATAGGCTACCCTTCGGTAGATCTTTCATAAGCTCCTCACTGCTATCTACTCACTCTCAAGCAACACGAATCTTCTTAGGCTAAAGCATCACAAATCAGGCCACTCTAGTCCTAATATGAATACCTAGCCTACTATAGCATGTATATCATATCATAACATACCTCATAACACATAATGTAAGGGTATTTTGGGAAATCACCGTTCGGGCGTTGGCTGATCGTATACACTGCTCTGTTCTGCCTTTTAACAAAATCCTTTACTCTCTTAGAAAAAAAATTATTTAAGAAAAACTTTCTCAAATCCTCAGTTTGAGTTCAGATACATCCGAAGTTGCATCCGAATCCCTCAAACCAAGGCTCTGATACCAACTTGTAACGACGTAAATTTCAACACAATTTTTCACATTTTAAAAACGCACTTTCATTCATAATTGTTATAAAAATGTCATTGTATCGCATAACAACTCATAACATCACATCCCAAGATCATAATATGTAAAACTCCTCATTTGTGTGTACTGATCAAGTCGGCGCCTTCCTGCGATCCTCACTGGTACCTGAAACAAATAACACAACACTTTAAGCATAAATGCCTAGTGAGTTCCCCAAAATACCACATACAACACATATGCCTTTCCAGGCCATAACTCTGTGGGACCTTCCGGTCCAAATGTCTCAGGGAACTTCCGTCCCGAATCCCGGTACACCTTCCGGTCCTACCCGCATCGACCTTCCGGTCCGTAACCTCCTGACCTTCCGGTCCATATCATGTACAAGATGGTCACACGATATCTATGTAAAAGACCTTTTGCCGTTTTTGAACACATACTCTGAGTTTCCTGTTTTGTAGATAAGTAAGAGTTGTTTGCATAATGTTCCCAATAAAATCCGATTCCCATAGAGTTGATATATCCGGCGAAATGGAAGAAGATGATGACGTTTCAATTTGATATATAGAAAATGTTTGAAGTTTTTATGATGATGTTTAAAATAGAATAAATGTTGTTTATTTATAATGGAGAGCAAAAAAAAAATTAATGTTCCAACAGTAAAAAAAAGAAGAAGAATATGCACTTGAAAAATAAATCCCCAAAAAAGTGGTGCCACCGCATCACGGCACAGCCCCCATATAATGTCGACAACAATACCGCAATGACACAACACCACACTGGTTACATATTATCACCTCGCAGTGTGTGGGGCATGTAGACCCTCTCCCCTAAATCAAAGTAACACTTCAAAAAAAGATGTGGGATGTTGTTTTCCAATGATATGAAACGAAAATAAACCCTTTTAACATGTTTCATGCATTGAATACCCCCAAAAACACTAGCGGTTGGTCTCTTCTTTCCTTCACCAGCAAACCCACATGCCTCTCTCTCTCTCTCTCTCTCTCTCTCTCTCTCTCTCTCTATATATATATATATATATATATATATATATTATGCATATATATAGACAAGTAGTTATAAAAAAAAGAGAGTGTGAGCTCTGAAAATGGCTTTCAAGAAATCATCAGGGAAACTGTCACAAGCAGCACTTTTGAAGCAGATAGTAAAGAGGTGTTCGAGTTTGGGTAGGAAACAGCAGCAACACTACGACGATGTCCCCAAAGGACACTTTGTTGTGTACGTTGGTGAAAACCGGAGTCGATATATCATTCCTATATCCTTCTTGTCAAGTCCTGAGTTCCAAACACTTCTTCACCAAGCTGAAGAAGAGTTTGGATTTGATAACGACATGGGTCTCACTATTCCTTGTCAAGAACATGTTTTTGAGTCTCTTACTTCCATGCTTCGGTAGATACCCTAAGCTTAATCAACTACAAGAGTACCACATTACCACTACATTTTTTTTACCCCTTTACTTATATAGCTCGGGAAATCATGCATATTGATGCTCAAGTCATCTTATATCAGATGACTGGAGTATGCAACATTCAATGATGCCTGCTTTTTTAACCATTTTGTGCTGTTTGAATAGATGAGTACTGGAGCATAAGTAGTCGTTGTGGACTTTTTTTTCCTTAACATTAAGAGCTATCTTGATAAATGGTGTTAAAGAATATCTGAGAAAATAACACAAAAATATGAGAACTGAGAAGAAAATAAACATTGCAACTTAAAGTGGCTATTGATGGAAAGATCTAGGTTTGTAGTTTCCTCCAGACATGTAAGGATTTATCCACCCATTGGGAGATTACTCGAAAACCTGTTGCACAATAAGGGTTTTCTAGGATTATCTAGAAGTTTTGAGTATAAATCGTGTATGTAATAATGTATTATCTGATTTAAGATAGTCCGAGTGTACATATTGGTGAAGATTAGGATAGTTGTTCGCTTGTTTTATATGACTTGTTGCATTAGCGTTGTCATGTAACTTTAATTTAATATGATACAATTTGTTATTATGTTAATATAAAATATAATTTAGTATCAAATTGTATTTGACTAAAACCTCAACATTTATGACCGAGTTCGGTAGATGATATATACAATAATCGAAACTTAAGTATATACAATTGTTTAAAAGAAAAAAAAATAACAATATTGTGCCAACTTTGGTGAATTTCTTTATTATAGCTTGATACATTTACTTGTTTCTATTAAAATATTCTATCTTTTAATACTTCTATTTCTTTCTATACAATATTCTTTGAATTCTTTCCGGTAATTACAATCTCTTTCAAATATGTAATAATGTTCATTGTTATTGTTAAAAAAAACTTCAGAATATATATATATATATATATATATATATATATATATATATATATATATATATATATATATATATATATATATATATATATATATATATATATATATATATATATATATATATATATATATACACTAGACATATGCTCGCACGTTGCACCGAAACATCTATATAGTTGAAGTATTTAAAAATATATGTTTTTTTTTTAAATATAGCAATAACGTTGTTGTTAATTTTGTTATAACAATTTGTATAATAAATTGATATAAGATATTGATTATTTTGTATTATTTGATAATATATACATCTATTATAACTGCATAATGTCAACCGTTTAAATGATTTTTATCCGTGACTTACACATTAATAAAATTAAATATAATATATGACTTAATGTTATTTATAGTTGTTGTTATTATTAATTAATTTTTTAAAATTACTTGCTTAATGTTTTATATTCTATCATTATAATTATTTAAAATATTAAATATTGTTTTTTGATTTTAAAGGTAACAATATAATAATTTATATAGAGTTATTTTTAACTATTTTTGTTGTAAGTTATTTTAAACTACTTATTTGAAAACGTTTAACGATTATAAAAATATATTTAGGAAATATTTTAGTTAAATTGAGATTAGAATTTAGTGTTTGTATTTATCACTTTTAACTACTTACAAAATATTCTGTGGTTTTTTAAGTGGAACTAAAAGTTGTGTTTAAGTTGACATTGTAATATTATATAACAATTTAAGTATTTTGTCTAAACTGTTCAAAATATGTAGCTTTAAACTCATAATGATTTATATACAACAACATATTAAATCTAATAAATTAAGTATATTATGTTAAAAGTTAAAGACATAACTTTATAAATAGAACTAAAATATTATTTTAAAATTGAAATTTAGTATATTTATGATTATACTTTAGTTTGATATTTTTTTTAACCTTATTAACCAACTTATAATCATTATTAGAAAGACACTACAATTAATCACTTTTAACTATTTACAAAATATTTTTTGGATTGTTTAAGTAAGTAAAATTTATATTTAAGTTGACCCTGTAATGTTATATTTAAATTAATATTTTTAGTATTTTACACAGAATGTTCCAAAATTGTATCCTTAAAATGATAATTACATTCAATAATATATTAAAACTAATAAATTAAGTATAATATGTTAAAACTTAAAAAACATAATTTTATAAATAGAAGTAAATATATTATTTTAATATTGAAATTTAGTTTATATATGATTACATTTTAGGTTTGATATTTATTTTACCTTATTAAACAACTTATAATTATTATTAGAAAAGAAATTGAAAAGTCATGTTTCAAATGAATGTGGTGAAATGAAAAATGTTTCCTTTATTATATATATATATATATATATATATATATATATATATATATATATATATGTGTGTGTGTGTGTGTGTGTGTATATATATATACGGTTGGGTTCAATAAGGAACCAATATTTTCTCAACTTTTAGAGCAAGTTTTAATAAATAAAAAAGAAACTAACTAAAAATATAGATATTCATAACTTTTTATCCTCCATCGGTTGATATCAAATTCGATAAAAAAAAGTTTGATATGTTCAGATTCACACTGTGAATTTGCTTAGATTCACATTGTGAATCCGTTCAGATTCACCCTGCGAAATCTGTGCACTGTGAATCTGTACAGATTTACATTGTGAATTTATACAAAATTAATGATTCATAGTGCAGATTCACAATTTGAATATAAACAAATAACAAAAGTAAAAAACAAATATATCAAATTTAATATCAATGGAAAGAAGATCAAAAGTTATGAACTTTCCCTAATTTTAGATTTTTTTTTTCGATAAATAATAAGATCTAAACTTGAAAAAATAATGGTTCCTTCGTTTAAAATGATTCATTGTTGAACTTTTGCATATATATATATATACATATATATATATATATATACACACAATGTAAGACACATGTATTACATGATTTATTTAAATAAAATTTTATGTAATACTATGAAAATAAAATGAGGTAACCATATTGGTTTTCTAAACCCAAGTTTGTAACCGAAAAGAAAAATTTTAAGTTGGAAGTTTGTAAGTTTTTTTTCTTTCATTTCATTTATTTATTACTTTTTTGTTTATATTGTCATGATACATGTTATTATATTATATGAGATGTTTTTAGGTTATCATTAAATAAAATTCTTAAAAAGAAAAACCTTGAAGACAATTTTTTTTTAATGTTTTTACCGTATATATGTTTTTCTTTTGACATCGTACGCATGCATACAAAAAAAATGTATTTGACGAAAAAGGGTTAATTAACCATTCGTATTTACAATTATATACATTTTTTTAAAAATATAAGCTTCTATTCGTATCTTTTTCCAGAACTATATATATATATATATATATATATATATATATATATATATATATATATATATATATATATATATGCTTTTTAAAATAAATATGTAATTGTATATAATACTAATGTAGATACAATTTATAAATAAAAAATACTTCTATTTTTTTTTTAAATTATTAAACCATATTTTTTTATGTTTATATAAGTATAGATATATTTTTACAAAAATAAACAGACATTTTTACGGTTTTAAAAATATAATTAAATTTTTTAGAAGTAGAAATATGTTATGTATGTAAAATATAAATACATTTTTTAATTTGGATAACCCCACTTTTGATTTATATATATATATATATATATATATATATATATATATATATATATATATATATATATATATATATCAAAATCCGTATTTATATTTTTAAAAACAATATCTATATTTGTAGAAATATACTTGTACTTATAAAAATAAAAAATATACATTTATACCATTGAAAAATATAACTATACTTGAAAATATGTAAACATATGCATTAATAATTTTATACTTTCAATAACACATTTTTACATTTTAAACAATACAAATACACAAAAAACTTGTATATAAAAAATAACATTTAAAAAATAATAATTAATTAAAAATCATTCGTCTATAAAAATATATTTATGTTTGAATACATATGCCGTGAAAAAAAAACATAATTATGGTAAAAAAAATCATAGATTTATAAACTTAAGGGTTTTCTTACAAATTTTATTTCATTGTAACATGAAAACATATGAACTTGCAAAGTTCTGGTATTAACGCACTAAATTGCAAAGATTTGGTATTAACGCACTAAACAACGACTTTAGGGTAAAATTATTGAGGTCGAATTTAGTTGTGAGGTGTCGAAGTGTCTTTTGTGTTATATAGTTTCGAAGTCAGTCTTGTATGTTTGCATAAGGGCACATCTTAATGTCGAAACATTATTGTATAAGCCCCTGTGTATTTTTTTGTGTGCTTCTGTAATCCCTATAAATAAGTGATAGGTAATAGAGTTGGAGTAACTTTTTAAGCCTTTGCTACTTTTACTCTAAATTTTCTTTGTATCTTTCAGAAGATATAATCGAGCCTTCCAGATCTTATTTACTGTTTGTGTTCATAATTCAATCTAAACTATGATTTCGTTTCTTTTACTCGATCTATAACAACTATAAAAATTGTGTTTTTTCTTAAAACATAAAGGTTTTTATATCAATTGAAAAGCACATGCCTATTTATTATCCTATATGGTAAAATTGTGTTTGAAGCTTTTTCATGCTATAAATTTTCCATGTTCAAATGTTATTCAAATTAATAATGAATTTGAGGACTTTGTGGAAGTCAGTGCTGACTTTACTTTAAGTGAAACTAAGAAAGGGCTTACGGTCTCTATTCTAAAGGACCCCACTTAACCTACATCTCAATTAGTGATTCTCCATACGATATTCGTGCATGCCATAGAAGAAAAATCTACTAAGCAACCGCCAACTGTTCTTCTTCCAATCTTCTTTCTTCGCTTCTTGTTCTCTGATTATCCATTCTCGGCAGAAGCAACCATTACCAATCTCCAATCCCGAGTGAATATTAATCAATTCTTCATTCTTGATAAGTTAGT
Source organism: Lactuca sativa (assembly GCF_002870075.4). Lineage (NCBI taxonomy): Eukaryota > Viridiplantae > Streptophyta > Magnoliopsida > Asterales > Asteraceae > Lactuca > Lactuca sativa. The sequence continues at coordinate 20,344,721 of NC_056624.2, forward strand.
TTTTTGATTCTCGATTCTTTTTCTTCCTCACTAAAAACTTCATGGCTATCAACTATCGTCAAGAAGACAAGAAGATAACAACTGAAAATATGAAACAGTGAAATAATATGTTTTTCTTGACTTCTTCCTCTAATAATTTGATTCCCCATTGTTGACTCTTATTTCTCCATTAGTCTATTATGCTTATGTTTGATATATGAAATATGTATAATTGTATATCAGTTTTCTGACCTTCCATAGTTCCATTATCTGAATTCTTAATATCCAAATCTAATTATTTAACTAATAGATTATCTACTAGGGTTTGTAGGGAAATATTGTGGTGTATCATTTGTTTAGTTTTTTCATTTATTAATTATGATGTGGCTATGATTTTTGTGGATGCTCTAGTAGTCTAGTTTGTATGGAAATATGTTCCAATTTTAACAATATGGTCTAAGTTGATGTTCATGATGTTCTATCAACGAAAATCTATCTTTGAACTAAGTGTGTAGTACATTACCATTGAATCAGGTTTGTAACAAAATGTGTAGTACATTACCATTGAATCAGGGTTGATAACATTAAGTATATTAAATGTCAAATAACCCAATATTTTTGGTTCGCTTAGAGCCCTTAAACTGATTGGGTTGTCCCTGGTGGAAGTCTGCAAGGCAAAAACCTTAACGTAAAGATATCTATATTTTTTACTTAGTTAAAGAGTGTTTGTAAAAACAGATATTTATTTGTAAAAGTGTTTATTAACTTATTTGGTTATGAAAGAATTTTTATTTGGTACTAAAACACAATATGTTGATAGGTTGTGTTTCGATAATTGTTGTTTGTAAATTGGAAGTGACAAACACAAACATCTTTGCATATTATTAATTATTTTCATATTACGTTTATGTTTTTAAAATTTATGTAAAAAATGTATAAATAATACTATATATATATATATATATATATATATATATATATATATATATATATATATATATATATAAAATAACAATTTATATAATCTATCTAAATAACATATCAAATATCTTTTTTATAGAACTTTATATTAATATTATTAAATGTATATGATTACCAAAACCTATCTATACATGGGATAATGACTTAAAATAGTAATATACTTTTCGATTTGTAAACATTTGGTCACTCAGTTTTTTTCGTTCATATTTGCATCTTCAACTTATTTAACTATACACATTAAATCCTAATGACCGGCTACTACATGTCAGAAAAAAATGATTTAATAGGGTAATATATATATATATATATATATATATATATATATATATATATATATATATATATATATATATATATATATATATATATATATATATATATATATATATATATATATATATATATATTGCAAAATAATTGTTGTTGTGTTTTTACATTTGCAATACCTATGAACATTTTCTTTAAGTTTTTCTCACGAAATCCTATATGGCACAATCATTAATGACGTGTTCAGTTGTGACATCCCCAATTTTTAGAACCGAAAAAATATTTTCTTTACACTTTAAAGATCATAATATCTTTTATTGCGGGAAATTCCTAGTAAAATAAAACAATTTCAGTACATGAGATTTGTTTAAAAATAATAAAACTAGAGGATGTATGTCACACGTCGACCCGCGGCATAAACGTCGGAGTTGTGACATAAAACGTTGGAATCATAGTCAACAAACATATATTGAACAATACGATACTTAAATATAATTACTGCAAACTTAGTTGTCCGGAATGAGATTACGTATTTCAATGTTTTAATGAGGCATCGTCACTTAAACATTTTAACAAAATATAATATAAAGTGATATAGGGTCCGATCAAGAAGATCATCACAAAAGTTAAGACAGATAATTCCTAAAGGACTAACATCATTCTTCTCGCTTTAGTTAAGTGGGAATACATATATTTTAAAGATACATCAACAAAATTGATGGTGAGTTCTATAGGTTTTGACACAATTAGTTTTTGATAAACATGAACAATATGCAAAAAGGACATTGGTCTTTATAATTCAAATTTAAAAAATGACAATAGCACATACTCAACTCTAATAGGTTTATACAGGAAGTTCATTTCAAGTGTGGAGGTTAATTTACTTGAAACATAGAAGTCAAAATTAACATGATTTCGTAACAATAAATATTAAGTACTTACTTTACTTAATAAAAATTTATACTTAACCAAAGTTTTAACTATAAATCCTTATACTACATACAACTTTGTTATAACTTGTATTAGTATTTTCGATATGAATTCTAAGGCGATGAAAAGTTTATAACCGAGCTATATAACATGAAATCTGCCTCTGTGAAACATAATATATGAGTTGGTGTTGTAGTCATAACGACTATTCATCAATATCCTGAATAAATCAAGTTTTGGAATTTGAATTTTTGATTAATAGTTTTAATTCTGAAATATTTAAATTCTAAACCCTAGAATTTTACAAGTTTAAAATTCAACCCTTATACTATTATAATATTATAAGATTAATAATTATATATATGTATAAGATAAGCTAGTCTTACCGTTAGTATGCCTCATTCACGAAGCTGATCTATAAGGGGAAGGGGGTATATGGTTACAGCCTATAAAATGGTGGTTCAATTAGTATCCACTCTCAGCCACCGCTTCCTTGATTGGTGGATGGTCGTTAGCCGAACGAGTAGGATATGACAACTAATTCCTCATTATTATTATTATTATTATTATATATATATATATATATATATATATATATATATATATATATATATATATATATATATTAAAGTTGTGCACAGGTTTGCAGAAATAGCCCCCTGTTTATATGTATATGTTCAAAAATGTTTCTTTTATGCTTTTGGTGGTTTTTTGTCATTGTTTATATTATTACTAGACACGCGTTAGCAATCTACCGCCTCTTTATCTTCCTCTATTGCCTCTCTCATTTAGTATCTTCTAGTATGGTCTCCATTTTGTTTGCCTCCTCTCAAACGACGATGAACAGCTCCTTCCTTTTTGCACACAACGCTGAACCAGTTCCCTCCGGATGCCACCGCTTCTGTCGCTGCCGCATCAAGTAGAGCTACTGACCTCCGCCTCTCCTACTTCAACTCCGACTTTTTGATGTTGCCTTCTACTCAAACGAAGGAGATTTTGGGCGGTATTGATTTTCTCTCTCTCAAACGAAATCCATGGATTACCGCTGCTCACGTGAAAAGATGAAAACAGCAGCACGCACTGCCACCCAACTGCGCTCCACTGGACCACGATCTTTCCACCTACTCAGCCATCATCGGTTCTAGGTTTGTAACTCCCAAGCTCTCATCGGTATGGAAACCCTAAAAGACCACCACAGAGGTCCTTCTCTATCAGTCTTATGATCTATTTCATTTGTTTGTTTTTTATTATACGAAATCACTATCTAGAAATCGTCTTCTTTAACTTTTATGTGTGTGTTTGAAGGTAGAAGGTTCTCTCCGATCAACAAATCGGCCCTATTAAATCTCAAGTTAGGTTTTTTTGTACTATCGTGGGTTGAAGTTATTTTGAGTTTGTTCGAATGAGAAAGTAGTTGATTCAAATGACAAAGTTGTTGATTGAAGTTGCAATTCAATTATGAAGTCTAAACAAATGAATGTTATTCTGGTTTACCATATTTAGGAACTACTATTGCACGATATGTGATTGCTGAAATGTCAATGTCAACGAACAATTTCTTTTTTGATATCAGATCGGTGATGATGGAGATATGAAAGATTTATGTCATCTCCTGGAAAAATTAACTCTGGTATGCTCCACAAGATTCCATTTATGCCTCTCATTTTTCAATCCTAAATGATTTTTTCTCTTTTCATATATATTTTGTGGTTTTCTGTTTTCAGGGTATATAGTTTAGTTATGAAAGAAGTTAAGTCTGGACAATATATATATATATATATATATATATATATATATATATATATATATATATATATATATATATATATATATATATATATATATATATATATATATAGGTGAAGTTGTAGAAGGCGGAAAGGAGTTCAAGGGAGAAAGGGAACAAACGCCATGTCGGTAACATATTTATTTGATTTTATGTATTAATTTTTAGTGAATTTTAATTTTATGTTCCATTTCCATCAATTCACGATTGAAGCCATATGTTATCGGTCTTCCATTAAAGGATTGGTTTCTAACTGAAAGTCACGTGTTTTCTTCTTTGTTCCATCTTATGATGTAATTATTTAGTTTGAACTATGAAGGGTAAAACTGACAATTGGTATCAACATGCTTCTCAGGGAATTGACAGTTTACGCCACAATATGGGTTTACAACTACAAAAAATCAATATGCAAAACAAAAATTGGTTTTATTTTGTATCACAACACCAACAGGTCTTAAGGCATACCTAAGGGCAAGGTTATATTGGAGCTTCACCAAATGGTGGGGTTGTTAGATTACCCATGAAAGACGGTCAACCCACAAGAAATGATAGATCTGTAGGCTCCCCGGGTCAAATGAATTCACCTAATAGTAGAACCTTAAACATTTAAGGGATTTTTTTTCTAACATTTATTGATGTTTATTCAAATAACTTATGAAATAAGACTTGATTACCATGCCATGAATACAACATTGAGCTGATAATTTTTTTTGTCACTTTGCTTGCTTACTTGAAATTTTCAAATCACTCATATGTATATTTCATATTTTAATTATAATAAAATAAGTTTGTAAGAGGTAAACATCGTTTACAGCCCAATAGTGTGTTATGTATGGTCTCTACCCCATGTTGATAAAATTTACCTGAAGATGTGGAAATATGGGAAGGTATAATCCTATATGTTCTATATTTCTGATATGTTCAGTTTTTGACTTAATCTAAAAAAGAATCTCTCAATAGAGAAAGTCAACAAAATTTTCCATTCTATTTCCTATTAGGTGAATACTTTGATAAATTATAATACTTTCGTTGATGATGTTAACCTTGTAGATGAAATAGGAAGTGGAATCAACCATGGAATAACATGTGTCTATCATCAACTGGTAATGCGTATGATTATGCTTGATATGTACATTATTTTCCTCATGCAGTTGATAATAACCATAGCTAAAGCCTTTGTATGGTGCCTCCATAGGAATATTGACAACGAAAAAGAATCCTTTGTCCCTAGAAAGCTACAATTATAGTTTCTAAGCATTCAATCTCTCCGAATTTCATATTGAAGTAGGATATTGGAATGCCTTAACAGTAACCTTGATTGACATGTATACTGGAAAACAGTTCCAAGTGGAATCGGGTCATCAACAACAACAAATAAAATCGGACAATTGATGAGTTTAATGGTCATATTATTAAAACGAGACAAGGGAAGAAACCACTTCTCTTTCGTAATGTACTTTTCAAACTTGAACAAGGTATACCTGTCCTCATCCATTGCTCCCATGTAAAATGGGCTCAACTATAATTGTAAAAGTAAGGGAAAAATAGTCATTTTTTTAAGGGGATTAATGGTTTAAAAGAAATAGTATTAATTTGAAATGTTCCTTATGATCAATGTCATCAAGAATGTAAGTATAATTGCTTTTTTGGAACATAGGAATTACATTAGTTACCCTTTAATAAAGATGAAACACAATAACTTTTGAAATGACAGATATGATTAAGAACATCAACTTATAAATTTACGTAATTCCATCAGCCTTCGTTTATTTTACACAAGCCCTTTAGCTTTGGATACGATTGGTGATTGGTCATTGTCTGCAATTAGCAAATCACAATCTTTCCTACACTTCTAACTGTATTTTTCACTTTTTTTGTTTCCAACTTAATGTTTTTCTATGATTATTTGCTGTTTTGTGATGATTACTTCCCAAAGTGTTACCACAAAGGCATTACAGAAAATTCAACTACTTCAGGACCTGTTGTAAATAAATTTTCCAAAGTTCATTTCATAATGTATTTAAGGTTCTTAAATTAGGTCCCCTTATGCATTAAGAATTACAAAAGCTTACCTTATTGATCACGTCGGCCTTCGTTCTATAGTCTACATTTAAATATATCTTTTTGGATTACTCATTTTCTTGACCCGTTTCAAGTCTTAATCAAGGTGTTACCACTCTTCCATTATTTACTGTAAGTTATCATATTTTTTTTCCCTATCTTGCATCCTATGATGTTATTATTTAGTTTGAATTTTGAAGGGTAAAACTGACAATTGGTATCAACAACATGGTTTTCAAGGGATTGATAGTTTAAATGGGTTTACACTGACAGTCTAACACACATCCTGATAAGATCAAGGAAAAAATAATAAAGATGATTATATGGAAGTTTTTCACTTTTTCCTTTTTCACTTTAAATTTGGCTTTTTCACTTTTTGCTTACAATTAAAAAATATGCTTAAGAACATTATATGTAAGTTTTTCATTTTTCATTGATTACTTTAATTATTCAAACTATTTAAAAATGTATCCATAGAAATTTTATTATTTTTCCATTTCAATTCTTATTTGTTTAGCTTTTTTCACATTGATTTGTATGTGTAACGCTATGATAAAAACGGTAAACATTTGCTATGTACGATTAATTAGTATATAGTATATAGAGTTAATGGTATTCTCCCACAGTTGCAAATTGATCCCTACGTACTGCCTTTAAGAATATCAACCATGTTTAAAGTACCGGTGAGTATAATCTTAATTCCTGACTTTCTATTTGGATATGGTTTTTTTGTTATTTAATATCTTCTACATTCCTTTTTACTGGTGTGTGCAATTTTATTCAGGGATTCCCAACATTTATTAGGAGAGGTGAGATTTTGCACATGAACGGTTCTTATGACATACCTTTTGGATAACATTTGAAGGTGAAAGTGTAATCAGTATTAGGGGATAACAAACAATGTACTTTCACTATTGTAAGTTCTGATTTACAAAAGCCAATTCACTGTTATAAGTTTCCTAAACAGTGCCTTTTGTAAATCAGTCTTTCAGCCACACAACACACATAATCCTTGATGAGACGACCAAAACTATCGACAAATCCATAGCCCGCATAGAGGGTTCCTCATTTAGTTAATAAGTATAATGATCTATAATGCAACTAAATGTTTTTATAAAATTCCCAATCTAAGTTACTTTAGGAAAAATGTGAAAATCATGTTATTCCATGAAAGTACACTTTGCACCTTGCCAAGTCGTTAGTGGAGCATGCGTGGATAACCAACACACTAATATGGGACTAGCAAAGGTGGCAAAGGGTGGCTCGATGTTTATCATAGATCAATGGAGCGTGTGTGGCTAACCGGCACATTGATTAGGTGATAAATGACATCGAGAGTACCAAGTACATTTGCATGGTTATTCACACCTTTTTTGTGAGCCTCGGTATCCGAGTCAAAAACTTGAAGGGCATATATAGATTTAAACATGCCATTGAAAAGTTTAATGAATCTTAAAAGAAACTAGGAATTTTAATTCATTTAAAACTTAATTTTCTTTTTCTTTTTTCATGGTGGAAATTGGTAAATCGTCATCTACATACCTTCAAATTATTTGCAATTAGATTACGACATCCCTCTTCTAAATTGTAAATAATTGTGTTGGGTCCTAGCCCTAATTTCTCGTTTGCGTGTTAAATTGGGATTCTAATCTAATCTAAACTTTGTCTCTTTTCTTTTTCAGAAGTCTACACAAAACAACAATGCTTCTGGCCCAAACCCTTATGGCTCATTCTCACTCAAGAACTTGTGTGGGAAGATGATTTTTGATGCATCCAACTTTAATGATTGGATCCGCAACATCCGCATGGTCACCCGTTACGAGGACAAAAAGTATGTTCTCGACAAGGAGCTGAAGGAGATTGACACCAACACTGCTACTCCCGGAGAAACTATTGCGTATGAAACTCATGAGAGAGATGCTACGAAGGTTCATTGCATCATGCTCGCAACAATGACTGCTGAACTCTAAAAGTCCTACGAGGATTACAACCTATTCGAGATGCACCAAGATATGATGGAAAGGTACCATCAAAGTCCTAGGCAAGAGAGGTACAAGATCATTGTTGCAATGATCACTACCAAAATGAAGGATGGAGAGTCCATCACTGCCCACTTGCAAAAGATGCAAAGATTTGTGGACCGCTTGCTGAAGTTGAATGTCAACTTCGATGAGGAACTGGCCATAGATATCACTCTACACTCCTTGCCTCCTTTTTATGACCAGTTTCGTATGACCTATCATATGAATAAGGAGGAAGTCACTCTAAGCAATCTTCAAGGCCTGCTAAGTGTTGGATTAGGTGTCTAAGCCCATAACTATTATTGGTATGTACTTGACCCGAGAGTAGCATGGTCCATTTGGGTTGCATGGCACTGAAACAATCTGAAGGATGGATAATTGAGAACAGGCTATTTATGGTTTATTAGTATATTATAAGTTCTAATATATTAATATGAAATCATATTGTTTAATTAGTATTGATCAACAATTAATTTGGAATTAATTTTGTGATCAAAAGAGACTAATTAAATATAAGGGGTTGATTTGGTAAATCATTCATTCTTATAAAGTGGGCTTATGATCCTTATTTCTTCATGTTGGGTTAAACTCATGTGGTAACCCATGGATACTCCATGGAGGTTTTAACCCATGGAGCATGAGGGATATGGAAAGTCATTATGGTTTACACGGTGTAACCCTAGTTTTCTACACTATATAAGAACCCCTCTAGCTCATGAAATTAGCACTTAAGTGGCACTAAGGAGTGAATATTGGAAACACAAGATGGCAATTCGGTTTTATGAGTGCAAGTGACCTCTTCTCAGGTTCCTCCATTTGTTGGTGGTGTTGTGTGATTCCATTTGAGGTTCAAGACTTGGGGCACTAAGTTCTTAAAGGTCCAAGGCTTTCAACAACACTAAAAGGTATGTCATCCTACTTGTATTTCATGTTGTTTATACTCCATTATATGCTAGTTAGGATGATTCTTTGGAATATTGAATGTATGCATGTATAATAGAGAAAACATAGATCTAAAGCATCTAGGGTTGCATGTACACCATAGGAGTGTTAGAATGCTCAAAACCCTTTAGTGGTATCCGAGCCTAGGGTTGTTTTCAATTATACTTGATGCTAATTGTTGTTTAATCTTGAAAAATTGATTTTCTGTTGTTCTGGACAGTGGACTCGCCGATTCCAAGCACAAATCTAACCAACTCGTCGAGTTTCTTCTTGCACTCGACGAGTTGGTGCTCCAGAATGTTGATTTTTGATGTTTTTGGCTAGAATTGGACTAGGATGATTACCCTAAGCTATTTTTCAACTTATAAACATGTTTTTGATTTGTTAATGATCATGCTTATCCAATTTATAAGATAATTGTCAAAGTTTCATGTTTTGTATTAGTTTATAAGATTATGCTAATTACATGAAATTTGGTTGATATGAATTATCTTGTTTATATGAGTTTAATCTAGATAATGGACATTATTTGACATGCTTGTTAGTTTTTTTCATGATCTTTATGGCTTTTATTGTACTCCATAACTTGTCCTCAAGTTATGTAAAATGAAAAGTTTTTCTTTTAAAAGGATCATTAAAGTCATAGGTTATGTACTTGAAGAGTCTTTTTTCCCATAAATAGTTTTATGAACTCCATAACTTTCCTCAAGTTATGGATTTTCAAGAGTGTTTTCATTAAAGCCTATATTACGCTCATATGTTATGGATTCCAAAAGTTTTTGAAAAGTTCAAAACTTGCCCTCAAGTTTTGGAATTTGTAAATGTAGAGTCTTCTTTAGACACATTTAGTTCCAAACCCTAGAATTTTAAAAGTTTAAAATCCAACCCTTATACTATTATAATATTATACGTTTAATATTTATATATATTTATAAGAGTAAAGTTAGTCTAACCGTGAGTATGCCTCACTCATGAAGCTGGTCTAAAAGGGGAGTATAAGGTTACTGCCGATAAAATGGCAGTTTAATAGGTGTCCACTCTCACCACCGCTTCGTTGACTGGTGGAGGGTCGTTAGTCGAACGGGTAAGATATGACTCTAATTCTCCCTTCATTAAAATTATAATGACAAATATAAAGTAACTAAACACTTATAAATTCCCAATCTTAGTTATTTAGGAAAATGTGAATATGGTGCTAGCCTATGAAATTGTACTTTGCACCTTGTTAAGCCGTTAGTGGAGCGTGTGTGGTTAACTGACACACTAATCCGGACTGACAGTGCATGGCAAATGGTAGCTTGATGTTAATCAACGATCAATGGAGCGTGTGTGGTTAACCAGCACATTGATTAGGTGGTTGTAACATTGGGTGTACCAAGCTAATTTGCATGGTTATGCACACCTTGTTTGTGATCCTCGGCATCCCAGTCACAAACTTGAAGGGAACAATCGAGATTTAAACATGCCATTGAATTATTCAATGAATCTCAAAGGATCTAGGAGTTTCAATCCACTTAAGACCTAAATATCGTTTTGGTTTTTCGTGGTGGAAATTGGTAAATCGTCATTTACCTACCTTCAAATATTTTGCAGTTTGGATTACGACATCCCTATTCCAAAGTGTAAAATATTGTGTTGGGTCCTAGCCTTAATATTTCATTTGAGTGTTATATTAAGGAATTAAATAAACTAAATTGAATTTCTCCCATTGTAGATGTCTAGTTCAGACAACTATGGTCTTCCCAAATCTTTTGGAATAATCTTTCCTCTTGAAGATGATGTTCCACAGTTCGATCGTGGAAGTCCTACTTCACTTACTTCACCTCCTCCAATAATTCTCCCTAACCCACAAGTTCTAGGTCACTCAAAGCCCTATTGGCAGGAAGGAAAGTTTGTATATGCTCACGTCTTGGAGATGAAGTTACATATTGACAAGCTGGGAGAGTCGGGTGTCGAAGTCTCAAGGAAGTTAGCTGTTGACTGGGTTCTTCAATCACTTCATGAGTCATATAATGAGTTCATTAAGGACTACTATGTGACATACCACAAAATGACCTTTCTTTATCTTACCTATTTGCTTGTTGCTGCTGAATCAACAATGATTTGGCACACTGGAAAAGAAAATTTGATTGGAAGATCTACTCCCCAGACTTCCATGGACATTGACAACGGAAACATTGGAAGTCCAAAAAGGATTTAAGGGAAAGAGAAAGGCTAAGTCTGAGATTGTCCCATGTACCATTCCTAAAGAGTCCATATGTTTCTGTTGCCAAGGGAAGGGGCATTGGTTGCAAAGCTGCCCTGACTGCCTAAAAGATATGATAAAGGTAGAATCGAAAAGTTTGACTCTACTTCAGGTAAGTCTACTATCGAACTCTATTAAGTTCCCAATTGTTGATTCTTAATACATGATGTGACTAGGTCGCATCTTGATGTTTTTTTAGAATCGAAGCAAAGAGAAGGAAGCTTAAACGAAGAGTATGTTGAATCTGGTCGCAAAGATGCATTTCAATCGCATGGTTCGATGGTCGTATTTTCGAGCTGTTGCTTAAGCGTTGTGATAGATTGTTTAGAAATATGTAGTAACATAGTTTTCATTTGGAATTGCATTGTAAGGAAAAAAATATCCGCATTTTTTTTATGAATAATTAAAATTTTGTTTTATTTTTTTATTATATCTCCTTGCAATGACATTTGTGAAAATTGATGTTTGTGTATTTGTATGTTAGCAATATGAATTTGATTCTTTCGTTTATGGTAATGTCGAGTATTTGCCAAATAACGAAATATTCTCATCACTCAAGTTTCAATTGGATAGAAACTTGGAATCATGCAAGTTGTATTGTATGATGAATGAGAATTTTCATCTTTGGAAAATTAAGACTAATTCCCTGATCATATGTATATGTGAGTCAAGTGAAGGACTAAGGGATCGAGTACACATTCTTGTGCACTGGTCAAGTCCACCACAAATAATGAAAAGACTATTCGTCATGATTTACTAAAGTTTAGTAAATATGGTTATGCTTACAATTTTAAGTATAATTCTTAAACATTGGAAAATGTTCAATGTATGGCAAAATGAATGAGAAGAATCAATTTTGGCAGAAAGATAAAAGTTTCTCCAATCTGAAAAGATGGGAGAGTACTTTAGTATCATGTTTTATGATCATGTTAATGATTATGGAAAACCATATCACAATTGATCCTCTAAAGATATCTTAGTGCATTTGTATGGCTAAAAAGAGGAATCGTGAATCGTTGAAATAGTTTAATTAATCAAGAAGATGAGTCATACTTTGTTCCCAAAACAAGTCTTAGAGTCATACTCCAAGGTTGTAATCTTGAGTGACATAATCTTAAGAAAGGTTTAAATCACTTATTAAATGTAGACTAAAAGTTTTTTCTACTCTTGTACATTTGAAATTGGTAAGTTGTGATGTTTTGGATAAAACAAAGACCAACTAAGGCCAATTGTGTGAAATGTTAGGCTTGATTAGAATCTACACTAACTCTTGAATATTTGTTTGTCAATAATGTTTCATGATAAAGTGAATCTTATATGTCAAGAGGTCAGTGGGCGTCTTAAAGATCTAGACAAGTTTCAAGAACTAATCAAGAATAAAACCTATTATTTATCCCTAGCACACGACTTGAGGTTTGCAACCTATCGTGTTGACATATTCTTTTTATGTCCTCATTCTAGTAAAATTTGACTATGCATGTGAGTTCTATGAGTTTTCAATTATTTCCATAAACAACTTAGAAGACATGGTAGTCCTTTAGGCTACCAGGTGGCAAGAAATCAAGATTGAACAAGTTCATTCCATATGAGTTTGGATTTGTTACTAACCTTCTCTTTTGATTATGGTTTGATAAATTTCACACGGATAGGAACACATACACCATTGAATCTAAGTGTCATAAGGTTTCTCTCCGATTCATGAAATGATTGTGATGAAACGCTTCCACTAAGTAGATTTTAAGGAGATAGCAATTGTGATATTTGCATTTTCAAATTCTATTATGATTACGACATCCCTTTTAATAATTCGAATTGTGAGTAATGGCAAATGGTCTAAATATTTAAGACTTATTGGTGTAAGTTCTTAAATAGTTTAGACACACATGTGAGCTATCTAAGGAAAGGTGTATGAGCTTGAGAGGCCTAGATAAAGTCTTATCAATGCATCTCATGTCCGAAATCTGAACTTTGTTAATGAAAGTCAATGAGGTATTGATTTCTAGAAGTCCAGCTGATTTCTGACTACATGTCAAAGCTAGTGGGAGCATCAGTGTTATGCAAGTAAGATAATAATTATTATGCTAGTCGGAGCATAATCAATTATGGTAAATGTTGCGAGTTAGAAATGTTCATTATAGAAAATAAAGTTTCAATTTGCAAGTTGCAGGTTTGAAAAGTTGTTTTGCTATAATTAAGGGAGAGGAAATTATACTTCATATTAATTCTAAAAGCCTAGATTGAGATTTTAATCACATTTAGTCGAATGTATCTGTGTGTATATATATATATATATATATATATATATATATATATATATATATATATATATATATATATATATATATGAAGGTTATGTTGGAATGATTCAACATAAGGAAATTCTATATATGGAAATGTTAATTGCATTCTCAAAATTTGATAATGATTACGACATCCCTATTCATAATCAAAATTATGATAACATGGAAAATATAAATATTATAGCAAAAGACTGATCAAATATCATGTATTTATGTTAGACAATATGAAGCGTGTCACATATGCTTCGGGTATAGGATCGATTGCATATGCTATAATATTCATGTGTTCTAAATTTTTTCCAAATGCCTAGTGCATTAAGAAGGAAAAAGGACTGCAACCGGTCCGGACTAAAGTGGTTGAGCAACTGTTAAGGACAATCTAAGGTTTGCCAAGGATTGGTCGCTTAAGGATAGTTTGAAGTATAGTAATGGATGGACCATATTGACATTATTATAAATAGACAGGAGTCTATTAATAATGAATTGTTGTATGGCAAATATGGAATGTTTCCATATTGGGAGTTGAAGAATAGATGAGAAAGTTAGAAACTTTTATGTAAGAAGGATATTCAAAGGAATGTACTTTGAATTTGAGACTTCATTTCCATGGAATTGTCTTGTAACAATCTCCAAAGGAATATTTTGTAATATCATTGGTCAAGTCTCAGTGACTTTTGGTACCTAGACATTACAAAATAATCATTGCATGATAGTTTAGAATGTAACACTTTCTAGCAGTGACAAGAATTTGGAATTCTTACACTTTTAATAAGGATTTGGAATTGTGAAATGAGCATCATTGAAATGTTTTTCAGTTGATCCATTTCACAAAGTAAGGAACATTGACAAACATAGGGTACATGCTTGGAGCATGGCATAACAATTGTTTAGACTAACATAGTGTGCATGCTTGGAACATGGCATGACTATTGTTTTAATTCAAGTATTAAGTTGATTATTCGAAACATTATAGAATGGATAATGAGTAATCAATATGACTTGAAAGTTTTGGGGCCATATAGGATTAGTATTATTCTTGTGTTTCCCTTTGCATGTTTTGATTTCCCGAATGACTAAGTTATTCAAACCATCCACTGTCGATCATACTTTGGAAGTAGGTATTAAGGCAAGACTGTCATGAATGGGTCTGTAGTTTGTCTAGGACAAAGTGGTTGCAGTGTCCATGAGTACTCCTGAAATAAGATTCGAGTATTGGATTAAACCCATGCTCATTTGAACCACTTCATAGATTTTAGCATGAGTGATCATGAGATGATAATGTCTTATATTCTTGAAACGGAGACATGTGAGTTGTAGTTATGAGTCGGTTGCACATTGACATATGTAAACGTACCAGTAACTTGGATGTTATAAAACATATCGTTATGTGTAATTTGATGAGTAAGTACAAGCAAGCATTTGGGTCAAAGTTTATTTGTTCCTTTTACCCCATGTGGATAAAAGTGATATATGTGGGCCCCTCGTTGATTTAGTGATGACACCCCTAAGTGATTGGCCAAGCCTGGACTGATTTGATTTGTTCAATTAGTCGATCATCATAAATCAGAAATCGGGAAACAACAGATGGACAGAGAGAGTGATTATAATCCATGTCTCAGTCCATATGATATCTAGAATGGAAAAATATATGATCCCTTATCTAATGGACAAGTCATTGGCTAGGTCAGAGTTCGACGTTGGCTTTTAAGAGCTACGATTGCTAGTCGGGTTGGAGTCATGCTTGCAATAATAGTTATTAGACTTATCCAAGTGGGAGACTGTTAGATTAGGTGTCTAAGACCATAACTATTATTGGTATGTACTTGACCCTAGAGTAGCATGGTCCATTTGGGTTGCATGACACTGGAACAATCGGAACGACATATAACTGAGAAGAGGTTATTTATGGTTTATTAATATATTATAAGTTCTAATATATTAATATGAAATCATATTACTTAATTAGTATTGATCAATAATTAATTTGGAATTAATTTTGTGATCAAAAGAGTCTAATTAAATATAAGGGGTTGATTTGGTAAATCATTCATTCTTATAAAGTGGGCTTATGATCCATAGTTCTTCAAGTTGGGCTAAACACATGTGGTAACACATGGATACTCCATGGAGGTTTTAACCCATGGAGCATGAGGGATATGGAAAGTCATTAGGGTTTACATGATGTAGCCCTAGTTTGCCACACTATATAAGAACCCCTCTAGCTAATGAAATTGGCACTTAAGTGGCACTAAGGAGTGAGTAGTGGAAACACAAGACGGAAAGTTGGTTTTATGTGTGCAAGTGACCTCTTCTCAAGTTCCTCCATTTGTTGGTGGTGTTGTGTGATTCCATTTGAGGTGCAACACTTGAGGCACTAAGTTCTTCAAGGTCCAAGGCTTTCAACTACACTAAAAGGTATGTCATCTAACTTGTATTTGATATTGTTTATACTCCATTATATGCTAGTTAGGATGATGCTTTGGAATATTGAATGTATTCATTTATAATAGAGAAAACATAGATGAAAAGCATCTAGGGTTGTATGTGCACCATAGGAGTGTTAGAATGCTCAAAACCCTTCACTAAGAACTGCTGAGACTAGTCTAAAAGACAAATCTATTACATCTACTCCTACTATTTCTACCCTGTCTTGGCTATTGGACAAGGAAAAGGAAAGAAGAGGAAGGCTCCTTCTTAGAGCCACAAGGGAAAGTCTCACGATGGTACCTCTTCAAGTGGAACCAAAGTTGGTCCTGCTGTTCCCTCTTCCAACCAAAAAGATGCAGAGTGCTTTTACTGCGACGAGAAAGGGCATTGCAAACGAAGCTGCCTGAAGTACCTTCTCAGGTATTTATACTATTGAACATAATAACTCATCACATGCTATGTCTTGGGTCCTCGATACAGGATGTGGTTTTCACATTTATTCTGATTTGCAAGGTCTAAGAAGAAGTAGGGATGTGGAGCATGGGAAGATAAACTTGATCATGGGGAATAGGAAAGCGTCGCCTGTCACCAAGATTGGAGTTTACTCTTTAGTGGTTAGTAGTGGGTTAGGATTAGATTTGAATAATTGTTGCTACTCGTCAGAAATGACACTAAAAATTATTTCTTTTCATGCTTTGTATAATAAAGGTTTTAGATTATCGTTTAATAATGAAAATGGTTCTATTAAAGCTTTCTTTAATTATACTTTCCACTTTGAAGCATTGCCTTGTAATGGTATATATGAAACTGTGATGGTTGTAGACAACTTAGGAAATAATGTGTTGCATATCAATTCTTCCAATGGTTTGGACAAAGCATGCTTGTGGCACTGTCGTCTTGGACATGTCAAAAAGAAGCGCATAGCCTAACCCCAAAAGGATGGAGTGTTGGAGTCATTCGACCTTAGGGACGATGACACGTGAGAGTCTTGTTTACTTGGAAAGATGACCAAGTCACCCTTCACTGGTACTTGAGAAAGGGGTGAGGGTTTATTGGATCTCATACATATCGATGTATGTGGGCCCTTTAGATCCACCACAAGGGATGCGAGCCGCTTCTATGTGACTTTCCCCGATGATTATAGCAGATATGGGTATATCTACTTAATCAAGCACAAGTTATAAACTTTTGAAATTTTCAAAGACTTTAACCTAGAAGTGGAGAATCATCTGGGTAGGCAAATTAAGATCCTCAAATCCAATCGAGGAGGTGAGTACCTTAGTATTGAATTCCACGACGACCTTAAGGAATGCATAATTGTTTCGCAATTGACGCCACGTAGGAAACAGCAGTAGAATGGTGTGGCTGATAGGCACAAGAGAACCTTGTCAGACATGGTTCTTTCCATGATGAGTCGAGCTTCATTACCTATCTCATTTTGGGGGGTATGCCTTAGAGACTGCCACTCATATCCTTAATCTAGTCCCAACTAAGAAGGTTGCCAAAACACCTCATGTGATGTGGACATGGAAAGCTCCCTTGTTGGCATATATCAAGGTTTGGGGTTGTGAGGCTTTCGTAATACAAGAGACTCACAAAAAGCTCGGACCTCGTAGTGAGTGATGTATTTTCATCGTCTATCTGCAGAAGTCCTTTGGATATCTCTTCTACATACTGAGTGACAATGTTGTCTTCGTTCCGAGGAGAGGGGTTTTCCGAGAGCGAGAACTCATATTCCAAGAGGACAGTGGGAGGAAAATTGATATTGAAGAGCTTCAGGAATCAAGCGATGAAGGAACCTCTAACACTGGCACCTATCCCGAGGATGAAATTCCTGTTGAACCAATTGACAAGTCCTTACTTCTTAGATGTTCCAGTAGAGTTAGTGTTCCACCTGTGTTGTATGGTTTTCATATAACAAGTGAAGGTGATACGTTTATTAGTGATAGTACACTAATAAATTTTGATGAACCTAACAACTACAAGGAAGCCATGGCAGGCCCAAAGTCTGCAAAATGGAAAGAGGCTATGGACAGTGAGATTCAGTCCATGTATGAAAATAAGATTTAGAACTTGGTTGACAATGTACGAGGTCGTAAGACGGTCGGGTGGAAATGGACCTTCAAGAAGAAGATTAACATGGATGGGAAAGTACACACATATAAGGCGCAATTGGTTGCCAAGGGCTTTACTCAAACTCCCAGAGTAAACCATGATGAGACCTTCCGCCAGTAGTGAAGATTAAATCTATAAGGGTTATGTTAGCCATAGCTGCATTTCATGACTATGAAATATGGCAAATGGATGTCAAAACTGCATTCTTCAATGGAAAGCTGGCTGAAGATGTTTACACGAATCAGCATGAGGGTTTTGTCAATGCATAGCACCCTAATAGAGTGTGTAAGCTTGAGAAATCCATTTATGGGTTGAAACAAGCGTCTCACAGATGGAATCATTGTTTCGATGAAAAGGTCGAAGAGTTTGGTTTCTCGAGATGTAACATCCCGAAATTCAGGTAAAGCTATTTAACCCTTCCATTTTCTCAAGTTGTCAAGATTGGTCCCTTGAGAGAGTTCTTGTAGCAAATGAGTACGCTGGGCGTACTAAGGAGTACGTTGCGCGTACTCATGCGCTTAATTTAGACGCGGACTCGCCTAGGTACGTTGGGCGTAAAAGGTCCAGATGCAAACCCTAAATGTTTGGCTTGTACACTATTTAAAGGATGCTAAGGCTCATTTCCCAGCCTCCATATTAGAGAGTGAAACCCTAAGAGAGAGCCTTCCATCGTCCTTAGCTTGATTGTGTATGTTTTGGAGCTAAAAGTGTCTTGGTGTGTTAGTGAATAAGAAGGAGAAGAGTTTGTGGAGGCTAGGGCTTGAAGTGCAAGTTTAGATCTGAGATCTACAGAGAAAAGAGCTTCATCTAGAGGTATAAAGTTCAAAACTTTCCTCTTTATTTGGTTTGATGTCGCATGGACCTTTTCTAGGGTTAAAAGTCCCAAAGGTGGAGACTTTATGTGTGTAATGTACTCCATGGACCTAGATCTGTCCCATTTAAGTGATATTTATGTTGTAGATCCATAAAAATTCCATCTTGGTCATTGTTATGAGGTCATGCTTGAGTTATGAGCTTTCTAAAGTTGGGAAATGGAATGTTATGGGTGTTAGTGACTTGTCTAGCCATGCAAAGGCTTAAAGTCACCAACTTTATAGATTAAGAGGCTTAGAAATGGTCAGATCTAGAAGTTGGATGTGGGTCTTAACTGTTTAAGACCTCAAGAGCATAGAGTCTGAAACTGGGAGCTACGCGGGGCGTAATCCCAATACGCGCGGCGTAAGGGGCCGCACACCCCGTGTTTGTGAGGACGTCGGGTACGCCTAATGTACATGTTTGGTACGCGCAACATAACCCGGAGAGTTGACTTTTGTTGACTTTTAGGGTTTGGTCAACATTAGGGTCTTTGAGCAATGAGAGGGCTAAAATGGTCTTTTACCCTTGTGAGAGTACTAAGAGAGGAAATAGTCTAGCCTTGAGAGATGTATTGATTTAGAGTGTTTATTTCATATGATTAGGTGGAGGCTATACTAGATTTTTACAGAGTTCGAGACTACCGAGTTACCCGAGGTGAGTCTTTTCACTATAGTTTACCTAGAGTGGTAATTAGAGTTATGTGACAGAGTATTTTGTATGCTTTTGCGTGATGAGATTTCTATGTGATTTATTCTTTGTATGCTACAGAGTTTAAAGTGTTAGGACCGGAAGGTCCATAGAGTTAGGGCTAGAGGGCCCTAAGAGTAATGGGACTGGAGGGTCCCACTGAGACACATTGACCAGAGGGTCAAACAGAGTTATAGCCTCGAGTGTCTAATATGTGTTGTGTGTGGTATTTTGGGGAACTCACTAAGCATTTATGCTTACAGTGTTGTGTTATGTGTTTCAGGTACCAGTGAGAATCGCGGGAAGGCGCCGGCTAGATCAATACACACATAAGGAGCTTTTACATATTATGATCTTGGGATGTGATGTTATGAATTGATTATGTGATACAATGATATTTTTATAACAATTATGAATGAAAGGGCGTTTTTAAATGTGAAAAATTATTTGAAAATTTGGGTGTTACACGAGAAGCGAGGATGAGTCCTCTGTATATGTCAAAGTCAGCGGGAGTATAACATCCCGAATTTTAGGTGTGTCTCTTAAACCCTTCTATTTTCCAAGATTATCAAGTTAAGTCCTTAATTGATGTATTAAGGCAAATGAGTATGTTGGGCGTACTGAAGAGTATGTTGCGCGTACTCATGCGCTTAAGTTGGACGCGGACTCGCCTAGGTACACTAGGCGTACCCAGGGTTACGCTGGGCGTAGCGGGTCCAGGTGTAAACCCTAATTTTTGGCTTGTGCACTATAAAAGGAATGCTAAGGCCTTGTCCTCAGCCATCATTTGAGAGAGTGAAACCCTAAGAGAGCATTTCCTTCATCCTAAAGCTTGTGTGTGAGTGTTTTGAGCTAAAAGTACCTTTGTGTGTTAGCGAAGAAGAAGGAGGGGTGCTTGTGGAGGCTAAGGTTTGGAGTTCAAGCTTGGATCTGAGTTCTTCTAAGGGTGGAGCTTCAATTAGAGGTATAAAGCTCAAAACTTTCCTCTTTTTTTTGGTTTGGTGTTTTATGGTCCATTTCTAGGTTTTAAGTCACAAAAGTGGAGAGTTTATGAGCAAAAGGGGCTCCATCTACCTAGATCTATCCCATTTAAGTGTTATGTGTGTTGTTGATCCACAAAAATCCCAGCTTAGTCGTCATTATGAAGTCATTTTTGAGTTATGGGATTTAAGGGGTTGGAAATGGAATGTTTTGGCTTTAAAGGCTTAAAGTCACCAACTTCATGGATTAAGAGGCTTAGGGGTAGTCAGATCTGGGAGTTGGACGTGTGTCTTAACCGTTTAAGACCCCAAAAGCACAGGAACATTAAACTGGGATTTACACGGGGCGTAATCCCAGTACACGCAACGTAGGGGGTCGCGTTCCTCGATTCTGTGAGGTTGTCGGGTACGCCCAACGTATAGATTTGGTATGCGCAGCGTAACCCGGAGAGTTGACTTTTGTTGACTTTTAGGGTTTGGTCAATGTTTGGTTTGTTTGAGCCATGGGAGGGGTAAAATAGTCTATTACCCTTCTAAGAGTGCTAAGAGAGGGATTTAGCCTAGCCTTGAGAGTTGTATTGATTAGAGTACTTATTCCATGTGATTAGGCGGAGGCTAGACCAGATTTTACCGAGTTCGAGATTTATCGAGTTACCTAGAGTGGTAATTAGAGTTATATGCCAGAGTATCTTGTATAATGATATTTATGTGATTGTGATACACTGCATTAATTCTATGTGATTCATGTCGTGTATGTTCCAGAGTTTACAGAGTTAGAACCGGAAGTGTAGCACTTGGTTCCTGGTACATACTCCTTGTGATTAATATTTTAAAATAGTGCATTTTTGCCTTGGACTCGGCAAGTTGAAGGACCAACTGCCAAGTAGGAGCGGGATAAGGCGCGGGGTCTGAACTTTGCACTCGGTGAGTCGGTCCCCAGACTCGGCAGTAGACCCTGTCTGGGCAAAAACCATAATCCGGGTGTTTGCACCCTATCTAAACGCTCTAACTTGGCCTCCTTTGTCCCTAACACTTCCAGAGAGCTGTAGAAAGAAACCCTAGCCCCCATATTGTTCTTGAGAGTGATTTTGGCTTTGTGAAGAAGGTTTGGAGCTTAGAAGAAGAAGGAAGAGGTTGAAGTGTGCAAGGAGGGGAGGTAGATCCGGAATCTACACTGTGGGAAGCTTCCATTCAGGTAGAAAAGTTCTCACCTTGATCACTAGTTCATTAGATCCTTTTTTGTCCCAAATTAGTGGTTTTCAAGCCCTAAAACCTGAAACTCTATGTATTTATGCTCTTTGTGCTGAAAGGACTTCAGATTGGGACCTTATGGACATCTTATAAGTGTAAAGCCTCTATGGTTGGAGTTATTGGGGTCCCTATTGAGTATATTACCTCTTAAAGAGCTTGGATTTGCCTTCTTGAGCTTATAAGGCTATGCATGCGCGTAAAGTTTGCAACTTTACGTGATAAGCATGCCCTAGGAGCATAGATCTATGGTTTAGAAACATTGCATGTCTCAGATTTGGTCTGTATGAGAAGTGGGTCGAAGGGACTCGGCAAGTCCCAAAGTGGAACTCGACGAGTTCTATGAAGATGGTCTTAGACTCGGCGAGTTGGATGAACAAATCGGCGAGTCGTATGAAGATTGCCTGGAACTCGACGAGTGGTTCTTCAAACTCGGCGAGTCATATGAACTATCACTGAGTAAGAGGGGTTTAAGTGTTGAAGGTCCAACCCTTCGTATTTGCAAGCGGAATTAGCAATCTAACATGTAGCAATAGTCCCAGAACTCCAAATCCTCTTAAAGGATGCTCTGGTGAGGATTTGGAAGCGAGTAGGAGATCCGCTCGTGGGGACTCGACGAGTTGTTCTTGGACTCGGCGAGTCGGATCGCGAATCGGTTCTATAGTCCCGAGTAGTGAGTTAAGGGTGATTCAGTGAGTGGGAAGGGGGACTTGGCGAGTAGGACTGGCTTAGTAGGAGAAGGACTCGACGAGTCTGTGCCATGACTCGGTGAGTCCAATTAACTGGAAGTTGAATTTGACCAAGGAGTTGACCATGGACCAGGGGTGGGTCAGTCAATTGACCTAAGGGTATTTATGAGTGGCTAATCTATGTTTATGGATTTGTAGCCAGAGGATTGCCGGTGCAGCAGCCAGACGTCTAGCAATCAGACTTTTGGTAGCTACTTTTCGAGGTGAGTTTCCTTCCAGTAGCAACAAGTCTAAGGCACCAAGGCCGGCCCGTATAGACGATATGTTAGTGTCGGAGTGTGGGCAGAGCTGTATCTCATAGTTAAGTTTGATAACGATATATGCTAGTATGATAGAATTGTTTATACTCGTTGTCTGTGTGATACTTGTATGTTATGGTGAGCAGTTGAGTGTGGGCGAGACCCATATCTCTCAGATAGTGGAGTGTGGGCGAGGTCCGTATCTCTTAGATAGTAGAGTGTGGGCGAGGCCCGTATCTCTCAGATAGCAGAGTGTGGGCATGGCCCGTATCTCTCAGATAGCGGAGTGTGGGCGAGGCCCATATCTTCTAGATAGCGGAGTGTGGGCGAGACCCGTATCTCCCAGCTAGTGTAGTGAGGGCGAGGCCCGTATCTTCATGAGTGTGGGCGAGGCCTGTATCTCCTAGTTGCTCATTGTATGTTTGTATGGTATGAGGTATTATGGGGGAATTCACTAAGGTTCGTGCTTACGGTTTACAGTTTTGTTTTCAGGTACCTCTTTTTCAAGGGGAAGGAGTTGGCACGGTAGCGGTACATCATACACGCACCTTGTTTTCCGCACCATGAGTCATTTTGGGATTTTATACTCTGATAGTTTATTGTTTTCATGTTTCGGTTTTCAGATACGATGTATGTTATGAAATGGTTTGACCAGACAGTGTTTTAATTACAATCATTTTCTAAAGTATTGATTTAAAAAGAAAATTTTTGGATGTGAAATTAGGGTCGTTACAAGTTGGTATCAGAGCCCTGGTTTGAGGGATTCGGACACACCCTCAAGAGTGTCTGAACTCAAATCGAGGGATTAAAAGATTTTGAAAAAAAAGAAATGTTTTCAAAAAGTTAAGAAAATAGTTTTGAGAAGGAACGAAGTGTGTGATGTACGCGACCGGCCGAGCTCAAGTAAGTATTCCCCAAAGTACCCATACAAGTTTATGTTTCGTTTATCAGGTTCAGTAGAACAACATGCTAGAATAGGACTAAGGATCTAGGAGTATGCCTTATGTGCCTGCTTTATGTGCTTCAGCTTATGAGAGGTTGCATGCTAGTGTTGAGTAGACAGTAGTAGGATAACCTGATTAGGTTATACCTGGTAGTATGAGCTTAGCATTGTATGCTAGTTCAGCCCCTTATTATGAGGATAGACTTGCTTGAGTAGTTCCCCTGCGTCCGAATACTGCTTGCTATGTGCTCTGTGGGACTCTGAGTGATGAGAGTTAGTCATTAGGTGAACACGTCACATTACATGTGATCAGGGTTGGATAAACTTAGAGTGCAGGATTTGGACCTATTGCGCAACTCTCGTTTGAGTCTAACCGTTGTAGGGACAGGTATGTTACTCGAAGGATTATCTGAGCCTCATCACACGTGATGGTATTTAGGTAATGGCTAATTGACATTACAAGGAGGCCTTCAGCAGCTGAGGACCGGGCAGGGTAGAGTTAGAGATTCCCTAGGGAAATCCTAGGACGAGTATAGCAATGATTAGCAGTAGAGAAAGGGATCTGGTGGAGCCGAGGCAGTCCTTGAAGAAGGTACAAAGAGATGTGGAAGGTAGTATGGGCTCGTACTACTGAAAGCAGAGGATCCATACCCGAACTAAGGAAGGCCGAGACAAGACCAGGGAACTTGAAATAGATGTGATCCCTTTAGAGGTATCAGTATCACTAATGGTTGCCTGTGTGTATTGCAGAATGGTGGTACTACGCCGGAGGCCAGCTGGTGGCAGTTCTGGTGAGGGATCGGGTTCGTGATCAGGTTCCGAGCCAGTAGATTATAGGCAATGCGATTTCATCACGTCAGAGATCACCAGAGGCATCCTTGAGTCGACCCCCATCATTTTTGGGTCGATCAAGAAAGGGATAGTCGAGCTGATGGAGGACCGCCTCAGGGCATTCAGGAGTGACAAGACATCTAGCCAGTCAGGATCTCGCACACTGTCCTTTAATGACTTCAGGGGCAGTGGTGCACCGGATTTTCATGGGGCAAAGGACCCCATTGCTGCCAGACGATGGATTGCGGACATTGAGTCCGCACAACTGACCAGCTTCTGCCCTGAGGGGTCGAAGGTGAGATATGCAGCAGGATGTTTACGAGACCGTACTAGAGATTGGTGGGAGTCCATCGGTGACTCATTGGGAGCCTCGGCTGTTGAGTCTATGACCTGGTCGGACTTTGTAACTAGGTTCAGGGCAGAGTTTGCGCCGGCTGTCGAGCTTCAGTAGCTGGCCAGGGAGTTTTTAGACATGAGAAAGACTAGG
The DNA here is from genome assembly GCF_002870075.4 of Lactuca sativa. Taxonomy (NCBI): domain Eukaryota; kingdom Viridiplantae; phylum Streptophyta; class Magnoliopsida; order Asterales; family Asteraceae; genus Lactuca; species Lactuca sativa. The sequence goes on from NC_056624.2 coordinate 20,369,794, forward strand.
GAGATTGTGGCGGAGATCACCGCCAAGTTCCGGGAGAGGGCATTGCTGGTGCCCCAGAATGCGGGAGACGAAGATATGAGGAGGACCCGCTATGATGACATGCTACGAGCTGACATCCGGGAGCATGTTAGCTTTTCAGCTTGCCCTACCCTGGATTCCATGATTGCTAGGGCGAGGGAGAGGGATATTGATTTGGATCATATTCGGAAGAGGAAGGCTGAGACGGGGCAGGTGGTTGGGGCTTCGGGGAAGAAGCCCAAGGGATCAGATGGTAGGCCGAAACACCAAGGAGGGTTGGGCCGTTGCGGGAAATGCGGCAGGTCGCACGAGGGAACATGTAGATTGGGATCGTCAGGCTGCTACAAGTGCGGCAAGACGGGGCAATTTAGCAGGGATTATACTGCCGCTGTCTCAGTTATTCAGACATCTGAGTTGCTGTGTTTCCACTGCGACCAGAGGGGCCATAAGAGGGCCAATTGCCCCCAGTTGACAGCAACATCATCGCCGGTGAAGGCGCCATCTCCAGCGACTCTGAGGATCACAGATGGTCGGCAGGGCAAGTCAGAGGCTCTAGTGGTGAGAAGCCGGGCCTTTTAGCTGACTACAGAGGAGGCACGCGCCACACCCGATGTAGTGATGGGTATGATTTCTTATTTATGCTTTATGTTATGTTGCTGTAATTTTGATATGCTATATGTATGTGCTCTGTTTAGGATTGTTCCATGTGAACGGTATCCCAGTTCAGGTGTTGTTTGATTCAGGGGCTACCCGATCGTTTGTTTCTCTTGCGCTTAGCAAGAAGTTTCCTGAGTCTTCGGGCACATTGGATTTCCGTTTAAAGGTGGAGATTGCCGATGATCGATTGGTGCGAGCATCAGCAGTGTTATGGATTGTGTTCTGAGGTTGTTTGAGGAGCGCTACTTGATGGATTTGGTTCCCGTTTCGTTGTGTGGGAACAAGGTGATTATAGGCATGGATTGGTTGAGCCCTAATGGGGCGGTGAGAGATTGCGCACAGCAGCTGGTACGGATCAGGACCCCAAGTGGGGGAGAGTTGGTGATCCACGGTGAGAGGCCACAATGTGGACCCGCGGTATGTTCAGCAGCGAGAGCTAGGCGCTACCTTTAGCAGGGTTGCACAGGATATGTCGCGTATGTTATGGACACCCAGGAGGCAGGTAAGGCGACGGTGAGCGAGATTCCGGTGGTACGAGACTACGATGATGTATTCCTTGAGGAGCTTCCGAGAATACCTCCGGAGCGACAGGTAGAGTTCAGGATCGACATAGTCCCCGGTGAGGCTCCGATAGCCAAGACACCGTACCAGTTGGCTCCTCCCGAGATGCATAAGTTGTCTACACAGCTGCAGGAGTTGTTAGACAAAGGATTCATTAGACCGACTAGTTCACCCTGGGGAGCCCCGATTCTGTTTGTGAAGAAGAAGGACGGGTCGCATCGTATGTGTAGACACTATCGGGAACTGAATAAGGTAACGGTGAAGAACCGTTACCCACTTCCGAGGATTGATGACCTCTTTGACCAGTTACAGGGAGCATCTTGGTTCTCCAAGATCGATTTGCGTTCGGGTTATCATCAGATGAGGGACAGAGAGGAGGATGTGCAGAAGACCGTGTTTCGGACACGCTATGGCCATTATGAGTTTGTGGTGATGGTGTATGGGCTCACCAATGCCCCTGCCGCGTTCATGGACCTCATGAACCGCGTGTGTAGACCTATGCTGGACCGGTATGTGATAGTTTTCATTGATGACATCTTGGTTTATTCCAAGACGCGGGAGGAACACGAGGGGCATCTACGAGAGGTGGTGGAGACCCTGAGGAGGGAGAGGTTACCTGCTAAGTTATCCAAGTGTGAGTTCTGGTTGCGCGAGGTGCAGTTCCTTGGGCACCTTATCAACCAGGACGGGATTTCGGTGGATCCGGCCAAGGTGGAGGCCATGATGAAGTGGGAGGTTCCGAAGTCTCCATCTGACATTCGGAGTTTCCTGGGATTAGCGGGCTACTATCGGAGATTCATTCAAGACTTATCCAAGATAGCCATACCCCTGACACGGTTGACTAAGAAAACCGTGGTCTTTCGATAGGGGCCTGAGCAACAGGCATCATTCGAGGTTCTGAGACAGAGATTGTGTGAGGCGCCAATCTTAGCCTTGCTCGAGGGCGTAGAGGATGTCATTGCCTATGCTTCGAGGCAGCTGAAGCCTCACGAGGCGAACTACCCGACACACGATTTAGTGTTGGGGGCGGTGGTCTTCGCCCTCAAGATTTGGCGACATTACCTCTATGGGGTTCGGTGTACTATTTACACGGACCACAAGAGTTTGAGGTACCTCATAGATCAGCCGAATCTGAACATGAGGTAGCGTAGGTGGCTCGATGTGGTGAAGGATTATGATTGTGAGATCCTTTACCACCCAGGGAAGGCCAATGAAGTGGTCGATGTGCTTAGCCGCAAGGCGGTGCCGATCAGGGATATTTGCATGCGGATGATAGTGGTGACTCCGCTTTTGGAGCGGATTCGGGAGGCCCAACAGGAGGCCATGAAGGAGGATCATCGGCAGAGTGAATGCATAGTGGGTCTGGTTTCCTCCTGCAACTATGACAGCAGGGAATTATTGACATTACACCGTCGGGTGTGGGTGCCATACCTCGGAGGCGTGCGCCAGGTCTTGATGGAGGAGGCGCACAAATCTTGATTCTCCATTCATCCCGGGGCGACGAAGATGTATAGGGATCTTTGTCTGGACTACTGGTGGCCCTGCATGAAGCAGGATGTTGCTTGGTACGTCGAGCGGTGCTTGACCTGGAGGAAGGTCAAGGCCGAGCATCAGAGACCGCACGACAAGATGCTGCCATTGGATATCCCATTGTGGAAATGGGAAGATATTACGATGGATTTTATCACGAAGCTACACAGGACCGCACGAGGAGTGGATTCTATATGTGTCATCGTGGATTGATTGACCAAGAGCGCCCATTTTATCCCGATTCAGGAGAGCATCTCGACCGAGAAGTTTCCCAACATCTATATCAGGGAGATAGTGGCGCGGCACGGTGTGCCAGTATTAGTGATTTCAGACAGAGATGTGCATTTTACTTCCAGGTTTTGAAAGAAGTTTCATGACGAGTTGGGTACTCGTCTGCATTTCAGCACCGCCTTTCACCTGCAGACGGATGGTCAGAGCGAGCGGACCATCCAAACGTTAGAGGATATGTTGCAGGCATGTGTTCTGGATTTTGGAGGTAGTTGGGATACCTACCTCCCGTTGGCGGAGTTCTCATATAATAATAGCTATCATGCGAGCATCGACCGTCCTCCCTTCGAGATGTTGTATGGGAGGAGGTGCACGACCCCGATATGTTGGGGAGAGGTTGGCCAGATGGTCATGGGAAGCACCGAAATGGTGCTCTAGACGATAGAGAAGATCCAGTAGGTCCGGAGCAGGCTTCAGACTGCTCAGAGTCGGCAGAAAAGTTATGCCGACAAGCGTCGTTCAGATTTGGAATTCCAAGTCGGGGATATGGTTCTCTTGAAGGCGTCACCATGGAAAGGCGTCATCCGATTCAGAAAGCGAGGCAAGTTGGGCCCAAGGTACATCGGGCCATTCAGGGTTGTAGCCTGGGTGGGCAAGGTGGCGTATCGGTTGGATCTGCCATCCGAAATCAGCCAGATCCACAGCACTTTCCACGTCTCTCAGTTGTAGAAGTGTTTGCTAGACAACTCGGCAGTGGTACCTTTGGAGGATATTCAGATCGATGACAACTTGAATTACATTGAGCGGCCTGTGGCAATCCTCGACATGAAGTCGAAGGATCTAAGGAACAAGAGGGTGGAACTCGTCAAGGTGCAATGGCAGCACCAGAAGGGATCGGAGTGGACTTGGGAGCCGGTGGAAGAGATGATGGAGCACTACCCCGAGCTATTTCAGGATCGAGCAGCAGACTTCGAGGATGAAGTCTAAACTAAGTGTGGGAGATTTGTAGCACCTGGTTCCTGGTACGTACTCCTTGTGATTAATATTTTAAAATAGTGAATTTTTGCCTTGGACTCGGTGAGTTGAAGGACCAACTCGCCAAGTAGGAGCTGGATAAGGTGCGGGGTCTAAACTTTGAATTCGGCGAGTCGGTGCCTCGACTCGGCGAGTAGACCCTGTCTGGGCAAATTAGTGGTATCTCCCAGCTAGTGGAGTGTCGGCGAGGCCCGTATCTTCATGAGTGTGGGCGAGGCCCGTATGTCCTAGCTGTTCATTGTATGTTTGTATGGTATTAGGTATTATGGGGGAACTCATTAAGCTTCATGCTTACGGTTTACAGTTTTGTTTTTAGGTACCTCTTCTTCAAGGGGAAGGAGCTGGCGCGGTAGCGGTACACCATACACGCACCTTGTTTTCCACACCATGAGTCATTTTGAGATTTTGTACTCTGATAGTTGATTGTTTTCATGTTTCGGTTTTCCAGATATGATGTATGTTATGAAATGGTTTGACCAGACAGTGTTTTAATTACAATAGTTTTCTAAAGTATTGATTTAAAAAGAAAATTTTTGGACGTGAAATTAGGGTCGTTACAGGAAGGTTCACAGTGTTAGGACCAGAGGGTCAACAGAGTTAGGGCCGGAGGGTGCATAGAGTTATAGCCTCGAGTGGCTAATATGTGTTATATGTGGTATTTTGGGGAACTCACTAAGCCTTGTGCTTACAGTGTTTATGTTATGTGTTTCAGGTACCAATGAGGATCGCGGGAAGGCGCCAGCATGATCAGTACACACTATTGGAGTTTCATACATTTTGATTTGGGGATGTGATTTTATGGATTTGTTATGTGATACATTGAGAATTTTGAATCTTTATGAATGAAATTACATTTTTATAAAAGTGAAAATTTTGTTTGAAATTTACGTTGTTACTGGGAGTATAGTTAGCTTTCTTGTATTGTATGTGGACGACATACTACTCATAGGAAACGACTTCCCAACCCTGTAGAAGGTTCAGTCCTGGCTTGGGAAGTGCTTCACTACAAAGGACCTCGAAGAAGCTGCTTATATTCTTGGGATAAGGATATTTAAAAATATGATTAAAAGACTAATAGGACTTAGATAAAGTACTTACTTGGATAAAGTGTTAAAACTTTTTAGCATGGAGAATTCCATGAAAGGGGAGTTACCAATGCAAAACAATACCAAATTGAGTAATACTCAAAGCCGGAGTACCGATGTCGAGATAGCAGAGATGATCAGAGTACCTTAAGCTTCCGGAGTTGGCTCAATCATGTACCCTATGAGATGTACTTGCCCTAATGTGGCCTTCGCTTCGAGCATGGTCAGCAGATATCAAGGGAACCTTGGTAAAGCACATTGGACCGCAGTAAAGAATGTTCTTACATACCTGCGACAGACTAAGGAATGGTTCCTTATCCTCGGTGGGAGTGATGAACTGAGAGTGCGAGGGTATAGTGACGCTAATTCTCATACCAGCCGAGACAATTTCGCTCTTATTCGGGCTGGGTCTTTTTCCCTGAATGAAGGAGCAGTGACTTGGAAAAGTTCAAAATAGGAGAACGTAGTTGATTCAACATGTGAGTCAGAGTACATAGCAGCAAGCGAAGCGTCAAAGGATGCAATATGGATAAAGAACTTCATTAGAGACCTTGGAGTTGTACCGACCTTAAAGGAGACTATGGAGATTTTCTGTGATAATGAAGGTGTGGTTTCCTTAACGAAGGAACCGAGGGATCATGGCAGATCCAGGCATATCGACAGAAAATATCATTTCATTAGACATCGGGTAGAAGAGGGACTCTTCATAGTAAAGGGGTATCATTAGATGAGAACCCAACAGATCCCCTTTCGAAGGGACTGAGTAGGGTTAACTACTTGCAGCATGCTAGGAGTATTGGACTGAAGGACGATATTAGTTATAGTGGTTAGATAGCTTTTAGAAATTTGTAATAGATAAATTGTAATTGACATTTTGATGATTAAATGAAGGTGTTTTATTTATAAGTAATGTTACTGTCTTTTGTCAATTATTTACTATTATTTCACTTTGCATGTTTTGACTTCCTAAATAATAGGATTATTTAAACTATCCACAGTCGATCATACGTTGGAAGTAAGTATGAAAGAGGACTGTCATGAATGGCTTGTAGATAGTCTAAGCGTTTAGACATAGCAAAGGTTTGCTGCAAGGTTCATTAGTGCATATGAAAAAAGATTTGAGTATTGGATTAAACCCGCGCTCACATGAATCACTTCAACGAATTTAATCACGAGGATTGTGAGACGATAATATCATATAGTCTTTAAACCTAGATATATGAGTTGTTGTTTACGAGTTGGTTGTGCATTGATAATGCATAAACGCGTCAGTAAATTGATGTTATAAAACGTATTGTTGTGTACAATTTAATGAGTAAATAGTACAAGCATATAAGTCGAAGTTTAACTATTACTTTTATCCTATGATGGTAAAAGTGATATATTGGGCCCCTCGATGATTTAGTTTGAGTTATGTGTCGGGCGTGGTCAGGACTAAATTGATGTGTTCAATTAGGTTCTATGTCAGACAAATCAGAGATCGAGAAACAAACTACTTGACAATAAGTATGACTATGTTCCATGTGATTGTCCACACGATATCTTGAGAATGGAGGACTATATGATCCCTTATCTAAAGGACGTGTCAGAGTTCGACAACGGATTTTGAGAGCTACGATTGCTAATCGAATTTTGAAAACATACTTGCATTTATAGTTAGTAGACTTATCCAAGTGGGAGACTGTTGGATTAGGTGTCTAAGCCCATAACTATATTTGGAATGCACATGACCTGGTTGTAGCATGGTCCTTTTGGGTTGCCTTCATCAAAGCAACTTGACTGGAAGAATGGTGCAGAAAGAGGATAAAAGCGATTTGTTAATATATTATTTTAATAATATATTAAAATAGAAATCATATTTTTTAATTAATATTGGTCAATAATTAATTTAGAACTAATTTTGTGGTCAAAATAGATTAATTAAATCATGGGGACTGATATTGTAATTATAAGATAGTTACAAAGTTGGGTTCATGATCCATAAGGAAGCACTGGACGAATTCTATGTCAGAGTCCACATAGAAATTGTCCAAGGGGCCTTCTGGAAGGATCCTTTGGGGTGCTTAAAGACTAAGCAACTGGATTAGGGTTTCGACTGAAACCCTAACTCCTCAACTATATAAGGAAGCCTTGGGATAGTCAAAATCAACCGACTGAACCCTAAGAAGGATAGCCAGCCGACTTTGAGCCACCTGCCTCTCTCTCTATGATTTTCCAATTGCTTTGGGTGTTTGTGATCCATTAGAGGCATCGCATTTGAGGTGCTAGGTTCTCAAAAGCTCAAGGTTATCAAGCTACAATCAAAGGTAACACTCTAACTTGTTTATTAGATGTAGTTTTCGATTTTTGTATGCTAGTTATAGGGTTTACAATCTTTGGATGATTATTGCATGTACAATTAGAAAAGCATAGATCCAAAGCTTTAGGGTTTGAATGTGCACCATATGATTGATGTTTTTGCTCATAACCCAACATAAAGATCATCCAAAATGGAGTTGAGAGACAAAAGTTATGGCCATCGGAAGATAGACTGGCTGGGGGTTTGCTGAGTATGCTAGGTATACAATCGATGTACACTGGGCGTACTTTGGTTGGAGTAATCATGAATGCTCCTTCGTGTAAGTCGAGCGTACAAGATGTGTGTAGTCTTGCTGACCAACCAACTCAATGGTTTCCTAAGAATACAAGTTAATTTAAAAAGGTCAACATAAAAATGTTGGTGAGTTGATAAGCACGTTTGAGTAAAATGTTTTGTATTGCTATGTAAACACCAGGAAATTTGATATTTTCTGAAAAATAGTTTGAAATATTTGAAATGTTTGTGTCCGATATCGTATTAATGTATGTGAGTTAATGTTTGTGAGAGTATAAAGAGAATGGCCCCAGACAACCCGATGTTGTCTGCCTATGAGAATGCTGGAATCTTAACAACCACGTTTAAGTACTAGCGCGAGTATGTTACCGTGTTATCCTAAATGAAAAGATGGTTTCCTGTAAATTTTATAATGTTAATTCCTCTAAGTGAATCCTTATAACCATACAAGATAATGAAAATTTCGCATGTCTTGGCATTTTTCGGACGCCGAAGAAATAAGGTAAGGTTTTTCTCACCCTAGACTGGCCTAGTCTAACTGTAGCGAACAACTCAGGTGTGGGGTGTCACCCCCGTATAGATCTATACACAAACTTCCGCTGTCCCTCCAAGAGACTCTGGTTATAACTATAGGCTATGATTGTACACTCAATAGGTGTCAACCGAAATGTCTCACTAGATTGTTAATCAAATTTACGCAAAAAAAAGAGAACATATAAGGTATATTTCAGGCCCAATAAACACGTAAGTAGACAACTAAGGCCCACTAAGCATGAAAATTATTTCCAGGCTTAAAAGGGATGTGAATATATATCCTGGGCCCAATATATATGTAAAATGACAACTAAGGCCCATTTAACGTGTATATTATTTCCAAGCCAAATAAGGACGTGAATACCGAAATCGATCTGTGGTTTGTTACGTTGGTTGTTTAAGCTATGTTGTTTACCAAAGTGACATAAAAACCCATCTTTTTGTACAAGAACATTTTTGGTCCTAAAAACCGAAAATTTACAATTATGGCACCTTTTTGTTAAAAATGTCATTTTAGGTCCTTTAAGGCCAAAATTTGCATTCAAGGCTAGTTTTAAGTAGAAATAACATTTTTAACTCAGTTTTGTCAAAAATATCATTTTTGGCTTGGTTTTATGAAAATGTGCATTTTTGGCCCAAGTTTTAATAAATACACATTTTTAGTCCTTCTTATCAAAAATTTACATTTTTGGCACGACTTTGTTGAAAATGCCATTTAAGCGCACAAAAGTCCAAAATTTTGCAAACTTGGCCCAAAATTTCGTAAAAGCCCAAAAGAAGCTAATTTATGAATTTTTACACTCCTAGCCCTTTTTAAGATGACAAATACCATAAAAATCATATTTATCACAATACATCCCTTTTGGTCCATTAAAAACCGTGAGTTATATAAAAATACCTCATTTTTGGTTATTTTGTCATTTTTGGCCCTCTTATGCAAGTTTCTTAGTTTTAAATAAATTTGATGTATTTTTTAACCTTTCCTTTGCATAATAAGTTGAAATGAGTGTTATGTTCTACAAATATTATCACATTGTAGTAGATCTTGAAGTTCATGGAGTTTATAACATATGATCACAATATATCATGAAAAATACACAATATCATGCATACACACATAGATCTACACAAAACAACTTGTATTCTCCCCAAAACATAGTAAAAACCGAAAATAGGGGGTATAAACTCACATTGGTATGAAGATTTCGGTTTTTGGTGAAGAATGATGAGGATCTTGGTCCTAGAAGCTTTCTTGAGTGGAGATCTTTAAAATGTGGGTGGTTCTAGAGCCTTATATACGAAAATAAGGTTGTAAGGACAAAGATTTTGCTATAGACTTGAAACAAAACAATGGGGTTTCACCAAGACTTACGTAGTTTATGAAGCTTGGAGAGATCTTCTTGTATACTCTAAAACTCACGAAATTTGGAAGAAATGGGTGGATTTTTGCTTAAAGTTCTTGGAGAAATGTAGTAACTAGAAATGAATATGAACGAGGTGGTGGGAAGATCCTTGGCCGAGACATAGATAAGAGGGAGAGAAGAGAAGGGTTTGTGACAAGATGGTTGCATGGGTGTATGATATTGTGTTGATATTTGATGGTTAATTAACATGGAAATCCATAAGATAAACATGAGGTGTCAGGCCTTAATTAATCCCATCTTTTTCTTTTTTTTTTCTTGTTTTGAGTGTGCGCTATGAATGAGGAGGAATGGGGTTCACGGTCCATTTACATTAAAGAGATGGGTTTATGGCCTAATTACATTAAGGAGATGGGTTTATGGCCTAATTACATTAAAGAGATGGGTTTACGGCCCAATGACATTAAGGAGATGGGTTTACGGCCCAATTACATTAAAGAGAAGGGTTTACGGCCCATCATTGTTCAAGAGAGTGGTTCACGGCCCATAAAGGCCCATGAGAATGAAGTGGGACATTTTAGGCCCAATAAAGCCCATGAGAATTCTTATGGCCCAAAATGCTATTATTTAATGAATATGGGTCAATTTAAGGTCTAAATAGGGTTCCTTGACCCAAAATAGTCAAATTGAGAATTTACTGGGCTAGTAGGCCCAATAAGAGGATCATGGCCCATTCTGTGACGGAACCGGAACATTAGGGTTACAAACCCATATTTGAGTATATGAGATGTATTGAATTAGGTTTTGAACTTTACTCAGGAATTTTGGGTTCAAATGATTGATTTGGATTGAGCATAGCACTTGACATCAACTTAGATTACAAGTTATATAAGAGTTGATCTTTACATGAAGACATAATTTCCTAGCTAAAAGAAGCTAGTTGTGACATCATCCCCCCGTTAAAAGGAATTTCGTCACAAAATTCTTTTGAAAGATAGAACTATGAATGAGAGAATAACTGAGGGTACTTCTGCTTCATCTGGTCCTTGTGTTCCCATGTGAATTACGGTCCATGCTTAGCGTTCCATTAAACCTTCACAATTGGAATGCAATTTTGCTTCGTACTCTTCACTTCCCTATCCATTATCTCAACCGGATCCTCAAAGAACAAGAGATTCTCGTTTATTTCGATCTCTTCCAGAGGAATGACAAGGGTTTCATCTGTTAAGAACTTTTTCAAATTCGAGACGTGGAACATGGGGTGTACTTTGCTAAGTTTCGCAGGTAGCTGCAACTTATATGCCAACAGACCAATTCGGGGATGAACCTCAAACGGCCCGATGTATCGCAAATTTTGTTTTCCTTGTTTCCCAAAACGGATCATCCCTTTCCAGGGACATACCTTTAATAGTACCCGATCTCCGACCTGGAATTCCATAGGCTTTCGTTGTTTGTCAACATAACTCATTTGTTAGTCTCTCGATGCTTGGAGCCGTGTCTTGATTCGGACTATCTTTTCCGTTGTTTCTCGAATGATCTGTGGCCATATAAGAGTGTTGCTTGATGATTTCCCTTTTGCCAACTGGGTGTCAGCCACCTCAGCCCAACAGAGAGGCGAACTGTATTTGTGACCATATAAAGCCTCAAAAGGAGAAACCCTTATACTAGTGTGATAGTTATTGTTGTACGAGAATTCAATCAAGTGCAAGTGGGCATCCCATGATTTGCCGAAATCGATCGCACAAGCTCGGAGCATTTCCTCCAGGGTCTGGATGGTTCATTCGCTCTGGCCATCGGTTTACGGGTGGTAAGCAGTACTCATGTCTAGTTGTGTTCCCATTGCCTTCTGGAGCGACTACCAAAACTGTGAAGTAAATCTACTATCATGATCCAAGATAATGGGTACTGGTACTCCATGAAGTCTCACGATCTCTATAATATAGATTCGTGTTAATCTTTCCATCGTGTATGATTCCTTGATTGGCGGACAATTACCCAGATAACATCCAATCCGTCTGCTGTCTTAGGTAATTTGGTTATGAAGTCCATGGTAATCTTTTCCCATTTCCACTCGGGTATCACTAGCTATTGTAATAACCCCGAGGGCTTTTGTTACTCCACTTTCACTTTGGAAAAAGTGAGACACTTGCCCATGTAAGTGGCAATCTCTGCCTTCATATTTGGCCACCAATAATGTTGTTTAATGTGCAGGTACATCTTATCCGAACCTGGATGGACGGAATATTTCGTTTTATCAGCCTCGTTCATGACTATATCTCTGAATCCCCTAAGTTTAGGGACCCAGATTATATTCATGAAGTAGTAAGCTTCGTCCTCTTTGGCTTCAAGGTTTTTATCCATCCCACGCAGCATTTCGTTGGTAGCGTTCTCCAGTTTTAGTGCATCGGACTGGGCTCCCTTGATCTATGAGGTTAGGTGGGAGTGGATGGTTATCGATAATGTCTTCACCCGGCGACTTGAGTATTATTTCCTGCTTAGAGCATCGGCTACCACATTAGCCTTGCCTGGGTGGTACTTGATATCGAATTCATAATCATTTAGCAGCTCAACCCACCTTCTCTTCCTCATGTTCAACTCCTTTTGGTTTACTATGTGCAGGAGGCTTTTGTGATCCATGAAGATGGTGCACATTGTACCGTATAGGTAGTGCCTCCAAATCTTTAAGGCAAAGACCACAACTCCGAGCTCGAGATCATGGGTGGTGTACCAGGAGGCTTTTGTGATCCATGAAGAGGGTGTAAGCTATCACCCTTCCACGCTACATGTGGACACAACCTAACCCTTGGTTTGAAGCATCGCAATATACTACGAAGTCTTCGATTCCCTCCGGTAAGGATAACACTGGTGCACTACACAGGGATCGCTTCAAGGTTTGGAAGGCAACTTCTTTCTTTTCCGTCTAGTTGAAAGATACACCTTTTTATGTCAAGGTGGTGAGGGGTTTGGCTATCTTGGAAAACTTCAGGATAAACCTTCGATAGTAGCCTGCGAGACTCAAGAATTGTTAAATTTCTGTTGGTGTCTTCGGGATCGCCCAGCCTTCAATGCCCTTGATCTTGGGAGGATCTACATGAATCTCTTTCTCACTGACTACGTGACCCAATAAGTTTACACTGCGAATCCAAAACTTGCATTTGGAGAGTTTTGCATATAGGCTTTCAGCTCTTATAGTTTCCAAGATTTGACGGAGATGTTGACCATGCTCCTCCTTGCTTTGTGAGTATATGAGAATGTCATCGATGAAGACGATTATGAAATTAACGAGGAATGAGCGGTAGACTTGATTCATGAGGTCCATAAATGTTGCGGGGGCATTTGTTAGACCGAAGGGCATCACAACAAATTCGTAATGACCATATCGAGTTCGGAAAGCAGTTTTTGGAATGTCCTCTTCTTGTACTCGAAGCTGGTGATAACCGGATCTTAGATCTATTTTGGAGAAGTAACTAGCTCCCTGAAGTTGGTCGAATACATCATCAATCCGAGGGAGTAGGTATCAGTTTTTTACAGTAAGCTTATTCAATTCCCTATAATCGATGCAGAGTCTGAAGGATCCGCCCTTCTTCTCGACAAACAAGACCGGAGCTTCCCAGGGTGAGAAGCATGGTTTGATGAATCCTCTGTTCAATAATTCGCTTAATTGACTGGATAACTCCTGCATTTTGGCGGGAGCTAACATTTAGGGTGATATGGCAATTGATGTGGCTCCTGGTATGAGGTTAATTTGGAATTCAACCTATCTTTTTGGGGGTATTCCCCAAATGTCTTCAGGAAATACATCCGGGAAGTCACATGCCACTGGGATGTCTTTAATGTTTATTTCTTATTTGTCTTTGTCCACAACATGAGAGAGTAAAGCATAGTTTTTCTTGTGCAGACACTTTTGTGCCTTGATGCACGAGATAAGACGAGGATCAGCACCAGGTTTATCACTATAGGTTATTAGGGTTTTGTGGTGGGGGAGGTGAAGGCAAATGGCCTTCTCGTGACACATAATATCAGTATGGTGGGGGCTTAACCAATCCATGCCGATTATCACATCAAAACACCTAATATTTACTAGCATCAAATCTATTTGAAATGAATGATTGCTTAGTGTTAATGTGCACCCTATGTAAACATCTTTGGTTGTTTCGGTTTTCCCATTAGCCATCTCCACCATGAAGGCTTCGTTGAGCTTCTGGGGTTGTTGGTTTAGTAAGTGTTTGAATTTGTTACTAACGAAGCTTCTCTCGGCACTGCTATCGAATAAAATGCATGCGTAAGTGTTGTTAAGTGGGAACGTACCAGTAATAACCGTCGGGTATTGAATGAAGGTTTTTGAGCATTCTAACACTTCCTAAGCCTACATGCAACCCTAATAAACCTTGGATCTATGTTTGTCTAAAATACATGAAAAATATGGTTTCCAGGGTCCATAATCCTATCTAGCATACATGGGAACTTTTATCCTAAAAGAATGGCTAGAATTACATACCTTGTAGTTGATTTTGATTCCTTGAAACCTTGTGAGCCTAACACCCCAAGTGTGATGCCTCAAATGCTTCACACAACACCAAATGCCTTTGGAATGACTTTTGAGAGAATGCATACACTTGTAAATCGGCCTAGCCCTCTTATGTACTTGTGTGTAACCGATTTTGGTGGAGAAGGTGTTACTTATATAGTGTGTCACATCTAGGGTTACACCATGTAAACCCTAATGTGACATGACTCTTCATTTCCATGACCCATGGGTTTGTAACTCCCATGGAGCATCCTATGGGTATAACCCAACTTGATAATTCATGGAGCCTTTTAGCCCACCATACAAGTTATGGATTATTTACATAATCAACCCATATATTTAATTAGTTATCTTTTGATCACTTAATTAATTTCAAATTAATTTTTGATCAATACTAATTAAATAATATTATTAATATATTGGAACTTATAATATATTAATAAACCACAAGTGTTATTTGTGACAACCCGAAATTTCCATTCGGTCAAACTCTAAAAGTCAATCACTTCTTATTATAAGTTAATATCATTATTTCTTATTTTTAGCAAATTTAAAGTTCGTTTGATTAATTTAATATTATTCTTTAAACGAATGGGTGAAAGAAAGTGTCGCCTCGGGTTTTGAAATTTCAAATCCGCAAACACCTCGTGTCTTAGAAGTTCACGGCCAAACTTTTATGTTTGGGTCAAAAAATCATCCAAAAACCGTGCACTCATGCATACGCATGAGTTTACTCCTCAAATTAGTCACTCATGCATAAGCATGAGTTTATTCCTCAAATTAGTCCTTTACCTAGCTTTAGTTTGATGTATCAACCTTCCCTTGATGTGTTTAAACCTTCCCTTGATGTATTTAAGCCTTGAAAAATACCAAAGTCCACCATTTTTATGTGTTTAAGGTTTGGGGATCTCCCAAAACCGTAAACACTCTAAAGTGTGTTTATTTGGGCCGTATTCCTTCCTTAGGCCTAAAAACTAACCTAGACAATTACCTTGATGAGTTACGGACTTGAAAACATAGAAATACCAAGTAAACCCAAAGGGAAATGACCATGAGGCCATAAACTCCTCAAAGGAGTGTTTTGTTGCCCTAATCCCTTCCAAAGGCCTAACCACCAAGTAGAAATGCTTCAAAGGACTTTTAAAACCTCAAAACAACATATGGTCATAAGGTGTAGAGTTTACGACCGTAAACCCTTGAGTTTACTACCGTAAACTCCTTGGGTAATGGTCATTAAAACCGTAAACTCCAAAGGAGTTTACCCTTGAACACCAAACACTCTAGCTTTGCCCTACAAACACTTGGATGCAACCCTTGTGATCTTTAACACTTGAAACAAAGTGTTTTCATGTTCTAGAGTGTCCCAACTTAATTTATTAGTTATAAATTGGCTAATTAGATATATATATATATATATATATATATATATATATATATATATATATATATATGTTCATTATATGATAACTAGGCTCGTGTGTGTGTACAAATCTTCATTTGTCACCTAGCACCGCATCCGACACTTCAATCCATTCCACTCACTGCAAGTGAGTTCATACCCTTTTAACTAACCTTTGGAATACTTTTAATTGTTTTAAATGCTTTTATGGGGTGGGGGGAATACAAGTTGAATACTTATAGTTATTGCATCAATCACATGTGATTAATAACTACAAAACCAATGATTTTCTTACTGTTCAAACGGTTTATCAAACTGTTTTGCTTCAAACTGTTTTACAAATTCTTATACTTATGAAATGCAATTACTTAAGCTCTGTTATACTTTTATCAATTTCATGTCTATGTGTGTATGGTTATATAAGCAATGATTAAAAGGCTTAGGAAGACCTGCCCGCCCTATTTCCTTTTTGTCGTTGAGATGTGGTCTGATGGGGTATCAGGTATTCGTCCGAAGGTCGTTTAAATATTAGTTATATATCATGTGTACATATATAGTCATAAAAGTTCTTCCATGTTCATACGTACCAGTTACATCATTAGTAAGTTACCATAGGGGTAGCATTGGATAATACTTATACTGTTGCTAGAACAATGAGATATTTAATGAGTCAGTTCATTCATGAGTCAGTACTTATTTCTATGAGAACATATACATTATATTACTATGAGAACATATACATTACATTACTTTGAGAATATATACAACTATACTAGAAGAAGAATGTATACAACTATACTAGAAAGAGAACATATACAATGATACTAGAACGAGTAACAATACATTACATATACATGAATACATTAACATAATTGTGACCCACTGTATCGGAGCATGCCTTCAATGTCATGGAACGAGTTGTAGCCAGAGTCTCTTGGAGGGAGAGTGTGAGTTTGCTTATAGATCTATACTGGATTGACTATCCTACACCTTGCTGCTAGCTACAGCCGGACCTGCAGGTCTGCGGGTGCCAAACGTCATACCTTTTTACGACTTACATTGTCGTGTTTCATAGTCGATAGTATGGTACAATTAATCAAATAATACTTTGATATAACTCCGGTTTAAGGTAGTTAGTACAGCAGTAGTTCCTATAATACAACACTACAGTACTACATTAATTTACCGTTTACATATATTTAGTGATCATTTCACTTAAACATTAATGTACAAACTATATTTTGTTAATGATAGTTACACTTGGGAAAATTACACACTTTTATAAGAAACGAACATACAAAGCAGTTACGCCTTGGTAGAAGGTTACTTTTAATAGGAAATATAGGATTTTCTAATAGATTCAAACTTTTACAAACATTCACATACTTTTATCACTAATGTTTACAAACTCGTACTTCAAACCACGTTCAAACGTTTTGATACAAACACCGACACTAAAATAATTATGAACTCACCAACTTTAATGCTGATAAACTCTTTCAAAATAACTTGTATTCTCAGGTCATCAGTAGACAGGTACCAAGGCCAGCTTTTGAGAAGATGGAGCGCATTCAAGACTCGTCTTATTATTCTGATTTACATTTTTGGTGTCTATAATTGTACAGAACACGCTTGTATTAAAATTATATATTTAATGCAATGGATGATGTCGTTTGCTTGTTTACTGTTATACTGTGTTGTGATACTTTACATGACGTCCTCCGCCCCAGAACGTTTCCGTCGTTCTCAGTTTTGGGGTGTGACATTATTTCTCTCATTTAGTCTATCCAAATGCATGATGCCATGAAACCCAAATGGACCATGCCAGCTCGGGTCAAGTACATACCAGAAATGGTTATGGACTTAGACACCTTATCCAACAATCTCCCACTTGGATAAGTCTAATAACTATAACTGCAAGTATGACTTCAGGAACCAATCAGCAATCGTAGCTCTTTCAAGGTCTCTCGGAACTGAGAAGATCATGATACGCCATTTAAGATAAGTGATCTTATAATCCTCTGTTCTAGATATCAGCCAGACATATACATGGAACAATGTCTTACTTATTGTCCAGTAGTTTGTTTCCCGATTTCCGATTTGTTTGAAAAAGAACTTAATTGAACACATCAACTTAGTTCTAACCGGGCCCGGTACATAGGTCAAAACAGAATCATCGAGGGTCCCAGATATAAGCTTCTAATCCAAGAAGGAACCGATAAACTTCGACTCATATGTTTGCTCTACTACTTGTTGAATTATACACAAAAGCACGTTTTATAACATCGAGTTACCAATTCGGTTTCGTACAATCAATGCATAACCAACTCATAGGCAAAAAATCATATCTCTAGGTTTGAAGACTTATATGATATTACCGTCTCACGATCACTCGAGATAAATTCCATGAAGTTATACCAGTGAGCATGGGTTGAGTCCAATGCTCAGAACTTATGAACACTCATGAGTATTGTAGCCATGTCCAACAACTTAGACCTCTATAACCATCTCATGATAGTCTTGATTCATACCTACTTCCAACATATGACCGACTGTGGAGATTTGAATAAAATAATATATACCAAACATAATTATTCTAGAAGTTAGAACATGCAAAAGAAATGTAGTAAACGATTGACAAGAGATAACAACACTTTACTCATAAATAAACACACCTTTTATTCACCATCAAATGTCAATTACACTTTACAAATTTCAAAATTATCTAACTACTAAAACAAATATCATCCTTCAGCGCTATGCTCCGAGCATGTTGGATATGCTTAACCCGAGTCAGTCCTTTCATGAGGGGATCTGCTGGATTCTCATCCGATGATACCCTCTTTGCCACGAGGAGTCCTTCTTCTATTTGATGTCTAATGAAATGGCATTTTCTGTCGATGTGTCTGGATCTCCCGTGATCCCTTGGTTCGTTGGCTAAGGCAACTGCACTTTCATTGTCCTAGAAAATTTCCATTGGCTTCTTTATAGCTGGTACAACTCCAAGGTCTCCAATGAAGTTCTTCAGCCATATCGCCTCCTTTGTTGCCTCGCTTGTTGCTATATACTCTGATTCGCAAGTTGAATCCGCCACTATTTCTTTCTTGGAACTCTTCTACAAAATTGCTCCTCCGTTTTAGGTAAAGACCCAGCCTGACTGAGAGAGGAAATTATTCCTATCAGTCTGAAAGCTAGCATCACTATACCCTACAACTCTTAAGTCATCACTCCCACTGAGGGTAAGGACCCAGTCCTTAGTGCTCCATAGGTACTTGAGGATATTCTTTACGGCAATCCAGTGCACCTTGCCAGGATTCCCTTGATACCTGCTAACCATGCTTAAAGCAAAGGCTACATCAGGTAGAGTACACGTCATAGCATACATGATCGATCCTACAGCCGAAGCATAAGGTACTCGACTCATTACTACTATCTCAGCCTCAGTACTCGGGCTTTGTGTCTTACTCAATCTGGCGTTACTCTAGATGGGTAACTCTCCTTTCTTAGAGTCCTGCATGCTAAACCTCTTCAGCACCTTATCCAAGTAGGTACTCTAACTAATTCCAATTAGTGTTTTACTCTGGTCTCTCAAGATCCTTATCCCTAGAATATATGCAGCTTCTCCTAGGTCCTTCATATAGAAACACTTCGCAAGCCAGGGCTTAACTTCCTACAGAGTTGCGATGTCATTTCCTATGAGTAGTATGTCATCCACATACAATACCAAAAAGCTAACTATACTCCCACTAGCCTTGACATATACACAAGATCATCTTCACTCCTAGAAAAGCCAAACTCTTTGACTTTCTCATCAAAGCAAAGATTCCATCTATGAGGTTCTTGCTTTAATCCATAAATGGATTTCTCAAGCTTACACACTCTATTAGGGTACTCTATGTTGACAAAACCCTCTGGCTGACTCATGTAGACATCCTCAACCAACTTTCCATTAAGGAAAGCGGTTTTGACATCCATTAGCTGCATTTCATTAAAATAACCCTAATAGACTTACTATTGGCTACTAGAGAAAAGGTCTCATCATAATCAACTCCTGGAGTTTGAGAGATGCCCTTTGCAACCAGTCGTGCCTTATAAGTGTGTACATTACCATCAATGTCGATCTTCTTCTTGAAGATCCACTTGCACCTAACTGTCTTACGACCTAGTACATTGTCAACCAAGTTCCAAACTTGATTGTCATATATGGACTGTATCTCGCTGTCTATTGCCTCTTTCCATTTGGCATCTGCGTAATTTTTAGGTTCATCCAGGCTTACAAATGTCTCATCACTGATAAGTGACTCACCTTCTGCAGTAATATGGAAACCATAATAATGTTCAGGTGCATTCCTAACCCTTGTGGAACGCCTCAGAGGTACAGACTTGGCAATTGGCTCAACAGGAGTTTCCTCCTCAAGTTGAGTGGCAGGGTTTGAAGTTCCTTCACCACTTGAGTCTTGTATTTCTTCAAGGCCAACTTGCCTCCCACTACTTCCTTGGCTTATGATCTCTCTCTCTCTCTCTCTCTCTCTCTCTCAAGACAGCCCTCCAAGCTACAAAGACCACATTTTCACTAGGTCTGTAGAAGAGGTAACCAAAGGATTTATGTGGGTAGCCAATGAAAATACACGTCTCACTTCGAATTCCTGTTTAAATTCTGTAAACCTTTCAAAAGTCTCTGACTTATGCTTGATTAAGTAGACATATCCATATCTACTGTAATCATCAGTGAAAGTCAAATAATAACGATTAGCATCCCTTATGGCATGTGTGAAGGGTACACACACATCCGTGTCTACGAGATCCAACAAACCTTCACCCCTCTCATAAGAACCTGTGAAGGGTGACTTGGTCATTTTTCCAAGTAAGCATGATTCACAACTATCATCTGACACTAGGTCAAATGACTCCAAGACTCCATCCTTTTGGAGTTGGCCTATGCGTTTCTTGCTTATATGTCTAAGACGACAATGCCATAATGATGCTTCGTCCAAGTTATTATCCTTAACAGAATCAATACACAATACATTATTTCCTAAGTTATCTACCACAGATACAGTTTCATACACACCATCCCAAGGTAATGATTTAAAATAAAAAACTTTATTAAAGAAAGCATTAATCGAGACCAACTTCATTATCAAATGAAAAGGTAAAACCATGTTTATACAATGCATGAGAGGAAATAATATTTCTTGCCATTTCTGGTGAGTAACAACATTTATTCAAATCTAAACTAAACCCACTACTTAGCGATAAAGTATAAACTCCAATCTTGGTGATAGGTAAAGCTTTCCTATTCCCCATGATTAAGTTTATTCTTCCATGCTCCACATTCTCACTTCTTCTTAGTCCCTGCAAATCATAACATATATGAATACCGCAACCGGGATCAAGGACCCAAGAGTTAGAATAGGGTGAGTTATTAGATAATATAGTGTAAATACCTGCATAGTTGGGTTTAACTTTCCCATCATTCACATCCTTTTGGTACTTTGGGAATTCTGCTTCCAGTGCGACTTTTCATGGCAATAGAAGCATTCAGCCTCTTTTGGGTCAGAAGGAGTGACAAAATGTTTATTGGTTCCACTTGATGAAGAGCCATCAAGGGTCCTAGCCTTGGTACCCTTCGAAGAGCTCTTCCTCTTCTTCCCTCTACCTTTCCCGATTGCCTAGACAGGGGCGGAGTTTGGAGTAGGAGTAGGAGTGTTAACAACCGACTTACCTTTAAGACCAGTTTCTGCAGTCTGGAGGAGTCCCTAAAGCTTTTTGAGTGTGACTTCTTCCTTATTCATGTGGTATGTCATGCGGAATTGATCATAGCATGAGGATAAGGAGTGCAAAGTGATATCTATTGCAAGCTCCTCAGGGAAGTTCACATTAAGCTTCAACAAACAATCCGACATACCTTTGCATTTTCTGCATGTGGCTCGTGACGGAGTCTCCGTCCTTCATCCTGGTTGTTATCATGGAGCAGATGATTTCATACCTATGTTATCGTGCACTTTGATGGTATATTTCCATCAAATCTTGGTGCATTTCAAAAGTGTAGAAGTCCTCATAGGACTTTTGGAGTTCTGCTGTCATGGTGGCCAACATGATGCACGCCACTTTGGTAGCATCCCTTTCATGTGTCCGAAAGTCAGCGATCTCCTGGGGAGTTGCAGTGGTCTCATCAATCTCCTTAAGCTCCTTATCGAGGAAATATTCTTTGTCCTCGTAGCGGGTAATCATCCTGATGTTTCTGATCCATTGATTGAAGTTGGATCCATCAAAAGTGACTTTCCCACACTAGTTCATAAGGGTAAAGGAGCCATTAGGATTAGAGCCAAAAGCAGCATTGTTTGAAGACATTTGAAAGAAGAGAACAAGATTAGTTTAGATATTAAGAGAGTCCTTAATAAAACACCCAAATGAAATATTAAGGCTAGGATCCAATCACAATATATTATAACTTAGAAGAGATATGTCGTAATCCAAGCTATAACATATTTGAAAGGTAGGCCAATGACGATTCACCAATTTCCACCATGAAAAACAGAATATAAATATTAGGTTTTTTATTGGTTCTTAGAAATTCCTATATTCTTTTGAGATTCAATGAACTTTCCAAAGGAATATTTCAATCTCGAGTGTGCCCTCCAAGTTTTTTGACTGGGATACCGAGGATCACAAAACGAGGTGTGAAGTAACCATGCAACTCACTTGGTACCCTTAAAGTTCATCACTCAATCGATGTGCCGGTTAACCACACACGCTTCACCGATACTATGATAAACCTTAAGTCACCCTTTACCTACCTTGTTAAGTCCAAGTTTGTGTGCCGGTTAACCACACACGCTCCACCAATGACTTAAGTAAAGTGTAAAGTATATTTTCATGGATAAGCACCTTATTCCCATTTTCCTAAAGTAACTAATATTAGGAATTTAATAAAACATTTTAGTTACTTTATAATAGTCATCCTACTTTTAATGAGAATTTATAAGTCCTTGTCCTACCCGTTCGACTAACAACCCTCCACCGATCAAGGAAGCGGTGGGTGAGAGTGGACACCCATTAACTTTCTATTTTATAGGCAACAACCTTATACCCCCTTATAGACCGGCTTGTGAATGAGGCGTACTAGCAGTAAGACGAATTGATCTTTTTTATATATATATATATATATATATATATATATATATGTGTGTGTGTGTGTGTGTGTGTGTGTGTGTATACACATATATATATATATATATATATATCTATATATATATATATATTATAAACTTATAATATTATAAATTATAAGGGTTGATTTTTAACTTTTAAAAATCTAAGGGTTGGAACTAAAGTTTATTAAGTGACTTTACATGTTCCAAAACTTGAGGGTATGTTTTGTAACTTTACAAAACCTTTCATATTCGTAACTTATTAGTTAAAAAAATGAAGACTCTTCATTTTACAACTTATTTTTTTTAATGGTTTTTAACACAAAGAGACTTTTAGTTATCCATAACTTGAGGACAAGTTATGGACTCCATTAAAACACATAAAGATCATGAATTAAACATTTAAACAAGTAAGTCTTAAGATCTATCAAAAACTCATAAGAACATGAATATTCATATCAAAGTTTCAAGAACATATGAACACATATAATCATGAAAAATTGATATTAGCCATTGTAAATGGATTAGAGCAATCATTGCACCATCTGAAACAAGAGTTACAACACCAAAACAGTTTAGGGTAATGTTTCTAGTCCATTTACAACAGAAAAGCTCCAAAAATTGCTCACCGGATGACAAACTCATCCAGTTCATCTGGGAAGTTGACATGTTCATGCTATAACACACAAACTCGGCGAGTTTTTGGTCAGAACTCGTCGAGTTTTCTTGTCTGGACAGTTTTTGGCTTTTCAAAAACAAGTTTGCATCAAGTATTTAACAAACAAGCCTAGGCTTTGATACCACTAAAGGTTTTTGAGCATTTTAACACTTCCTAAGTGTACATGCAACCCTAATAAACCTTAGATATATGTTTGTCTAAAATGCATGGAAAATATGGTTTCCAAGGTTCATAATGCTATCTAGCATACATGGGAACTTTTATCCTAAAAGAATGGCTAGAATTACGTACCTTGTAGTTGATTTTGATTCCTTGAAACCTTGTGAGCCTAGCACCCCAAGTGTGATGCCTCAAATGCTTCAAACAACACCAAATGCCTTTGGAATGACTTTTGAGACAATGCATACACTTGAAAACCAGCCAAGCCGTCTTATGTACTTGTGTGTAACCAATTTTAGTGGAGAAGGTGTTACTTATATAGTGCGTCACATCTAGGGTTACACCATGTAAACCCTAATGTGACATGACTCTTCATTTCCATGACCCATGGGTTTGTAACTCCTATGGAGCATCCATGGAGCATCCTATGGGTTTAACCCAACTTGATAATCCATGGAGCCTTTTAATCCGCCATACAAGTTATGGATGATTTACATAATCAACCCATATATTTAATTAGTTATCTTTTGATCACTTAATTAATTTCAAAATAATTCTTGATCAATACTAATTAAATAATATTATTAATATATTAGAACTTATAATATATTAATAAACCACAAGTGTTATTTCTCTCATTTAGTCTAACCAAATGCATGATGCCATGCAACCCAAATGGACCATGCCGGGTCGGGTCAAGTACATACGAGAAATAGTTATGGACTTAGACACCTTATCCAACATTGAACTGCTTCACCTTGACCCAACGTCAATACCCTTCCTGATCCTCCTGCCACTTGGTTGTTGTCCTTGGTACAATCGCGTCTGAAATGGCCAGTTCCTCCACACCCATAACAAGTGTGACTAGCCCAAAAATTATTGTTGTTGTTATTGTTTTTGTAGTAGTAGTAGTTGTTGTTGTTGTTGTTATTGTTGTTGTTGTTTGGTTGTTGGTTCGGTTGGGGTCGAGATTGGCAGTATCGGGCAGTATGGCCCTTACAGTTGTAACTTGTACACTGCATATATTTGCATTCTCCATAGTGGTGAAAACCGCATTTGTCACACTTAGGCAAGGTTCCTGAGTATTGTTTGGTAGTAGTTTGTGTAGTTTTGGCTTGGGCATGTGGTGCTTAAGCAACCTAAGCAGTACCAACATGGACTGCTACAATTTGCTGCCTATTTGATGACTCTTGGTTTTGTCGCCCCTTTTGCTTGTTGTCTTTGTTTTTCTTGTTATGTTTTCCCTCTTTCTTGACTTCAGTCTCCCTAGCTTTGACACCCTTCCTGTTGCCATGATCATATAACTTCTTGGCTAGTCTTTTAGCACTGTCATACGTCTCCAGGTTTGTTACGATTACATTTCCTTGAATTTGGGGAGGTTAGTCCCTAAATAAATCTTTCAATCTTCTTTCCTTCAGAAGTGATCATGCATGGACACAAGAGTGACAACTCACTAAACCTCGAGAGGTTAGCATCGATGTCGGAGTTTTGGACTATGAGATTTCACAGTTCCTGCTCCATCTTCTAGATCTCCCCTCTGGGACAATATTCTGCCATTAACATTTCTTTTAGCTCCTCCCATGGTATAGCGTTCTCCACTAGAAGTGTCATGGCCTCCATGTGACCATTCCACCAAGAAAGCACTTGATCGATGAATGTGCAAGCTGCAAACTTCACCTTGCAGTCTTTGGGGAATCCAAAGATCTCGAATACTGATTCAACTTTTTTTATCCACCTCTTTAGAGTTATCACACCTCCTGTCCTGTTGAAGGTTCGAGGCTTGGCATTCATGAAATCCTTGTAGGTACAGGTCCTTGTGGGTCTTTGGTTCATCCCCTGGTTTGTACTTCTGGTTCCTTGCCCGTTGCATCTACTGTTATTTCCCTTGTGAATCTGTGCCAGTGTCGCTATGATAGTAGCTGACACTGCCGCTTGGAACGCAGCTGAGTTTATCTTCGTTGGTGTTGGTGTCTTGTGGTTTCCGTGATTCGGTCTTTGAGGCATCTTCTGTCATGGAACGGTAAGATGTTGAGTATTTAGTACATTCTAGTTTCCTGATTTCTGAATTATAGAACAATTTTGGTGATTCGGTTGCGTGTGAGTAAGTGAGTGCATATAATCCACATGTAATAAAAGTAATAGAACACATAATAGATAACAAATTCATGAGAATATATAACCGTTTTCATTAATGCTAATCATTTGATACATGAACATACCTTTATAAGGCATATAATACAGGAAAGGAAATAGAATCCGACATCGTAACGACTCCATGAATAGTATAATAATCTAATCATGTAGTCGATAGTACATAGAGTAGTACATAAAAGGAAGTCATGACAGTAGTGGTAGTTGATGGACGGATACTAATTATGGCGAGAAGGGCCTGGTGGTGCTGAAGACGAGGTAGATCCACCATGGAGTCTGGCCAGGTGATGCTAGGCGGTAAAACTCAGGCTTCCAATGTTGTCTGTCGTGCTTGGTAGTCCCTAACTACCTCATGTGTCATCCTTTCCGCACGCTCGACTGCGACTCTCATGGCAACCATTTGGCCGACAGTTGCCTGTGCCTGCTCGCCGATGTCGCGTGTCCTCCTTACCATTACTGGAAGGGCTTAGTCTGTAGGTCCACCGCGACTCAAGTCGTATTAGTCCCGGTTCATACCGAAAAGGGAGTCATAGTTCGCGTAAATCCGTAAATGCTCTAGTGAGACGTACTCTTCACCATACCTACCTAGCTTACACTTTAAGTCCTGCATTATAACCAGAGTCTCCTGGAGGGAAAGCAAAATAGTTGTGTATAGATCTATATAGGATTGACAACCGCAAACCTGAGTTGTTCACTACAGCTACATGCCCCAATCTAGGGTGACAAATATCTACCAATTCTGATGCCTAAAGAACGTCATACACGCATAACAGTCACATCAAGAATGTTTGTAATAACTCACACAGGGATTAACAAAACTATATTGGTTTAGAAGAAGCATACACTTCATCGGTTTTGTTAAAATATAAAACTATATATCATTTTTCGGTACACAAACGCTTACACTTCTGGTCTTGGGGTTTAAGACTACAATTTACTTATAAGAAAATATTGGATTTCTTGGAACATACATACACTATCATTTTAGAAAGAAAGATGAAAGAGTTGTACACACATTTTTCTTAGTTTTGGATATAAGACTAACAACACAGTTTATGGAAAATATCGGATTTTCTGAAAATATACGAGAAGCATATTAAATAATTACAAATCCATTTTTATACAAAAATGCTTCTGAAATCCCCAACTTTTTAGTTGACGCTTTTCAAAATGACTTGTATCCTCTAGGAACCAGTATCAGCTAATCAACTCTGCTTTGATATCAAGTGATGTATCATTAGGAAATTTAACTTTTTGTCACTTTTGTCTAACTGATGAACAAGTACAATATGTTAACTATGTAAGTTTGTATTCTCAATTTATGTCGTTCGGGTTCCAATGTTTCATTTATATTCAACTATTATGATACTATACAATGACGTCATCCGCCCTTGGATGTCTCCATCGTCCTAGTTCGGGGGTGTGACACGTACTACTCAAGACATAGGATCCAAACTCGAATCAAGGGGAGTCACGAAGAGTCTAAAAATCCATTGGGATGTGGATTCTTTGGGTATATTCTAATCAAATGTATGGTTGCTTTTAAGAATAGTGATGAACATGTGTGGAGAAGGTTTAGGTTTTTGTTTAGACTGAGTAGCAGGTACGGAGCCGATTGATGTGCATATCCGTCAGTTCATCTAGTCAGAGATCACCCACAATATTTTGGAGCAGACTCCCGTGATCTTCGGTACGGTCAAAAAGGGGATCATGGAGATTTTGGATGAGTGTCTAGGTTCATACCATACTGGGATTATGGATTTGCTGGATGAGCGACTTAGGGCCTTTTACGCCAAGATCAAGGAAGGACTATTGGAAGCGTGAACTCCCTTATTTCAAGAGAGGGCTTTATCGGTTCTACAACAGGTGGCAGACGAGGGAATGATGAAGGTAAGGTATCATGATATGTTGAGGGATGATATCATTGAGCTTGTGACCTTGTTAGGGTGCAATACCATGAATGATATGATTTCTAGAGCCCAGGTGCAAAAGATTTATTAGGAGCGGCTCAGGAAGAGGTAGGCAGAGCAGATTCAGACTGTAGTGGGCCAGGCGAAGTGGGCTAGAACTCAGGACTCGCATTTGGGAGGCCAACAAAGTCATGGCTGTTATGCTAAGTGTAGGAGGACCCATGTGGGAGGCTATCAGGAGAAGGGGAGGGGATGTTTTAGTTGCGGACATATGGGTCATCTTCGTAGGGATTGTCCTTGAGGATCGATTCCCATGTGTTTTTACTTCAACTAAGTGGGCCAAGAAAAGGCCAGCTGCTCGGAGTTGATGGGGGGAGAAGTGAGGACACCTGCTCCATCCAATATGAGGACTTTTGAGGATCGTGAGGGCAGAGTAGAGGTTAATATGGTGAGGAATCGAGCGTTGTAGTCACACGCCAAGGAGATCCGAGTTCCACCAGTTACGCCATACGTATGCGTTATATCACTTCCTTCATAATCGTATTAAATGTGTTTATGATTATATGTTTTTGTATGAGATGCTACATGCAGTCTATCTAACTCTGCACTTAGAAATTATAGTTTTCTTCTTGATGGTCTTGAGAATCTTCATACATCATTTAGCGTACCATGAGTCATGTTTAGAAGACGATTGAGTATATCTTGTAGGTGACCAGTACCCGGTCCGATCTTTGGTGGTATCAACGATAATTCAAGGAATTCGCAAGGTGGGCCTAACAGTTTGGAATGAAGGATATGTAAGGGTTTTCATGGTTTTGAGGTAGTAAGGAATTGGTTTGGTCGTGGATGTAATATCAGTGGTTTTCAAGTTCATACCTTGAAGCAGGGTCAGTTGCAGGTTTGCATGACGCATAGACGAGATGTGAGCATATCTTCCTATTCTTGTATAATTAAGGCTTTTGGGGTTTGAAGCATAACCCAAAAACCTGGTTGGGATTCAGTTGATATGATTTTGACCTATGTTTGATTATGTTTGGCTTGGTAATTAGACAGTAAGACCTTGGGGTGGTTCCCTGGCAGTATGGAAGTGTTATAAGACTATGGGGCAGCCATAGCATTCACAAGGTTGATAGGAAGTTATGGGAGTGTTGTAAGAATATGGGACAACCATAACATTTTTGAGGTTGATAGGAAGTTGTGGGAGTTTTGTATAACTATGGGGTAACAAAACATTCACAAGAAGGACAAGCTATCAGGAAGTGTTGTAAGTCTACGATGTAATCGTAGCATTTACCAGAATGAGGTAGGCCATTGTATTAGTGGTCATTAGGCTGAAAAACGATCACCGCATGCCTAGGTCGAGGTGGACAATATTAATAGAGGATTACTCATTGTTTAGGATGATGATCATTGGATCTGTGGGAAAGTCTCTTTAGATTGTGTAGACTAGCTCAGAACTACTAGTGAGGCTCGTACGGTTATGATAAGAGTAGGTCAGACCTAGTAGAAATTGGTTGGAGAAAGGTATTGGATCACGTTTAGAGTGGAATGATTTTGTGGTCAGTGATTGGTATATATGTGATGTATAGGCTAGGGTATCCTTAACAGTTAGACTCTTAGTAGGACCCTAGTGGTCGGACCAGGAGTGAGATGTTCAGTCTCCGCTGTAGATTGAGGATTTTATATCTTAGTGTAGTGGGAGGTCGACATGGAATCAAAAGATTTCAGATAAAATGCAAGTGTAAATCTATGGATTTCAGGATGTGAGTTATGTTACGAGTGGAAAATAGATGAGATTCACGTTGGGATTCGTCCTTGTTTATATGAAAGGCCTTTTCATCGTCAAGGTATGGTCAAGGATTTTTCCTGCCTAGGGTATTAGTTAGATAAATCAGGATCGAAAGGATGTCATTCGGTACTGATTATAGAGAGAGGTCCTAGTGGTTGTGTCCAGATTGGTCCTACCGGTGTGGAGGTTTGGTAATGTTTTGGGGTTTCAGACTTATAGCAGTGAAGTGCTAGTTTTCCATATTATAAAGGTTTATGGATTGAAAGTTCGATCCCCATCATGGTGTATGGGCCCTGCAATCACTTGGTTTTGATGACAGCATTGGAAGGTCGTTGTATGAATGCGTTAATCTTTTCAACGAAATAGAGTTTGGGAAAATTAGTCGGATCGTCTGATTTTCTAGAAGGTAGAAGGGATGATTTCGAGGACGAAATCTAATTTAGGTGAGGAGAGAGTTGTAACACACTGTTCCAAATCATTTCATAATTTGGGGGCGTGACCCGACGATCAATTATCATAAGGCTTTGGGTCTTTGGAAAAGAGATTTTTAGACCCATTTGGTTGTGAATAATGTAGGTTGTGGGTATTGAGAGTTCGGTTTGTGCTTTGGGTCCCAATTATATAATGGTAAAAGTGATGGTTCGGACCTTTCATGAGTTTAGGAATTTAGTTCTAGATGTTTTAAGTAAAATTAATTAAATAAGGTTGTAAGGCTGCTCATTACCTTCTGTGGAAACAAAGATCACCGAAAAGAGAGTTAGGACACAAACGTTATGGCCATCGAAAGATAGATTGGTTGGGGGCTTGCCGAGTATTCTAGGTGTACTTGGTCGGAGTAATCATGAAGGCTCCTTTGCGTACGTTGGGCGTCTCAAAGCCTAATTTAGGGTCTTGGACCCTATTTAAAGGCTTTAACTCATTTTCAAACCCTCTTATCTTCAACCTCCATCCCCTCTAACCCTAAATTAAAAACCCTAGCACCCATTTGAAAGGATTTTGAGCCTTGGAGTGGTTTTTGTGGATTTTTGGGGGATTTAAAAGAAGAATATTTAACACCCAAAAATTCAAGCCAATTTAAACTTTTTAAAAACATTTTAACCCATTAAGTCATTACATAGTTTGTTTTCAAAGTACAGTTATCGCAGTATCCAAGTTTCAAATCATAAAAGTCAAAACAGCGAGAGGAGCGGTATGATCATGCCTTCGTCTTCCTGCGATCACCAGAGGTACCTGAAACAACAACTGAAACTGTAAGCCCGAAAGCTTAGTGAGCTATCCCCCAAAATACCAACCACATAACCACGCCATTTAAATATATATATATATATATATATATATATATATATATATATATATATATATATATATATATATATATATATATATATATATATATATATATACAAACAACAAGCATAATGAGCCTTCAACCTGACTGGTCCGCCTCGTAGGCCTTCAGTCTATCTGGACCGCTCTCCGAGCCTTCGGTACGTCTCGAACGCCTCGCATGGCCTCCAGCCTATCCGGACCGCTCGTGGGCCTTCAGTCTGACTAACATACCCTCTTGGGTTTTGTAATCTATCCGGACCGCCATGGGTATGTTGGCCTTCAGCACAAAGCAGGACCGCCTCAACCCAACACCCAAGTCAAACAACATGTGCACATACATTCATAGGCTGTCATAATAACAGACAAACCGATCTAACAGATCAATAGCATAGCAACGTCCTAAACCAGGACACCGACCTACCCAGGTCATATCATAGTATAATCTTATAACTAGAATATCGACCGAACCCGATCACTAAGCATATGTATAACACCATCCTAACTAATAGGATGCGAAACAATGCAGATATTACATAATAATCAAGATACAAATCCATAAGGGCCGGCCTTGGTGCCTTAGACCCTGTTGGTATAGTGAGGACAACTCACCTTGTAACTGACATCTGCAACTAGAAAGCTTAACTCCCGGATCACCAACACGAACTCCACCACCTATAGCTACCATGAAACCCCTTTTTCATCAATCTTAGAATTACCAGAATACCCTCAGAAGTCAACTGGTCAACCCTTGGTCCATGTCAAAGTCCATAATCAAAGTCAACAGTCCATGTTGACTCGACTCGTCGAGTGCAGATCACTGACCCGTCGAGTCCTTCATGAACTCGAGAAATAGTTAAATCCTTGATTAGCTCATCAAGTTCCCCTTTAACTCGTCGAGTTCATACGTGTCCAGGAATCGGGAGAAACCCTAGCCGACTCGCCGAGTCTTCAAACGAATCGCCGAGTTCAAGGAAATCTTCAACGGACTCGCCGAGTTGTTCATCAACTCGTCGAGTTCATGACCATCTTCAACGGACTCGCCGAGTCCTTGCAGACCATTAACCATGCAGACGCCTTTTAAGCCATGGCAAGGTTCCAAATTACAGATCCAAGCTTCTAAGGCACGTTTGTCACGTAAATTTGCAAACTTTACGCACATGCAAGGCTCTAAAGACCCTAAATGACCGATCTAGGCTTCCAATGGAGCTTTACAACTTGGGAGAGTCTCATCCTTGCACAAGCTGGAAACTTTATGGACTAAGAAGCCCAAGGGAGCTCAGTTCTGAAGTTACAACTTCAGATCTTAGCTTACACACAAGAAAAGCTTTCAATCATACCATGAAAACCCTAGGATTTGTCCAAAGAGGGGATCTAGAATGAAATGAGGTAAGGGTAACGAGTTATACCTTCCAGAAGGTGCCCAATGAGGTAGATTTCAGATCCCACAAGCTCCTCGCTTTCTTAATACTTGCTCTCTAAGCTCCTTTCTCCACAAAATCCACTTCCAAGCTCAAAAATACACCAATGGAACACACACTCGATTAGAGTTTGAGAAGGACAAGAAGAAGTAAAGGGGAGGCTGGGGGAGGCCAATGATCCTTTAAATAGGGTGCAAAACCCCAAGATTTAGGGTTTCATCTTACAGCTGCTAGTCATCGAGTCCCTTATTGGACTCAGCGAGTAGGTCATTAAAATACATGGACCAACCCGCTGCTACTCGACGAGTAGGGAAATCAACTCGTCGAGTAGCCCTTAAAATCAATAAACTCACACATTAAATCAATACCTGAGAAACGGGGTGTTACAATTCTCCCCCACTTGAACTAGACTTCGCCCTCGAAGTCTGCTGCAGCGAATAACTCCGGGTAATGCTCCCGCATTTCAGCCTCCGTCTTGCATGTCCACTCAGACGCCCTCCGATGCTCCCACTGTACCTTCACCAAAGGTATCTCCTTATTTCTCAAAATCTTCATCTTTTTCTCCAGTATGGCCACATGCCTCTCTACGGAATTCAGGCGTTCATCAACCTGAATATCATCCAGTGGCACCACCTCCTCTTGATCCATAATGCACATTCGCAGCTACGAAATATGGAAAGTGATGTGTATCCGACTAAGCTCCTCCTGCAGCTCTAGCTTGTAAGCTACCTTGCCAATCCTGGAAATGACCCTGAACGGCCCAATATAACGGGGACCCAATTTTCCCCTCTTCCTGAAGCGGATCACACCTTTCCAGGGAGAGACCTTCAGGAGTACCATGTCACCGACTTGAAACTCTAACTCGGAGCAGCGCCGGTCGGCGTAACTCTTCTGCCGACTCTGAGCGATCTGCAGCCGCTGCCTAATCTGCTGAATCTTCTCGGTAGTCTGCAATACCACCTCCGTCCGACCCATCACCTTGTGACCAACCTCACCCCAACAAACCGGGGTGCGACACCTCCGCCCGTACAACAGCTTGATTGGCAGGGCGCCAAGGCTTGAATGATAGTTGTTGTTATAGGCGAACTCCGCAAGCGGTAGGTGAGAATCCCAACTCCCACCGAAATCAATGACACACGCCCTCAACATGTCCTCGAGGGTCTGTCAACGGGTGGAATGTTGTGCTGAAGTGCAACCGCGTGCCCAGCTCCTCGTGAAACTTTTGCCAGAAATGGGAGGTAAACCTGACATCCCAATCAGAGATAATGGAAACGGGAACCCCATGGCGAGACACGATCTCGCGAACGTATAATTCGGCCAATTTCTCAGCCGAAGAGCTTTCCCATATGGCCAAGAAATGGGCACTCTTGGTCAATCGATCCACGATGACCCATATAGCATCAAACCCCTTCGCCGTCCTTGGCAACTTGGTAATAAAATCCATCGGCATATGTTCCCATTTCCACATGGGAATCTCTAGAGGCTACAGCTTTCCATGCGGCCACTGATATTCGGCCTTGACCATCCTACAGGTCAAGCACCTATCGACGTACCAAGTGATCTCTCGCTTCATGCACGGCCACCAATAACACAAACTCAAAACCCGGTACATCTTGGTGGTCCCCGGGTGAATCGAGAAATGAGACTTATGAGCCTCCTCCATAACCGTCTGCCTAACCCCACCAAACATCGGAACCCAATCCAGGCCACATCGGGTCAATAGTCCCAGAATATCCTACACGAACCGGGTATTATCACCGTTGATCCTCTCTAGCTTCCAATTCTCTGGTCGCATGCCCACTACTTGGGTATCTCGGATCAAATTCACAAGCGGAGAATCCACCGCTATCCTCACACATACCGTGGGGGTGGAAGACCCAGCTGACTTGCGGCTCAAGGCATCCACAACCACGTTCGCTTTACCAGGATGGTAAAGGATCTCGCAATCGTAGTCCTTGACTACATCCAGCCATCTGCGTTGCCTCATGTTCAGGTTCGGCTGATCCATGATATGTCTCAAGCTCTTGTCATCCGTGTAAATGGTACAGCGAACCCTATAGAGGTAATGCATCCATATCTTGAGGGAAAGCACCACCAAGCTCAACTCCAAGTCGTGCGTAGAGTATCTCGTCTCATGCGGCTTCAGTTGCTACGATGCGTAGGCTATCATTCGTCCTCTCTGCATGAGGACCGCCCCCAGGCCTACGATAGATGCATCATAGAACACCACAAAATCCTCAACTCCCTCCGGGAGTGTCAAGACTGGTGCCTCACACAAACGCTGACAGAGGGTCTCAAACACCCTCTGCTGCTCGAGGCCCCACCGGAAATCCACTCCCTTCCTCGTCAGACGAGTGAGGGGTACTGCAATCTTGGAGAAATCCTGTATGAACCTCTGGTAGTACCCTGCCAATGCTAGAAAAATCCTAATATCCGAGGGAGTTTTCGGAATCTCCCACTGCATAACCGCCTCAATTTTGGCTGGACCGACCAAAATCCCCTCCTGGTTAACGAGATGTCCGGGGAATTGGACATCTCGTAACCAAAACTCACACTTCGAGAACTTGGCGTACAGCCGTTCTCGTCTCAGAACTCCCAACAGCTCTCGCAAATGCTCCTCATGTTGCTCCTGGGTCTTGGAATACACCAAGATATCATCTATAAACACTATGACCGAGCGATCAAGCATCGGTCTGCAGACTTGATTCGTCAGGTCCATGAACACTATTGGCGCATTGGTGAGCCCAAACGGCGTCACCACGAACTCGTAATGTCCGTAACGAGTTCGTAATGCGATCTTCTCCACGTCCTCCTCACTGACCCTGACCTGATGATCCGCAGACCTCAAGTCTATCTTGGAAAACCAAAATGCGCCCTACAACTAATCGAAGAGACCGTCTATCCTCGAGAGTGGGTAACAGTTCTTCACCATTAACTTATTCACCTCCTGGTAATCAATACACATCCGGTGCGAACCGTCCTCCTTCCGGACAAAAAGAATCGGTGCTCCCCATGGAGAGCGGCTAGGTCGAATGAACTGTTTGCCCAGCAGTTCCTGAAGCTGCAACGACAGCTCCAGCATCTTTGGTGGTGCCAATCGGTACGGCGCCTTAGCGATAGGGGTCGCACCTGGAACCAGGTCGATCCTGAACTTGACATGCCTCTCCGGAGTTATCCCTGGCAACGCTTCTGGAAACACATCTACAAACTCCCTGACCACTGATACATCGGAAACCAAAATTTGATCCCTGACTCGCGTATCTAACACATACGCTAGATAACCCGCACACCCGCGCTGAATGTACTGTCGAGCCCTGGCAGCTGAACAAAACCCTGATCCTACTCTAGTGCCCTCACCATAGACAATTAGTTCTCCCCCACTTGGGGTTCGAACTACCACTCGCTGGCCCTCGCAATCAATCATAGCACCAAACCGACTGAGCATATCCATGCCCACAATCACGCAAACCTCCCCCATGGGGAACGGAATCAAATATATCAGAAAGGACATCGCAAAAATCTCCATGTCAGACCCTCGATAAACTAAAGAAGCAGACACCCCATGTTCGTTGGCGATAGACACTCGCAACGGACACTCTAACTCGCCCACTGGCACACTAAACCCCCTGCCAAATGACTGAGATACAAAGGACCGACTTGCCCCCGAGTCAAACAAGACCAAAGTAGGCAAAGAGTTCACTAAAAACGTACCAGCAACAACATCTGGAGCTGCCTTGGCCTCTTCGGCCGTAAGCTGAAAAGCGCGTCCCTGAGCCTTCGGGGGCTCTGCCCTACCCTGCCTCCCATCGGTAATCCTCAGTGTAGCTGGCACTGGAGCTTGCACCGACTTGGCCGTCAGCTGTGGATAGTTGGTATTCATGTGACCGACCTGATGACAATGATAGCATATCCTCATATCCGAGGCAGGGGCAGACTGACGGCAGTCCCTAGAAAAATGCCCCTCGTTGCGACACTTGTGGCACCCGCTACTAGATCGACAAGCTCCAGTATGACCGTTGCCGCACTTTCCACAAGTGCGACCCTGCTGACCCCCGGTCCTAGCATCAGCGGTCTTAGACCGCTTCGACACCGGTTGTGACTGCACCGAGGCCGGCGGCTGCTCCCTCAACTACAGCTGACTCTCCAACTCACACCGCCTAGCGGCCTCCTGTAACTCCAATAGAGTATCACATCGCTGTGTGGCAACAAACTGGTGATTATCTGTCTTGAGCATGCTCGGATAATGTGTCATCTAGGCCTGCTCAGATGTGAACTCAGGGCAGAACATCACCCTCTCAGTGAACATGCGGGTGATCTCCGACACCGTCTCTCCATCCTGTCTCAGACTTAAAATTTCCTGTGCTAAACGTTCTCGTTCGACCCGTGGAATGTAACGGGCATGGAACATGTCCCGAAACTGCTCCCAGGTAACCACAACTCTCTGCTCATCCATGTATGTCCCTGTCGTTAGTCTCCACCAGTCCTTGGCCCCAGAACTAAGCAGGTTTAGAGCATACTTGACCTTTTGGTCAGCAGGACACGAGCAGGTGAAGAAACACCCCTCCACATCTGAAACCCATCTCATAGCCTTGATGGGATCCTGCATCCCGTCAAAAGTAGGGGCTTCGTGTTATCGAAGTCCCTATACTGAACACCCCAACCAACTCCTCCCCCTTCCGTAGATACAGCTGATGCAGCTGCTGCAACGGCTGTCTCTGCAAGGGCTGCGTAGCGCTCATCAAAATACTCCACCATGGCGGTCTTAATCGACCCTAACATCTCCCGAAACTCGGACCGGAGCTATGAAGAAACCCCATCATGCAGTATCGCTTGGATCCATTCATCCATTTCATCTGGCCTCATATGGCCGATAGTCTCGGGTGCTGTCAGCTCCCCCTGTCCGCCTTCTCCTAATCCTGATCCTGATCCTGATCTCGAATCGGATCTGGTCACAAAGCGCCTGGTCATCACCATTCTGAAACCCAACACAAGGTATCATATAACTCACACAAATAATTGGGGACCAACCCCCGACAAAACCCTCGGGGTTGTGACTTCCTTGTTATGTGTATGGGTCCTGTGCTTTTAGTAGTACGGGCCCATACTACCTCCCACACCTACCCATATTTATCCCA
This sequence comes from Lactuca sativa, assembly GCF_002870075.4. NCBI lineage: Eukaryota > Viridiplantae > Streptophyta > Magnoliopsida > Asterales > Asteraceae > Lactuca > Lactuca sativa. The sequence goes on from NC_056624.2 coordinate 20,407,047, forward strand.
AGTATCATCACAAGGCCCTAAGAATACACATAATCATATCGAGCACTCAAGCCTCATTCCTAAAGGAAGGTTAAATGCCACGAAGTCTGCAGACTCCTACTAAACAACCTATCCACCCACGAAACTTCCACCAACCCTGCAACACTGGTGCACGCTAGCCATACATAACGATGAACCCTATAGACTTCCAAATATTCAATCCTACCCTAAGCTCAAATCAAACAAGAACAGAACATAAGCCTAAATCAAACATTCTCAGGCTATAAAATCTTAATTATGTACAACTGTGATGCCTACACTAGATAACTACAATAATGATGTCAATTTCATATAAGGAAAACCCTAGGCTAGCAGGCATCATGTATCAGTCAATTTGATCATGCAATTCCTAAAGATCCCTAGCCTAGTACTAGCATGTTGTTCTAACATATCACATAATCAAATAACTGTATGGTATCTTGGGGTTTTCTTACCGGCTCGGCTGATCGTACACCCTGCATCCTCCCATATTTATTTTGAAAATCAACTTCTTAAAACAAATTTTTTTATAACCTTTCCTTGATTTGAGACTGGATTCACAAGAATGTTCCTCCAATTTACTCAAACCAAAGCTCTAATACCAACTTGTAACACCCAAAAATTCAAGCCAATTTAAACTTTTTAAAAACATTTTAACCCATTAAGTCATTACATAGTTTGTTTTCAAAATACAGTTATCAGAGTATCCCAGTATCAAATCATAAAAGTCATAACAACAAGAGGACCGGTACGATCATGCCTTCGCCTTCCCACGATCACCAGAGGTACCTGAAACAACAACTAAAACTGTAAGTCCGAAAGCTTAGTGAGTTATCCCCCAAAATACCAACCACATAACCATGCCATGTAAATATATATACAAACAGCAAGCATAATGAGCTTTCAGCCTGACTGGTCCGCCTCGCAAGCCTTCAGTCTATCTGGAGCGCTCTCTCAGCCTTCGGTACATCTGGAACGCCTCGCGGGGCCTCCAGCCTATCCGGACCGCTCGCCGGGCCTTCGATCTGACTAACATACCCTCTTGGGTTTTGTAATCTATGCAGACCGCCCTAGGTATGTTGGCCTTCAGCACAAAGTAGGACTGCCTAAGCCCAACACCCAAGTCAAACAACATGTGCACATACATTCATAGGCTATCATAATAACAAACAAACCGATCTAACAGATTAATAGCATAACAACGTCCTAAACCAGGACACTGACCTTCCCAGGTCATATCATAGCATAATCTTATAACTTGAATATCGACCAAACCCGATCACTAAGCATAAGCATAACACCATCCTAACTAACAGGATGCGAAACAATGCACATATTACATAATAATCAAGATACAAATCCATAAGGGTCGGCCTTGGAGCCTTAGACCCTGTTTGTACAGTGAGGATAACTCACCTTGTAACTCACGTCTGCAACTAGAAAGCTCACCTCCCGAAAGTCGTGAGTGTAGATCAAAGTCAACAGTCCATGTTGACTCGACTCGTTGAGTGCAGATCACCGACTCGTCGATTCCTTCCTGAACTCGAGAAGTCGTGAAATCCTTGATTAGCTCGTCGAGTTCCCCTTTAACTCATTGAGTTCATATGTGTCCAGGAATTGGGAGAAACCCTATCCGACTCGCCGAGTTCAAGGCAATCTTCAACGGACTCGCTAAGTTGTTCATCAACTCGTCGAGTTCATGACCATCTTCAACGGGCTCGCCGAGTGGTTCATCCAACTCGCCCAATCCTTGCAGACCATTAACCATGTAGACGCTTTTTAAGACATTGCAATGTTCTAGATTACAGATCCAAGCTTCTAAGGCACGTTTGTCACGTAAAGCTGCAAACTTTACGCACATGCAAGGCTCTAAAGGCCCTAAATGACCGATCTAGGCTTCCAATGTAGCTTTACACCTTGGGAGAGTCTCATCCTTGCACAAGCTGGAAACTTGATGGACTAAAAAGCCCAAGGGAGCTCAGTTTTGAAGTTACAACTTCAGATCTTAGCTTGCACACAACAAATGCTTTCAATCATACCATGAAAACCCTAGGATTTGTCCAAAGAAGGGATCTAGAATGAAATGAGGTCAGGGTAACGATTTATACCTTCCAGAAGGTGACCAATGAAGTAGATTTCAGATCCCACAAGCTCCTTGCTTCTTAATACTTGCTCTCCAATCTCCTTTCTCCACAAAATCCTCTTCCAAGCTCAAATATACACCAATAGAACACACACACTCGAATAGGGTTTGTAAGTCCCTAATTTCCCTATGTATCAATCAGATCCATTTGATGGTGTGGAATACCAATCAAACGGATGATGTCAGATAAAATAGAAGAGAAGAAGATGAAGAATATGATGAATCTATGTATGAATTGATTAGAATGAAGATCCGGATACAAAAGATTCACACACATAAAAACTTCTCTCTAGTTTCTCTCTTGGTCGTACACTCCTTGTGTTTCATCAAATCTCTACTCCTCACCCCTAACACCTATATATAGAAAGGAATATGGGCTAACTGAACATGGTCTGTAAATGGGTTTACAGTCGTAAACCTATTTACGGCCGTCAACACTGACCGTAAACCCCACCTGACCGTAAACTAGACTGTATGCTCATAACATATTACATAAAAATATAATTGCCTAGAAAAGCTAAGTATAAACCATATTTTCGACCCAACAATCTCCCCCTTGGTTTATAACTTTCTTTTCTTAATTGACCCAACAAGCTCCCCCTAAAAACTAGCTGGCTTTTCCTTTTAATCTTCATTGAGAGATTGGCTTCATCATTTATCTTCAAATTCTTCAAAACTTCAAGATGTACTTGATGAATGTTCAATGAATCACTTCATCTTGAGCACTTGAGCTTTTCTTCAAGATTTGACATTAAACGCACATTGGGTGAGGAGGCTTGACGTACTGATTCTTGAAAGATAGAGCTTTCGGCTTGAGAATCTTCAGAGAGAACATCAGAGAGAACAAATCTTCTGGATCGCTTTAGCAGATACAACGATAGCAGCATACTGATTGAGGAAGCTTCAATGCAATCCGTCACATAATCTTCAAATTCTGCTTCACCTTGCTTCTGGGGTTGAAGGATTGAATGATGAAAGAATAATCTTCATTTCTTATTCTTTCGAATGAGAATTCTTCGATGATCACGGATGAAGCCTTGGCTCAGAAATCTTCGACACAAACTTCCATGAGTTTCATCTTCACCTGAATTCACTATTCAAGACAAAACAAAACTAAAAGAAAATTTTAGCACAATATATATATATATATATATATATATATATATATATATATATATATATATATATATATATATATATATATATATATATATATATTGGATTTTTCATATTTTCTGAAAAAGAAATAAAACAGAAATAACACTAATTTTTTTTTTTTGGTTTTTAAAATTTTTAATTCTCCATTAATATTTAAATTAGAAGAAAACTATGAACAAATTTAACAAAAATAAAATGATATCTAACTTTTAGAATGATTTGGGATCAAAGTTTTTAGACAGCCTTTATCCGGTTGTCGGTACCTTCTATCTTCACGTCTTTGTCTGGTCGATTGCCTGTATTGTTGTCCACTTAAACACGAAAAATTGTGGCAAAATTAGGACATACTATTAGTTATAAGACAAAGTGATCCTAAGTTCCTAGAAACTATTTCTTAAGGACCATTTAGCTGAAGACGACCAGGGATATTGTTGTCCACCTAAATTAAGCAGCGAGATCTACAGACAATCTGTATGTGTTCAATTTTAATTGTACTAGAACGTGTTTCCCGATTCCTGATATGCCCCAGCCATCAAGGGCTTCCAGAATACTCCTTACACCGGGTGAGCAAACAATTATTAAGAGAAAGATAGATTTAGAATGCATATGTTGTACATCCAGGTCGGATCTCTTCCAATCACGCAAAGGATGACACATATGACTAACCAAAGTTTTAGAGGGATTGAGAAGAGAATGGTGCATATACTATGTACTAGGTCAAAATTTGAGTCATGCAGTGGAGACAGTGTATGGCTAACAGATAGAAAGAATCACATAGAGAGAAGATGCAGAGAGAGAGAGAATTGCATATGTTATAGTCCAGCTTGGATCTCTCGATCATGCAGAGGAGGAAACATATCACTAACAGGCAGGAAGAAAGAAAATAACCTTCTACAGACCTAATTTATCGGAATTCCCCAGTCACCCCATCCAACCGGAATTAAGGACAGAATCCGCACATCGAGGAAAAGTGAATCCACAGTTCTAGATACGGGTTATTTAGTGTGACCGATAGATTCCCATGTATATCTCCCTGCTCAACCTATCCGAGCGTCGTATTGTCAGGCTAAATGGATCTATCTAGGTCAAGATTTTTCAAGTGTCAAGATTCCTTAAGTTCATTTATGCCTAGTCAAGTCCATTTTAATCTTTCGTACCTACTAGCTTATCGAACACAGAGCCTAGACAATTCAGATTCAATCCCTTACACAGATTCAGATTTCCTTTTATCACTTGCTAATTTCATTTCCCAAAACATCTCCGGCAAGCACATTCTAAGAACACCATATTTTTGATTTTCTGATTTTCTAATGTTTTGGATTTTTTAAAATTTTCTAATTTTTGTTTTGTTTTTATTTCTCCCCCTAAATTTGTGCATAAGAGAGAAAAAGAAAGTAAATGCGCAAATTTAAACTATCCTAAAACAAAAATTAGTCTTTAAAGCGAATCAGCTTAAGAAAAACTCAGGAGTATAGAGAAGAAAATTCAAACTGTAAGTCACTGATTGAATATGCATCCAGAAGGTCTGAGAACAGCACGCGTAATCTCATAATAGATCCAAAAATTCTTCACATCTTTAAGCACTAACCCCATGAGTGATCCTTTCCTTTCTTCCCTTCCCGCAAAAGAACACATACTCTCAAGCAAAGGTCTGAATGTTGTACAGTTGAGAGATGTCCCCAATCATGTGCCACGAACAGCCACTACCAACAAACCAAAGTCTGATGATATGCCTCCATAGCTGCTCCGACACAGAGTGAGATTAATTGGTCTTTGGAACCCATTCCATTTTGAAACTGGGTCGACCTTTGTCATCAATGCACGATACTCTCTCCCATGACATATCCTGCTTATCACAAACAGAAGACGATGAAATATTAGAGTCATTAGAAGATTTGGGAGTTTTCACCTTTGGTACCCATCTATATTCAGGTTTAACCCATTTCCTGTTCGATCCGGTGGGTACCTTAACACTTGATTTGGAACTTGAAGCCAATTGCCGAGATGACTTTGACCTAACCGGTCTTGGCTTCACAGGAGCATCTCTTGAACTAGACTTTTGGGCCAACATTCCCTTCTTATTCTTGGGAGTTGGATGCTTGGCCTTGGGAATTGAATTCTTGGCCTTCATGGCATTCCAGTCAGCATTGTCTGAAGGTGACCTTGAGGGTTTTCTTTTGAAAAACCTCCCTCTTGGCGCGTTCTGCCAGCCTTGTGCATAGTAGGGAACGTATGCACGATTAGGACAATTTCTAGCAATGTGTCCAGGTGTTCCAGAGTGAAAACAAGTCTTTTTTGTCACTGTGAAGTTATTGCTTCCTACCCCTGGTGGCATACCCTTGCCTCATTTCTTGTTGTTCCCACATGCACACTTGCAACAAGCACTCTGTTGCGTTGGAATTGGAGGCCGGTATTTCTCAACGGCAGGTTTGTTAGGAGTAAAAGAATTCGAAGCAACAGATTCTGAGTTCAAAGAGTCATTGGTTTGTTTAGTAGTGCTCTCCTTGTTCTCATCTTCCGCTACTTTACCTGCACATGAAGTAGAAACATTAGTATTTTCAACATTAATAACTCCTCCTGACACAAAGCCAGCTCGTTTGCCATATTGAAGATGTTCCTCCCTAGCAATTTCTTCCTGTGTCATAGGGATGGATGTGTAGTTATGATTGAAAGGTGGAGGAACACTATCATACCCTAGACCCTTGTTTTGATTATCATTAAATTTTAATTGGGCTTCAAATAAGGACTCGACTGTCTGACTTGACGCAGTATAATTTTTAAAACTAACATATGTTTTTCCACACTTAATTTTCAAAGTGTCAAGTTCTTCAGTTACAGCATCAAGTTGTCTCTTAATATAGTCATAATTTTCACACTTTTTGCTATACTCTTCTTGAAGATTCCTAAAGTCTTTGGTTTTTGCTTCTAATTCATCCTTCAAGGGTTTCTGTCCTTTCCTGAGTTGATATCCTTCATATCTCAGGTCCTCAACTTCTCGTTTTAATAAATAAATTTGTTCTCGAAGAAATTTAATCGTAGTTTCTCAAACTGGAGTACATGTAACTTCAGTGATCGGAATGTTTTCAGAACTCATTGTTTTTCTACACTTCAAAGCATCAAGTTCTTCAATTACATCAGCAAGACTAAGATGAGTGAGATCTTTTGTCTTCTTGATGATAGCCACGTTCATATCCCACGATTTCGGAAGTGAATTTAGTAGCTTTTTGTTTATCTCAAACTTATACAAGAAGATCCCAGCTATATTCCTCTCAGTAGTAAGTGTAGGAAATCACTGCAACTGAGTTTCGAGCGCTTCTCTAGGGATATAATCAAAAATGTTGAAATTTTGTCTTAATATACCTTGACGACTCTCTTTCATGTTTTCAACTCCCTCGTAGACCTTAAAAGCCATTAAAAAGCACAACTAGAAGCTAAAGTAAAACTTAAAAGTCAAATTTAAAAAGTCAAACTCAAAAGTCAAACTTGAAAAGTCAAACTAAAAACTCAAACCGAAAAGCCAAATTTGAAAATTTAAAAGTAAAACGAGAAAGTCAAAGTTTACGATCAAAGGTCAAACCTGAAAGTCAAAATCAAAATTTTAAATAAAAAATCAAAAATAAAAGTTAAAAATAACACAAGGAGCTTTAATTTTAATTTTTTTTATTTTGGATTAAAAAGGAATTTAAAATTAAAAGAAATTGATTTTTGGGCTGATTTTATCAAAATTTCGAAACTTGCAAGCGAGAAAGACGGGTTATGTTTTAAAACTCGGAGGAATGACACAAGGAGCTTGCTAGCTGAGATGGTAATGAGCTGGAGGTCGCGGGTTCGATCCCCGGTACCCTCAAAATCGCGTCCCCTTTTTTTTTTTTTTAATGCTAAGCGAGGCTGCTGCTTGCGAGGACTCCTTGTGGCCGCAAACTTCGTACACACTGCTGACCGCAAACTCTCGCACCGTAAGCTCACCGACGGCCCCAAACTCCAAGGCCTCGGACCGTAAATCGAAGAGTCGTAATCTCGGACCGGCCGTAAACTCCGAGGCTGCAAGCTCGGACCGTGAACCTTGGTCTGTGAACTCTGAAACCCTAGCCACCGGCCGCAAACTCCGCTACACCCTCGCAAGTTTCAACCAAAAACACTCATTTTTCAACTTTGAAGCTCCAAAACTCGATCAAAAACCCTTTTTTATGAAAAACACGAAGAACAACCCCCCCCCTACTTTTCAGAGATCTATCCAAAAACGCAAAATTTTTTTGAAAATAAGATCAAATAATACTCCAAATCTGACAAAATTGACTGATACAACCAAGCGCTGATACCAATTGTAAGTCCCTAATTTGCCTGTGTATCAATCAGATCCGTTTGATGGTGCGTAATCCCAATCAAACGGATGATGTCAGATAAAATAGAAGAGAAGAAGAAGAAGAATATGATGAATCTATGTATGAATTGATTAGAATGAAGATCTAGATACAAAAGATTCACACACACAAAACTTCTCTCTAGTTTCTCTCTTGGCCGTACACTCCTTGTGTTTCATCAAATCTCTATTCCTCACCCCTAACACCAATATATATACAAGGGAATATGGGCTAACTGAACATGGGCCGTAAATAGGTTTGCGGCCGTAAACACTGACCGTAAACCCCACTTGACTGTAAACTAGACTGTAAGCTCATAAAATATTACATAAAAATATAATTTCCCAGAAAAGCAAAGTACAAACCATATTTTTGACCCAACAGGGTTTAAAAAGGACAAGAATCAGTAAAGGGGAGGCTGGGGGAGGCCAATGATCCTTTAAATAGGGTGCAAAACCCCGAGATTTTGGGTTTCATCTGCCAGCTGCTACTCGTCGAGTTCCTTATTGGACTCGGCGAGTAGGTCATTAAAATACGTGGACCAACCCGCTGCTACTCGACGAGTAGGGCAATCAACTCGTCGAATAGCCCTTGAAATCAATAAACTCACACATTAAATCAATACCTGAGAAATGGGGCATTAAAGAATAAGCATGGTGTAGGAGCATTGATCAAGTTGGAGCTTATATATCCAGCATTTACTCACATTTCTCAGATTCATTGAAGTATAAAGTTTTGACCTTGGTCATTCTATGCTTAGATCTTGTAACATCCATAAAATCCAAGCAAATTTAAAACTTTCTAAATCATTTAAAACCATTCAATTGTTACAATTTTTTTCAAAATAGTTTAAAGATCAGAGTTCCCATAAATTATAATCATCAACTGAGGAAGTGTACGGTTACGCCTTCGCCTTCCCGCGGCCATCCGCTGAACCTGAAACAATAAACTAAAATTGTAAGCTCGAAAGCTTAGTGAGTTACCCCGAAAATACCAATGCCATACAGATAACTACGTCAAATAACATATAATTAACAGAACAACCATGCATCAAGAATCTAAAGTGTGACTGGTCCGCCCGCATCGGGCCTTTAGTCCACCTGGTCCACTTTTTGAGTCTACAGTATGACTGAACCACCCGCACCGGGCCTTCAGTCTATCTAACCCACTCTCCGAGCCTCGGCACGTCTGGACCGCCCTCTCAGGGCCTTCAGCCTATCCAGACCGCTCGTCGGGCCTACGGTCTTACTAGGTGCCCTCTTGGGAATGTAGTCTATCCGGTCCGCCCTGGGTATGTTGGCCAACAGCACAAAGCAGGACCCGCCTCAACTCAAATCCGAACCAAACGACCATGTGCACATATAACAGATAATCACATAACAGTCCATAGACAAAAAAACCGATCTAGCAGATCATATAACATAGCAACATCCTAACCAGGATACCGACCTAACCGGTCACTAACATAGCATCATCCTATATAGTAGGATACCGACCTAAACCAGGTCACTAACATAGCATCATCCTATATACCAGGATACCGTCCTAAACCAGGTTACTAACATAATACCATCCTAATTACCTGGATGAAAATCTAGCAGATCAATGAATATATCAAACAATACCAGTATACAATCCGAGAAAGTGTCGTCCTTGGTGCCTTATACCCTGTTGATATAGTAAGGATAACTCACCTCACAAGTAGCTCGGAAGGCAGTGTCAAACTCTTCCAGATGTTGCTCCAACTCCAACACCTATATTCACCAATGCCCCTTTGCTATCAAAATTCAATTTACCAAAATACCTTCAGAAGTCCAATAGTCAACCCTTGGTCAAAGTCAAATTCAACTGCCAAACTCAATAGTCCATGTTGACCTCAACTTGTCAAGTATAACCAACCAATTGTCGAGTTCCCTACATAACTCGCCAACTCGCCCAATCACATGAGCGACTCGTCGAGTTCCTAGTGTCAGTGGCAGTAAACCCCTTGGCCAACTCGTTGAGTTTCCCTATACAACTCGTCGGGTTCATATGTGTCAAAAGGTTGGGAAAACCTTAGCCGACTCGCCGAGTCACTTGACTGACTCGCCGAGCCCAAGGCAATCTTTACGTGCATGCAAGGTGCTAATGACGTAAATCAAGCTAAAGAAGAGGTTCTAGGCGAAAGATCTTGACAACATGCTAAAGACTGAGACTTTATGATGATAAGAGCCAAGATCATCCTAGATCTGAAGTTGCAACTTCAGGATCTTTGTTTATCAATCGAAATGCAACACCAATTGCCCAAGATGTCCCCAAAACTCAAATATAAAAGGGATCTAGCTGGAAGAAGCTTAAGGTGGTGACTTGATACCTCCAAATGATGATAAAATGAGGCAGACTTCAGATCCCTAATTCTTCCTTGCTCAAAGCTTATTGATCTTCAAGCCTTTCCTCACCAAGATCCACTTTTCAAGCATAAACATACAAGTATGGAGAGAGAATGGAGATTTAGGGTTTCTGAACTCACAGGGGCTACAAGGGACAGATAAGTGGTGAAAAGGATCCTGTAAATAGGATGAAAAACCCTGGAATTTAGGGTTTCATCTACCAGCTCCTACTCATCGAATCCCTTCATGGACTCGGCGAGTAGGTCACTTAAGCACGCGGACCAACCCACTGCTACTCAGCGAGTCAGGCAACTGACTCGTCGAGTAGACCTTGAAATCATGAGAAATTATAACCACAAATTGATACATGGAAATCGGGGCGTTACAGTTCTAGATCTAGTAGAGTGTTGGTCACATTTTCATTCCTTGAGTTGTTCTTATGAGTATAAGCTACTCCAGGAGTTTAGGATGTTAGATCTTTGGGTTTCTAAGGTTCCTTGTGCATATAAATTCTAGCTTTATGGGTTTAACTCAACCATGTGAAGGTTGGTGTTGTTGGTGTTCATTTCACAATGATAAAGTGCTAATTTTGGGTCTTGGCGCTTATTAAGCCTTGCATAAGCTTAAAGCTTCCATCTTTAGGCATTAAAAGTTTGGTTTAGAAAGGATCTGAAGTTTAGACAAGAAGGTCTTAAAGGGTTAAGCCATCTAAGAAGGATTGGCTCATGGACTAGTACACCCGGCGTACGTCCTACTATGTTGCCCCATAAAATACATTTGGTCGCGCACTGTACTCGGGGAGTACCCAAGTTGTACACTGAGCGTACATAACCAGGAGGTAATTGGAGTTTTCTATTTTGGGAAACTTTTGGACTCTAGAGTTTTGGGCTCTTGTTAGGCCACAAGTATTGCTGACTTGGGCCGTTGTTAGGCTTTGGGCCTTTATGGAATTGGGCCCATATTAGGCTTTGAGTGTCTCTTGGATTTTGGTTATTATTGGGCGTTAAGTGCCATTGAGTTTGGGCCATGGTTAATTGGGCCAATTGAGGGGAAGGGTAAAATGTCTATAACCCTAGGATTTGGGATTAGTAAACTAAAGTCCTGATTATGGTTTATGACCCAATTATTGATTATGGTTGATTTGTTTGGTTAGCTTAGGGATTCTATGGTCCAGTAGTCCGAGCATATATTTGATTGTTAGCGGACTAAGGTGAGTTTGCTCACTATACTGTAGGACACTAGGGATTGTATGTGCTTGTAGTCTTTGTGACTCCTGATGTATGTGTTCTATGCCCGTGTTACTGTTTACTATATGTATGTGGGGTGAAATATTCTCGGAGGTGAAATAGACCTGGTACAGCCTGTTGCTGACATATGAGTTGAAACAGACTCGGGGGTATATTAGACCCTGGGTGAAGTAGACCCAATAATGCCTTGGGATGACATATGAGTTGAAATAGACTTGGGGTGGAATAGACTCGGTACAGATTAGAGCTGACATATACGTATGGTATGCAATATTTTGGGGAACTCAATATGCTTTGTTGTCTTCCATTTAGCTCCCATACTTGTCATAAAAATCACCATATTATCATTTAATATTAGCATTGATTAGTTCATATTGGTATGTATATAAAGATTGCCTAGCTAATAGAAAGGGTTGTTACTTTGTTGCAATTTCTCTCTATATGGGACGACCATATTTCTGAATGTCGAAGCTTCATCCCCTTGTAATTGGACCTTGATTTGAAGGTTAATATTTAGTTCTCCTTAAGAATTATTTGGTATAAGTCTTGATGGATTAAGAACTAATCAATACAAGTGCAGACAAGCATGTTTTAATGGTTGATCCTAGCTTGGTAGATAGATTATAGAGAGCTTCTTATTTGGTGCTTCATTCCATCTTCATCAACTTTCAATCTTTCATATGAGAATTAAAGTCTTCAAAGGTTGTAATTCTTTTCTTTCTATGGTTGACTTAATCTTTCCATGGTTACAAAATGATATTTGTTAGGTTAAAAATAGATTTAAGTTTATTATATTTTTAAGCTTTCTTTTCCGTTATTAGCGTTTAAGGATAAATTTAAATAAAGTCCTCATTTATTAAAAAAAACAACGCCTCATTTACTAATTTTTTTTTACTATAAGGGCCTCATGTTTCTTATGAGCCTCCGATCAGCATGGTACGACCCTAAATACAAGGCCTCAGATCAAGCAATATTAAATTTCAAAAAATAAAGATTTTTGAAAACTAAAGGAACTCATGTTGGTGGCTTGTTTTTGTGAGGAAGTAAACTCGTGAGATGTATGTTTTGTCTTGGTTCAACCAAGCTATAAATGTGGTGCTTGTATGTCATGTAATAAAAACTGTAACGTGTTAACTCTGAATATCGGAATCTCAACTAAACTATTTTGAATTCCCATAAAAAACATTTACCCAAATCATGGAGATGATGTTGAAGAGTCACCCGAGTAGATATCAATATAAGATTAGAGCATATCAAGAAAAAGCAGTGGTACCTTGGTGGTAGCATCATCGTGAAACTTAATGGAAAATCTGAATCACGATCTAAGTATGTGTGGACATAGTTATCATCCAACATGGGAAATGAATCGTCTAAGGAGTGCATTTAGCACAAAACCAGAAACATCCAACATAGTGAGATGTAATGTTTTGATGGGTTTGAACCATAATAACATTCCTATGTGCACATACAAACCCTAATGCTTGGATCTAGGTTTCTCTAATTGAACATGCAATGTATCCAAGACTTTGATTGATAGATCTAGTGTAAACATTCAAATCATAACATATGAAAACAGATCTAAAGGATTACCTTGAATTGCTTGCTTGAATCTTCTTGTCCTTGGAGCTTAGAGTCACAATTGTCACTCCTCTAATGGCTTACAAACACCAACTAGCAAGAGGATGATAAGAGAGAGAGAGAGAGAGAGAGAGAGAGGAGGGTGAGAAATCGGCCAGGGTTACTTCAGATGCAAGAGTGCCGATTTCCTTCACCTAAAGGGTCTATATATACTAGTAAGCTTCCTAGGGTTTCACCTTTAAAACCCTAATTGGATAACTTAGGCCCTAAGAAATCCAATCTCCTTATTGATAAGCCCTTGGACGATTTCTAGGCTCTTCCAAACCCTAAAATCGTCCATCCCTTATACATAAGGAATCACAGCCCAAAATACAACTATCATACAATTGACAGTTTATCCCCCTTTATTCAATTAATCTCTTTAAGTCACCAAATTAATCCCTAATTAATTTAAGACTTATATTAATCAAATAACAATATTATTATTCCTTATATTATTCTCATAATATATTAATAATATTTCTTCTCTCATTATAAATCATCATGTCAACTTGCTATGGTGAAGGCAACCCAAAAGGACCATGCACAACCGGGTCAAATACTTGCCAAATATAGTTGTAGCCTTAGACACTATTCCAACGGTCTCCCACTTGGATAAGCCTAGTAACTATATATACAAGCACAATCCGATTCGCAATCGTGGCTCTCAAATATGCTGTCAAATTCTGATCTTATCAATCCTGTCCTTTAGATAAGGGATCGTATAGTCCTCTGTTCAGACATCACGCAAACATAATCATTGTCCAGCGTTTAGTTTCTCGATCTCCGATTTATTCGATATAGAACTTAATCGAACACATCAATTCAGTTTTGACCGGGCCCGGCACATAAGTCAAATCAAATCATCAAGCGGCCGGGATATCGCTTTTACCCTCTTAGGATAAAAGTAACAGATGAACTTCGACTTATATGCATTTACTTATTCACTAACCAATTATACATAACAATGTGTTTTATAACATCAATTTACTGATGCGGTTTCGCGTCATCAATGTACATCCAATTAACAAATAACAAACCATATATCTAGGTTTTAAGACCATATGATATTATCATCTTGGGATCACTTACAATATATATATATATATATATATATATATATATATATATATATATACTTTAAAGTGATTCCAGCAAGTGCGGGTTTGTTCCAATGCTCAAAACTAGTTCGTAAGCACTCATAAACGTTGTAGCAAACCATTTCTATGTCTAATAACATTTAGACAATCTACATAGCAATTCATGAAAATCTTCATTCATACCTACTTCCAACATATGAACGATTGTGGACTGTTTGAATAATTCGATTATTCTTAATAACTTAATTATTCAAGAAGTCAAAACATGCAAAGTGAAACAATAGTTAAACAATTAACATATGACAGTAACTTTACTCATAAATAATACTCCTTTATTTAATCATCAAATGTCAATTACATTTATCTATTACAAGTTTCTAAAACTATCTAATCTAAACTAATATCATCCTTCAGCCCAATACTCCTAGCATGCTGCAAATGCTTAACGCTAGTCAATCCCTTCATAAGCGGATCTGCTGGGTTATCTTCTGATGATATCCTCTTGACCACGAGGTGTCCTTCTACTTGATGTCTAATAAAGTGGTATTTTCTCTCGATATGTTGAGATCTACCATGATCCCTTGGTTCCTTAGTCAAGGCTACTGCTCCTTCATTATCACAGGAAATTTCCATAGGCTGCTTTATTGCAGGCACAACTCCAAGATCACCAATGAAGTTCTTCAACCATATTGCCTCCTTCGACGCTTCGCTCGTTGCAATGTACTCTGATTCGCACGTTGAATCAGCTACGGTTTCCTGCTTGGAAATTTTCCAAGTTACTGCTCCTCCATTCAGGGTAAAGACCCAGCCCGACTGCGAACGGTAGTCGTCCCTGCCGGTCTGGAAGCTCGTGTCACTATACCCTCGCACCTTTAAGTCATCACTCCTCCCGAGCACTAAAAACCATTCCTTGGTCCTCTAAAGGTACTTAAGGATATTCTTAACCGCAATCCAACGGGCTCTACCAGGGTTCCCTTGATATCTGCTAACCATGATCAAAGAAAAGGCTACATCAGGGCGAGTACAAGTCATAGCATACATGATTGAGCCAACTGCGGAAGCGTATGGTACTCGGCTCATTTCTGCTATCTCGGCTTCGGTACTCGGACTTTGAGTCTTAATCAACTTGGCATTACTTAGTATCGGTAATTCTCCCTTCTTTGAATTTTCCATACTAAAACGTTTTAGTACTTTATCTAAGTAAGTGTTCTGACTAAGTCCTATTAGTCTCTTACTTCGTTCTCTCACTATCCTTATTCCCAAAATATAGGAAGCCTCTCCGAGGTCCTTCATAGCGAAGCACTTCCCGAGCCAGGACTTAACCTCCTGCAGTGTCGGGACGTCGTTTCCTATGAGTAGTATGTCATCGACATACAAAACGAGGAAGCTAACTATAATCCCACTAGCTTTGACATATACACATGATTCATCTTCGCTTCGTACAAATCCAAACTCTTTGACTTTATCATCGAAGCAAAGATTCCATCTGCGAGACGCTTGCTTAAGCCCATAAATGGACTTCTCAAGCTTGCACACTCTATTGGGATGCTTCGTATCGACAAAACCCTCTGGCTGATCCATGTAAACATCCTCATCCAACTTTCCATTAAGGAAAGCGGTCTTGACATCCATCTGCCATATCTTATAATCATAAAATGCATCAATGGCTAGCATCACCCTAATAGACTTTATTTTCGCAACTGGTGAGAACGTCTCATCATAGTCAACTCTGGGAGTTTAAGTAAATCCCTTCGCAACCAATCGCGCCTTATATGTGTGTACATTTCCATCCACGTCAGTCTTCTTCTTGAAGATCCATTTGCACCCAACGGTCTTACGTCCGGGCACATTATCAACCAAATTCCAAACTTGGTTGTCATACATGGATTGAATCTCGCTGTCCATTGCCTCTTTCCATTTTGCAGACTCCGGGCATGCCATGGCTTCCTTATAGCTATTAGGTTCATCTAAATTTATTAGTGTACCATCACTAATATACGTGTCCCCTTCGGTAGTAATATGAAAACCATAAAACTGGGGTTGAACTCTAACTCTTTCGGAATGTCTAAGAGGTAAGGACTCGTCAATTGGTTCAACCGGAGTTTCCTCCTCGGGTTGAGTGCCAGCGGTGGAGGTTCCTTCATCACTCGATTCTTGAATCTCGTCAAGCTCGATCTGCCTCCCACTGTCTTCTTGGCTTATAAGTTCTCGTTCTTGGAAAACCCCTCTCCTTGCAACGAAGACAACGTTGTCATTCGGTCTATAGAAGAGATATCGAAAGGATTTCTGCGGGTAGCCGATGAAAATACATCGCTCACTACGAGGTTCGAGCTTGTCGTGAGTATGTCGTCTTACGAAAGCCTCGCAACCCCAAACCTTGATATGTGCCAACGAGGGAGCTCTCCCTGTCCACATCTCGTGGGGTGTTTTGGCAACCTTCTTTGTAGGGACTCGATTAAGGACATGGGCGGCAGTCTCTAAGGCATACCCCCAGAATGAGATAGGTAGTGAAGCACGACTCATCATAGAACGAACCATGTCCAGAAAGGTTCGATTACGCCTTTCTGCCACACCATTCAATTGTGTTGTCCTAGGTGGCGTCAATTGTGAAACTATTCCACATTCTTTGAGATAGTCGTGGAATTCAAGACTTAGGTACTCTCCTCCTCGATCGGATTGAAGCATCTTGATTTTCCTGCCCAATTGATTCTCCACTTCATGTTTGAATTCTTTGAACTTTTCAAATGTTTCAGACTTGTGCTTGATTAAGTAAATATACCCATATCTACTATAATAATCGGTGAAAGTCACATATAAGCGGTTTGCATCCTTTGTGGCGGATCTAAAAGGTCCACATACATCGGTTAGTATGAGATCCAACAAACCCTCACCCCTTTCACACGTACCAGTGAAGGGTGAGTTGGTCATCTTTCCACGCAAACAAGAGTCACACGTGTCATCTTCCTAAGGTCGAATGACTCCAACACTCCATCTTTTTGGAGTTGGGCTATGCGCTTCTTGTTGACATGTCCAAGACGACAATGCCACAAACATGCTTTATCCATACTATTGGAAGAATCCATGCATAAAACATCATTTCCTAGGTTATCTACAATCATAATAGTTTCATAAATTCCATTACACGGTATTGCTTCAAAATATAAGACACCATTTAGATAAGCATAAATCGAACCATTCTCATTATTAAACGAAAATCTAAATACTTGTCTAAACAAACCATGAAATGAAATGATGTTTCTTGCCATATCTGGCGAGTAGCAACAATTATTCAAATCTAAACTTAATCCATTCCTAAGCACTAAAGAATACACTCCAATCTTGGTCACAGGCGACGATCTTCTGTTCCCCATGATTAGATTTATTCTTCCACGCTCCACATCCCTATTTCTTCTTAGTCCCTGCAATTCAGAACAAATGTGGTAACCACACCCGGTATCGAGGACCCAAGAAATAGCATGAGATGAATCATTAGATTTAATTGTGTAAATACCTGCGAAAGATGGCTTGATCTTTCCTTCCCTTATGGCTTGCAGGTATTCTGGGCAGCTTCTCTTCCAATGCCCTATTTTGTGGCAATGGTGGCACTCTGCCTCCTTCGGGTTAGGGTTGGGTTTAGCAGGATCAACCTTGGTCCCACTAGAAGAGGAACCATCTCGGGACTTCCCCTTGCGGTGGCTCTTAGACGGAGCCTTCCTCTTCTTGCCCCTTCCCTACCCAATAGCCAAAACAAGAGCAGCGGGTGGATTGGGAGTTGGTGCAACAGACTTGTCCTTGAGGTTGCTCTCAGAAACCCTTAGGAGACCTTGAAGTTTGCTTAGGGTGACCTCTTCCTTGTTCATTTGGTAGGTCATCCTAAATTGGCTGTAACAAGGAGGTAAGGAATGACGTACCATGTCGATTTCCAAATCTTCCCCAAAGTTGACATTCAACTTGCGAAGACGATCGACATACCTTTGCATCTTTTGCAAGTGTACGGTTAGAGAATCTCCATGTCCCATTTTAGTAGTGATCATGTTAGTGAAGATCTCGTGACGTTCCTGCCTCACATTTTGATGGTTCTCTCTAATAAGTCTTGGTGCATCTCGTAAGGATACATGTCCTCATAGGATTTTTGGAATTCGGCGTTCATTGTGGCTATCATGATGCAATGAACCTTCGTTGCATCACGTTTATGAGTTTCAAAAGCAGTCATTTCAGCCAGAGTAGCGACTTCTGGATTGATCTTCTCGAGCTTCTCGTCAAGGACATACTCCTTGTCCTCGTAGCGAGCAATCGTGCGAATGTATCTTATCCATTCGCTAAAGTTCGTTCCATCGAAAGTCACTTTTTGGCAAAGGCTCGTTAGCGTGAATGAGCTAGTAGCAGCGTTGTTCGCATTCGACATCTACAAAAAGAAAGGACAAAGTTTGATTAAATTTGAATCCCTAATTATCACCCAATATGAAAAATTAGGGCTAGGATCCAACAACATTATTTACACATTAGAAAAGGGATGTCGTAATCCAACATGCAAACAATTTGAAGGTAAGTGAATGACGATTCACTAATTCTCCACCATGAAAACATAACCTTAAGTTCTAAATGAATTGAGAATTCCTAGGTATCGATGAGATTCATTGAACTTTTCAATGGCATGTTTAAATCTCGATATGCCCCTCTCGTTTGTGACTGGGATGCCGAGGATCACAAAGTGGGTGTGAATAACCATGCAAATCTACACGGTGCCTTCATTGTTACAATCACCTATTCGATGTGTCGGTAAACCACACACGCTCCATCGAACTATGATAAAAAATGAATCACCCTTTGTCACCTTTGCTTAGAACCAATTATTGTGCCGGTAAACCACACACGCTCCACTAACTTCTCAGCAAGGGTGCAAAGTGTAATTTCATGGGTTTGCATCAATTCACTTTTCCTAAAGTAACTAGGATTGGGAATTTGAAAAACATCTAGTTACTTTGTATTTTAATATTATACTTTTAATGAGGAGATAGAGTTGCCATATCCTACCCGTTCGGCTAACGACCCTCCACTGATCAAGTAAGCAGTGGGTATGAGTGTACACCCATTAAGCGCCATTTTATTGGCCGCAACCTTATACCCACCTTATAGACTGACTTCGTGAATGAGGCCTACTAACGGTAAGACTAACATTTTAATTATATATATATATATAATTCTTGTAATATTATATTAGTATAGGGTTGAATTTTAAACTTGTAAAACTCTAGGGTTTGAAATTTAAATTGTCTAAATTAAACTTTTAATCACAAAACATAAATTTCAAAACTTGAGGACAAGTTTTAAACTTTTCAAAACATAAGGGATCAAATAACAAATAATTTAAATTAACCATTTAATTTCACAATTATCCATATTTGATTTATTTAAATGTTTCTTGTAGAACAATTCACCAATTCAATTAAAATAATCAATCAATTATCACATAAGGAAATTATTATTCAATTAATTGTTAAATATCTTTTGTTAGGTCAAGGATATACTTAAATATATGTTAAAATCGGATTTATATTGACCCATAAAGATAAAGGCAAGTTTCCATAAGATAAACAGCAAGAAATCCCGAAACTAGCTTCTTCTGACGCTCGAACTCGCCGAGTACCACAATGGACTCGCCGAGTTGAGGCCTACTCGCCGAGTACACTGTGGTACACGCCTAGTTCATCAGGCAGAAGGACAAAAAAACGATTTTGCAATCAACAATCAAGCAACCAATGCATCAATTCAATAGAAACCAATCAAGGCTCTAATACCACTGATAGGTTTGAACCATAAGAACATTCCTATGTGCACATACAAACCCTAATGCTTGGATCTAGGTTTCTCTAATTGAACATTCAATGTATCCAAGACTTTGATTGATAGATCTAGTGTAAACATTCAAATCATAACATATGAAAACAGATCTAAAGCATTACCTTGAACTGCTTGCTTGAATCTTCTTGTCCTTAGAGCTTAGAGTCACAATTGTCACTCCTCTAATGGCTTACAAACACCAACTAGCAAGAGGATGATAAGAGAGAGAGAGAGAGGAGGAGGAGGGTGAGAAATCGGCCAGAGTTACTTCAGATGCAAGAGTGCCGATTTCCTTCACCCAAAGGGTCTATATATATATATACTAGTGAGCTTCCTAGGGTTTCACCCTTAAAACCCTAATTGGATAACTTAGGCCCTAAGAAATCCAATCTCCTTATTGATAAGCCCTTAGATGATTTCTAGGCTCTTCGAAACCCTAAAATCGTCCATCCCTTATCCATAAGGAATTACAGCCCAAAATACAACTATCACACAATTGACAGTTTATGCCCCTTTATTCAATTAATCTCTTTAAGTCACCAAATTAATCCCTAATTAATTTATGACTTATATTAATCAAATAACAATATTATTATTCCTTATATTATTCTCATAATATATTAGTAATATTTCTTCTCTCATTATAAATCATCGTGTCAAGTTGCTATGATGAAGGCAACCCAAAAGGACCATGCACAACCGGGTCAAATACTTGCCAAATATAGTTGCAGCCTTAGACATTATTCCAACATGTTTAATGTACTATTTTATCTAGATAGATGCTCAGGGAAGGTAAATATCCATCCTTAGAATCCTTGCTAATTTTTGATCGTATAGCTTCGAAATCCTCGATATATCAATATTGTTCAACTAACAACTTGTAGTCTTGGAAACATCTAGTGTAGGACAAGTTTGTCGCGACTTTAACACATCAGGAAGCTAATCGGAGAGACAATTCGTTGTCGGTAAGATTGATTTGATAAAGAAAATCAACCAAAATCTCATTAAATTTGACAAAAAATTAGTCCCTATAAGACAATAATCTTTTCCTGAAAGGTTATGATGACATAAAATGTTCGTAAATGACAACTTAGACCAAAGAAATGAATAAATCTTTGCATAAGTGGTCCGTTGGGAATCTCTTATACATTTAACCATTGTAACAAAACTCTTACATTTTGGCCCTCGAACCTTATTTAATGAATAATATGATGATTTTTGTCATGTGTTTTCCAAATTTCATGTATTACTGGTTTTCACATTTTATATTGATTCCTCGTGACTAGAAATGTTGGATAATATTTGTTTGATTATTTTGAAGGCACTTCATTTATTCAATGATGGTCATATATAAAATATTTTTTAAGAATTGTTGTTTGCGTATGGATAGGTGTGCAGTGGTTGGTTATGTAGGTGTTGATGTAGGGTAGGGGTAAGGGTGGGTTCTTAAGTAAGATAGGGGTGATGGATATATGATAGGGTTGTAGGTATGGGTGTGAGTAGCGTGTGGTTAGGGATAGGTGTGTATTTCGGTTGGTATATGGGTAAAAAGGGTGCATATTTGGGTGTGGGTGCCGATTTAAGGATGTGGGTAGGTATGTATGTGAGTGGGTATGGGTTCGAGTATACAAGTCGGTAGGTGGGTGTCAATATTGTTGTGGGATTGTTGGAATTATCATGGGTGTGTATGTGTATGTTTACATGTGTGTAGGTGTTTGTGCAGATGTTGAGGTAGTGGTGGAAGTGAATAAGGATATAGTGGAATATGGGCGGTGTAACAAGTGTGTGGGTGTTATCGTTGTGTAGGGTGGTTGGGTGGGTGATAGGGGCTTGTAGGTGTAGTTGTGGAGGTGAGTGGGAATTTTGGAGTAGATAGGTAGGTGGGGTGTGGGAGAGATGATGATAATATATATTGATTTTATGAATCATGGCTAAAATGAGAAGTACGTGTTAGGGCATATTTTGTCTTTAGAATAAAAATAAGAAATGAAATCTAAAATCTTTTCCTTTAGCCAAAACATAACCAAATCCTTCTAGTAAAAACTTTAATGGAATTTTTAAAAAATATAATTTACTGGATTTTGTTTAACCAAACAGAAATTTTATTTGAATTTACTTTTTAAATCCTAAAAAGTCCTTATAAATTAGTGAACCAAATACAACCTACGGTATATTCTTCACTGACCGCTTGTCACATATATGATTTAGAGTGACACGCGAAAGAGATTTTTCAGATAAATGGTGAACTTTTATAGATAATGAGAGATTTATATTTATATGGAAGCAACACAATAATCACATATTCACACACACACAAATTCACAATATTTATGTGGTTTGGATAACACGACCTATGTCCAGGGGTAAGAGGGAATATTCTTATTCATAAGCTTGAAAATGGAATTAGAGTTCTAAATGAAGACGAAATTGAGTCCCTGGCTATTAGCCATTATTTAAAGGTAAATTACAACGTAAACCCTAGCTAGAACTTGGCCTCTATTCCACCAATTGCTCAACAACTAAGCTAATAAAATGTCAACTATTTACTAGGCATCTATTGGTCATCAAATTATTGGTCAGTAAGAAACTAGTCTTCAATATGCTACGTTTAACAATATTCTCCTTCACTTGACTAATACTCCATGGTACATAAAACCAAGAACATCCTCTACCTTTGCTAATTTTCTAGGTAAGAGCTTAACTCTTATGAACATCTACTAAGTCCAAGAAAAGCTTGAACTTCTCTATGGAAAACAATTTTGTAAACATATAAGATGGATTCCCTTTGGTATCTACCTTATAAATAGAGAATATTTTTTCTTCAAAAAAAATATCTGATGAAATTCAGCCTCACATCATTATGTTTTGTCTTTTCATGATATACCAGATTCTCTACCAGACAAAAAGTACTATGAATGTCATAAATCAAGATATGTTTGTCCACCTTTAATCTAAGACTCTGAATGGGTCTGTCTAACCATATGTAATCCTTTATTCCTCTTATTATTGACATGCATTGTACTTCAGTTTTAGAGAAGACAACATTACGATTCAATGTTGACTTTCCAATTTATAGCACATCTAAATAAAAAGAAAATATAGCACATTAGTGATCTTATTTTCATTAGATCATTAGCATGTATGAGCCTACATATTTTACCAAATCATTATTTTGTGTGTTAGCACCATACACCATACAAATGCTAGTTGTTCCTTTCAAGTGTAGCATAATCCACATGGCCTATTCCTAGTGTAATTTTCCTCGATAACTTATAAAACTAGTTACCAATCTAACTGCTTGACCAGGTCTATTATTTACTATAGTGTACATTACATTTCCAATACCACTTGAATATGAAACCGTGCTCATGTTATATCTTCCTCATTCGTATCCAATATATTGCTTCAATAAATATTATAGTGTTTTGCCAAAGGAGTTTCAATAGGCTTGGATTGATCAATATGGACAAATTTCAAGGCTTTATCAATGTAGCTTTGTTTAGAAGTGTATAATATCCATGCTTTTCTGTCCCTTCAATATTCTTCCCCAGTATTGTTATTGTAGGTCCCAAATCCTTCATTTGAAAATCATTTTCTAGTGGGATCTTTATGTCATCAATTTCAGCCATGTTCTTGGCAGAAATAAAAAATATCATCCACTTATACAATATATATATATATATATATATATATATATATATATATATATATATATATATATATATATATAGGATCCATACGATAATTCCTTTGAGTAATCAAAATTATCAAACTGATTTCAAATATAGTTCTGCAAACTCATAAAAGAATAAATTATCTTGTAACATTATGTTAGAGACTACGTCAAACCATAAAGAGATTTCTTCAACGAACATACATGATTTTCACTGAATGAAGGCACCTTTGTGGTCTGGACATGTAAATCTTCTCATCTAGACAACCATGAATAAATGTTATTTTGACATCAAGATGATCACATATAAAGTGCACTATCCATGGCTAATGGAACCTAAATCCTTTTGTACTTCATGACAAGTGAGAGCACCTCATGATAACTGATTCCTTCTTTTTGTTAGAATTGAAACCAATCTTGCAATGAACCTTTCTAGTTCAACTCTATATATTCATTCTTTTCCTCTTAAAGACACATTTTCATCCCACCAATTTTGCATTGTTCATTAATGGAACAAAATCCCATAATTCATTCTTCTCTAATGGTTGCATTTATCTATTCATAGTTATTAACTAGTTTGTTTTGTTCTTTAATAGATATAGCGTTTTTGTGAAATGAGGCTTGTTAGTATCCACGTCTTTTCCAATCAGCAATGCATACGATATATAACCGATGTAACATGAATTTATACATCCAACATACTTAATAGGCTTTTGATGTTCCTTTATTGCCTTATTTTTCTTATTTTTTCTTCCTTATTTTATTTTATCTCGACACCAACATCTCCTGAATCTTCCTCTCTAAGTTGATCTTGAGATTCATTTTGTCTAAGTTGTTCTATTCAACTTGTTTTTATATTTATAAAAAATCTATATGGGTTTTGTTACAAATCCCATTATCTGGCTAGCACCTTGATCATGCTTCCATGAAAGTATTGTATCTTCTCCTCTCTAGTAGCAAATAGCAGATTCATCAAAGGTAACACCTTTGCTAACAATAAATTTTGGAGTCTTTCCATCATTTTTACACCACACTCAATAAACTTCAATTCTAGTTCAATATCTTAGAAATACGCACTTCACAACCCTTGGCTCTAGTTACCATCATTAACACGAGCATAAACGTGGAAATCAAAAACACATAAACCAAAAAAATCAGAGGGTTTACTGAACCAAACTTCTTGGGGAGTGTATTATTCTATTATAGTTGATGGATGTTTATACACTAGATAATAAGTAGTATTGAATGCTTATGGATTTAATGGTTTCAAGAAATTAACTGATAAAAACATGTATTTAGCACTCTAGATCAACGTTTAGTTTATTCATTTTGCCACCCTATTTTGCTATGCCTCCCTACAACTGTCACACCCCTGAACCTAGGATGGCGGAAACGTCCAGGGATGGAGGACTTCATGTGTAGTATCATAACAACAATGGTAATAGTGATGAAAGTAAACACAACCAACATATATATAATTGAAAGAGTTACATCATTGTATGAATTACATGTTTCAAATTCAATTACAATATGTTGACAAAATATGATAAGTTTGACGCCTCAACGTCCCATCCTCAAAAGTACTTTGTTACCTGCTTAGCGATTTCCTGAGAATACAAGCGGTTTGAAAAAGTGTCAACACAATGGTTGGTGAGTTCATAAGTTTTTGTATATCTTTATGAAGAAGCTCGTCATGTAATTGTATAGTTGTTCCAGAAAAATCCGCTATTTTTCTTAAAATGAATAATGTAGTCTTGTATCCAAAGACTGTAATGTATGAGTAATCTTCCTTATTTACAGAAAATAATGTGTGTTTATTTCAATTCCAACGCATATGATATTAGTGAAACTCTCGTAAATTCTTAAGTGTGTTAATACTTTCTGTGAGCTATTATAACCATACTATGACCTAGGTGGCCTGAAAACGACGTTCTTCGGGCGTCGTAGAACTGAAATGACACTTGTCACCACAGACCTGCCGGTCTAGCTGTTGCAAGCAGCTCTGGTGTGGGTTGTCAAGCCCAATATAGATCTATATACAACTATCACGCTCTCCCTCCAGGAGACTCTGGTTACAATACAGGACTTATGATTTATGTGAAGAGAATGTCTCACAAAGTCATTAACGAATTTACACTTCAAAAAGAAAGTTTCCCTTTTGTGATGTATGCATTTTGAAATCCATCGTAAACTATACCTATTATAGTTTATCAAAACGAAGGTAGTAACAGTAAAGTTCGTAATTTTTACTTAACATAGTTTATTTAACGTTTGCGTGTAATGGGTATACTTCAATAATAACGCTTTATGTAATCTATGCTTTATCTAGTAAAAATCCATTTGTTAACAGGCTTATGTATAGATATTATCACAAGAATGTCACATATTACAAATATACATAAAAACGTAATAATATATACCTTGCTCAACATGTTACAAGGTGAAATGAACTTGCTAGTGCTTTTCTGATTATAACATTTTCTGTAACTGTTATTAGAAAATTTATAGAAAAATCATAAAGTGTCCAAATCAAGTTCTGTAACTTCTGGGTGTTTGGAAAATGAGTCTAGTTGGTTCATAAATTCTCCCATAATTTTTAGGGACCTCTAACTTGTGTAACCAAGTCCATAATCACAGACTGGTCCGGATTTGTATTTGAAATGATAGGCAGTTTTGTAAAATTCACCATAAATTGTAGAAAAATCGTATGGAGATGTGCAAGTAGTCATTTTAAAGCTAAGAACTGGAACGACTTACACCTATAACAGTTTTTGAAACAAAAATGTTTAAGTCGTCCAAAACAGTCCGTGAATGGAGTCCAACTTTTCTGATGAAAGCTGTTAGAAAATTTTAGTTATGTTCTTGGTGTTTTAACTTGTATTCCCCCCCTAGAAACTTAAGAAAACATAAAAATGTAGGGGTATGAACTCACCTTAAGTGTTTTCAGTAGATGATTGTTGAAGAATGGAGGTGTTTAACTCAAGGACACTTGGAAATGTCTTGAAGATTTTCGAGAATCTAGCATGATAGTTATGGAGTTTGTATGAGCTATCAATGATTTGAGTAGAATGAAGTGTAAGAATCACAAGGAGGGTGGATTACACTTACCAAGAGTGGAAGAACACTTGATGATCAGCCTTGAGATCGTGAGTTAGAGAGAGAAGTTGGAGAGAAAAAAGTTGGAGTTCAATCTTTGGTGTAATGAGAGTGTTTGAAGAGAATGAGGAGAGAGGTTGTATGATCAGCCCTTAGATTGTGGGGATGACTTGTGAAAGGGAGTAAAAGGTACAAGGTATGGTGGGGAGGAGTGTGGGTTAAGCATGGAGTGGGTATGTGGGTTGCTTGCGTCATAAACTAAGGTAAGGTCAACACTCTACTTTTGTACTTTACCAACTCCTTTTTGAATAAGGTTTTATCCTTAAAATGTGATTAAATCATTAATTTAGGGGTCTTATAATTTAAAATAAATTTTTGGGTGAAAATCCTATGTCAAAACAATTAAAAACGGGCCTTAAACGCAAAATTACGCGAAAACCGGGAGAAAAATGAGTTTCCCAGCGAGACCCCTCGGATCTAGGCCGAGGTTCGGTCCCTAGGCCGAAGTTCGGTCAGAAGGGTGCATGGTTCGGAAGCGAGAGGCTGAATCCGGAGGCGTGAAGCGAAGCGAAGGCTCGGTCCGAGAAGTAGTCCGAAGCGAAGGCGAGGGTTGGGTCCGAAGTGAGGCCAGAACCGAAGGGACTGTAGTGAACAGTAATGAACAGTACTTTCGGTTCGGACCTTCCTTCTATGCGAGGTTCGGCCCGGATGAACAGTGCCTTCGGTTCGGTTCATAGGTCAGCAGCTTCGGTTCGGTTCATGAACAGTACTCTCGGTTCGGTTGATGAATAGTACTTTCGGTTCGGAGGGTTCGTTTCCTTCGGTCCGTTTTTCGCGTAGACTTCCGTTTTTGGGTTATTTTCGCCAAATTCGAGGGTCGGGATGTCCCGAGTGATTATAGAAAGTTGGGAGAGGTTTCGAGAGAGATTTGAGAGAGATTCCTTGTTCTCAGAGAGATTTAAGAGAGATTTGACATACTTGGAGAGATTTCACATACAAAGAGATATTTGAGAGAGATTTCACATACTTAGAGAGATTTGGGAGAGATTTGACATACTTGGAGAGATTTGGGAAAGATTTGACATACTTGGAGAGATTTCACATACAAAGAGATATTTGAGAGAGATTTCACATACTTAGAGAGATTTGGGAGAGATTTGACATACTTGGAGAGATTTGGGAAAGATTTGACATACTTGGAGAGATTTCACATACAAAGAGATATTTGAGAGAGATTTCACATACTTAGAGAGATTTGGGAGAGATTTGACATACTTGGAGAGATTTGGGAAAGATTTGACATACTTGGAGAGATTTCACATACAAAGAGATATTTGAGAGAGATTTCACATACTTAGAGAGATTTGGGAGAGATTTGACATACTTGGAGAGATTTGGGAAAGATTTGACATACTTGGAGAGATTTCACATACAAAGAGATATTTGAGAGAGATTTCACATACTTAGAGAGATTTGGGAGAGATTTGACATACTTGGAGAGATTTGGGAGGGATTTGACATACTTGGAGAGATTTCACATAAGAAGAGATAGAGTGAAAACGATTAAGAGCGTTTTCATGTGTGGTGAATGAGAGTGTCCGGCTTCGCAATGCAAGGTCCTTAGACCCCGTTGTGCCATGTTTTAGGATCTTACACACTCCCTATGAGTATGCATCATTGTTTTATTGTTCTTGTTCATTGTTTAGCACTAAGGTTACAGAAATTTAAACACACGAACTTTCCAAGTGATGTTTTCTCATTAAAATAGTGAGTTATACAGTAATTACACAATATAAACCCTATTATACAAGGTTTTAACTGAGTTGACCGGTTTGACTCGTTGACCTTGACCGACTTAGACTTGACCCGAATTTGACTATTGTCACAACAACTTTTTTTTTTTTGCAGATATTGTCAAATAGTGTATTACAAAACGCCTACATGTTATATGTTCTAAGTGTCCCTGCTTGTTTGCTTGTTTGTTCTTCAACAATAATCTTGCGCTCCTTGAATTTCCAAACACTTCATGAGATCTTACCTAAGATGGACCTCATAAAATTGAGTGAATGTATTTTAAGATTTCCTTACTAGTGTGTTAAGTAGAATTGAACTTCACCTTACGTTGCTTTCCTTTGACACAAGCTTCTCAAAATTTGACTTTTCTAGTTACGTCTCCACCAAACAGCCCATGTTTATTCAAGATCATCATGCCCTTCTCGCTCATGTTCCCCATTCTACACTTCGAGAACTTTTTTTTATCATCATGTTGCTACAAGGATTGGGATACAACTATGTTCCTTTAATTATGCGAAGAAAATAAATAAAATGTTTTGAATTTCCTTTCATAATTATAAGAGCACCTTTAGAGACCTTTATCTACTCATATTCACCATAATACTTTAACCATGCTAATCCAAAGTTCCAAGAGAAATAAAGTTCTTCCTTGGATCAAGAACATACCAACAATCAAGTTTACTTTCCATACTAGCATGCATTTTCAGCTCTATTGTGTCATTGCCCTTAATACAATGCATCCCATCATCACCGATCTTCAATGTGTCATTCCATTCTTAAAGTATTTGAACCAAATTTCTTATGGCTTTAGATTTATGGTATTATTTTAATCATCCAACTGATAATACATCTTATTTATCATTATACAACGAATGAGAAGGCAAACGGGCAACAAGTTGCGCCGCTAAGCCTTTTTGTATGGCAAAGACAATTCGCTTAAGACTACATCCATAGATATAGGGATATAACATTGTTATGCATGATCTATTGTACTCTACTAAGAAGCTCCACTACATCTAGCACAGGGAATCAAACGTATCAAATGTAAGTGGTATGAACATGTGTTTATTTTCCATGCATGATTTCTCATGTTTGGTGACCTTGCATGTGCCAGCTTTTAATGCAACCTGTCCCGCCATGAAACCTCGACTCTAAAGCTTATGAGAGGGATACCCCTGTAAGGTCCATACATGCATGTTTCCTTCTATCCATCCAAAATTTAAAATATCAGTCGGTCTAATGGTTGACCATCCTTTTTTTGGTTCAGTCGGGAAATTAACAGGAGCCTTTTTCTTGGCGGAAACCCCAAAACACTTAAATATGTTGACCAAAACATCCCTAACCATATCATGCCTGTACTTGAACCCCGGGAGTTCTTTGCAATGAACTGCATGCTCTCCAAAAGAGTCCAAACATGCCTTGCAGCATACTAGACATATCTCATCGGCTGACAATATTGGAATCATGGGTCGATATTTGAGGATGGTACGATACTCCACAATAGACATATGTTGGCCAAGCTCATCTATAGGGATAGCTAGAAGAAAATAATGAGCATGTGGTGCACATAAACACTGGAAAACTGCTTTCTGCCGAGCCATTATGTTTAAATGCACTTCCATATCTTGGGAAATTTTACTAAAAATGGCACTCGCCAGTGTATTCTGGGATTTAGGGGGGATTTCCTTAGTAGTAAAACTGCTAAGGTCAATGTCCGGAGGCTTGTTACGAAGAGAGGCTAATTAAGAAACAAGCATATCTTGGAAAATTTGAACCAATCATGATTATTGGTCATATGATGAGATGTACCTATGTAAAAGATTCAAGCATTTGCAAAACAAATCGTACACATAGCCAAAACGTTACATATGTCTCATTCATATAAACTCTCTTGAACCAGATCATCACCCCTATTGTTGTTTAATTCAACTTTGAGTTTCCTCTTCTTTCGTTGTGGACAATCTCTTATATAGTGACCATTTTCTACGAAGATATAACATCTAGTATTAGAGCAACATTTAGACTTAGAATGGGACTTCCCCATGTTTCTGCCATTTCTTTCTTGTATTTTACCCCCTTCCAATAAATAAACCTAAACTGGAACCTTCTTACTTACCAACAACCATATGCTTCAATTCGTTGATAAACAATGAATCCTTCATGTCATTGACAGTAATCCGATTAAAATTTTAGTGTCAACACCTTATAGACATTTTCCTCGAACTTATAGCATCCAATCTTAGAGGAAGATTTAAACTTGGACTGTGACTTTCCTATGTTTCCACCATCTCTTTCTTGTATTCTAACCCTGCCAACAAATAAACCCGAACCGAAACCTTCTTTATTACCAGTAAAACCTATGCTTCAGCTCCTTAAACAACAATGAATCCTTCAAGTCATCGATAATAATACAATTAAAATTCTAATGTTAACACCTCGTAGATCAAATATAATACAATTAAAATTCTACAGATAATCACGTACTTAGGTACATTTTTTCATTGGTAGGATACACAAATATTGTTTATGGTACAATCGATTCATGAGAGAATTATTCTGATACTTATTACAAAGATTCTCCAAGAGCTCAACAAATTTTGTCTAATCGCAACCTCCCATAACACCTCATCAGTTAAGCCTTACATAATAGCATTATGCACTTTTGCCATAATATCATTTTTCAACATCTTAACCCTGTCATTTGGTAATTTTGTTCTCCTTCTGAAGCTGTTGTATAACCCTGTTGAATCCATAAGATCTCTCATCTTCACTCTCCACAAAGTGAAGTACTGTGAATAATTAAATATCTCTAACTTGAATTTTTGAGATGACATCTTTTCAATCACTATTAAAAATCGCAACTCTAATATCATTTATTAGGAAGAAACGAGAATAATCAAATACATACAGATACATAGTAATTACATGGTTCGGTCAATATGACATATGTCAACAGACATGAGGGAGTATTCTTATTTACAGGCTTGAAAACGGTATTACATTACTACATGATAACGAAATTGAAACCCTAACTATCAACCTTTACTTTATTTAGACAAAGTGCAACGTAAACCCTAACGATAATCGTCCTCCATTCCACCGACTTTATTGACAGTTAAGCTAATTGAGTGTCAGCTATCTAGTAATCAACCAGCGCTAGCTACTAATTTTCTAACTATTCGTTAGACAACTACTTGTCTACTTATCAACAAGCTATCGGTGAGCCATCAAACTACTAGTCTTTAATTAAAATCATACTACCTTCGTCCCATATTTATTGTCCACTTTTGACTTTTGAAGTCATTATTCTTCAACTTTGACCTTAAATATTTCTGTTTTTGATACATAATATTTGATGCAAATATATGAATGGATTGTATTTTAAATGTATTTTCATTGTTATAAGTTTCATAAAGTAATATATAACACAAATAAAAATATTTAAGGTCAAAGTTGACGAATAAAAACTTCAAAAATCAAAAGTGGACAATAATTATGGAACGGACGGAGTATTTAAGAATAGTTTTTTCGTGAAATAAAATCGCCGGTTTATCTCTTTTTCAAGGTGTTATCCACATTACTCCCTTGGACTATAATATTTTCTTTTTTCGTTTTTTTTTTCTCAATAAATTATAAATATAACGGCATAACACATTTCGCTAACCAATCATGCATTACATTTATAGTTCGAAAATATATGGATACAATAAATAATATTATAAAAAATAGGTGCGTAATTAATATATTTTCTTTCATTTAAGTGGAGTAACCGAAAAACCTATACAAGTTTATCTTATTTGTATGTCACCTATGGGAAGTGGAGAACATGGAAACCATCCTTCTACCTGAATTGACAATGATGAGAAAGATTTTCCCCTTTTCTATTTTGTTTTACACGTGATGGGTGACCATATGCCTACTAATTATTAATGTGGCAAAAAATAGGATGGTCCAAAAGTTATAATTGTTATGGTATTTACCATACTATCTACACATGTCTCACTTAAATGATTGCTCTATCATATTAATGTTGATTAAATTTATTATTTCAAATTTTATTGTTTTATTTTGAACGGCAAGCAGGTAAATCAATTACTAAAAAGCTAGCCAGGGGCTAGAGGAGACAAAGTCGTAACAGTGTATGTTGAGGATAAAGGTAAACAAAACAGAAGAAAAAACCAAAACAACTAAGAATATAACTACTTAATCCTGCTGTAGCATTCTAGGATTGGGTCACAACACCACTCCAGCCAATTTAAAGTCCCCTTCCGATTCCGTGCATTTATCCATAAATGAGCCAGCGATTTTACTTCGAATGCCAACGCCGAGGTAGATTTTGAACCTATACTTGGAGCATGAAGTATTTGATTTCGATAATTCCATATCACCCATAGATACACCAACATTATAGCTTCATGAATTTTAGATAGCCTCTTATGCCCTTTCAATTTTGCTTTGCAGTTCATCAAATCACCAGCCGAGTTGAAATAGCAGTCCAATAGCTGCCACCATTTGCTTACTTTGCTCCTAAACAAAATCGTGTAGTCCATACAATGATAAATCAAAGAAAAAAACTGAAATATATACATATATTTTGGTTCATCTGGCAACAATTACGTAATGGAAAACATAAGAACAAACATCACCATTAATTCTTGAAAAAACGTGTGTAATTAATTATAGAGGGTCATTTTAGTAATTTTCATTTGATGTTTCACATCATATCTTAAATAAAGCATGTATAATTTAATTATAGATGGTCATTTTTGTAATTTGGTTTTATGTTTCATATCATATTCATATCATCGCATTTGAACTAACCAATTTTTATTTTACTCAATCTTTTTCGTTTTTTTTATTCTTTTTTTTTTTGGTGTTGCCATTTAGAGTTATTCTTTTTAATTCATTGTTCCTTTCAAATTGTTGATTCTATAAGAAATAATCAAATACATGATCTCTTCATCATTCAATGCACTTTTAAAAAAGTGTGTATGCTTTAATTATAGATGGTCATTTTTGTAAATTCGTTTTATGTTTCACATCATATTCATATCATCGCATTTGATCTAACCAAATTTTATTTTACTCAATCTTTTTTTTTTTTGGTGTTGCTATTTACGGTTATTCTTTTTAATTCATTGTTCCTTTCAAATTGTTGATTCTATAAGAAATAATCGACTACACGATCTCTTCATCATTCAATGCACTTTGCTTATTTTTTTTTCCGGACACCAGAGAAGCGATTTGATTCCTTTTTCCGAAATATAGGGAATAATCGGTGATTCTTCTAAGTATTTTTGAAAAACAGTTAATAAGTTTTGAAACTCATTTTGATTCTAAATATTTGTTCGTGTGATTTTTAGTTGAAGTTGAAGATCATCTTCGTAGGTTTTCGGGTGATATAGAGTGTGAATATAGAATGCATTTTGATTCTAAATATTTGTTCGTGTGATTTTTAGTTCAAATTATTTTTGTCTAATAATCAGTTTTGTTTTGTTTGTTTTAGTTGTTAGTCGCTTGTTTTATTGTTTTACAATGTCGTTTGCAAGTGATAGTAATGGTATTTTTGTTAATTTCTCTTCAAATGAACATGGCATTGATGTGTATTGTTCTCCATTTGAATATTATGATGACAATGATAAATTTTCAAGTTATGAATATAAAAATATATTGTTTTAAGTAATATGTGAATTGTGACGTGTTTGGATAACCTAAAAACAATTTTTTTCCTTAATTATGGAAAATAGAAGCAATTTTAGAATAACTATCATTTTAATAGTATTTTAAAACAAAACCACAAGGATTCTTTTACATGGGTTAGAAAGATTATATACAATCATACAATGTTTAGATGACAACCATTGAAGACTTGGTAATTGGGGAGTTGATGAAGATGACAAAAACATAAAATAGAGTTTTTCTCTAATGTATCCAACAACAAGTTTGTGTCACCGAGAATGCTACTTCTATCTTAAAAATATTTCTTAAGCCTTTAAGAACTAATCAAATCTTGAGAATATAGATCCAAAAATCTCTCACTTGAAAAAAGATTCATCATAGATTGACATAGACAATGGTTCAAGTCTAGCAAAAAACCACTGCCCACAAAAAGATACGAGGATGTGCCATCTAGCAACAACCAATT
The DNA here is from genome assembly GCF_002870075.4 of Lactuca sativa. Taxonomy (NCBI): domain Eukaryota; kingdom Viridiplantae; phylum Streptophyta; class Magnoliopsida; order Asterales; family Asteraceae; genus Lactuca; species Lactuca sativa. The sequence goes on from NC_056624.2 coordinate 20,441,609, forward strand.
TCCACGAGCTCAAAGCTACAATTGGTTATAAATTGTTATATCAACTATCCATTGGTCACAAATATCATGTTGAACATGTGTGGTCGCCTTACGCTTTATGTGTAAACAAATTTCAACATCCTGTTTTGTTTCATTCTCTAAGTAAATTCCATTTCCCATTAAGCGCTTAATTTTTTATCAACAAAATAATCCATAAAAGTATAAGGCCATTAAGTTGCACCCATTAATTTGACGTAATCCATAAATCTTTCTCAATAATTGAGGTATCAATTGGTCATTAAGCCCCGTTATATGGAAAATCACTCACTTGACTAAGTGACTCAATGTCTTTACCAAGCACTTCGTCCATGAACATGGATTCAAATAGATTGACATATATGATTATGATGAGCTTCTCAACCATCCAAACTATCGAGTTGACATTAAGAATCATGATTTCTCTAACTTATTCCTAGATTTCCCTTTTGTACCAATAATCACAAGAACCACACTAGGAGGCAATAATTCTGCATGTTGACCTTTAATTCATGAACTACAAATAGAACCATGATTATAAACGACAAATACTCCTTATCATACCACCACCCTGTTGGATTAAGGTGTCTTAGCCAGTAACTAAATTTGTATATTCTTGAACTAGAAGCAAAATCATTTTTGGCTTGCTCTCATTACTAGTAACCGAATATAATGACTTTTAGAGAGAGAAGTTGATTTGTTAATTTAATCTTTGATTAATAAATTAACTAGAAATTAAAATAAAGGATTTATTTATATATTACATGATTAATATATTAATTTGAAATAGTAATAATTAATTATCAATAAATCATAAATTAATTGGAGTTAGTCTCAAGTTAATTAGATTTAACTGAAAGGGTAGGACCTAAGTTGTAGTTGCTCAATAGTTAAACAAGAGAGTTTCCAGAACCTTCCCAGGAGGAGGAAGGTTTTGGGAAGCCTATTAGGGTTTCTAGAATAATCCTTATAGATACATAAGTAGTTAGATAATTACCTAATTTAAGATATTATTATAATATTCAGTTAGAGTTATCCAGGGCTTCCTATCTTAACCATAAATAGACCCCCTGCCTAAGGAATTTTTGAACACTACTTCCACAAGTCAAGAGCCAAAAATTTGCTCTCCCTCTCCTTTCTCCTCAAGTATTCTAAATGCTAGGTTTTCCGATACAATTCATTAGAGGCATTCAAGCTTTGGTGCTTGCTTTCTAAGGAACTTCAAGAGGATTTTATTTTATTATTTGCTATAATAATCAAAATACATGTATCACTACTCTTATGTAAATTTCGATTACAGTAGGGTTTCCCTAAGGTTTCGCGATATTGATAGTTTATTATTATCAATATAGAAGACATAGATTATTTATAGGTTGCATGTAAACCTAAGGGTCTAAGTGTTTTTCCGTTCATATGTTATTTCAATTTGATTGTGCATAATAGCGAATGGATCAAAATTATGGTTTATGGAAATCAAACCCTGTCAGTTTAAATTTTGGCAAAAGGCTAGGGTTCTTGAAACCCTAACGTCCACCCTTTATTTTCGAATTGATAGGTATCCCTTAGGGTGATTAGTTTCTTTAATTGCAATTTTAATTTCCTTAAAATTTGGATAATTAGAAAAGCCATGTAACGCTATACCTTTTTTTCTAAAATTAGAAGGGTATTTGGGATTATGATTAAATTTAAATTATTTTATTGTTCAATTGAAAATAATTATTTAATCCTTAGTAATTTAAATCTGTATTGTTTTATTAATTGTTTAATTGAAAATAATTATTTAAATCCTTCATGATTTAAATAAATTTAATTGGTTAATTTGAAACATCCCAAACTTACAGTCCAAAATTTTCGTTTTTCATTATTAAGAAAACCATAATCATTAGACATCATATAAAAGCCATATGTGGTGTATCTCAAAATATCATAACATCTGTCAAAATATATCAGAGTATAAACATTCTAGGCTAAACAAATGGTGTGTGTACTGCAATCATCTCGAGCTCTTTCCCTTGCTACTGGAAGTATCTGAAACCAAAACTGAAAACTGTAAGCACGAAGCTTAGTGAGTCTCTCCAAACTACCACATACCATACACATGTCACATAAACATAACCGTAGGCCCCGCCCTACTACATTGGGCTCTGCCCGGCATCGAGCAAAGCTCGGCGTACACATGATCATATCAACAATTACATAATCATAAACATATAAACATAACGTTAGGCCTTGCCTGCTACATCGGGCCCCGTCTGGCATCGGCTTGCCCGACATCAGACCAAAGTCTAGTATACATATAACATATCATCAAGCATATAACATACACATAACATAAATATAATTTGGGCCTAGCCTACTACATCAGGCCCCGCCCAACATCGAACAAAGCTCGGTATACATAAGCATATCAACATATACATATAAACATAAATACATAACATAAACATATAAACACTCCTAGGTCCCCGCCCGACATCAGACCAAAATCGGGAAACATACTAACATTCCTTGGGAACCGCCCCGACATCAGGCCGAAGTTCGAAAACATATAAACACAATCACATGAAAGAGTCACAAAGACATCAAGCATACAAGCATTCTTTGGGACCGCCCCGACATCAGATCGAAACTTGGAAAAGCATATAAACCTACATTAGGCCCCGCCCGACATCGGACTGTAGCCCGGAACTACTAACAACTAAATGGGCCGACATTGGTGCCTTAGACTCGTTCTAACTGAAGGAAACTCACCTCACACTGCTAGAGTCCGGCAGACAAAACCCTAGCCGATGGATGACAGATTCACGAACTGTCTACATTAAAACAACACCCATTAATAATCGGGTTCCAATACATAACCATAAGTCCATGCATGGGGTAACATACTACTTTACCCCCATCTTAAATTGATTCAAGCTCAAGGCCTAATCCAAATGCCCAAACTCATACTCTGAATGCCCAAAAGTCAAATAATCAACCAAGGCCCAACTATGGCCCAATTTTCCAAATTGGGCCCAAACCCCTCACATGGTCTTACCTTAAGGCCCAACCATTTATTCTGGTCCAAACACCTGGCAATCCAATGCTCTAATATTTCATAATCATCAAGGCCCAGTGATAGCCCAATTTTCCAAATTGGGCCCAAACCTTTCCAATGGCCCTTATCCTAAAGCCCAATTCAATATTCTAGTACATATACTTTTTCATGGATGGCTCAACTGTTAGATTTATGTCTAAGTCCATAACTATAATTGGTATGTACTTGACCCGACTTGGCATGGTCCATTTGGGTTGCATGGCATCATGCATTTGTTTAGACTATAATAAGAGAAATAACACTTAAGGTTTGTTAATATATTATAAGTTCTAATATATTAATAAGATTATTTAATTAGTATTGCTCAAGAATTAATCACGGATTAATTAAGTGATCAAAAGAAGACTAATTAAATATATGGGTTGATTGTGTAAATCATCCATACTTGTATAGTGGGCTAATGCTTCATGGATTGTCAAGTTGGGCTAAAACCCATAAGATGCTCCATGGATGCTCCACGGTATATTTGAACCCATGGATCCAAGGAAATGGAAAGCCATGACAATTAGGGTTTATCCTAATTGTCACTAACTATATAAGCATCTTATTGTTGACAAAATCGGCATTAGATTATATGTGAAAGAGCTAGCCGATTTTTATGAAGTGTGGATTTCTCTCTAATATATTCCAAGTGTATTTGGTGTTGTGTGAACCATTTGAGGTGTCACACTTGGGGCACTAGGCACTCAAGCTTCATGAAGACATTCTACTTCAAAGAGGTATGTAATTCTAACTTGATATATTCATATGAATCAATGTTATTATGTTAGTTAGGATGAATACCTTAGAAAGATCATATTTGCATGTATAATAGAGAAAACATAGATCCAAGGTATTTAGGGTTTCATGTACACTTAGGAGTGTTAGAATGCTCAAAACCCAATAGTGGTATCAGAGCCTAGGCTTGTTTTCATTATACTTGATGCAAATTGCTGAAAAATGCTGAAACAATCGATTTTCTGGCTATCTGGGCACTGGAATCGTCGAGTCCATTGATAAACTCGCCGAGTCCATGAAGAAAATCATCCTACTCGTCGAGTAGGTTGATACACTCGACGAGTAGGAGCCCCAGACAACATATTTTCGAGTTTTTTGGTTGGAATTGGACTATGAACATTACCCTAAGATGTTTTTGGACTTATAAACTTGTTTTTGATGTGGTAATGTTCATGCTAATCCAATTCCAAAGATAATTGTCAATAGATTCATGTTTTGTATTAGTTTAAAAGTTATGCTAATTACATGAAAAAGTTTGATGTGTATTATCTTTGTTCATATGAGTTTCTTAGATTAATAGATAAGTTAATTGATTATGTGTTTTCAATCCATTTTAATCTAAGAGATGATTCTAAACTGTGTTTATGTAACTTTTCCTCAAGTTACATGAAAGGTCACATTTATGTTTCTTAGAACTCATAAAAGATGGAAAAGGCTACAAAATGAAGACTATTGTTCTCATTAAATGGTTTTAAGACTCCATAACTTGTCCTCAAGTTATGGAGGTTCAAGAGTCTCTTCATTAAATAACAAAAATGTGTAGCCTTAATTAGTTCCATAAGTTACAAAGAAGAAGAGTTACATTCTTTAATAGTTTAAAATCTTCCATAACTTGTCCTCAAGTTATGGAACTTGAAGAGTTTTTTAATTAAAACTACTTTAAACACATAAGTTATGAAATTAATTAGTTTTGAATATTTTCAAAACTTGACCTCAAGTTTTGGATTTTGAAAAAGTTTCACTTCTGAATACTTTAATTCCAAGTTAGCCCTTAGAATTTTAAAAGTTAAAATTCAACCCTTATCCTTTATAAGATTATAAGATAATAATATTTATATATATGTATAAGAGTAAAGTCAATCTTACCGTTAGTAGGCCTCATTCACGAAGCCGATCTATAAGGGGGGTATAAGGTTACAACCTATTAAATGGCAGTTTAATGGGTGTCCACTCTCACCCACCGCTTCCTTGACCGGTGGAGGGTCGTTAGCCGAACGGCTAGGACAAGGACTAGAATTCTCCCTTCATTAAAAGTATTAATGATAAATACTAAGTAACTAAACATTTATAAATTCCCAATCTTAGTTACTTAGGAAAATGTGAATAAGGTGCTAATCCATGAAATTACACTTTGCACTTTGTTTAAGCCGTTAGTGGAGCGTGTGTGGTTAACCAGCACACTAACTTGGACTTAACAAGGTAGGCAAAGGCTAACTTAATACTTATCATAGTATCGGTGGAGCGTGTGTGGTTAACCGACACATCGATTAATGGGTAAATATTAAGGGTACCAAGTATATTTGCATGGTTACTTCACACCTTGTTTTGTGATCCTCGGCATCCCAGTCACAAAACATGAAGGGCACACTCGAGATTGAAACATGCTATTGAACAGTTTAATGAATCTCAAAAGAATCTAGGAGTTTCAAAAACCAATTAAAACCTAATAATACATTTCGTTTATCTTGGTGGAAATTGGTGAATTATCATTCACCTACCTTCAAATATTTTATAGTTTGGATTACGAAATCCCTCTTCTAAGTTATTAAATAGTTGGGTCCTAGCCTTAATATTTCATATTGGGTGTCATATTAAGGACTTTAGATCAACTATCTTGAATATCTCCCAAAAGATGTCTAGTTTAGACATCTATTATCCTCCCAAATCTCTTGGAACTTCACTTCCTCCACCTCCTCTAATTATTCTACCTATCCTACAATTTCAAGGTCACTCAAGCCCTATTGGCAAGGCAAGGTCTAGGTGTGCTCACATCTTGGAGATGAAGTCAGATACTGACAAGCCTGGAGAGTTGGGTGTCAAAGTCTTGAGAAAGTTGGTGGTTCAATCACTTTCTAAGTCACATAGTGAGTTCCTTTAGGACTCCTATCAAACAGACTATGACAAGACCCTTAAGGATCTTATCTATTTGCCTGGTACTGCTGAATCAACAATGATTTGGAAGGCTAGTAAAGCAAATTTGATTAGAAGATTGACTTCTCAAAACTTTATGGACATTGACAATGGTGACACTAGAAATCCAAAAAAAGCATTCTCTTCCCAATGGAAAGGGATCGGCCATAGTCAACTAGGTTGACCAAATGGTAAAGAGAAAGGCTAAGTCTGTGATAGTCCCATGTACCATTACCAAAGCGTCCATATCTTAAATTGCCAAAGGAAGGGGCATTGATTGCGAAGCTGCCAAATTTACCTAAGGATGTTAAAATCAATAAGTTTGACTGTACTTCAGGTAATGTCGGTTGTCTAACTCTGTTAAGCTTCTATTTGGAGATTCTATTACATAATGCGACTGGGTCACCTGGTGATGTTATAAGAATCAAAGAAAGAGAGAAAGCTTAAAGGAAGTATATGTTGATTCTGATCGCAAGATGGATTTTGATCGCATCTGAATTTTGAGCTGTTACTTAGGAGTTATGACACATTTCTTAGGAATATATAACAACAAGGTTTTCATTTGCACTGTAAGGATAAGTTTTTCTGCAAAGTTTTAAAATAAAATGAAAATATTTGATTTTATTTATTTTAAGGATCCTTACAATGGCATTTGTGAAAAAGTGTTGCCTATATGATTCCATTGATAGCAATATTGGAAATTGGATTTGATTCTTTCATTTGTGGAAGTGTCTAAATTTACCAAATAAGGCAAGATTCTCATCACCCAAGGTTTCAGTTGGATAGAAACTTGGAAATCATGCAAGTTGTATAGTATGATGAATGAGAACTTTCAACTTTGGAAAATTAAGACTAGTTCGTTGTTCACATGTATATGTGAATCAAATGAAGGACTAAGAGATCGAGTGCACATTCTTGTGCACTGATCAAGTCCACCACAAAAGATCTATAAGACTATTCGTCACGATTTACTAAAGTTTAGTAAATATGGTTACACTTACAAGTTTAAGTGTAATTCTGATACATTGGAAAAATTGCGATGTATGGCCGAACGAATGAGAAGAATCAAATTAGGCAGAAGGATAAAAGTTTCTCAAATCTGAAAAGATGGGAGAGTACTTTAGTATCATGTCATATGATCATCTTAATGATTAAGAGACCTTATCACAATTCATCCTCTAAGTACATTCTGATAGCCAAGAAGAGGAGCTAGGAATTGTTGAAGTGGTTAAATCAAGAAGATGATTCATACTTCATTCTAAAAACAATTGTTAGAGTTATACTCCAAGATTGTAGCTTGAGTGACACATCTTAAAGTAGGTTTATTAACACTAGTCAAATGTAAGAGTAAAAGTTTTCTACTCTTGTAAATTTGAAATTGGTAAGCTGTCATGTTTTGGACAAAACAAAGACAAACTAAGGCCAATTGTGTGAAGTGTTTGTCTTGATTAGAATCTGTACTATCTCTTGGATGTTTGAAAAGGGAGTCTTATATGTCAAGATGACAGTGGGAGTCTTAAAGGTCTTGAAAGTCTCAAGAACTAATCATGAATAAAACATGAAGTTCTTCACTAGCACATGACTTGAGGTTTATAACCTATCGTGTTGACATATTCTGTGCCCATTCCAGTTAAAGTTGGCTTTGCATATGATTTCTTAGAGTTCTTAATTGGTTGCATAACAACTTGGAAGCAATAGCAGGCCCTTGAGCTACCAGGTGGCAAGAAATTAAGATTGAGTTCAGTCCATATGAGTTTGGATTTGTCATTATCCTTGTCTTGTGACTATGGTTTTGACAATTCACATGGATAAGAACACATACACCATTAAATCTAAGTTTCATAAGGTTTCTCTCCAATTCATGAAAATGATGGTGAGGAAACACTTTCACTAAGTAGATTTTAGCTAGATAGCAATTGTGATATTTGCATTCTCAGAGTCATTAGTGGAGCGTATGTGGTTAACCGGCACACTAACATGGACTTATGAGAAGTGGCAAAGGTCTAAGCAATCGAGACTATGATTACGGCATCCCTTTTCATAGTTCTTAAAATTGTTGAGACACACATGTGAGCTATCTAAGATAAGGTGTATGATATTGATAAAGTTTTATCAAAACAATCTAGTATCAGAAATCTGAACTTTGGTTAGAAAGTCAATAAAGTATTGTTTTTCTAGAAGTTCAGTTGATTTCTGAGTACATGTCAAAGCTAGTAGGAGCATAAGTTTTATGCTAATAATCATCATGTTAGTGGGAGCATGATAATTATGATAAGTTTGGCAAGTTAGCAATGTTAATTATAGAAAACAAAAGTTTCAATTCGTGAGGCTGCAGGGGTTGGAAAAATTGTTTTGCTATAATTAAGGGAGAGGATATTATACTTCATCTCAAATATATAAGCTTAGATCGTGAGATTTTAATCAAATTTAGTCAAGTATATATATGAATGTTATGTTGGAATGGCTCAACATAAGAAAATTCTATATATGGGTCCATTATTTGCGTTCTAAAATTCGATTATGATTATGACATCCCTTTCCATAATCTGAATTATGAGAACTTGGCAAATTGATACTGAAATATTATAGCAAAAGACTGGTTTAGTCTTTATGTGTGACATCATGAATCGTGTCCCATATGCTTCGGATATCGGATTGATTACATGTGCTATATTCATCCTTTCTAAAAAATTTCAAATGCCTGGGGCATTAAGAAGGGGAAATGTATATAACTGGATATGACAAAAAGGACTAAGCAATTGTCGAGGACAATCTAAGGTTTACCAAAGATTGGTTGCTCAGGGGCAGTTGGAAGTATGGTGCTAATTTTGGAAGGACCATATTGACATATTCTGAAAAGAGGAAACTCTTGTTCAGAAGTGATAGTCAAAATGGGAATATGGGAAGCTAGAAGTTATATGTGTAAGATTAGGGAACTTAATGCAAGAAGAATGTTCAAAGGCAATTAACTTTGAATATGAGACTTCAGTTCCATGGAGTTGATCTCCATTGGAATACTCTGTAATGTTTGTTGACAATTCTTTGTGAGTTTGTGCATAATTGTTACAAGAGGACCAATGCATATAAGTTTAAAATCTAATACATTTTGATAAATTATAAGGATTTGGGAGTGTGAAATTAGAATCATGGTTTAACTGTTTTATTTCACAATGTAAAGATCATAGACAAACATAGTGTGCATACTTGGTGTATGGCATGATTAGTGTTTATAAAAAATAGTGTACATGCTTGGAGCATGGGATAACTATTGTTTTAATTCAAGAATAAATTTGATAGCTGAAACAGTATGCAATGAATAATGTGTAATCATATGGTGATTAATAAAAGGTGTTGTATTTATATTCATAAGTTCTGAGACCATATTGGATTCAATTATTCTTGTGTTTCATTTTGCATGTTTTGACTTCCAGAATAACTAGGTCGTTCTTCTTGAATGACTAAGTTATTCAAACCATCCACAGTCGGTCATATGTTGGAAGTAGATATGAATCGAGACTGTCATGGGTTGGGATTATAGAGGTCCAAGATGTTGGACAAGGTGATGCTACAACACTCATGAGTGCTCATAAGTTCTGAGTATTGGATTCAACCAGCACTCATTAGAATCACTTCATGGATTTTATCACGTGTGATCATGAGACGATAATATCTTATATTCTTCAAACCTAGAGATATGAGTTGTTACTATAAGTTGGTTATAAATTGATGGCACGAAAGCACATTGGTAACTCGATGTTATAAAACTTGCCTTTGTGTATGATTCAACAAGTAGTAGAACAAGCCACATGAGTCGAAGTGTACCCATTCCTTTTATCTTCAGGATAAAAGCAATATCTGTGGGCCCCTCGATGATTTGGTGATGAAAAATGTAAGTGCTCGGCCGGGCCTGGACTGATTTGATTTGTTCAATTAGTCAGTCGTCGTAAATCGGAAATCGGGAAACAACAAATGGATAGAGAGAATGTTTATAATCCATGTCTCAGTCCATATGATATCTTGAATGGAGGAATATATGACCCTTTATCTAATGGACAAGTCATTGACAAAGGTCAGAGATCATCGACAAGGTCAGAGTTCGACATAAGCTTTTGAGAGCTACGATTGCCAGTCGGTTCTTGAAGTCATACTTGCAATAATATTTTTAGACTTATCCAAGTGGGAGACTGTTGGATTAGTGTCTAAGTCCATAACTATAATTGGTATGTACTTGACCCGACTTGGCATGGTCCATTTGGGTTGCATGGCATCATGCATTTGGATAGACTATAATGAGAGAAATAACACTTAAGGTTTGTTAATATATTATAAGTTCTAATATATTAATAAGATTATTTAATTAGTATTGATCAAGAATTAATCACAGATTAATTAAGTGATCAAAAGAAGACTAATTAAATAAATGGGTTGATTGTGTAAATCATCCATACTTGTATAGTGGGCTAATGCTTCATGGACTGTCAAGTTGGGCTAAAACCCATAAGATGCTCCATGGATGCTCCATGGTATATTTGAACCCATGGATCCAAGGAAATGGAAATCCATGACAATTAGGGTTTACCCTAATTGTCACTAACTATATAAGCATCTTATTGTTGACAAAATCGGCACTAGATTATATGTGAAAGGGCTAGCCGATTTTTATGAAGTTTGGACTTCTCTCTAATCTATTCCAAGTGTATTTGGTGTTGCGTGAACCATTTGAGGTGTCACACTTGGGGCACTAGGCACTCAAGCATCATGAAGACATTCTACTTCAAAGAGGTATGTAATTCTAACTTGATATATTCATATGAATCAATGTTATTATGCTAGTTAGGATGAATACCTTGGAAAGATCATATTTGCACGTATAATAGAGAAAACATAGATCCAAGGTATTTAGGTTTGCATGTACACTTAGGAGTGTTAGAATGCTCAAAAACCAACATCAATCACCAAAGCCAAATAGAAAGGCCCAACTCAAGGCCCAAGTGAAATTAGGATTTTCTAAACCCTAATTAGGGTTTCTAACCCAATCATGTTCCAATTAATCCATTTGCTAAGTTTTTAGCTTAATTAATTATTAATTAAATTGGGCACCACCCACTACCACCTCAGGTAGTGGTGGTCAATCGTAGCTCACGGCCACAACCTCACGGTGGTGGTCATGACTCTAAACTAAAACATAATCAAACACCCAAAATAGAAATCTAATCTTACAAATGCACACCGCCACCCAACATGGCAGTTGGTGGCGCCAGAGGGAGGCAGCCACAACCTCATGGTGGTGGTGGTGGGTTTTCTTCGGGTTTTCCGTCCAAATAATACATTATACATCATAATATCCCAAATAACACACACACACACACCCAAAATAACACACACATACAATCAAGCACAACCACCCTTCTGGCGGTCGACGGTGTCGGAGGTGCTAGCTACCACCTCACGGTGGTGGTGGTGGCTCCCTTGAGATGTCCGACTGTCACACCCTAAAACCGGTACGGCGGAAACGTTTTGGGATGGAGGACATCATTTCAAGTATCACAACATATGTAGTATAGTAATCAAAGTACAACAACCAGTGCATTAATAGTAATAATTTTACATAGGTTACATTTAATAGCAACATCAAAGTAAATACAGAACATAACATAGACGCAACTCGGTTCTAGGCTGATGTCGCAAAAGCTCCCGGGATGTACCTGTCTATTGATGACCTGAGAATATAAGTTATTTTGAAAGTGAGTATCAACATTTTTATAATCCTGGTGAGTTCATAAGTATTTAATGACATTAGTATAAATACATGTTTTATTCAAAATAACCTCAAGAAAGGTAGTGGTTTAGAATCTACGGAGTATTAGAATCCTTTCCAAAAAATCCTATATTTTCTTAATAAAAGCAACCTTCTACCAAGGCCCAATTGTTTTATGTTCAATGAGTAATTTCCCAAAAGAACTATCATTATCAACATATAGTTTTTACTTTTAAATGAGTTAGAGAAAAGCCCTAAGTAAAATAAAAAGGGAAATTGTATTTTTCCTCAGCAGAAAACATTGTTGTCTAAAAGTATATAAAATCTAGACTCCGGGCGAAACGCCTCGCAAAGCTTAAAGGTAAATAAATCATAGAGTTCAGGCGGGACGACTTGCAAAGTCTAAAAATAAGTAAAACATAGACTCCAGGAAGGTATCGAATGAACAATACGCCTGGCTCAGTCTGGAACAAGGAAACACAGACCCCAGACGGTATCATATGAACAATATGGATAGCAAGGTCTAGAACAAAGAAAAACACAAACCCCAGACAGTATCTAATGAACGATACAGCTAGCAAAGTCTAAAACAAGAAACACAGACCCCAGGCAGTATCAAATGAACGATACAGCTAGCAAGGTCTAAAATACCTGGTAATCCTAAGTGGGTGGGTTTAGAGGTTTATAACATGACCTAGTATATAACTAGGAAAGTAGGTTAAGATGGTTTCAAAAATACCGTGATAATTTTTGTTACCTTAAAGCCATGAATTATAAGGTAAACATGGAGATACTTGTAACAATACTGATTGACAATCGAATACTTGACGTCCTGCTGGCGTCAGAATGAATGTGACATTTGTCACCCTTTGGCTTGGTCGGCCTGGGACAGTAGCTAGCAGTCAGGGATTGCGAGTGTCTGTCCCGTATAGATCTATACACACAATGCCCGCTCTCCCTCCAGGAGACTCTAGTTACCAACTTGACAACGGTGGAATCTGTGTCCCGAGGATGTATCTCATATTTTGAATTCTATTATAAGTATTGGAATAACGATGTAGACTCACAAATGAACTGACTCCGTTGGAATTCTCCGTGCTGGAAATAGTAAATAGAAATCTCCTAACTATTCCTATAATAGTTACTAATGTTTCAAGTATATGATTGATGAATAGAAGGATGCCCTTGCTACCCAAGGGAAATGAACTGGCTGATGGAAACCTTTATGTCTATACTTGTACACATGATATATAACTAATATTTAAATGACCTTCGGACGGATAACCGGTACCCACCAGACCACATCCCAACGAGGAAAAGGAAATAGGGCGAACTAGCCGTTCTAAGTCTTTTAAACATTATTTATATAACTATACAAATATAGACATGCATTTAACGAAATAAAAGAATAGAAGAAAACTCTGGTAAAAGCCTTTGGAAAATCTTTACAAATAAGAATTTACAACTTGATGTCATTTTATTAAACAAGTGTTGAAAATGATTTGATAAAACAGTTTAAGTGAAGAAAAACCTTTGTTTGAAACACTGCTGTAACAAGTTTTGATGGAAAACATTCAGCATGAAAGATAGTTTGAGAAAGATCTAAGCAAGTAACAACGTTTGAAAAAAAACCATTTGAAGTAACAAACTTGGTAAAACCGATGAAAGTGTATTAAATCCTTTTGCATACGGGTTATAAATCACATATGATTGATATGATAACTAAAATATTTCAATTTGTATTCCCCCCCATAAAAGCATTTAAAAACATTTAAAAGGTTAATTCAGGGGTATGAACTCACCTGATGTGGGCGATTCGGATGAATGGACGGTATAGGACGCTAGGTGTCAAGTGAGGACTTGAACACACACTCGGATACTATTTAACATATAATGATACATTTAAGTATCCAATTAGTCATTTAATAACTAATTAAGCAAGTAAGGATGTCCTACTACTGGAAAACACTTTGCTACAAGTGCTAGGAGTACAAAGTGTTGCATATGAAGAGTGTATAGTCCCACATTGGATTTGATTCCTCAAATGGTAACACCTATGGGAGTTTTTGGTTTTGAAACCATATCTGCCATGAGTTTATGGCCGTAAAATCATGGGTGGGGTGTATTTGTGTGCTTTAAGGCTTCATGCTTCACAAGGAAAGGTTCTAGTGTTGATTCAAGGGCTATGGAAGTGATTGGGGCTCAAAATGGACACTTTATGGAGTTTACAGTCCTTGGACCACTCTCTTGGGAGTTTACAGCCGTAAACACATGAGTTTACGGTCGTAAACTCATGTTAGTCCATTTCCTTTGTGCTTTTGCGGTTCCAGGTCATGCATGCAAGTTTCTAGTCATTTATACAAGCATTGGAAGGTGTTAAGGGCACTTAAACACCCTTAAAAGGTGTTTACGGTTTTGGTAGACCTTCCCAAACCGTAAACTCCTGTTTATCCCTTCAATTCATGTTTTTGGAGTCCCTAATTCATGCAATTAAGGTTCTACTCCATCACACAACCATTAGAAGACATTAGGGGCATCTAAACACCTCTAGGAGGTGCTTACAATTTTTAGGATGATCTCCCCAAACCATAATCCCATAAGATCATGGGGAAAAGATAATTTGCGAATGCTAAACTAATCTAGGAAGGGATCTATGCTAGTTGTCAAGGCTTAGAATGAACCAAGGCACACTTTGGCACCCAATTTGGAGTTTACGGTCCAAGAACACCTTGGACCGTAAACACCTTATTATTGGTGTTCAAGGTTTTGACATGTATTCAAATCAAACAACTAGTTAGGAGAAGTATACTTAGGTATAGGAAGCTTGAATGATCGATTTTGGCGGATTGGACGGGATGAATTTATGATAGTTGAGAGAGAATCCTTGGGTGTTCTTGAGTTGGGAGTTGGAAAAATAAGAGAAAATGACTAAGTGTCATATTTATACTCTCGGGGGTTCGTGGTCAAAAACTACGAGTTTTTGTCCGTAAATTCCAAATTTTTGGAGTTCCGCGACTTACGCTACACACGGAAATTCTAAATTTTACTTCCTTATTTTTGGTTCGCTTGACGAATATTATTTAAAATATTCCAACGGGCTTAAATTCGGCCAAAATTGTTTTGGGATAAATTTGGCTAATTTTTGACGTGCTTAATTACGACGTTAAAACAAACAGAAATTTCGGGTTGTCACATCATCCCCCCGTTAGAGGGAATTTCGTCCCAAAATTAGAGTTTAGGCAAGGAAGTAGGTATGAACAATTGGGTAAGAGATGATGGTACTTCCTATTCGGCTGGTCCTCGCGCTCCCAAATTAACTTAGGTCTTTGCTTGGCGATCTAGTGACCTTTCACTAACTGGATGCGTGTTGGTTTGTTCGATTTGTGATTCCTATAGGTTCCTCTACAAAGTTAGGGTTCCCAATGATCTCTATCAACACAAGTGGAATTTTGAGAGTTACATCGGGCAAGTACTTTTTCAATTCTAAGACGTGGATCAATTTGCGGTGAAACTTATGGAATTCTGAAAGTAGTCGTGGTCTGACAAGGGTTGGACCAATTCTTATAAAGAATCTTGGATGGTCCTAAGCTCTCGGAAAGATAGAGCTTTTCAGTACTTAGAACATAATGTACTTCTATGATGGGATCATCACTGGCATGATCGCCATTTTGAAGTTCCAAATGTTCTCTCATACTGGGGGTGTAGTTCTTCGGGTTGGTTCTTAGAAGACTCGGGTTATCCTCGAATTCGCATTTCCTATTGATTGACTATCAGAAGTTTTCTCGATCATCGGATGTATTGGCTACACACTGGTAGGTATTGGTTTTGTGGCATCTATCTCGACCTAGTGCAAAAATGGATCTGCACTTCTGATTCTTAAGGTGTTTCTAACGAAACTCTCAAGGTCGGTGAGATAGGGTTTTACCAGGCGATTGTCTAGAATGTTTTTAAACTTTTCATCATCGTCTAGATGACGCTTTCACTATATGATTCCTAACGGGAAAAGAATCATGCTCTTACTCGCCTTTCTATTTCATGAATAGCAATCTCTGTTCAGGGCTAACTCAGTCCGTAGAGATTTTCGGAAGTGTTGGACTATTTTGGGGGGGTGGTTCTACTATTTCTGTGTGAGATAGTATCCTTGGAACACCTAGTAGTCCAATAAATCTCTAAAACATTCCCAATTCTCTAGGGTGTCGGTTCATTCCAGTAGCAGAAAGCGCGTGTTCTTGTATAACCCATCGACTAACACCTAGACTGGTGTCGAGTCTATAATCTCTTCGGGATCTGGGTTATAATGCTTAACGCAACCTACTTTCGTACTTTATTCAAGTATTTTTGGCTGTGGAGATTATCCTGAGGTTTTTGGCATTCTAGCATACACTTTCGGAGAATGCAGTCTATCGTCTAAAGGGCGACGGTGACTTCTTCCACGTGAGGAGGTGGTGTGTCCTAGGCACTACTCGTCCGTAACTGGGTAGACGAAGTGCCTGAGTAGCGCGAGTATTCCTTGTAGTTACTCTTCCGGTGGTTCAGAGTTTCCACGATCTAGATTAAATCTATAGAGTACAGGGTTCCGTCACTCGGAACTTCTAATTTCCTCATCGACTCTTCACAGATTTTAACCTATCACAACTTTTAGGTTTTCGGGATCTCGGTTGAGATGCTTAATTCATGGGATTAAGCGCGAATGGATGGTCGTAGTCAAAGTCTTTGACTCTTATGACTTAAGTTACTTTCCTAACCGAGGGTGTTAGCTACTATGTTGCCCTAACCAAGATGACAACAAATTTCCCATTTGTGGTCATTTTAGTAGCTCAACCCGCAGTTGTTCTCTTGACTCAAGCTCCTTTTTCTATGGGGTAGAATGGAGGATTTATTGCAAGGTTCGTGGTAGAGCTCATAGTCGGCTTAATCATTGATACTTGGTGTATGCAAGCCATATATAATTGAGATCGACGGAACGTTCAGTTGTGTGGCCCCAACCTAGACCCACAACCCAACGAGGAACAAGGAGTAGGAAGGAAGCACACACCTTAAATCGTAATCATCTAAATTATATACCACTCAAATGCATGTACTCAGTAGTAGCAAGTTAATCCCATGAGTTTCTTTTCTTGATTCTCAAATCTGATTTTGAGGTGTTGAGGTTCTTTCTGGGGGATCTACGGAGTAGGTTTCGGGTGGTTATCGTCTTCTGGAATACCTGCAGTGTCTTTCGCTTCAGGTTCTATCTTGCTTAAGGAGAGGTTGGCTAATAGCGCACGATACCCTTCTCCGGGGTATTTCGGAAGGTTTTAAATAAGGGAGACGACCGACGGATTGCATTAGGTTTTATTATTATGTTCGGAAAAATCTTTATTTGCCGGAAAGGCTACGGTGACAGTTCTTTTTACACAGCACTAGGAATTTACACATGGTTGCACTAAGTCGAACCATCATTGATAGAGGCGTCGAAGTTGACATACATCGACATGATATAAAATGAGGGTTGATAGGGCCATGTGCTGAACAGGCACACATGTTCTTGGTGTATCGGGTTTCATCCATGGTATCACTGTCGTGGATACTTGGACCTATAGAGTCGACGTGGAACTATAGAGGGTCTTGAGGTTTCGGAGTAATGTACTTTTCATGAATGGATTCACACGAGGCCTCTCTATAGTCGCCTAGTATACACTAGTCATTTATAATTAGGGTGGAAAGGACTGTTGACTGAGCGACTCCGCCCTAAATCCACAACCAAACGAGGAACATGAAATAAGGTAACATCACCCACTCGAGGTCTATCCATCTTAATTACACATGGATTTAACGTATATATCGAGCCATTATAGCTTTACCTGATGAAATTTTGAATTTTACAATAGTGATGCGACTTTCGCCTTAACGGGAGAGTAATTACATTTATAATTATCCTTTTAATGTTTTCGGTTAGTTATCTAGGATTAAGAGACGTACCAAAATTTCTACCGGCTTCCTTGATGCTTCTCCTTAGGTATTAAATTTAGACTCCTCCTGTGCCTTTGTCGTTTCTTTCAGTTGGGCAGTCCCGCTTGAAGTGCCCAATCTCACCACTCAGATGGCATACCGGGCTGGTCGCCACATCGGTGGTTGATGTAATGAACTCAACCGAGGTTTTGCAGGTACGAGCGGTATGCCCCTTTTTGTTACACCTAGCACAAAATAATTCACGACAAACACCATGATGATGGTAGCTACACTTGCTACAACGGGGAAGGTTTCCTAGGTATGGTATTCTTGAAGTTGGGATGGAAGGGTCGACAGGGGTATTGACTACCTCAGCTCGTTGCCCTTTAGAAGGCCCTTGAGTCGAGGTACTTCCCTCTTCGCTCTTGAATATTCTTTTGAGTGGATCTGGTTGAGGTTCTTGGGTGGCTGGGTATGCAGGTGTTGGTTGCTGCTGTCCATTGCTTTAATCGGAATTCTCGACGGGGCTCTTGCTAACGTTGGCGTTGTTAGTGTTCAGGTGAGCCATGACAGCCGCTATAGTTACTGAAACTGCAGCTTGAAACGTAGCTTCATCGAATAAGAGAGGTGATGTTTTGCCAGCGGACTTGTTACGCTTCTTTGGAGGCATGGTTTTCCTACATGGAAAAGGAACTCAAGCTGATGAGAGACGATGGTTAACCATGGACGTATCTATCCTTACTATAATAGGCAATAATTTTTTCCGTGCCTTGGATATTGGTTATTAGAGTGTCGACCTACATCCCTATGATGCAGTCCGGGTTTCAAGGTATGGGTAAGAATATCGGAAAGCCATAAGATGGGAGTCGTTCCTACTAAGTTATCTTTATAGTGGAGAGGTTCGCTTTCCGGCTTTAGAAAGATTTGAGGACAATTCGGAACGAAGAACGTGAAAGGAAAAGCTCATGAAGACTTATGGCTAAACACTCTCAATCGAGGTTTCGGGATCCGATTTAATCGTGTTATTTGTAACGGGAAAGGGCGATTTACCTAACACATAGTGTGAGTAGTGTAATCACTAACTAAATTGTATTATTTTATGGGTGTATTAGAGTGACGATAACGAGGAAAAGACACTTCTTGGGTTCCATGCATTGGCTCCCTCCGTCTACCTCTTATATGTGACTGAGACCGGCGTTGGTTTTCTTCAGGTAGTTACCTAGGCTTCTCTTCTCGTGTAGACATATTGAATTTCTACTCCGTCTTACTTCCGATTCTGACTCTAAGTGTCATCGCTTCATGATGGATGACTGGAAATCTCGGAAGTTCAGGCGGATTTCCCACTGGTGTCCCTAAAAGGTATAGGCACTCGGTGGTTTCAATAGTCTCGTCCTAGTTCATTTATTTCCGAATTGGAAATCTTCTCAATGAACCTATTTTGGGTCCGAATCAATTCTTCTGTCGAACACTAAAGTGGATAAGGTTTTTCTACAGGGTTTGTGAGAGAATGGAAAGGTCTAGGGAATCCTAAGAGATTATTAACATTTCACTGAGTGATCCATATTGAATCCTGCTACAATTACATTGAGTACACAAATCATATATAACTTAGATCCGATAGGCCTTCGAATATGTGATACTACTTTATATCCACATCCCAACGAGGAAAAGGAAGTAGAGCGAAACCACACATTCTTAGTCTATGGGATCCTTATTATATATAACCTTGGAAGTATATCCTTTGTAATCATAGGTATATCAATAAGGATCTCTTTTTAGTTTTTCACACAAGGTTATCTATGAATCATAAAATACCCCTATGGTATTTTAATTACTTGCTTGATTCTTAACTTCTGAATATGATTATGGGATTAATGTGAGTCTTTTAGTATTCCAAAATACTCCTATAGTATTTTAAACTTTAGGTTTGGCTCTAACATTCCTATTTGGTAAGTTTCAGATTCATTGCAACACCACCATCACTCCCAAGCACCCGTTGGTCGCATCTCGAATAAATGTAGTTGATCAGGTTACATTTATTCCAGCTTACGACTACATAACTGCCCGGGTTTGACGGTATTGGTAAAAATCCAAAGACTTTTATTTTGTTCTTCTTGTGATACTTTTGTTCGAGTGTTTAAATTCTGGATGTTCTCATACTTTGGTAAAATATGGTTATATTTTACAATATAATTCTTGGTCAGAGTGTTTTATCCCAATGTATTTATAGGCTGTATATCTTTAATGAATCGATATACTGAGCTCACTATAAACAATGCTCTGATACCAATCTATCAAACCCCAAAACCGGTACGGCGGAAATGTTCAGGGGTGGAGGACATCATTTCAAGTATCACAACATATGTAGTATAGTAATCAAAGTACAACAACCATTGCATTAATAGTAATAATTTTACATAGGTTACATTTAATAGCAACATCAAAGTAAATACAAAATATAACATAGATGCAACTCGGTTCTAGGGTGACTTCGTAAAAGCTCCCAGGATGTACCTGTCTATCGATGACCTGAGAATACAAGTTATTTTGAAAGCGAGTATCAGCAATTTTATAATGCTGGTGAGTTCATAAGTATTTAAGGACATTAGTATAAATACATGTTTTATTCAAAATAACCTCATGAAAGGTGGTGGTTTAGAATCTACGAAGTATTAGAACCCTTTCCAGAAAATTCTATATTTTCTAAATAAAAGTAGCCTTCTACCAAGGCCCAATTGTTTTATGTTCAAGGAGTAATTTCCCAAAAGAACTATCATTATCAAAATATAGTTTTTACTTTTAAAGGTGTTATGAGAAAAGCCCCAAGTAAAATAAAAAGGGAAATCGTATTTTTCCTCAGCAGAAAACATTGCTGTCTAAAAGTATATAAAATCTAGACTCCAGGCGAAATGCCTCGCAAAGCTTAAAGGTAAATAAATCATAGACTTCAGGCGGGACGCCTTGCAAAGTCTAAAAATAAGTAAAACATAGACTCCAGGAAGGTATCGAATGAACAATACGCCTGGCTCAGTCTGGAACAAGGAAACACAGACCCCAGATGGTATCATATGAACGATACGACTAGCAAGGTCTAGAACAAAGTAAAACACAGACCCCAGACAGTATCAAATGAACTATACAACTAGCAAGGTCTAAAATACCTGGTAATCCTAAGTGGGTGGGTTTAAAGGTTTATAACATGACATAGTGTATAACTAGGAAAGTAGGTTATGATGGTTTCAAAAATACCGTGATAATTCTTGTTACCTTAAAGCCATGAATTATAAGGTAAACATAGAGATACTCGTAACCATACTGATTGAAAAACGAATACTTGATGTCTTGCTGGCATCGGAATGAATGTGACATTTGTCACCCCTTGGCTTGGTCGGCCGGGGACTGTAGCTAGCAGTCAAGATGTGGGAGTGTCTCTCTCGTATAGATCTATACACACAATGCCCGCTCTCCCTCCAGGAGACTCTAGTTACCAACTTGACAACGATGGAATCCGTGTCCCGAGGATGTATCTCGTATTTCGAATTCTATTATAAGTATTGGAATAATGATGTAGACTCATGAATGAACTGACTACATTGGAATTCTCCATGCTGGAAATAGAAAATAGAAATCTCCTAAATATTCCTATAATAGTTACTAATGTTTCAGGTATATGATTGGTGAATGGAAGGATGCCCTTACTACCCAAGGGAAATGAACTGGCTGATGGAAACCTTTATGTGTATACTTGTACACATGATATATAACTAATATTTAAACGACATTCGGACGGATAACAGATACCCACCAGGCCACATCCCAACGAGGAAAAGGAAATAGGGCGAACAAGCCGTTATAAGTCTATTAAACAGTATTTATATAACTATAAAGATATAGGCATGCATTTAACGAAATAAAAGCATAGAAGAAAACTCTGGTAAAAGCCTTTGGAAAATCTTTACAACTAAGAATTTACAACTTGATGTCATTTTATTAAACAAGCTTTGAAAATGATTTGATAAAACAGTTTAAGTGAAGAAAAACCTTTGTTTGAAACACTGTTGTAACAGGTTTTGATGGAAAACATTCAACATGAAAGATAGTTTGGGAAAGATCTAAGCAAGTAACAACATTTGAAAAAAAAACCGTTTAAAGTAACATACTCTGTAAAACCGATGAAAGTGTAGTAAATCCTTTTGCATGCGGGTTATAAATCACATATGATTGATATGATAACTAGCGTGTTTCAACTTGTATTCCCCCCATAAAAGCATTTAAAAACATTTAAAAGGTTAATTCAGAAGTATGAACTCACCTGACGTGGGCGATTCGGATGAATGGACGGTATAGGACGCTAGGTGTCAAGTGAGGACTTGAACACACACACTCGGATCCTATTTAACATATAATGATACATTTAAGTGTCCAATTAGTCATTTAATAACTAATTAAGCAAGTAAGGATGTCCTACTACATGAAAACACTTTGCTACAAGTGCTAGGAGTACCAAGGGTTGTATATGAAGAGTGTATAGTCCCACTTTGGAGTTTACTCCTCAAATTGAAATACCTAGGGGTGTTTTCGGTTTTGGAACCATATACCCCATCAATTTATGGCCGTAAACTCATGGGTGGGGTGTATTTGTGTGCTTTAAGGCTTCATGCTTCACAAGGAAAGGTTCTAGGGTTGATTCAAGGGCTACGGAAGTGATTGGGGATCAAAATGGACACTTTATGGAGTTTAAGGTCCTTGGACCACTCTCTTGGGAGTTTACGGCCGTAAACACATGAGTTTACGGTCGTAAACTCATGTTAGTCCATTTCCTTTGTGCCTTTTCGGTTCCAGGTCATGCATGCAAGGTTCTAGTCATTTATACAAGCATCGGAAGGTGTTAAGGGCACTTAAACACCCTTAAAAGGTGTTTACGGTTTTGGGAGACCTTCCCAAACCGTAAACTCATGTTTTTCCGTTTAATTATTGTTTTTGGGGTCCCTAATTCATGCAAGTAAGTTTCTACTCCATCACACAACCATTAGAAGGCATTAGGCGCATCTAAACACCTCTAGGAGGTGTTTACGGTTTTTGGGATGATCTCCCCAAACCGTAAACCCATAAGATCATGGGGAAAAGATAATTTTTTAATGCTAAACTAATCTAGGAAGGGATCTATGCTAGTTGTCAAGGCTTAGAATGAACCAAGGCACACTTTGGCACCCAATTTGTAGTTTACAGTCCAAAAACACCTTGGACCGTAAACACCTTGTTCTTGGTGTTCTTCAAGGTTTTGTCATGTATTCAAATCAAACAACTAGCTAGGAGAAGTATAGTTACGTATAGGAAGCTTGAATGATTGATTTTGGCGGATTAGATGGGATGAATTTATGATAGTTGAGAGAGAATCCTTGGGTGTTCTTGAGGTGGGAGTTGGAAGAATGAGAGAAAATGACAAAGTGTCATATTTATATTCTCGGGGGTTTGCGGTCAAAAACACTGAGTTTTTGTCTGTAAATTCCAAATTTTTGGAGTTCTGCGACTTACGCTAAACACGAAAATTCTAAATTTTACTTCCTTATTTTTGGTGCGCTTGACGAATATTATTTAAAATATTCCAACGGGCTGAAATTCGGCCAAAATTGTTTTGGGATAAATTTGGCTAATTTTTGATGTGCTTAATTACAACGTTAAAACAAACGGAAATTTCAGGCTGTCACACCAGCCAAGGAACACCGCACAACACTTCATTTTAATAAACACATAGACACACACACACACACAAACACACGCACACACACACACACACTCTCTCTCTCTCTCCCTCTTTCTCTCTCTCTCTCTCTCTCTTCATATTCATAACGTGAAGCCGGCCACCCACCTAGTGGCGTACAACGACAGTTTGCGATGACAGCCAGTTCGTTGCGGAAAAGGGCAGTCGGTCCTTGTGGTTCACAACTTCGTTGGCGGCTTGGAGCAACAAGGCGCTGGAGATTCTAGTGCTCCTCCGGTTGTTTGTGACCTTGACAGCGGGTTAGCGGGCGGCAAAAGGTGGCGATCGACTCTTGGTGATGCAACGGCGGCTGGGAACGGCGACATAATAAGTAGAAGAAGAAGAACGGTGATTTATAATAGCAACAGTAGACATGGTATCGATTTTGTCCATCATCAGAGTCTCAATTGGTCGTCGGTGGTTGGTTTGTGACCTCAACAATGGTGGTATACTAAACAACCCGAGGTGGTATACTAACATTTACGAAACAGTCCATGTATTCCAAAAATTTTTCATAATAAGCCCGTAGTTTACTAAACAATCCTCAACCTGCAACATTCTTCATAAAATAATCTGTAAATTACATTTTAACCCCCAAAACTAACTCCTTGCTACACTATTCCACTTTTAGGGCTATTAGTCATTTATTAATTCGTCTATTTATTTATTTAATAAACGGGGTGTTACATAATTAAAGGACAATTAGTAAATAATTAACTAGTTAAAATTAATTAGTTAGTTGTTAATTTTGAAAATAATTTTTAAACCTAGTATTTTTTAAAAGTTTTAAAATACACTTTACACTATATATGATTAAATATTTAATATACTATACATATAAGAAAAGTTAGTCAAATCACTGGTACGCCTTATTTACGAAGCCACTTTATACGGGGGTATAAAGAAGCGACATATAAAATGATCATTGAAGGAGTGGCCATTGTCACCCACTTCTCCCTTGTGTGGTGGAGGGTCTTTAGCCAAACGGATTTGATAAGACATAAACTCATTAAAAGTATGAATCTATAAAGTACTAAAACCTTTTTATCAATCCTAAATCTGGTTACTTTAGAAAAAAAATGTGAAGTGTACGCTAATCCATTGAAATGCACATCGCTCTTTATATGTTGTTAGTGGATTGCACATAGCTAACTGGCACACTAATTTGGGACTATAAACTTGAGTGATGGAAAAATCAAAAATTATCATTGTTGATGGAGCGTGTTTGGTTTATTAGCACATAAATTTGAGATGATAAATGACCTTAATGTTTTCAAGCGGGTTTGCATGGTTATTTACATCTTATTTGTGATCTCCGACATCCCAATCACTAATTGAAGAGAGAGCATAATCTGAGCTTAAACATGTCGTTGATAAGATTCAATGAATCTCAATTGACCTAGGAATTTCATATTGGATTGAAATTGGTAAATTTGTATTACCTACCTTGATAAACTTGCAATTAAATTATGGAATCCCTTTTCTTTATTGTGAATTGTATTTTGGATCCTGACCTTCGATATTAATTTTGGGTTAAAATATTAAGGATTTATATCATTAACTAAAAACTATGTCTCTCTAAAAAATGTCAGGACCTAGTGATATCGTTACTACTCAATCTGTGACTCCCCAAAGCTCTAACTTCACTCTTCTGTCGATTTTGTCAAAAGAGAAGCTCACTAGTCCAAACTATATAGGGCTAGATGAGAAATATGAAGATGAATCTTCGATACGAGAATAAGGAATACGTTCTCGAAAAGCCTCTTGTTGAAACCAATGAATCCACCGCTACTCCTGAATAATTAGCGTCTTATAACAAGCATTATGTTGGCACCATAAAAGTCGCTTGGTTCATGGTTGCGACCATGATGTCGGAACTCCAAAAGTTCTATGAAGACTGGTAGCCATATGAGATGTGCCTCGAATTTGCTAGAAAGGTCCACAAGAAGGCTAGGTAAGAATGCTATGAAGTGGCCAAGTCTCT
Organism: Lactuca sativa; assembly: GCF_002870075.4. Lineage (NCBI taxonomy): Eukaryota > Viridiplantae > Streptophyta > Magnoliopsida > Asterales > Asteraceae > Lactuca > Lactuca sativa. Next base: position 20,467,062 of record NC_056624.2, read on the forward strand.
CATGGTGTATAAGTTCAAGGAATAAGAATATGTTTGTTCTCGCATGCAAAGAATGCAAAGATACTTGGAGTGTTTGGAAAAACTTGATGTGTCGTTTGATTAAGAGTTGGCCATTTATATGGTCCTTAACTCTTTGACTCCTAGTTATGATCAGTTCATTTTAACTTATCATTTCAACAATACAGAGACGACATTAACCGAACTCCGTAACAAGCACCTTCAATCGGCCTTCCCGGCTAACTGCATCATCTCGTTGGTTCCTCCCGGCAACACATGACTTCTGGCGACAGTATAAATGGTGGCGTCTGGAGTTTCAAGTGGCGGCTGCTCATATAGTTAGGGTTAGGGTTTTGAGCGAGGTGACGGGTTATATACCCGGTCACTTTGAAACTTTCCATAATGTACACTTCCAGTCCCCTTCCTTTTATTCTTTTCAAATTAAACCCAAAACTTACCATTTAGCCCCTGTCTCCATAAAATCTTTTAAATTTAAGTCTAACATTTATGAAACAGTCCATGTCTTCCAAAATCCTTTCATAATAAGCCCGTAGTTTACTAAACAACCCTCAACCTTCAACATTCTTCATAAAATAATCTGTAAATTACATTTTAACCCCCAAAACTAACTCCTTGCTACACTATTCCGCTTTTAGGGCTATTAGTCATTTATTAAGTTGTCTATTTATTTATTTAATAAACGGGGTGTTACATAATTAAAGGATAATTAGTAAATAAATAACTGGTTAAAATTAATTAATTAGTTGTTAATTTTGAAAATAATTTTTAAACCTAGTATTTTTTTTAAAAGTTTTAAAATGCACTTTACACTATATATGATTAAATGTTTAATATACTATACATATAAGAAAAGTTAGTCAAATCACTGGTACGCCTTATTTATGAAGTCACTTTATAAGGGGGTATAAGGAAGCGACATATAAAATGATCATTGAAGGAGTGGCCATTCTCACCCACCGCTTCCTTGTATGGTGGAGGGTCTTTAGCCAAACGGATTTGATAAGACATAAACTCATTAAAAGTATGAAGCTATAAAGTACTAAAGCCTTTTTATCAATCCCAGATCTAGTTACTTTAGAAAAAAAAATGTGAAGTGTATGCTAATCCATTAAAATGCACATTGCTCTTTATATGTTGTTAATGGACTGCACATAGCTAACTAGCACACTAATTTGGGACTATAAACTTGAGTGATGGAAAAATTGAAAATTATCAATGTTGATGGAGCGTGTTTGGTTTATTAGCACATCATTTTGAGATGATAAATGACCTTAATGTTGTCAAGCGGGTTTGCATGGTTATTTACATCTTATTTGTGATCTCCGACATCCCAATCACTAATTGAAGAGCATAATTTGAGCTTAAACATGTCGTTGATAAGATTCAATGAATCTCAATTGACCTAGGAATTTCATATTGGATTGAAATTGGTAAATTTTTATTACCTACCTTGATAAACTTGCAATTAGATTATGGCATCCCTTTTCTTTAATGTGAATTGTATTTTGGATCCTAACCTTCGATATTAATTTTGGGTTAAAATATTAAGGATTTATATCATTAACTAAAAACTATGTCTCTCTAAAAAAATGTCAGGACCTAGTGATATCGTTACTACTCAGTCTGTCACTCCCTAAAGCTCTAACTTCACTCTTCTCTCGATTTTGTCAAAAGAGAAGCTCACTAGTCCAAACTATATAGGGCTAGATGAGAAATATGAAGATGAATCTTCGATACGAGAATAAGGAATACGTTCTCGAAAAGCCTCTTGTTGAAACCAATGAATCCACCGCTACTCCTGAATAATTAGCGTCTTATAACAAGCATTATGTTGGCACCATAAAAGTCGCTTGGTTCATGGTTGCGACCATGATGTCGGAACTCCAAAAGTTCTATGAAGACTGGTAGCCATATGAGATGTGCCTCGAATTTGCTAGAAAGGTCCACAAGAAGGCTAGGTAAGAATGCTATGAAGTGGCCAAGTCTCTCATGGTGTATAAGTTCAAGGAATAAGAATATGTTTGTTCTTGCATGCAAAGAATGCAAAGATACTTGGAGTGTTTGGAAAAACTTAATGTGTCGTTTGACTTAGAGTTGGCCATTTATATGGTCCTTAACTCTTTGACTCCTAGTTCTGATCAGTTCATTTTAACTTATCATTTCAACAATACAGAGACGACATTAACCGAACTCCATAACTTGTTGCAGACTACAAAATCAGGGATGAAAAAGAATCATGTCCTTTTCTGCTACAAGTGCTCCTATCATGGCAATCAGATCTGGAAAAGGGAAAAGAGAAAGGCTCCTTCCCAATTCAACTACAAAGGGAAGGCACATATTGGAGGATATGGTAGTGGGTCCAAGTCGAAGCCCAATTTTGAGGTAACTTCTGTTAGTAACCCAATGGAAGCCACTTGCTTTCATTATGGTGAAAAAGGTCATTAGAGAAGAAGTTTCCCTAAATACTTGCAGAAATTGAAAGATGGAAAGATCAAGGTGTCCAATTTAGGTATGTACGCAATTCAAGTCAATACCACACAACTTTCTCGTTCTTGGGTCCTTGACACGTGATATGGTTTCCACATTTGTTCTGATTCGTAGGGCTAAGGGAAAGTGAGGAAGAAGAGCATGAAAGATTGAACTTGATCATGGGCAATAGGTGGACTTCAACAATTACCAAGATCAGGACATATGGTCTTATTTTTAGTAGTGGTGGTAGGATTGATTTGGTAAATAGTTGTCATTCGTTAAATATGATGTGCACCATTATTTCATTTCAAGCATTTTCCAGACAAGGTTTTAGATATTCATTTAATAATGATATTTGTTCTATTTTTTGCTTATTAAAATAGTGTTTTCATGTTTGAAGCATTACCTTGCTATATTGTGTATGAAATTATTATTTTTGGTTATAATCTAGGCAATAATGTGTTTCATGTTGATTTGTCTAATGTCGTAGATAAGACATGTTTGTGGCATTGTCATATTGGGCACATACACTAGAAATGCATCACCTAATTCCAAAAGGATGGACTGATGGAATCATTTGATCTTATGACAAATGATGAATGTGAATCTTGTTTACTTGGCAAGATGACTAAGGTACCTTTCAATGGGACATTTGAAGCAGGTGAATGATTGTTGGACCACATCTATATGGGTGTGTGGATATTTAGATTTTCCACAAGAGATGTTAATCGATATTACGTGATGTTTACAGATGATTATAGCAGATATGGTTATATCTACTTAATCAAACATAAATCGAAAACCTTTGAAAAATTTAAACAGTTTAAGCACGAAGTCAAGAATCAAGTGGACAAGAAGATAAAGATGATCAAATTTAACAGAGGTCGAGAGTATCTTAGTATCTAGCTCGACGCCTACCTTTAGGAATGTGCAATTGTTTTACAAATGAATCCTCCCATAAAATCACAAATTAATGGTGTGGTTGAACGGCGTAATCGAACCTTAATAGATATGGTTTGTTCCATGATGATTCGAGCTTCTCTTCCAATATCTTTTTGGGGATATTGTAACGACCCAAAAATTAAGGGTAAAACAATTCATTTTTAAAATAGCTAAAACATGGATATCATTTATTCCAAACATCGTTATTAAAACATTTGTCAGAGTTCATCCCAAAATCATTCATTGCGGCAAACATGGGTGTGTGCACTGCGATCAATCCGAGCCCTTCCTTTCCAAACCAATGATATCTGAAACAATAAACAAAATTGTAAGCACGAACCTTAGTGAGTCCCCCAGAGCATACCCCACACACAATCCACATAACACGTATCACATTAGCTACACAAGCTATCTCTACCACATATCATTAGCTATAAAAGCTATCTCTACCACATAACATTAACTATAAAAGCTTCATAGACCATATCAATCATATAACCTTATCAATCACATAACCATGAAAATAAACATATACAGATGTCGTGGGCTCCCCCCAGGGTCTTACTCCAGGATCTCATGGGCTCCCCCAAGGTCTTACACATATGTTCCATGGGCTCCCCCATGGTCTTCAATAGGAATGCCATGGGCTCTCCACATGGTCTTACATCCAAGTGCCATGGGCTCCCCCATGGTCTTTAATTGGAAATCCATGGCCTCTCCACATGGTCATACATCCGGTACCATGGGCTCAACCATGGTCTTCCATGTAAGTATCACAAAGACAGTTAGCATAACACATACCACATAGTTAATATCATACCACATAATGAATAGCATACCACATATACATGCATACCAAACATATCAGTGGTGAATCTACAATAAACCCTACAACTAACTGAATGGGCCGGCCTTGGTGCCTTAGACCCATTGCTGGGGTGAGAAGACTCACTTGGCACTGCTGAAGTCCTGCGAATAAAACTCTAGCTGTTGGATGACAGATTCCCAAACTATCAACACGAAACAATACCTAATTAATAATTGGGTTCCAAGCCCAAGGTCCGAATCACACTTCAAACGCCCAATACACAAGTAATGGGCCAAAGCCCAACAAATGGCCCAATTTTCGAAAATGGGCCCAAATCTCTACATGGCCTTACTTTAAGGCCCAATCAATTATTCTAGTCTAAAAAATTGGCATTCTGATGGCCCAATAGCTAATAATCCTCAGGGCCTAATTATGGCCCAATTTTCCAAATTGAGCCCAAGCCTTTCCAATGGGCCTTATCCTAAAGCCCAAAAATTTCCTTAGTCCATAAATATGTTCCCAATTAGCCCACAAAAGCCAACATCATCTTAGTCCAATAAATGGCCCAATAAGAACCCAAAATCCAATTGGGGTTTTTCACATGAAATGATGATTAGGGTTAATTGTTCCTTCTAAACCCATTAAGGTCTTAATACATTAAGGACTTAATCCATTAAGTCCAAACATACAATGAAATTGGGTTTGAGTCATATCATCAATCCAATGGTCCAAAAATGTCCCGATAAGTCCAAATGAATAATTACAAAATTAGGGCTTTCTAAACCCTAATTAAGGTTTCCAACCCATTACAATCTAATTAGGCCCAAAAGCTAAGTCCTTAGGCCCATTAGAGTTTCATTAGGTCAATTAGGGTTTTCCTAAATCGGGCGCCACCCACTACCACCTCGTGTAGTGGTGGTCAACGGTGGCACACGACGGCGCACGGCGGCGACCACCACCTCATTGTGGTGGTTATGAGTTTCTTTTATTATTAATCCGGGCACTATTTACAATATACAACACAAGATACCAATTAAACAAACACACAGACTAACTAAACACACACACACAACCACCCTAGTGGTGGCAGATGGTGGTACACGGTGGCAGCCACCACCTCATGGTGGTGGCGGTGAGTTCCTTGGTGTTCCAATCACACAAAACACACCCAACACACGTTAGAAGCAGAATCACGCACCCACACAAGATCACAACCATCTCCCACGGTGGCTGGTTGTGTCAAGACACGTCAGTGACGACAAAAACAAGAAGAAATGGTGGCAGGCGATGGATGACGGCGGACTGTGGTGTTTAGAAGCAGCTCAAGGTGGAACGGTACCATATGAAAAAGACCGCACCTCCGATTGGGCTATCCACAAGAAACCGGCGACATCCACGATAGGATGACGCCTTATCGGAGGTTTTCAGCTTGACGGCGACCTTCCGTTTAGCCTTGACCTCCGACAGCAAGGTAGTAATGGCGGTGCTCGAACTCGACTAGTAGTGGTGCATTCCTCCATACTCGCAACTGAAATGGCGCAACCCCCAACGATCTCCATCTTCAGCCTTCACTTAAAGATGGTGTTAGTAGTCCTCGACATGGCAGCGGCTACGGTGGTCCTCCGGCTTCAACAGGTCAAGGGAGGCTGCTAGAAAGATGAAGGTAGTGAGAGTGGTGGCTGAGGTTTGCTTTAGGTTTAGGGTTTGATACCCGATGATATTGGGGTTATATACCCGGTTCCATAAAATTTATCCCATAATAACAAAAACGGTCCCTCCTTGTATTATTCCTTTCAAAACAAATCCCTAATTTACCATTTAAATCCTCCTTTCTGAAAACCTTTCCAAATCAAGTCCAAAATGTTACTAATCAGCCCCTACTTCCATAGATCCTTACATATTAAATCCCAGTAATACCAAACACCCCCTAAATTCTAAAATCCTTTGAAAAGAAAGTCGTGAAATTTCACTTTAACCCCCCGAATAATCCAAATTATAACATTCGGCTCCCCAAAACCAACAAGCCGCTAAATAATATAGATTTAGTGCAACTATTCGTTCATCAATTATTAACTATTTATTTATTAAATAAACAAAATGTTACAACTCTCCCCCACTTAAATTAGATTTTGTCCTCGAAATCATTCCTTACCATCCCTTACATGCCCGGCAACTTGGGCGACATGGTAACAATCCTGTGCACAAGCTAGCCTTCCCAGGGTGACTGTTACCAACCTTCGCAAGGTTTTAGAACCCAAAAATGAATGAAATTCCTGCAACAAGATTACATCTACTACGTCCGAATTCCACAGCCTCGATAGGGTCTGTCTCCCTGACAGACCGCCCGCACTGAATCATTGTCGAATTCATTACACTTATCTTCCAACTAGCTATGCAACTTTTGATAACCTGAGGTTCTCACTAGAAAATAGAGTCACATACCAAACTTCCATGCAGTATACATATATCTGACCGAAGATTAGATAATTCCTTGAAACAACAGATATCTAACCGATTGTTGAGCCAAAACACACTCAGCAGTCCCATGCGACCTCCGAAGGATACTTCGTCTGAAAATAACTGCCATAACTATACTGCCACTCATGGCTCATCTAATCCCCCTGATCCCTCCGATCATGATGGGCTGGCTACCTATCGCCACTGAATCCTACGCAAAGAAGTGAATGGTACAAACATAAATGTAGTCTTACATCATACCCGGCCCCCTCCGACCTACCATTTCCTGATTCCAATTATGTTACGACCTACTCACAACCTTGAAAAATGACCCACGTTGACCTATACTATCCGAACGAATCTATGAATGTCCTGCTACCCTGCAGTCTGTCTGCATCTCCTATGCTATCTGGCTCTTATGAATGCTTTGACTCCCCCGTAGTCTTACAACACTTTCCACACTATTTGACTACTAGTGAATGCTACGGCTCCCCCGTATTCTTACAACACCTTCACCCTACCGACCATGAGTGAATGCTATGGCTCCCCCATATTCTTAGAATACTCCCTTACCAACTAACCATTATTGAATGCTACAACTCCCCCGTAGTCTTACAACACTTTCATACTAACACAACCGCAACCCAATGCCTTACCCCTAATCTATCGATACAAAACGCATGTGGAGTCAATCACACACTCGACCGATCACCTGAACTGAACTCGTTTCATGAATGGAGTCCTAACCTGCTTTCCAAATTCTGCTAAAAAGCCCCCAAGATGATGCGATTCACAAGACGGGGAGTATTACTGGACTCAAAACTGGCACAACCCTCAAACCAAATAACCACTTGGGCTGCCAATTTCTCTCGATGAGGACGAGTAGCCCATCCTGGTCTCTTACCTTTCCCGATCCTTCTTACTCTTTAATAACCAATTGCTTATAGCATTTTTCTTGTTCGTGCGAGTGTTCTATTACAGCCCAAGTCCCCAAGGACCACACAACTCCTAAATATCAAGAAAACACTTCCTGAATCCCAGCGAGACTAATAATCTCGGACGCCTTGACATGATGCCACACTCATATCTTGAAGCCAAATTAACCGATGTCTAGACCAAAACTTCTGCAGTTAACCATTTCCCCTGGCGCTTCCAAAAGCCGACCCAAGCATAATGTTGAGTCACCAATCTTGACCGTAGATCTTCTGTATCATGTCTCTAAGCCGCTCTCGACCATAGACCCATATAACATCGAACGTTCTAAACCAGCAAGGAGGGAAATGAGTTTTCACTAACCATCCCGTAACTCACGGTATGCAAATGGCATATGATAATGTTTGAATGTATAATCCAAAACACAAGCAGGGAAACGAACCCAAGGATACACTTACCAAAACCCTTGAAACAAAAAACTCCCTCGTGCAGTGTGCCGCAAGTACTGCACCGAATCCCGCCCTTATGGCAACTCAAAAGTTGACCCAAACTCTTGGGTCCCTTTCCAAGACCCACCAATATATGCGTCTAATCTGGTCGCCTCTTCCCAATGTACTCCAAACTAGTCCCTCACTCTTGTATCTAGGATCCATATCATTCAGGGTCTCGCACCCTGACCCACTCACCAGCTCAATAGTCAACGGCTGAACTGCAATAGCTGGAGCAACCTCTACTCTAAACCGGGCTACTAACTATCCCCAAGACATAGTCTCCAATCCCGAAACCCTGGCAGTCCTTCAAATAACTGGCTCACAACCGTAGTCGGGTCCAAATCCTGGTCCACCCTCATGTGTGCTCATCCTCATCTAGCAAAGAAACTGTCCCTACTATGAAAACATAACCAAGATTTCTCCTTCCCATAAGCTTATTAGATTCTCCAAGACTCTCACTGATTCGAGTATGGATCTTGTGCTTTCAATAGTACGGGCCCATACTACCTTCCACACCTATCCATACTTTCCTCAGCAATCCTCCTGAATCCTCTAAGTCACCTACGCTACTGGTGCACCAAATATCCGCTACACAACAACACAATACCTACCAAAGCAACTCATAGGCTTTTCTAGGTTCCCAATCTCACCCTGCCATAAGCTGCTGAAGCACTCCCCATGATGCCAGCCATCCACCTCTTAGATATCGTCATAACCACTTAGTAGTTGACTCCTATCACTCAGGAGTTCCACAAAGCACAAAGCAAGCAACATTCATGCAGTAGCACTCTGATCAAAAGGACTATCATAGAACATTCAGCCCACATATCGCAACTCGTGCTATCCCCATCCATCCATCCTCATTGTCAGCTGCCTTACGCATTGAAATTATACACATAACAGGATCTAATAGAGTGTCGAATAATAGACTCTACCCTAGGACCACAACCAGACAAGGAACAGGAAATAAGGCCAAATCAATTATTCTAAGACTATAAGATCCTAACCGTATACAATTTTAAAAGCATACACATAGTAGTTACTAATACCAATAATCATTCTTACTCTAATATAGCATCTAGTATCTCCAAGGCTACAAGCATCACATATCAGGCCAACTCTATCGCTGACTACTCAACACTAGCACGCAAGTCTACTGGCTCATATAACATATTAAGGCATCTCTCCTAGCCCTAACTAACATGCGTTTCACATATTCATAATTAAATCATAACAGATAACAAATATGGGTATTATGGTGAAACTTACTTGAGCTTGGCTGATTGCATGCACCACACCCTTTCTTGTCTTAGAAAACTTTTTCCTTATAAACATTTTTCTTTTTGAAAACTTTACAGATCCTCTACCAACTTGTAACGACCCAAAAATCAAGGGTAAAAAAATTCATTTTTAATATAGCTAAAACATGGATATCATTTATTCCAAACATCGTTATTAAAACATTTATCAGAGTTCATCCCAAAATCATTCATTGCGGAAAACATGGGTGTGTGCATTCCGATCAATCTGAGCCCTTCCTTTCCAAACAAATGATACCTGAAACAATAAACAAAATTGTAAGCACGAAGCTTAGTGAGTCCCCCAGAGCATAACCCACGCACAATCCACATAACACGTATCACATTAGCTATACAAGCTATCTCTACCACATATCATTAACTATAAAAGCTATCTCTACCACATAATATTAACTATAAAATCTTCATAAACCATATCAATCACATAACCCTACATATAAACATATATGAATGCCACGGGCTCCCCCCAGGGTCTTACTCCAAAATGCCATGGGCTCCCGCACGGTCTTCAATGGGAAAGCCATGGGCTCCCCCCATGGTCTTCAATGGGAAAGCCATGGGATCTCCACATGGTCTTAAATCCAAGTGCCATGGGCTCCCCCATGGCCTTTAATAGGAAAGCCATGGGCTCTCCACATGGTCTTGCATCTGGTGCCATAGGCTCCCCCATGGTCTTCCATGCAAGTACCACAAAGATAGTTAGCATAGCATATACCACATAGTCAATAGCATACCACATAATCACCACCATAACACATATACATGCATACCAAACATATCCGTAGTGAATCTACAATAAACACTACAACTAACTGAATGGGCCGACCTTTGTGCCTTAGACCCATTGGTATGGTGAGAAGACTCACCTGGCACTGCTGAAGTCCCATGAATTTTTAGCTACTGGATGACAGATTCCCAAACTGTCAACACCAAACAATAACCTATTAATAATTTGGTTCCAAGCCCAAGGTCCAACTCATACTCCAAAGGCCCAATAGACAAGTAATGGGCTAAAGCACAACATATGGCCCAATTTTCCAAATTGGGTACAAACCTCTACATGGACTTACTTTAAAAACCAGCCAATTATTCTAGTCCAAACAATTGACATTCTGATGGCCCAATAGCTAATAATCCTCAAGGCCCAATTACGGCCCACTTATGGCCTAATTTTCCAAATTAGGCCCAAGCCTTTCCAATAGGCCTTATCCTAAATCCCAATAATTTCCTTAGTCCATAATTATATTCCCAATTGGCCCACGAAAGCCCACATCAGCTTAGTCCGATAAATGGCCCAATAAGAAACCAAAACCCAATTAGGGTTTTTCACATGAAATGACGATTAGGGTTAAGTGTTCCTTCTTAACCCATTAAGGACTTAATCCATTAAGTCCAAACATACAATGAAATCGGGTTTGAGTCATATCTTCACTCAAATGGTCCAAAAATGCAAGTCCCGATAAGTCCAAATCAATAATTACAAAATTGGTGCTTTCTAAACCCTAATTAGGGTTTCCAACCCATTACAATCTAATTAGGCCCAAAATCTTAGTCCTTAGGCCCATTAGGGGTTCATTAGGACAATTAGGGTTTTCCTAAATCGGGCACCACCCACTTCCACCTCGGGTAGTGGTGGTCAACGGCGGTGGCCACCACCTCACAGTGGTGGTTACGAGTTTATTTTATTATTATTTTGGGCACCATTTACAATATACAACACAATATCCCAATTAAACATACACACACACACTAACTAAACACACACACACAACCACCTTAGTGGTGGCCGATGGTGGTACACGGTGATAGCCACCACCTCACGGTGGTGGCAGTGACTTCCTTGGTGTTTTAACCACACAAAACACACCCAACACACATTAGAAGCATAATAACACACCTACACAAACTCACAGCCACCTCCCATAGTGGCTCGTGGTTTCAAGACACGACAGCAACGACAGAAACTAGAAGAAATGGCAGCAGGTGGTGGTGGACGACGGACTGATGTGTTTAGCAGCAGCACAAGGTGGAACAGTACCATATGAACATGACCGCACCTCCGATTGGTCTAGACACAAGAAACCGAAGACATCCACGATAGGACGACGACTTATCGGAGGTTTTCAGCTTGATGACGACCTTCCGTTTACCCTTGACCTCGATGAGCGAGGTGGTAATGGCGGTGCTCGAACTCGACTGGTAGTGGTGCATTCCTCCATACCCGCGACTGAAATGGCGCAACCCTCGACGATCTCCATCTTCAGCCTGCACTTAAAGATGGCGGTAGTATTCCTCGACATGGTGGTGGCTACTGTGGTCCTTCGGCTTCAACAGGTCAAGGGAGGTGGCTGGAAAGATGAAGGTAGTGAGAGTGGCGACTGAGGTTTGCATTAGGTTTAGGGTTTGATACCCGGTGATATTGGGGTTATATACCCGGTTCCATGAGATTTATCCCATAATAACAAAAATGGTCCCTCCTTGTATTATTCCTTTCAAAACAAATCCCTAATTTACCATTTAAACCCTGCTTTCTGAAAACCTTTCCAAATCAAGTCCAAAATGTTACTAATCAGCCCCTGCTTCCATAAATCCTTACATAGTAAATCCCAATAATTCCAAACACCACCCTGACTTCTAAAATCCTTTAGAAAGGAAGTCCTGAAATTACACTTTAACCCCCAAATAATCCAAATTATAACATTCGGCTCCCCAAAACCAACAATCCGCTAAATAATATAGATTAGTGCGACTATTCGTTCATCAATTTTTATCTATTTATTTATTAAATAAACAGAATGTTACAGATATGCTTTAAAAAAACTGTTGATATCATGAAACTTGTCCTAAGAAGGTTGGCAAAATACCTCATGAGATGTGGACAGGGAAGGTAACCTCGCTCACACATATCAAGGTATGGGTTTATGAAGCTCTCATGAGACAACCAACTCATGAATAACATGAACCCAGAGCCGAGATGTGTTATTTCATAGGATACCCAAAGAAGTCCACTGGATACTTATTCTACAAAACAAGTGAGAATGTGATACTTGTAGCTCGAGTATAACTCTTTTGCGAGAAACAACTTATATTCAAAGAGGACAGTGGGAATGATATTGATCTTGAAGAAATTAAAGAGTTATCCAATGAATGAACCTCAGACAACACTATCACTCAACATGTGGATGAAATTCCAATTGAGCTAGTTGAAAACTCATTACCTCTTCATCGATCAGGTAGGGTTAGCATGTCACCTGAGTTCTATGGTTTCCATATTACTACAGATGGTGAGATGTTTTTCAGTGATGAAATACTGGTAAATTTTGATGAACATGCTAATTACAAGGTAGCAATGGCAGTCCATGAAGCTGCTAAATAAATGGAGGTAATGGGGAGTGCTATTTAATCCATGTATGTAAACCAAGTATAGAGCTTGGTTTATCATGTACCTGGTCGGAAGATAGTTGGGTGCAAATGGATCTTCAAGAAGAAGACCAAAATAGATGGGAAAGTACATAATTTCAAAGCTAGGTTGGTTGCTAAGGGCATTAATCAAATCAAGGGATTGACCATGATGAGACATTTTCATCAGTAGCTAAGATAAAAGTCAATCCGGATAATCCTTGTTATAGCTGCATTTCATGATTATGAAATATGACAAATAGATGTGAAAATCGCTTTTCTTAATCGCAAGCTATATGAGGACGTCTACATGACTCAGCTAGAAGGTTTTTTTGCATGAAATGTTTCCTAATAGAATGTGAAATCTTTAGGAATCTATTTATGGATTGAAACTAGCATGTTACAGACATAATCTTTTCTATGAGGAGAAAGTTAAAGAGTTTAGATTTTCTAGAATTAAAGATGATTCCCACATATGTGTCAAAGCTAATGGGAGTATAATGACCTTCCTAGTCTTGTATGTGTTGGGTTTTTGAATACTACAACATCCTATGGTGCACATACAACCCTAAATGCTTTGGTCTCTGTTTTCTCTAATTATACATGCAATATTGTTTCCAAATCATAAAGCCTACAACTAGCATACAATTGACATAATCAACATAAAAGTGAGTTATAGAATTACCTCTTTGTTGTAGCTTGTAGTTTTGGCCGTTAAGAACTTAGCACCCCAAATTTGATGCCTCAAACGGTTCATAACACACCCTTGAACAATTGGATGACTTGAGAGAGTTTACTAGGCACACAAATCGGTTATGTACTCCAAGAACACTTGGTGTATCCGATTTTAGCCATAGGGTTATGTATAAATGTATATATATATATATATATATATATATATATATATATATATATATATATATATATATAGGAACCCAAGATTCATGGGTAAACCGTAATCCATACTCTTTGGCTTATGATCCATATTCCATGTGGGCTAACTCTTCATGGAAACTTACATAAGCTTAGCCCATCATGAATCAATAGCCCAAACCATATATATATATACATATATATATAATATATATATATATATATATATATATATATATATATATATATATATATATATAATTGATGTACATAATCAGCCCCCGTAAATTTAGTTAGTCTCTTTTGATCAACAAATTAATTCTTGATCAATACTAATAAAATAATATGATTTCATATTAATATATTAGAACTTATAACATATTAATAAATCATAAATAACCTCCTACTCAAATACCCATCCACAAATTTTCCTGGTGATATACAACCCGAAATGGAGCATGCTACTCTCGGGTCAAGTACATACCAATTATAGTTATGGGCTTAGACACCTAGTCCAACAGTCTCCCATTTGGATAAGTCTAATAACTATTATTGCAATTACGACTCCACAACCCGACTAGCAATCGTTTCTCTTAAAAGCCATTGTCAAACTCTGATCTAGTCAATGAAGCATCCATTAGACAAGGGATCATATATTCCTCGATTATATAATATATCATATGGATAGAGACATGGATTATAATCATTCTCTCTGTCCATCTGTTGTTTCCTGATTTCCAATTTATGATGGCTGACTAATTGAACAAATCAAATCAGTCCAGGCTTGGCTAAGCGCTTAGGGTGCCATCACAAAATCATCGAGGGGCCCACAAATATTGCTTTTGTCCCTCTAAGGGTAAAGGAATGGATAAACTTCGACTCAAATCCTTGCTTGTACTTACCCATCAAATCATACACAATAATATGTTTTATAACACCAAGTTACAATTGCGTTTACGTATGTCAATGTGCAACCGACTTGTAAACTACAAATCACATGTCTTGGTTTCAAGAATATAAGATATTATCGTCTCACAATCACCCGTGATAAAATCCATGAAGTGATACAGATGAGCGTGGGTTTAATCCAATACTCGAATCTTATTCCAGGAGTACTCATGAACACTGTAGCAAACTTGTGCTATGTTTAAAACACCTAGATAATCTATAGTTAGATTCATGACAGTCTTGCGTCAATAACTACTTCAAAAGTATGATCGATTATGGACAGCTTGAATAACCTAGTTATTCGGGAAGTCAAAGCATGCAAAGTGAAACACAAGAATAATCGAATCCAATATGGTCTCAGAACTTATGAATATAAATAAAACACCATTTATTTAATTACCATATTGATTACACACTATTCATTGTATAATATTTTGATTAATCAACTTAATACTTGAATTAATACAAAGTTATGCCATGCTCCAAGCATCCATACTATATTTGCCTATAGTCCTTTCATTGTGAAATATATCAATTGAAAGCATTTCAATGACACTCATTTCACATTTCCAAATCCTTATCGTAAATGTAAGAATACCAAATTCTTGCCATTCGTTGTAACCTATTAGATTTTAAACTTATATGCAATGATCCTCTGGTAACGACTATGCACAAAAGTCATAAAGACTTGGCAACAAACATTACAAAGTATTCCAATGGAGAGTAATTCCATGGAAACGAATTCTCAGATTCAAAGTACCTTCCTTTGAACATCCTTCTTGCATTAAGTTTCCTAATCTTACACAGATTTAAAGAATAACTTCCACTTATGGAAACATTTCCATATTCCCATTTTGACTATCACTTTAGTGATGGGTTTGAGCCATAAGAACTTTCTTATGTGCACATGCAAACCCTAATGCTTGGATCTAGGTTTCTCTAATTGAACATGCTTTGTATCCAAGACTTTGAATCACATATCTAGTGTAAATAAACAATTCATAACATATGATATCAGATCTAGAAGAATACCTTGAGTTACTTGCTTGAAAACTTCTTTTCCTTAGATCTTAGAGTCACAATTGTCACTCCTCTAATGGCTTACAAAAACCTACTAGCAAGAAAATGATTTGAGAGAGGGAGAGAGGTGAGAAATCGGCTCTAGGGTTTCCTTAAAACTAGAGTATCCGATTTCTCCAACCCTAAGGGTCTATTTATACTATGAGCTCCTAGGGTTTCACCTTAAACACTAATTGGATAACTTAGCCTCAAAGCAATCCAAAGATCCTTCAAGATAAGGCCTTGGACGATTTCTAAGATATCCATATCCTTAAAATCGTCCCTTCCCATATCCATAAGGATTCATAGCCCAAAACACAACTATCAGACATTTGACAGTTTATGCCCCGTTATTCAATTAATCACTATAAGTCACCAAATTAATTTATGACTTATATTAATCAAATAATATTATTATTCCTGTAACATATTATTCTTATAATACATTAATAATAATAATATCTCTTCTCTCTATATAAATCACCTTTGTCAAGTTGCTATGGTGAAGGCAACCCAAAAGGACCATGCACAACCGGGTCAAGTACTTACCAAATATAGTTACATCCTTAGACACTAATCCAACAGTCTCCCACTTGGATAAGTCAAGTAACTATAAATGCAAACACAATCCGATTAGAAATCGTAGCACTCAAAGACGCTGTCAACTCTGATCTAATCAGTATCCTGTCCTTTAGATAAGGGATCATACAGTCCTCTGTTTAGATATCGTGCAGATAATCTCATGAAACATTTTTCATACTTATTGTCTTGCAATTATTTTCTCGATCTCAGATTTATTTGACATAGAACTTAATTGAACACATCAATTCAGTCCTGACCGGGCCCAACACATACGTCAAATCAAATCATCGAGCGGCCGTGATATCACTTTTACCCTCTTAGCATAAAAGTAATAGATAAACTTCGACTTATATGCATTTACTTATCCACTAATCAACTATACACACCAATGTGTTTTATAACATCAATTTACTGATGCGTTTTCATATTATCAATGCACAACCAATTAGTAAATAATAAACCATATATCTAGGTTTTAAGACCATATGATATTATTGTCTTGCGATCACTTGTCAATTACATTCCATAAGGTGATTCCAGCAAGCACGGGTTTATTCCAATGCTCAAAACTTGTTCATAAGCACTCATCCTTCAGCCCAATACTCCTAACATAAGACCTAAAATTTAAATAATAATCCTTTATTTAATCATCAAATGTCAATTACATTTATGTATTACAAGTTTCCAAACTATCTAATCTAAACTAATATCATCCTTCAGCCCAATACTCCTAGCATGCTGCAAGTGCTTAACCCTGCTTAGTCCCTTCGTAAGCGGATCTGTTGGGTTATCTTCTGATGATATCCTCTTAACAACGAGGTGTCCTTCTTCTACTCGATGTCTAATAAAGTGATATTTTCTGTCGATATGCCGAGATTTACCATGATCCCTCGGTTCCTTGGTCAAAGCAACCGCTCCTTCATTATCACATAAAAATTCCATAGGCTCCTTTATGGCAAACACAACTCCAAGGTCACCAATGAAGTTCTTCAACCATATCGCCTCCTTTGACGCTTCGCTCGCTGCAATATACTCTGATTCGCACGTTGAATCAGCTACAGTTTCCTGCTTGGAACTTTTCCAAGTTACTGGTCCTCCATTAAGGGTAAAGACCCAGCCCGACTGCGAACGGTAGTTGTCCCTGTCGGTCTGGAAACTGGCGTCACTATACCCTTGCACCTTTAAGTCATCACTCCATCCAAGGACTAGAAACCATTCCTTGGTCCTCTGAAGGTACTTAAGGATATTCTTAACCGCAATCTAATGAGCTCTGCCAGGGTTCCCTTGATATCTGCTGACCATGCTCAAAGCAAAGGCCACATAAGGGCGAGTACAAGTCATAGCGTACATGATCGAGCCAACCGCGGAAGCGTAAGGTACGCGACTCATCTCAGCTATCTCAGCTTCAGTACTCAGACTTTGAGTCTTATGCAACTTGGCATTACTTTGTATCAGTAGTTCTCCCTTCTTCGAGTTTTCCATACTAAAACGTTTTAGTACTTTATCTAAGTAAGTATTCTGACTAATTCCTATTAGTCTCTTACTTCGTTCTCTCACTATCCTTATTCCCAAAATATAGGAAGCATCTCCGAGGTCCTTCACATCGAAACACTTCTCGAGCCAGGACTTAACTTCCTACAAAGTCGGGATGTCGTTTCCCAGGAGCAGTATGTCATCGACATACAAAACGAAGAAGCTAACTATACTCCCATTGTCTTTGACATATACACATGATTCATCTTCGCTTCGTACAAATCCAAACTCTTTGACTTTCTCATCAAAGCAAAGATTCCATCTGCGAGATGCTTGCTTAAGTCCATAAATGGACTTTTCAAGCTTGCACACTTTATTGGGATGCTTGGCATCGACAAAACCCTCTGGCTGACCGATGTAAACATCCTCAGCCAACTTCCAATTAAGGAAAGCGGTCTTGACATCCATTTTCCATATCTCATAATCATCAAATGCAGCAATGGCTAGCATCACCCTAATAGATTTTATATTTGCAACTGTTGAGAAGGTCTCATCATAGTCAACTCCGAGAGTTTGAGTAAAGCCCTTCGCCACCAGTCGTGCCTTATATATGTGCACATTCCCATCCATGTCGGTCTTCTTCTTGAAGATCCATTTGCACCCAACCGTCTTACGTCCGGGCAGATTGTCAGCCAAATTCCAAACTTGGTTGTCATACATGAACTGAATCTCTCTGTCCATCGCCTCTTTCCATTTTGCAGACTCTGGGCCTGTCATGGCTTCCTTATAGCTATTGGGTTCATCTAGATTTATTAGTGTACCATCACTAATATAAGTGTGCCCTTCGGTAGTAATATGAAAGCCATAAAACTGGGGTTGAACTCTAACTCTTTCGGAACGTCTAAGAGGTAAGGACTCGTCAATTGGTTCAACCGGAGTTTCTTCCTCGGGTTGAGCGCCAGCGGTAGAGGTTCCTTCATCACTCGACTCTTGAATCTCTTCAAGATCAATCTGTCTCCTACTGTCTCCTTGGCTTATGAGTTCTGGCTCTCGGAAACCCCCTCTCCTTGCAACGAAGACAACAGTGTCACTCGGTCTATAGAAGAGATATCAAAAGGATCTATGTGGGTAGCCGATGAAAATACATCGCTCACTACGAGTTTCGAGCTTGTCATGAGTCTCTCGTCTTACGAACACCTCACATCCCAAAACCTTGTTATGTGCCAACGAGGGAGCTTTCCCTGTCCACATCTCGTGAGGTGTTTTGGCAACCTTCTTTGTAGCGACTCAGTTAAGGATATGGGCAGCAGTCTCTAAGGCATACCCCTATAATGAGATAGGTAGTGAAGTAGGACTCATCATAGAACGGACCATGTCTAACAAGGTTCGATTACGCCTTTCTGCCACACCATTCAACTGCGGTGTCCTTGGCGGTGTCAATTGCGAAACTATTCCGCATTCCTTGAGATAGTCATGGAATTCAAGACTTAGGTACTCTCCTCCTCGATCGGATCAAAGCATCTTGATTTTCCTGCCCAATTGATTCTCCACTTCATTTTTGAACTCTTTGAACTTTTCAAACATTTCCGACTTGTGCTTGATTAAGTAAATATACCCATATCTACTATAATCATCGGTGAAAGTCATGTAGAAGCGGTTCCCATCCTTTGTGGTGGATCTAAAGGGCCCACACACATCGGTATGTATGAGATCCATTAAACCCTCACCCCTCTCACAAGTGCTAGTGAAGGCTAACTTGGTCATCTTTCCAAGTAAACAAGATTCACACGTGTCATCTTCCCTAAGGTCGAACGACTCCAACACTCCATCCTTTTGGAGTTGGGTTATGCGCTTCTTGTTGACATGTTCAAGACGAAAATGCCACAAAGATGCTTTATCCATACCATTGGAAGAATCCATACACAATACATCAGTTCCTAGGTTATCTATAACCATAACAGTTTCATAAATTCCATTACAAGGCATTGCTTCAAAGTATAAAACACCATTTAGATAACCATAAATAGAACCATTCTCATTATTAAATGAATATCTAAATCCTTGTCTAAATATACCATGAAATGAAATGATGTTTCTTGCCATATCTGGCGAGTAGCAACAATTATTTAAATCTAAACCTAATCCATGACTAAGCACTAAAGAATACACTCCAATCTTGGTGACAGGCGACGATCTTCTGTTTCCCATGATTAGATTTATTCTTCCAAGCTCCACATCCCTATTTCTTCCTAGTCCCTGCAAATCAGAAAAAATGTGGTAACCACATCCTGTATCAAGAACGCAAGAAAAAGCATGAGATGAATCGTTAGATTTAATTGTGTATATACCTGCAACAGATGGCTTGATCTTTCCATCCTTGATGGCTTGCAGATAATCCGGGTAGCTTCTCTTCCAATGCCCTATTTTGTGGCAATGGTGGCACTTTACCTCCTTTGGGTTAGGGTTGGGCTTAGCAGGATCAACCTTGGTCCCACTAGAAGAGGAACCATCTTAGGACTTTCCCTTGCGGCGGCTCTTTGACGGAGCCTTCCTCTTCTTGCCCCTTCCTTGCCCTATAGCTAAAACAAGAGCAGTGGATGGATTGGGAGTTGGTGCAACAGACTTGTCCTTTAGGTTGCTCTCAGCAGTCCTTAGGAGCCCTTGGAGTTTCCTTAGGGTGACCTCTTCCTTGTTCATATGGTAGGTCATCCTAAATTGGTTATAGCATGAGGGCAAGGAGTGAAGAACAATGTCGATGGCTAAATCCTCCCCAAAGTTAACATTTAACTTGCAAAGACGATCAACATATCTTTGCATCTTTTGCAAGTGCACGTTAAGAGATTCTCCACTTCCTATTTTAGAAGTGATCATATTTGTGATGATCTCATAGCGCTCTTGCCTCGTGCTTTGGTGGTACCTCTCCATTAAGTCTTGATGCATTTCATACGGATACATGTACTCATAGGGCTTTTGGAATTCTTGGTTCATTGTGGCTATCATGACGCAATGGACCTTCATTTCATCACGTTCATGGGTCTCAAAGACAGCCATCTCTTCGGGAGTAGTGATTTCTGGGTTGACCTTCTCGAGCTTTTCGTCGAGGACATACTCTTTGTCCTCGTAGTGTGCGATCGTGCGAATGTATCTTATCCACTCGCTAAAGTTCGATCCATCGAAAGTCACCTTTTGGCAAAGACTCATTAACGTGAATGAGTTATCAACAGCGTTGTTTGCACTCGACATCTACAAATAGAAAGGACAAAGTTTGATTAGAATTGAATCCCTAATTAAACACCCAAAATCAAAAATTAGGGCTAGGACCTAACAACATTATTCACATATTAGAAAAGGGATGCCGTAATCCAACATGCAAATAGTTTGGAGGTAAGTGAATGACGATTCACTAATTCTTCACCATGAAAACATAAACTTAAGTTTTAAATGCATTGAGAATTCCTAGATTTTCTTGGAGATTCATTGAACTTTTCAATGGCACGTTTAAATCTCGATATGCCCCTCTCGTTTGTTACTGGGATACCGAGGATCACAAAGTGGGTGTGAATAACCATGCTAATCTACACGGTGGCTTCATTGTTACAATCACCTATTCGATATGCCGGTAAACCACACACGCTCCATCGAACTATGATAAACAATGAATCACCCTTTGCACCTTTGCTTAGAACCAATTAGTGTGCAGGTAAACCACACACGCTCCACTTTTGCCTAAAGTAACTACGATTGAGAATTTGGAAAAACATGTAGTTACTTTATAATTTAACATTATACTTTTAATGAGAAGACAGAGTTGCCTTATCCTACCCGTTCGGCTAACGACCCTCCACCAGTCAAGCAAGCGGTGGGTGTGACTTTACACCCATTAAGCGCCATTTTATAGGCAGCAACCTTATACCCACCTTATAGACCGGCTTCGTGAATGAGGCCTACTAACGGTAAGACTAACATTTTAATTATATTTATATATATTCATTAAGCTTTTAATAATATAATAGTATAGGGTGGAATTTTAAACTTGTAAAACTCTAGGGGTGAAATTTACATTCTTCTAAATTAAACTTTTAATCACAAAATTCAAATCTCAAAATTTCGGGACAAATTTTGAACTTTTCAAAACTAAAGGGATCAAATAATAAATAATTCAAATAACTAATTACATAATTATCTATATTTCACCTAATCCAATTTTAGTCATTAGATAATTACCAAATAATTTTAAATAGTCCATATTTATCAAATAAATAACCAATATTCAAAAGATTTGAAATTATCTATTGTTATGTCAAGGATAATCATAAAATTAGGTCAAAACTCGGATTTTAACATAACAAAACGATTTAGGTATCAAATCCAAGACAAAACAGCAAAAAAAATCCCGAAATATCCTCTGCTTGACGCTCGGACTCGCCGAGTCAGCTTTGGACTCGCCGAGTCAGCTTTGGACTCGCCGAGTCCGGACACTGACTCGCCGAGTTGGGTCGGCCAGAGGCTAAGAAAAACGATTTTTAGCAAGCAAAACAGTTAAGCATCACAGTCAATTGAAACCAATCAAGGCTCTGATACCAGTGATGGGTTTGAGCCATAAGAACTTTCCAATGTGCACATGCAAACCCTAATGCTTGGATCTAGGTTTCTCTAATTGAACATGCTTTGTATCCAAGACTTTGGATCACAGATCTAGTGTAAACAAACAATTCATAACATATGAAATCAGATCTTGAAGAATACCTTGAGTTACTTGCTTGAAAACTTCTTTTCCTTGGAGCTTAGAGTCACAATTGTCACTCTTCTTATGGCTCAAACCCATCATTTAGAACAAGATTTACCTCTTCTCAGAGTATGTCAATATGGTCCTTCACAAAATTTACAATATACTTCCAACTGTCCATAAGTAACTAATCTTTGGTAAACCTCAGATTGTCCTCGGCAATTGCTTAACCATTTTTTTAGTCATATTTCGTTCTATTCCTTTTTCCCTCTTAATGCCCTAGGCATTTATAAAATTAGAACAAATTAATATTATAGCTTATGTAATCGATCATATATCAGAAGCATATGGAATACGATTCATAATGGATTACATAAAGACATGATACTTTACCAGTCTTTCTCTATAATATTTCCACATATAGAATTTCCTTATGTTGAATCATTTCAACACAACATTCACATATGTCCATGAATAAATTCGATTAAAATTTCAATCTAAGATTTTAGATTCAAAATGAAGTATGAATTCCTCTCCCTTAATTATAGCAAAACAACTTTTCAAATCCTGGAACTTTGCGAATTGAAACTTTTGTTTTCTATAATTAACATTGCTAACTCGCAACACTTAATATAACAATTATGCTCCCACTCACATATTAATTACATTCTTATTAGCATAACACTTATGCTTCCACTAGCCTTGACATGTACCTAGAAATCAACTTGACTTCTAGAAATAAATAATTATTGATATTCATACGAAAGTTTAGATTTCTAATATAAGATGCTTCGATAAGACTTTATCTAGGCTTCTCAAACTCATACACCTTTCCTTAGATAGCTCACATGTGTGTCTAAACAATTTTAGAACTTACAACCATAAGTCTCAAATGTTTAGACCTTTTGCCATTTCTCACAATTCGAACTACGAAGAGGGATGTCGTAATCATAATCGAATTTGAGAATGTAAATATCACAATTGCTATCTCCTTAAAATCAACTTACCGAAAGTGTTTCCTCACAATCATTTTCATGAATTGGAGAGAAACCTTATGACACTTAGATTTTTATGGTGTGTGTGTTCCTATCCATGTGAATTTGTCAAAACCATAATCACAAGACAAGGTTAGTGACAATCCAAACTTATATGGACTGAACTTGTTCAATCTTAATTTCTTGCCACCTGGCAGCACAAGGGCCTACCATTGCTTCCAAGTTGTTATGCAAACAATTAAAAAATCATAGAACTCACATTCATAGTCAAATTTAACTGGAATGACACAAAAACAAGAATATGTCAACACGATAGGTGACAAACCTCAAGCCGTGTGCTAGTGATTAAGAATAGGTTTACTCATGATTTGTTCTTGAAACTTTTCAAGATCTTTAAGACTCACACTGACCTCTTGACATATAAGATTCTCTTTTTCAAGAACCTTCCTTGAAAAACAAATATTCAAGAGTTAGTGTGGTTTCTTATCAAGACAAACACTTCACACAATTGGTCTCAGTTGGTCTTTGTCTTATCCAGAACATCACAACTTACCAATTTCAAATGTACAAGAGTAAGAAACATTTTACTCTACATTTGATAAGTATTATCAACCTTTCTTAAGATTATGTCACTCAAGTTACAATCTTGGACTATGAATCTAATACTTGATTTTGGAATGAAGTATATTTCACCTTTTGATTTAACCATTTCAACAATTCATGATTCCTCTTCTTAGCCGTACAAATGCACTAAGATGTCCTTAGAGATTCAATTGTGATTTGGTTTCATAATCACTAAGATAATCATAAAACACGATACTCAAGTACTCTCCCTTCTTTTCAGATTAGAGAAAGTTTATCTTTCTGCCTAATTTGATTCTTCTTATTCGTTATGCCATACATTGAAACATTTTCAATGATTCAGAATTACACGTAATCTTGTACGCATAACCATATTTTCTAAACTTTAGTAAACCATAACGAATAGTCTTATCATTCTTTATGGTGGACCTCATCAACGCACAACCGAGTGCACACGATCTCCTAGTCCTTCACTTGACTCACATATACATGTGAACAAGGAATTAATCTTAATTTCCCAAAGATGAAGGTTCTTATTCATCACACAATACAACTTGCATGATTCCAAGTTTCTATCCAACTGAAACTTGGGTGATGAGAATGTTTCCTTATTTGGTAAATTATGACACTACCACAAACAAA
Source organism: Lactuca sativa (assembly GCF_002870075.4). Lineage (NCBI taxonomy): Eukaryota > Viridiplantae > Streptophyta > Magnoliopsida > Asterales > Asteraceae > Lactuca > Lactuca sativa. Next base: position 20,491,778 of record NC_056624.2, read on the forward strand.
AGAATCAAATCCATTTTCCAATATTGCTATCAATGGAAACATATAAGCAACAATTTTCACAAATGCCATTGTAAGGAAACTTAAAATAAAATAAAATCAAAATTTATTATTTATTTATTAAAAAATCAGAAAACTTATCCTTATAACGCAAATGCATATGAAAACTATGTTGTTATCTATTCCTAAGCAATCTATCATAACTCTTAAGTAGAAGCTCAAAATTCTGATCATCGAACCATGCGATCAAAATCCATTTCTTCGTGATCAGAATCAGCTTACTCTTCCTTTAAGTTTCCTTTCGTTTCTTCGATTCTAGAAAACATCAAAACGTAATTACATTACATCATGTATTAAGAATCTCCAATTAGGAACTTAATAGAGTTAGATAGTGGATTTTAATTGAAGCGAATTCAAACATGTTGACTTTACCATCCTTGCGATCTTTCAGGTAAATATGGCAGCTTTGCAACCAATGCCCCTTCTCTTAGACATAAAAACAAACAGACTCTTTTGAAATGGTACACGGAACTATGTCAGCCTTAGCCTTTCTCTTTACAGTTTAGTCAGTTGACTTGGCCATGGCCAATCCCTTTCCATTGGGAATATAAAGCTTTTCTGGACATCCAATGTTACCATTGTCAATGTTCATGGAAGTTGGGGAGTAGATCTTCCAATAAAATTTACTTTATTAGTGCGCCAAATCATTGCTGATTCAGCAGCAACAAGCAAATAGGCAAGTTCGATAAGGGTCATGTAGTGATCTATAATATTGTAGTCGTTAATGAACTCACTATACAAATCGGGAAGTGATTCAAGAACCCAGTCAACAGCCAACTTCCTCGAGACATCGACTCGTAACATTCCTAGCCTGTAGGTGTGTTACTTCATCTCCAAGACATGTGCACACACAAACCCTGCATCCTGGTGTTTACTAGCCAATAGGGCTTGAGTGAACTTTGAACTTTTCAAGTCTTTAAACTTGTCGGTTAAGGAGAATTATTGGAGGATGTGGAGGAAGTGCATTTCCATTATAGCACAAAGAAGGGGTTAATCTTTCGCCTCGATCATCTTGTGGAACATCATGTTTAATAAGAAAACTTTTTTCAAAAGGATAAGGTTGACCATAGTTGTCAGAACTAGACATCTATAGGGGAGAAATTCAAGTTTAGTTGAGTTAAGTCTTTAATATAACACCCAAAATGAAATATTAAGGCTAGGACCCAACACAATATTTCACATTTCAGAAGAGGGATGTCGTAATCCAATTGTAAAATATTTGAAGGTAGGTAAATGATGATTGACCAATTTCCTCCATGAAAAACGAAAATGAACTTTAGGTATTAAATGAATTGAAATTCCTAGATTCTTTGAGATTCATTGAACTTTTCAATGGAATGTTTAAATCTCGATCATGCCCTTCAAGTTTGTGATTGAGATGCCGACGATCACAAAAAAGGTGTGAATAACCATGAAAATTAGCTTGGTACACTTAATGTTACATATCACCTAATCAATGTGTCGGTTAACCATACACGCTCCATTGATCTATGATTAGTATCAAACTACCCTTTGTCACACACTGTCAATCCCAGATTAGTGTGCCGGTTAACCACACGCGCTCCACTAACGACTTAACAAGGTGCAAAGTGCAATTTCATGGGTTAGCCCAAAATTCACATTTTTCCTAAGTAACTAAGATTGGGAATTTATAAGTGTTTAGTCACTTGGTATTTTCATTATACTTTTAATGAGAATTAATGTCATATCCTACCCTTTCGGCTAACGACCCTCCACCAGTCAAGGAAGTGGTGGGTGAGGGTGGGCACCCATTAAACCACCATTTTATAGGCAGTAGCCATATACCCCCTTATAGATCGGCTTCATGAATGAGGCCTACTAACGGTAAGACTGACTTGTCTTATACATATATATATATATATATATATATATATATATATATATATATATATATATATATAGAATTATTAAACTTCTAATATTATAATTATATAAGGGTGTATTTTAAACTTTTAAAATACTTGGTGGTTTAATATTTTAATCAAACTAGACTTTTAATTTAATTAAACTTAAACCATGTTATTATGGAATTATTAAACTTCTCTTTTAATTAAACACTTTACTTAATTTAATAAAGTCCATAAGGTGTAATTTAACTATTCAAAGCAACTAGGTTATTAAAAATTCAAAATTAAAGCTATTAATTAATTTTTAAGTTATGAACCCAAGAGTTGCATCTTTTGAAAACTTTCAATTACAAGAGTTAATGTTTTCATAATTTGAGACATTTCAAATATCAAAACATGAGGGCAAGTTTTGTAACTCTTGAAAACTTTTGGTTTTCCATAACCTATGAGTTAATATTGTTTTTACGAAAAAAGTTTTCATGTTCCATAACTTGAGGACAAGTTATGGAGGAGACTAAAAACATTTAACATCAAATATTTCAATTAACAAAATAATCAAATAGTTCATCTATGATCAAGTTAAACTCAGACACTAAGGAGTTTATGACCAAGTTCCAATCCTCTACTAAGTTTAACACGCTTTTGGCTAATAAGGCTATAGACGGTCTCAATAACGTCTTACGAAAGAGGCTCTAGCTCAAGTTCACACTGAGCTGCAAAAGGAGAATGGTAATTTCAAAACTTCTATATCTGTAAAAATAACAAAGCCTTCAGAGTCTCTTGCAACACAAAATAATCTTATGGATCAACTTTTTGCTCACACCACAACTATCAAGGTTCATTAAGCAAATCTTGCTTAAGCCAACAAAGAGATCAAAGATCTTCAGTCCGAGAGAACTGTGATCAAAAGCTGTGTTGGGGATGTGTGTGCTCTGCTCTCCAATATCCTTGATTCTCATGATCCAATACTCACTATTTCCATTCGCAAGCATCTAGTTGACAAGTTTCGTCATGCCATTATTATGCTAAGTAGGATTGAAGGTGTTTTGGAGAGTCCTTTCATTCCGAAACAAGGGGGAGATCTATCAAAGAAGCCTTCAGTCATGCCAACTACTTCAGTTCAGCCAACTCCTTCAGCAAAGCCAAAGGTTAAAAGCGAATCAGAGCCTAAAGGCAAAGCGAAGCATTTCTTAGATGATCCAATTATTGATAACAGTGAAAACGAGTAGCCAGATGAAGAAGAACTCAAAAGGAAAAAGGCTCATGAAGCTGAGATTGATGAACATCAAAGAATTGTTCGTGAGGCTGAACAAAAAGAGAAAGCAGAGAAAGAAGCTCAGGTCAGACTTGAAAGCAGGAAGCTCCTATTCCCCGAGTGGATGCTGAAACGAATTCAATATGAAGTTGTAGACATGCCCAATCTATATTGGTTAGAACCACTTGTGTCGTTTGAGCTTCAGAACACACAAGATTTGCAAATGGATCTTCCAATAACTCCTAAGGCCTTCAATTTTCGTTCCTTTGCAAAGGTTGCGAACGCCCCATCTACTGATAGCGGGCCATCTCCTCTTCTCGTTCTATCTCAAGCACATGAAGCAACATTTCGAAACGTGGAGTGCAAGCAAGATCACTGCAGTGAAAGTCACAGGTCCTATCGAAACTGACTTCTTCCCAAATGTGAAGTTCAAGGTTGCGAGTGGATCTGCAAGTCAAGTTCATGAGTTCACTCTCGCTGACCTGCCTTGTCTTAACCCTTATGACTGGATTATGCTTTACAATCTACTGCTGAGAGACGGACAGAGGTACGAGCCTGTCATTTCCCATCTCAAACTGATGATAATTTCCTACATTCAAGAGATAGGTAATATGGATGTGGAGATAGCTGTTGTATTATGAAGGAAGCCCTCAATTCTTCCTAAAGAGTCCCCATAACGTTTTAAGAAGCTGAAGATAGGAAAGTTTTAGAAAGATGGATGGTATGCGGTTTTTCAAGCTAAGAACGAAGTAATCCATACTTTCGCATGACCTGTTCCTACCTTCCAGATAAACATCTATACAATACTTCCTGTCTTGAGTTCATTTTGGATCTGGTCACCAAGTTCAAAGGTAACAACAAAGGAGATGTAAAATGTTTCTCAAATATGATCATTGGCACATCCAGTTTCACAAAGCTATATTGAATGTCATTCCTAAGGTGTACGAAGTGCAGAAGAGAATTCAGAATTGAAGGACTCTCGCTCAATTACCGGAATGGGGGAGATTGTTGGGTATATTGTGTTGCGTCAATGGGCTTTTGTATAGTCTATTTTGTAAACGGACTGGGCCTGTCCTCCCGTATTTAATTCCAGGGTTAGAGTGTTTATGGTGCATGCATGCATCTTATTTAAGTAACTCTGATTTTATCTTGTAACCCTAATCACGCCTTTACAATAGCAATTCTTAATCGATTTCTTTTGAGGCGTGACCTTTTAATCATTTAGCATATTTGGTATCATCCTTGTGTTCTTATTATTAATATGTTTGAATCTAAATGATCTTTCAAGGAATTTCATCCTAACACTAACTTCTTATGGAATGAATTCCATAAAGAAGATCGATAACATTTAGTAGATAAAATTAACTATAATAAAGTCATTCCTGATAACAACACCAAAAGCTTGATACATAGTTTATACACTAGTTTCTTATTTAGAAATCAAAAAATATAGACTAGCTAATATGCAATAGGCAGTGTACTGAATAGAGCAATAGAATAGTTCGGGTATGTTGGTTATCGAACACGGGGAACATGAATGATTAAAAGCTAAAATATCTTCTAAAGCTAAATAATTAAAACAAGTAATTGAAGAGGGATTTTTTGGTTTTTTGTAAGTCCAAAATACATAAGAGGAATAAATAAAACAAATTAAACTTGAGAAGAAATAGAAAACCGTTTTTAAGAAAAGATTTTTTATGCGGTGCGGAAGTACCTACTAGTTTTAACTTTGTAAACCTAACTAACTTAACTAATTTATGCGCATATAAGTAGTGTACCTCGCTAGATTATAGAATAGCTTGGGTAAGTTGGGTATAGAACGCTAGGAATGGAATTTAATTAATTAAAATAACTACTTCTAAATAAACTAAGAAACAAACTTAATATGGAGGGTTTTTACTGATTTTGCAAGATCTGAAGAACTTAAAACTATTATCAAATTAACAACTAAGCAAACAAAGAAAATAAATTTGCTTCAAGATTTAAAGAGTAATTCTGTTCAGTTCTGAATTCTTCTTCTCCTATGGTTGACTTCTAGTGGATGAATTATGTTGATTATTAATTCATTGGGTCAATAGTTATTATGATCAAATAACTAGATGTACCAATTTATGAGTTACCATGCAATGGTCAAGCATAAGTTAAACACTAAATCAATATAAGCACAAATTGGACTACGAATGATAAATTTAATAGTTACTTTCCTATGATCAATTTAAGCAATGAAGCACAAATTAAGATTAATTATGCTCTCTAACACATTAAAAGTTACTAGCATTAATTACCTAATCTAAGATATGATTAATCTTACGTCTAACTATATAATGATCATAAACAATTATGTAAAAAATTTATGCAACTAGAATGATCATCTATCACCCAGAACATGATTAATAAGCAATATAAACTAGAACTTCAACATGCTAGGATTTTAATTATGAAACACAAGTAAAATCAACATAAATCATCACATAAGGATCAGGTGCATCTTCACCAATTAAAAGTACAAGGATTTTAGCATCTCATAATAACAAAAAGAACACACTAAATATATGCAATTTATACCAGAAATGATAAATGCTTAGCAAGCCGAATAGATCTATGTAGAATTATTCTAAATCTATTCAAATCTTGAGCTTCAATCGATTTTTGATCTTCCTTAGGATTTCTAGATGGTTTTAGTCAGAATCCTTCTCAGAAAATCGTTCGGAAGTCTGTCACTTTGACCTAATGTCCCAACTAATGTCGCGAATCTTACAATCACCACGGCGTTGTGTAGAGTAGCCATGCCTTGGGATTCAAGAATTTGGTCTTCTATTGCCCTCAAATGTCTTAGCCGACTCTTTCCTACTTCCAGCTCCGCGTTTTCATCCTTTTAATCACGAGCATGTCTTTGTTACTAGAATACACATTTTAAACACAGTAAGTACCTTATGTTCCAAAATAAACATAATTGTAGCTAAAAGTACAAGAAATATGCATGAAATATGTGACTAAATATGTACATATCAAAATATACCACAATTATCTTTTTCATGCCCTTAAGCAAAACTGATTTTTATTATCATACCATCATATTAAAACCCTATCTACCAACATCGCACAAGACAATCCATTTAAGCCTCGTAATTACATCAGGCCCTCAATGCATGTATTTATGTCTAACATACCAATTATAGATCATGGGAGGCAATTCTGATTGGTCAATAAAAATCGATTTCAATGCCATTTATTTTTTATTTTTTGTTAGTTTAGCCAATTTATCATAAATGGTAAAAAGGGGTAAAGGAACCCTGTGTTGATTGCCCTCTAAATTTAAATTTTCTTCTTTAGTATGTAAAAAGGGAATCAATAAATCAATCAAATTCCGAGAGGCTTCATAAAGTACTTCTTTAGGTGTTAAACTTCCATTTGTCCATATTTCGAGAAATAGTATCTCTTTGTTACCATTTTCATACATGAGAAGGTTTCAATCTTGTAAATTGATAAATGAATTATATATTTAAATACTAGATGAATCGATGAGTTCCCCAAGTTTTTTTTTATTAATCTACTTCTGGATTGACAGCGCCAAAATACTTTCATTTTAGAATCTCCCCAATCTTAAATACTCACAATCTATATAAACATTTCACCATTTATTTTGAACAACATTCATTTTATGCATCCCTCCGAATATATTCTCAAAATCTTTCTTAACCTCAAGGTAATTTTTGGTTAAACCCCCATGCATACAAATGGAAAAATAACCTAGAAAGAAAAATTATAATAAATAATACCTTGGCAAATTGACTTATACTTGTCTCTTCAAGATCTTCATAATTAGCAAAATTTATTCACTCAACAACATTTGACAACTTTTTTTTTCTTTTCTATTTTTTTCTTTTTTTAACAACTTTTCACTTTTTTTTCTCTCAAACTAAAAGCCTAAAAGAAAAACATATGCTTAAGAAAAGGAACTAAACTTCAACCTTTATTGGTTTGATGTATAGTCTAGAGTGCAATGACTACATACGCTATCCTGGATACATTTCTGGTAAACAATTCTAAACATATTATATCCCTCAAACTAAATGTGACATCCCCAAAATCTCGGCCAGAAAAGACCGATTTTCATTTATGCTTTTAAATATTTTCAGAGTAAATCCTTTTGATTTGAAAGAGTTGCGGAATTTGTTCCCAAAAACAAAACATGATAAAACATTGTTTACCGAAGCATTTCATAAAAGAAATGTATTTTCATTATAATCAAAACTCGGGGTGTCATGTTCCGATACAGACCAATAAGCATAAACGAATACATTACAAGTCATATAACAAATATAAACATATGCAGACTTGTAAACAAAACAACTTGATGGTTCATCCATCTCATGCCCTTCCGCCACTACCTATAATACAATTTAAAACTGAGTGGGTCAGGCTTGGGAGCCTGGTGAGCATATAGGGTTTTCAACCCACAATAAATATCATATTTAATTTTTTCACCAACCAACAATAACCCAATTACCCATTCCCGTTATTCTCACTTTAATGTCCCTAAAACAACTAACATAAGGGACCTAGTCTAAGAATATTTCATCGGGGCGACAACACATGCTTCGGGGGTACCTCAGCAATATAAGTCAAATAAGGCAACCATGAGGGGGATGGAGTACAGCGAATGAACACCCAAGTTCATTAACACCTACAGGTGGCGAACCTGCTAATGTTTCCACAAGACTGTCTAGAATAGCCAGTGGTCGTCATCTAAACTCCGCTAGATGACTCAATCAAACAACAACGAGGCCTCTCATCTGTTTATTACACACCAACTGTCTACCCATGTTCTACCCAACATATTAGTAGATAAAAATATACATTTGTATACATAGTTTAAAGAAAACCTGTATAGCATGCTTTAATCAACACATATATCACATAACAGATGAGGCACACGCACACATAACACATATCTCATAAAGAAATAAGCAGATCTATAAGATAGAAGAGAGTGAATACTCATTCACACATAACACAACCAAATATATACACATAGCACGTATTTTTATATAAAATACTTCGTATTATTGTATTAGAAAGAAAATAACTACACACTCACACTTATAAACAACAATATAATTAATACACTCGAACCAAACTCGTATTATTATTGTGTTTAAGAAAGTTAGTATACACTCACTTGATCAGAAGATGATCGGACAGCACTACGGCTTATAGGAGTAGTATTCCTCAGCAGATCTGGAAGATCTTCACAAAAATCGACTTTTCGCGGGCAGAGCTTCGACTCGGGAACCGCACTTTTCGGGATCTTCGGGATCTCGGGACTTGCCTCGGGGCTAGAGTATAATACCGGGGCTTCGGGGTGGCTTCGGGGGTTTACGCGCAGAGCTTCGGCACAAAAACGAGAGGAAATTAGCAAATGACTCGGCTGCCTTCGGATTCCTTTTATAGAGGCTGGAGCCTCGGAGTACGCGGGGCGTACAGGCGTACGCAGCGCGTACGCGTCCGAAATCGTCACTGCATGCGTCATCCGAAGTGTCGACACTAAGCTGAGTACGCGATAGCGTACTCACGTACGCGGGGCGTACCATGGATCAGACGGGTGACTCGGCTTCGGATAATGCCTCCAATTTTGATTTAAAAATAAATATAAAATGATTAATAAACTTCGGAAATTCATAACTTCTTCATACGAACTCCGTTTTCGACGTTCTTTATATCCACGGAAATGTGAGACCACGCTCTACGACTTTCGTTTAGACTCCGTCGGCTAATTTTGACTTTATTTTTATTAATTATTTTTAATAGGCCGCGACAGAAACTTTCGTTATAAATTCATAACTTCTTCGTTTGACGTCCGTTCTCGCCTAACTTTTTATCGTTTTAATACCAACAATGAGATCTTCGATTCTCATTTAGATTGCTTCGGCTAACAACCGCTCGATCTCAAATCGAGTAAAACAGGCTGTATACCGCTAAGCCGGAACTTCGATAAATCATAACTTCCTCATACGAAGTCAGATTTGGGCGTTCTATATATATTCGGAAACCTCGTTTCAACTACTACAACATTAACCAAATATATTAGTTTATTTTACACTTAAATTTTGACGCTTATTTTTATTCTTAATTAATCAAACCACATAATTAAGCAATTAAGCACAAAACACATAATACTCAAATAATACAATCTTATTATTTCAAAACGGGTTACAAAGGTTAACCTAGACTATTACATTGCTAAAAATGGCAAGCCCGAAACACAGGCGTTACAATTCTCTCCACCTTAGAATGATTCCGTCCCCGGAATCACACATCAACAAACAAATGCGGATAGCGACTCAACATGTCACTCTCCGTCTCCCAGGTGAGATTCGGCCCATTCGTGTGTTTCCATCGGACAAGCACTAACCCAACCATTTTGCGTCGCAACTTCTTAGTCTTTCGGTCAACAATTGCCTCTGGTTCTTCAATCAACCTTTTGTTCTCATCAATTCTCAATTCTGAAATTGGAATTATATCGGGAACTTCTCCCGTGAACTTCCTCAAATAACACACATGAAAGGTGTTGTGAATTCCATTCAGTTCTTCGGGTAATTCGAGCTTGTAAGCTTGATTCCCAATCCTCTGAAGGACTTTAAACGGTCCAATAAACCTTGGACTTAACTTTCCCCTTTTACCAAATCTTATAAGTCCCTTCCACGGCGAGACTTTAAGCAAAACCGAATCTCCAACCTCAAAAGTCATCGGTCTTCGCTTCTTGTCAGCATAGCTCTTTTGACGATCTTGAGCTGCTAACATTCTTTCCCTAATTATTTTTAACTTTTCAGCAGTTTGATGAACCATTTCCGGTCCCATAAACTGCTTTTCCCCAGCCTCAAGCCAACAAGACGGCGTACGACACTTCTGTCCATACAAGGCTTGATAAGGTGCCATCTTAATGCTCGAGTGAAAACTATTATTATAGGAAAATTCTACCAACGGTAAATGTTCATCCCAATTACCTAGGAATTCCAAGGTACATGCTCTCAGCATATCTTCAAGTGTTTGTATCGTTCTTTCACTCTGACCATCAGTCTGCGGATGGTAAGCTGTGCTTAAACATAACTTGGTACCCATTTCCTCTTGTAGACTTTTCCAAAACCTTGAGGTGAAACGGCTATCACGATCCGATACAATCGTTAACGGAACACCGTGAAGCCTCACAATTTCCTTTACGTAAGAATTCGCAAGCTTTTCCATAGACCATTTCTCCCTGGCCGCTATGAAATGCGCACTCTTAGTGAATCGATCAACGACCACCCAAATCATGTCGTGACCATTCTTTGTTCTGGGCAGTTTAGTGACAAAATCCATAGCAATGTCTTCCCACTTACCCATAGGCACAGGCAATGGTTCTAAACTCCCGTAAGGTTTCTGATGTTGTGTCTTGACTCTCGCACAAGTCACACACTCGGCCACATACTTTGCAACATCAAGCTTCATCGTCGGCCACCAGTAGTAGGGTTTCAGGTCCCTATACATTTTAGTGCTACCCGGATGAATCGAGTACATGGTCTTGTGAGCTTCTTCCATCAGAAGATCCCTAATTCCTCCTGACTTAGGTACCCAAATACGATCTTGGAATACCTTCAGTCCATGACCGTTAGTACCAAACACCAACGTTTTACCCAAACGTTCCTCCTTTCGGTCATTTTTCTCAGAAGCTTCCTCTTGAGCTTTCTTTATACTTTCCACAATGGTCGAGACAACTTCAATTTTCAACGCTCTTGGCCTCTTCCTTTCAAGATTGACTTTCCGACTGAGAGCATCAGCAACAACATTAGCTTTACCGAGGTGGTAAAGTATCTCGCAGTCGTAGTCTTTAAGTAATTCTAGCCAGCGTCGTTGCCTCATATTCAATTCTTTCTGATTAAAGAGGTATTGGAGACTCTTATGATCAGTGAAAAGTTTGCACTTCGTGCCATAGAGGTAATGCCTCCATATTTTCAGAGCGAAAACTACCGCTGCCAACTCCAAATCATGAGTCGGGTAATTCTTTTCATGCTCTTTCAACTGTCGAGACGCATATGCTATCACCTTTTCTCTTTGGGTCAAAACACAACCCAATCCAACACCAGACGCATCGCTAAAAACAGCGAAGTCTTCGACTCCATTGGGTAGAGAAAGTATCGGTGCCTCGCATAGCTTCTTCTTTAACTTCTCGAATGCTTCTTTATGCTTCTCACTCCAAGCATAAGTAGCTCCCTTGTGGGTCAAAGCTGTTAATGGAGTAGCAATCGAAGAAAAGCCTTGGATAAACCTTCGGTAATATCCGGCTAATCCTAAAAAGCTTCGAATCTCCGTGGGACTTTTCGGTTGTTCCCATTTCGTCACAGCTTCAATCTTCGCTGGATCAACCATTATCCCTTCTTGGTTGACCACGTGACCCAAGAATTGGACCTCACGAATCCAAAAATCACATTTGGAGAACTTCGCATAAAGCTTCTCCTTCTTCAAAACTTCTAACACTTCTCGCAAGTGTCTGCCATGCTCCTCCTGGCTTTTCGAGTAGATCAGAATGTCGTCTATGAACACTATCACGGATTTATCAAGGAAAGGATTACAAACCCTATTCATCAAATCCATGAACGCTGCTGGAGCATTGGTTAGTCCAAACGACATAACCAAGAACTCGTAGTGTCCATATCTAGTTCTGAATGCAGTCTTCTCGATATCTTGCTCTCTTACTTTCAGCTGATGATATCCTGACCTAAGATCGATCTTCGAGAAATAGCTCGAACCTTGCAATTGATCAAACAGGTCATCAATCCTCGGCAACGGATATCTATTCTTTATTGTTGCCTTGTTCAGCTCTCTGTAATCGATGCACATTCTCATACTTCCATCTTTCTTCTTTACAAATAACACCGGAGCTCCCCAGGGCGATGAACTAGGTCTAATGAAACCTTTGTCCAATAACTCCTGAAGTTGCATCATCAGCTCCTTCATCTCCGTCGGTGCTAATCGATAAGGTGCTTTTGCAATTGGCGTGGTTCCTGGTAACAAGTCTATTCTGAACTCCACTTGTCTATCAGGTGGTAATCCAGGAAGATCCTCGGGAAATACTTCCGGATAATCACACACCACTGGAATGCTCTGCATCACCTTCTTTTCCTTCTTAGCATCAATCACGAATGCTAAATATGATGTACATCCCTTGGTCAAACACTTTCTGGCTTTCATTAGAGAAATGATTCCAGAATTCACTCTGCGTTTGTCCCCATACACCATAAACGAATCTTTCCCAGGCGGGTTTACTTTAACTATCTTCTTCTTGCACAAAATTTCGGCATCATTGGCAAAAAGAGAATCCATTCCCAAGACGATGTCGAAACCATTTAGTTCGATAGGCAATAATTCCTCGAGAAACTTATTCCCATTAAGGTCGATCAAGACGTTTTTCATACGATGGCTAACAGGTACAAACTTGCCACTAGCTACTTCGACTAATAAAGCATTATTTAGTCTATCAACAGGCAAAGCTAGCGTTCTACCAAACTCATGCGAAATAAAGGAGTAGTTGGCTCCAGAATCAAACAATATATGAGCAGGTAATTCGTTTACGAGAAAGGTACCTGAAGCGACATCAGCTTCATCTTTCGCAGCCTCAAGTGTCATCTGGAAGGCTCTCGCCTTCGGCTTTGGTGGAATGTTGGGCCTAGCTGCCTCCTTCTTCTTCGGACAGTCTTTCAAAATATGCCCCTCTTCATTACACCCAACACACATCCTTTTGTTGTTCGGACATTCATTGGCAAAATGTCCAACCTTTCCACACTTGTAGCAGGTCACATCCTCGCTACATTTCCCAAAGTGCTTTTTCCTACACTTATCACACCACTTTGCTTCGCCTCCTTTTCCTCCAAACTTTTTCGAATCAAATTTCGAAAATTTACTCTTCTTACTGGAACCAGATGTTCCTTCAAACTTCCTTTTCTCACCAACCTCAACCTTGACGGTGGTTCTCCCTTTGATCATGTTCTCCACAGACTTGGCAGCCCAGATAGCTGCCTCTAGAGTAAGTGCCTGACGTACCGGCACCTCGTACTCCCATGGAAGTCCCTTCGCATACCGATCCACCTTTGTCAGCTCGTCTGGAACGATACGCAAGGCAAACTCCATCTTATCGGTGAAGTTATTGGTGTACTCATCCACTGACATGCTACCCTTCGTCAATGTCAAAAACTTGTTCTCCAATTCCAACAGATTTTGAGCCGAGCAGAACTTGCGCTTGAACTGCACCAAGAACTCTGCCCATGACATTTGCAGTGGCTCATTAGGGCTTAAGGTCTTCCCTAGAGTGTTCCACCAACGAACAGCTCCACCTCGGAATTGTCGCACGGCATAGATAGTCTGCAACTTGCCTCTACAGCCACATGTCATAAAGGCTAACTCCATTTCAGAGATCCAATCCATAACCCCAATCGGATCCTCCTTTCCATTGAAGGTCGATGGTTTACAAGTCAAAAAGTCCTTGTACTTGCATCCCATTCCATCATTCCTTCCTTCATGGTTATCTTGCCTAACTATCGGTGGGTTGGCTTGACCAATAGACCCACTGAAGTTTCCTCCTTCTGAGTGCCCTTCATTCAGTTCAGGCTCTTCCACACGAATCGACAGTTCTTCACGATTTTGTTGAAGCAACCGTCTAGTTTCATCCATCTGACGATCCAACATCATCTGAATCATCAATTGCACACCAGCCATGGTTATTGGCTCAGGTGCTGCTGCTACGACAGGTATTGGCTCAATCACTGGTGGTTGATTCCTGTTTTCGTCAGCATTTCCAACTCCACTTCTTGTTCTCACCATTTTGATCTACACCGAATAAGGTGAAATTAGATCCTCAATCATGATAGATATTCAAATCATCCTTATCACTCCGAAACGTTTACATGCTAGTTCTAATATCGTAGACGTACGCTTAGAATCCTACACACATAAGGTTTCTAGATCCGGTCGGCAACAGACCATAGATCCGAACAAATAATATCATATATGGCAACATATAACATTTAGCACATAAATCATTTTAGGCAACTTTCCTAAAATAAACTAGTGCTCGTGTCTAAATCACAACAGACACACATCTCAAAACTTCACTTAGCATTCTAAGTTTAAGTCTAGAAATCCTACAAATTCCTAGTTCGCTTAAACTAATGCTCTGATACCAACTGTGACATCCCCAAAATCTCGGCCAGAAAAGACCGATTTTCATTTATGCTTTTAAATATTTTCAGAGTAAATCCTTTTGATTTGAAAGAGTTGCGGAATTTGTTCCCAAAAACAAAACATGATAAAACATTGTTTACCGAAGCATTTCATAAAAGAAATGTATTTTCATTATAATCAAAACTCGGGGTGTCATGTTCCGATACAGACCAATAAGCATAAACGAATACATTACAAGTCATATAACAAATATAAACATATGCGGACTTGTAAACAAAACAACTTGATGGTTCATCCATCTCATGCCCTTCCGCCACTACCTGTAATACAATTTAAAACTGAGTGGGTCAGGCTTGGGAGCCTGGTGAGCATATAGGGTTTTCAACCCACAATAAATATCATATTTAATTTTTTCACCAACCAACAATAACCCAATTACCCATTCCCGTTATTCTCACTTTAATGTCCCTAAAACAACTAACATAAGGGACCTAGTCTAAGAATATTTCATCGGGGCGACAACACATGCTTCGGGGGTACCTCAGCAATATAAGTCAAATAAGGCAACCATGAGGGGGATGGAGTACAGCGAATGAACACCCAAGTTCATTAACACCTACAGGTGGCGAACCTGCTAATGTTTCCACAAGACTGTCTAGAATAGCCAGTGGTCGTCATCTAAACTCCGCTAGATGACTCAATCAAACAACAACGAGGCCTCTCATCTGTTTATTACACACCAACTGTCTACCCATGTTCTACCCAACATATTAGTAGATAAAAATATACATTTGTATACATAGTTTAAAGAAAACCTGTATAGCATGCTTTAATCAACACATATATCACATAACAGATGAGGCACACGCACACATAACACATATCTCATAAAGAAATAAGCAGATCTATAAGATAGAAGAGAGTGAATACTCATTCACACATAACACAACCAAATATATACACATAGCACGTATTTTTATATAAAATACTTCGTATTATTGTATTAGAAAGAAAATAACTACACACTCACACTTATAAACAACAATATAATTAATACACTCGAACCAAACTCGTATTATTATTGTGTTTAAGAAAGTTAGTATACACTCACTTGATCAGAAGATGATCGGACAGCACTACGGCTTATAGGAGTAGTATTCCTCAGCAGATCTGGAAGATCTTCACAAAAATCGACTTTTCGCGGGCAGAGCTTCGACTCGGGAACCGCACTTTTCGGGATCTTCGGGATCTCGGGACTTGCCTCGGGGCTAGAGTATAATACCGGGGCTTCGGGGTGGCTTCGGGGGTTTACGCGCAGAGCTTCGGCACAAAAACGAGAGGAAATTAGCAAATGACTCGGCTGCCTTCGGATTCCTTTTATAGAGGCTGGAGCCTCGGAGTACGCGGGGCGTACAGGCGTACGCAGCGCGTACGCGTCCGAAATCGTCACTGCATGCGTCATCCGAAGTGTCGACACTAAGCTGAGTACGCGATAGCGTACTCACATACGCGGGGCGTACCATGGATCAGACGGGTGACTCGGCTTCGGATAATGCCTCCAATTTTGATTTAAAAATAAATATAAAATGATTAATAAACTTCGGAAATTCATAACTTCTTCATACGAACTCCGTTTTCGACGTTCTTTATATCCACGGAAAGGTGAGACCACGCTCTACGACTTTCGTTTAGACTCCGTCGGCTAATTTTGACTTTATTTTTATTAATTATTTTTAATAGGCCGCGACAGAAACTTTCGTTATAAATTCATAACTTCTTCGTTTGACGTCCGTTCTCGCCTAACTTTTTATCGTTTTAATACCAACAATGAGATCTTCGATTCTCATTTAGATTGCTTCGGCTAACAACCGCTCGATCTCAAATCGAGTAAAACAGGCTGTATACCGCTAAGCCGGAACTTCGATAAATCATAACTTCCTCATACGAAGTCAGATTTGGGCGTTCTATATATATTCGGAAACCTTGTTTCAACTACTACAACATTAACCAAATATATTAGTTTATTTTACACTTAAATTTTGACGCTTATTTTTATTCTTAATTAATCAAACCACATAATTAAGCAATTAAGCACAAAACACATAATACTCAAATAATACAATCTTATTATTTCAAAACGGGTTACAAAGGTTAACCTAGACTATTACATTGCTACAAATGGCAAGCCCGAAACACAGGCGTTACACTAAACTAGGTTGTATTTTTATTCCATGATTTTACTAGGATAAGGAAGCCACAAATACAATACAACATATCAATTTTTATATAAAATGTGCACTGAAATCAAGTTTTTATTCATAAAACCTTGATTTTTGAGTTATAAATTAAGGGTAAATGTTAATGATTTAAATTTTATTTTACTTGAATGCATTTTCATAATTTTAATTATTATAATATCACATTATAAGGTTCACAACTATTTTTAAAGACTTTTTATGGTTAAATTTCATAAATTTAGGTTTTTAGGGCATTTAGGGTTTTTGAGAGTTTGTAAATATTTGAATATCAAAATCAATAGAATCTTCGAGACTTCAATTTATCTTATGGTATTATAACTATTTTATAGCTATAAATAATGTTTGTAACTTATTTTATCGGTTTATTGACATTCTATGTAATTGTTTCGAGATTCAAGTGAAATTGACGAATCAAGTATACTAGTCGTAGCTTTCAACTTTGACTTAAGTTCCAACGAGACTCAGACCTAATTTCTACTACTAGGTCAAATACATGATGTGTGTATATGATTCATGAAAAGGTGTTCAATTCGAGGAATGACCCGAATATGGATAGTCATTACAAATAAGTAGTTGTATAATTCACTTACCAATGTGAAATCCAGGTACACTATCCTTCGATTCTACTTGTTTCCAAGTTTCTAGTAGGTTATAGCTTAGCTTCTAGCTACTAAGTCTAGTATGTGTCATGCCTACATGTGCAACTAAGTTTATCAATTCTAGAACTGACTTGAATTTTGATGATTCTCACAAAGACTTTTACCAACATATAGTTTTTCTAACAAAAAGGGTTACATTTTAGTTATTTCACCATTTTATGGGAAACAACCCAAAATATGATGTTTTAACCATACATTTTGAAGCTAGACAAGATAATTACTATATATTTATATAAATGATTATAAAAATAGTCTCAACAAGCAAGAATAATAAAGTATAATTGATATAGTTTGGGAGTCACAAACACCACACTATGATTACAGAAGAAACATATAATTATTTAAAGGTATAACTATTTTTACATTATGGAACCACTATGGAAGAGTAACGCCTTCATTTACAAGAAAAGGGGGTTTCAGTTCACATAAATCGGTTGATACAATTTTGTGAGACATTTGGCTTCACCGTACCTACTAGAGTACACACTAAGTCCTGAAACTAGAGTCTCTTGTAGGGTAAGTGTGACACTTGTGTATAGATCTATACGAGACTGACAACCCTACACGTAAACTTTTAGCTACAGTTAGACCGGTAGGTCTTGGGTGACAAATGTCTAACATTCTGACGCTTGAAGAATGTCGTAGCAGGCCATCTAGTCATTAGCATGGTTATGATAACTCACATGGGGTATTAACAACAAAATTTGGTTTAAGGGGTTAACATAAATTCAAGTAGTTTTATATAAAGATAAAACTTCATAACACCATTTTCCAGTACAACATTACTTACATTTTAGTCTAGGGTTTAAGGATTATAGTTCATTTTTAAAGGAAATATTGGATTTTCTGAAAGCACACTTTATCATTTCTACAAGGAAAAGCTAGCGATTTCTCTCATACAAATTGCTTATGAACTCGCCAACTTAATTGTTGACACTTTTAAAAATCACTTGTTCCCAGGAAATCTGTAAACATGTAATCAAAGAGTTTTTGGGAGGATGGGACGTCACAGCGTCACATCGTTTATTTTTGATCATATGTATATGGTATCAAGTAAATAATGTTTTGGATACAATGTAAACTTATTATTTATCAATATGATGGTTGTAATGCTTTGATCACAACTATTCCTTTGTTTTGATATTGTACATGAAAGCCATCCACCCCCAGATGTTTCCGCCGTTTTGGTTTAGGGGTGTGACAGATTGGTGTCAGCTCATTGTTTATAGTGAACTAAGTACATCAAACCATGTAAGATATACAACTATAAATACAATGGGGGCTAAAACACTCTAACTAAGTAGTATACTTTTAAAATATAAGAGTATATTTATAAAAACTATATGTAGTTGCATACATACTAGGAACAGTGTCATAATAAGAACCATATAAAAAGTATTTAGCAGAGTTAAACACTACAATTAAGCCTAGACAGTTATGTAATCATATCTGGGATAAATATAGCCTGATCAACTATATTTATACGATATATGACTAACATGTGTTTAGGAATGGTCGTGGTGGGCAACGAATCTAAAACTTTCCAACCCGAAATACCAAGAAACTCTAGAATCAAACATTAAGTATAAAATACTATAGGAGTATTTTAGAATACTATAGAGTCATACTTTTAAACCCATTTTGTATTTCTCATGTCTTTATTCGTGCACAGACTTCATGGCAGGATTCTATATGCCCGAAGACCCTTATTTCCCTAACTAGAGAAATGGCAGATGGATCGAAGAGGATCCTGAAAAGGACCCTGAGGAGATATGGAGAAAGAGCCCGAAGAGGGTCCAAATGAGGAGGAAGAAGAAAACGAGGAAGATGAAGTGAGGACTTGGAAGCGGAGTACGAAGTCATTAATCCACCTTATGTCACCCGAGTTATGGCACATTGTCTATGCTACCAGGGAAGCACGCCCCACTTGACGGAAGATTTAGAGAGATGGAGCCGACAACAGTGCCGACGTTCTCCTTACAGTATGGAGTGAGGTTTCTATAACCTCAGGCACAGGGGTCCAACAGACAGGGCCCTTCCTGTCATGGTTTAGCGGATCACACATCTCGAGGATCAGACCAGGGCCTCAACAAATCAGATCTTAGAACTGGGGGCTACCGCAGAGGTCACTGACTCATGAACCCGATGGCTCAAGAGGGACTACCTTCGGACATGTAGTTTCATTGATCACCTCCAAGAGGACCTCAGCACCGCTAGAGCAAAAATAAGGGAGTACCAGGAGAGGCACTCGACCCTCGAGGAAAGGGTGATTGTAGCTAAGCGTCGAATAGCGGAGATGCAGGCTTCCATGACTTCATCCCATGGCACAGGAGACCACCTGCCACGAGTAGGACTTATACTACTCATGGATTGATTTTATTTACGAGTAAGCATTGGTACTACTCTTCCATGTAGACCTCCTTAAAAGGTCAATTTTCCGAAAACTATGTACAAGTACCGTATTATCAATGAAATGGGTATGCATTTTATTTCATTGGATGTTGTTATTTGTTATGCAATTGTTTAGTTATTCTAGTAAATTTCATTTGTGAATTGCTAACAAATTTCAATAACAACGAGATTTGATATATATATATATATATATATATATATATATATATATATATATATATATATATATATATAATCCAGGCGCTCCCTTACGATAATGCCCGATTTGTAACTCTTATCAAAAACTTATCGTCATTACACCTTTAAACATTATGGTAGACGTACGCCACCAAGAAAGTCGAACAAGTGCAAGAACAACACCCCAACAACCCCAACACCACCGCCACCTCCATAGATGGACTCTTCTATGTTCCAGGCTGCAGTATCAGCCGATGTGGCTGCCGTCTTGGACCAAATCAGCAGTAACAACAACGGAAGCGGCAACGAGACTAACAGTTCCAATCAAGGTGAAAACCAAGGGCACCAACGAATATGCTTCTACAAAGAATTCAGAACTACAAGCCTAGGACCTCTTATGGCGACGGTGGAGTCGTTACTTTGACAAGATGGTTCGAAAAGACTAAGTCCATATTCGAAATCTATGCATGTCTGGACGAGTTCAAAGTCAAATATGTCGCATATACATATGCAGACTCGGCCTTGTCGTGGTGGAACGGCCACGATAAAACTTTTACTCTAGCTGTAGCTAATGCTATGAGATGGGAGGACCTAAACGTTATGATGCTTGAGGAATATTGTCTAAGGAGCGAGATGCAGAAACTAGAACAAGAACTGTGGGAACACGCCATGAAGGGCTCTAACATTGCCATCTACGTTGTTTGATTTAGCGAATTGGCAACTCTGTGCCCTGGACTGGTCACCCCAGAGGCCAAGAAAGTGGAGCGTTACATTTGAGGAGTATCCCCTCAGATCCAGGGAATGGTCATATCCGTCAACCCAAGCACCTTCGACAGTGCCAAAAGTTTAGTACAAACTCTTGTCGGTTAGGGAATTCATCATGGCATTATAATCCCCACGCCCGAACAACCAAAGTACTGAGACAACAAGCGGAAGTTCGAGAATAAGAATAAGGGCCAACCCGCACAAGATGTGGCCAAGAAGCAACAAACTATGGCCGTCCATTCCATCACTGCCCCTACCGTCCCTACACTAGCCAAACAATATGTTGGGACTCTTCCGAAATGCGAAAAGTGCAACTACCATTACCATGGAGCCTATCGAGAAATGCAATGTAACAATTGCAATAGGAAGGGGCATACCACCTGTTTCTACAAAGCGCCGGCACAACAAACCACCCAAGCCGCTAATGTTGGGGTGAGTCGTGCATGCGGAGGCCATGAGGGATCCCACCGTTGTTACTGGTATGTTTCTCCTAAATAACTCATACGCATGCATACTTTTCAATAGTGGTGCAGAGAAAAGTTTCGTGAGCCACCAGTTTAAACACTTACTCAAACAAAAACCCCAATCACTAAGTGAAACATTCACCGTAGTAATGGCCAATGGAAAAACAGAAACCACTAAAGATATATACGTATGATGCACACTAACTCTAAACACTCATTCCTTTCGAATCGACCTAATATCGGTCACAATAATTAGCTTTGACGTTATCATTGGCATAGATTGGTTATGTCCTTACGATGCCA
Source organism: Lactuca sativa (assembly GCF_002870075.4). Taxonomy (NCBI): domain Eukaryota; kingdom Viridiplantae; phylum Streptophyta; class Magnoliopsida; order Asterales; family Asteraceae; genus Lactuca; species Lactuca sativa. Next base: position 20,513,210 of record NC_056624.2, read on the forward strand.
ATATCCTGTCTTACAAAAAGTTCGTTTGCCTTAAACTACCAAATAGCAAAAACCTCGTCATTTATGGCGACAAAACCGACATGAATCTACAACTCATCTCTTGCATGAAGGCTCAAAAGTATCTACACAAGGAATACCACACCTTCCTAGCCCACATCGTGGATGAAAAACTAGGAGTGAAAGACATCAAAGATAAGTCCCGAGGTCTGTAACTTTCCCGATGTATTTCCAAAAGACCTTCCGGGAATACCACCCATACGCCAAGTCATTTTTATAATCAACTTGGTTCCCGGAGCCACCCCCATAGCCAAATCCCCACATTGCTTAGCACCGGCTGAAATGCAGGAACTGTCCACTCAACTGACAAGCTCCTGAGCAAAGGATTTATCAGACCGTGCTTCTCACTTTGGGGAGCACCGTTCTTGTTCGTGAAAAAGGACGGATGTTTCCGCATGTGCATAGATTATCGAGAACTGAACAAGCTCACTATCAAGAACCATTATCCCCTGCCTCGAATCGACGACATATTTGATCAACTGCTAGGATCGAGCTACTTCTCAAAGACTGATCTAAGGTCGGGGTACCATCAACTGCGAATTCAGGTGGAAGATATTCCTAAGACAACATTCAAAACTTGCTACAGACACTACGAGTTTGTAGTGATGCCCTTCGGTTTGACTAATGAGCCAATAGTGCTCATGGACTTAATGAATCGCATGTGCCGACCCTACCTAGATAAATTTGTAATAGTATTCATCGATGATATACTAATCTATTTGTGAAGCAAGGAGGAACATAGTCAGAACCTAAGTTAGGTCTTGGAGACGTTAAGGGCATAAAAGCTATACAAAAAGTTCTCGAAATGTGAGTCCTGGATTTGAAGAGTAGATTTCTTGGGGCACATAGTCAGCGAGGAAGGGATACACGCGGAGCCTTCCAAAGTTAAGGCGATTGAAAATTGGGCAATACCCATAACACCAACGGAGATACGCCAGTTTTTGGGCCTTGATGGCTAGTACCGAAGATTCATACGAAACTTCTCGAAGATTGCATAGCCACTCATTACCTTGAATCAAAAGGGAGTGACTTTCAGCTAGGAAGATAAACAATAAACTGCCTTCCAAAAGCTTAAACAAGTCCTGTGTAGTGCTCCAATCTTGTCTATCCAAGAAGGAACTGAAGATTATGTGGGCTAATATGATGCATCCAAGCACGGCCTAGGGTGCGTGCTTAAGCAAAGAGGAAAGGGCATTGCATATTCCTCAACGCAACTCAAGACTAATGAGGTCAACTACACCAAGAACGACCTCGAACTAGGAGTAGTAGTGATCGCCCTGAAGATCTGGAAACACTACCCTTACGGCACAAAGTGCACCGTGTTCACATATCATAAGAGTCTACAACACATCCTCAATCAAAAGGAGCACAACATGAGACAACGACGACAGGTTGAGCTACTAAATGACTACAAATGTGAAATTCATTATCATCCGTGCAAAGCCAACGTAGTACTAGACACCCTAATTCGGAAACAATACTCGACCCACCGAGTAAAATCATTAACGACGACCATCCATTCACACCTGTGCACACAGATCAAAGAAGTACAACTACAGGCCTCAAAACCTGAGAACATCGAAGGAGAATCCTTGCGGGGAATGGATTTAAACCTTGGAGTCAAGGATGACAGAGCTGGTTACCTCATGGATCGAATTTGGACACCGAGATTTGGCAGGTACAGAGACGTAGTCATAATGAGGCTCACAAGACCAAATACTCCGTTCATCCCGACCCAGAAAAGATGTATATGGACCTCAAGAAACTTTATTGGTGGCCAAACATAAAGGCAGACATCGCTACCTATGTGGGTAAGTGTCTGACTTGTGCCAAGGTCAAGGTAGAATACCAAAAGCCCTCGGGTTTGTTTCAACGACCGGATATACTCGAGTGGAAGTGGGTGTGGATAAACTTGGACTTCGTAACCAAGTTGTGCACGAAAACGGGTAGACTTGACACTATTTGGGTGATTGTTAACAAGTTAAACAAATATGCACACTTCCTACCATTAAAATAGACCGACAAGATGGAGATGCTAACAAGGATGTGCATTAAGAAATTGCATGACTACATGGGGTGCCAATATCTATCATTTCCGACAAAGATAGTAGGTTCACCTCACGGTTTTGGCAATCCCTAAAGAAGTCCTTGGGGACCAAACTCGACATGAGTACAACTTATGACCCTCAAATTGACGGCCAAAGCGAGAGAACCATTCAGACGCTCGAAGACATGTTGAGAACTTGTGTGATAGATTTTGGTAAAGCCTAGGATATCCATTTACCGCTCATCGAGTAAAATCATTAAGGACAACCATCCATTCACACCTGTCCAAACAGATCAAAGAGGTACAACTACAGGCCTTGAAACCTGAGAACGTCGAAGGTGAAGCCTTGCGGGGAATGGATAAAAACTTTGGAGTCAAGGATGATAGAGTTGGTTACCTCATGGATCGAATTTGGACACCGAGATTTGGCGGGTACAGAGACGTAGTCATAATGAGGCACACAGGACCAAATATTCCATTCATCCCGACCCAGAAAAGATGTGTATGGACCTCAAGAAACTTTATTGGTGGCCAAACATAAAGGAAGAGATTACTACCTATGTGGGTAAGTGTCTGACTTGTGCAAAGGTCAAGGTAGAATACCAAAAGCCCTCGGGTTTGCTTCAACAACCGGATATACCCGAGTGGAAATGGGAGTGGATAACCTTGGACTTCGTAACCAAGCTGCACTCGACAATGGGTGGACTTGACACTATTTGGGTGATTGTTGACAAGTTAAACAAATCCGCAAACTTCCTACCAATAAAAGAGACCGACAAGATGGAGAAGCTAACAAGGACGTACATTAAGAAATTGCATGACTACATGGGGTGCCAATATCTATCATTTACGACAGAGATAGTAGGTTCACCTCACGGTTTTGGCGATCCCTACAGAAGTCCTTGAGGACCAAACTCGACATGAGTACAACTTATGACCCTCAAACTGACGGCCAAATGGAGAGAACCATTCAGATGCTGGAAGACATGTTGAGAGCTTGTGTGATAGATTTTGGTAAAGCCTAGGATATCCATTTACCGCTCATCAAGTAAAATCATTAACGAAGACCATCCATTCACACCTGTCCACACAGATCAAAGACGTACAATTAGAGGCAATGAAACCTGAGAACGTCGAAGGTGAAGCCTTGCGGGGAATGAATAAAAACCTTGGATTCAAGGATGACAGAGCTGGTTACCTCATGGATCGAATTTGGACACCGAGATTTAGCGGGTACAGAGATGTAGTCATAATGAGGCTCACAAGACCAAATACTCCGTTCATCCCGACCCAGAAAAGATGTATATGGACCTCAAGAAAATTTATTGGTGGCCAAACATAAAGGCAAAGATCGCTACCTATGTGGGTAAGTGTCTGACTTGTGCCAAGGTCAAGGTAGAATACCAAAAGCCCTCGGGTTTGCTTCAACAACCGGATATACCCAAGTGGAAGTGGGAATGGATGACCTTGAACTTCGTAACCAAGCTACACACGACAACGGGTGGACTTGACACTGTTTGGGTGATTGTTAACAAGTTAAACAAATCCGCACACTTCCTACCAATAAAAGTGACCGACAAGATGGAGAACCTAACAAGGACGTACATTAAGAAATTGCATGACTACATGGGGTGCCAATATCTATCATTTCCGACAGAGATAGTAGGTTCACCACACGGTTTTGGCAATCCCTGCAGATGTCCTTGGGAACCAAACTCGACATGAGTACAACTTATGACCCTCAAACTGACTGCCAAAGCGAGAGAACCATTCAGATGCTGGAAGACATGTTGAGAGCTTGTGTGATAGATTTTGGTAAAGCCTAGGATATCCATTTACCTCTCATTGACTAAAATTATTAACGACAACCATCCATTCACACTTGTCCACACATATCAAAGAGGTACAACTACAGGCCTTGAAACCTAAGAACATCAAAGATAAAGCCTTGTGGGGAATGGATAAAAACCTTGGAGTCAAGGATGATAGAACTGGTTACCTCATGGATCGAATTTGGACACCGAGATTTGGTGGGTTCAGAGACGTAGTCATAATGAGGCTCACAAGACCAAATAGTCTATTCATCCCGGCCCATAAAATATGTATATGGACCTCATGAAACTTTATTGATGGCCAAACAGAAAAGCAGAGATAGCTACCTATGTGGGTAAGTGTCTGACTTGTGCCAAGGTCAAGGTAGAATACCCAAAGCCCTCGGGTTTGCTTCAACAATCGGATATACCCGAGTGGAAGTGGGAGTGGATAACCTTGGACTTCGTAACCAAGTTGCACACGACAACAGGTGGACTTGACACTATTTGGGTGATTGTTAAAAAGTTAAATAAATCCGCACACTTCCTAACAACAAAAGAGACCGTCAAGATGGAGAAGCTTACAAGGACGTACATTAAGAAATTGCATGACTACATGGGGTGCCAATATCTATCATTTCCGACAGAGATAGTAGGTTCACCTCACGATTTTGGCAATCCCTACAGAAGTCCTTGGAGACCAAACTCAACATGAGTACAGCTTATGACCCTCAAACTGACGGCCAAAGCGAGAGAACCATTCAAACGCTGGAAGACATGTTGAGAGCTTGTGTGATAGATTTTGGTAAAGCCTAGGATATCCATTTACCACTCATCGATTTCTCATACAATAGCAGCTATCACACTAGCATCAAAGTCGCGCCATTCGAAGCCCTCTATGGGTACAAGTGCAGATCACCTCTGTGTTGGGCTGAAGTGGGTGAGACGCAGTTAGTAAGGGGACAAGTGCCTAATAACACACTCACCGGCCAAGAGATCATACAGGAAACCATAGAGACGATCGCTCGTGAACAATTAAAGGTATCCCGGGATCGGCAAAAGAGTTATGCATATAAGCGACAAAAACCCTTGGAGTTCCAGGTTGGTGACCACGTGCTGTTAAAGGTCTCACCCTGGAAGGAGATGATTCGTTTTAGGAAACGTGGGAAATTAAATCCAAGGTACACCGGGCCATTCGAGATCCTTGCCAGAATTGGCATGGTAGCTTACAAACTTCGACTACCACAAGAACTCAGTAACGTACACCCCACCTTCCACATATCTAACCTGAAGAAGTGTCTTTCCAACGTGACTCTCGTAGTCCCACTCGATGAAATCAAGGTAAACGAGGGTCCACACTTCATCGAGAAACCTGTGGAAATCATGCATAGTGATGTCAAATGGATGTAACAAAGTCGCATACCCATAGTGAAGGTCTGTTGGAACACCAAGCGAGGGCCTGAATTCACCTGGCAACGAGACGATCAAATGAAACAGAAGTACCCATATCTTTTTCCTAGCCTATGAGTACCCACACCAGAACTAATTTCGGGACGGAAATTTCCATAAACGGGGAGAGGATGTGATAACTGCCAAAAATTGGATCCAACATAAGTTAAACGAGCCAACAAAAATCAAGTTAAAGTCGGCAAGGAAGCAAAAACGCAAACGAGTCAACAAAGGTCAACTAATTACCCCAAGGCATTAGGATTTCGGTTAGGCTCTTGGACTGAAATCACTAAGTGATCTCGGTTGGACCATGGCCGAAATCACCATTATGATCTCGGTTGGACCATAACCGAAATCACAATTGTGATCTCGGTTGGACCACAGCCGAAATCACATCTGATTTCAGTGGTTTCTAAGGGGATTTCGGCTGGAAAGAAAAATGAAAGGGGTTGACTTTGAGACGTGATAGATACATCAGTTCCCCATAAGACTTATTACCCAACATGTATCAAAGCAATTGCCCAACAAATAACTAAGAAAATATCCCATCATCTTCCCTCCTCATATTGAGCCGAGATCAACCAACAAGCCCTACCATTTCCATACTCTTTTCTGTTTACTCCAAATTCTCTAAAGGATCATGTCCAAAGCTTCCAAGGCTTAATTCTCCAAGTTTATTCTTAGAGTTTTGGTAAGTTTTTATTTCTAATCTAGTGTTTTTACAAACTTTCATGTTAGTTACATCTGATTTACACACATTATATTGTGTTGAAACTCTTAGGATAATATCATCTTCAAAGAGTTCATCAACCACAATCAAGTATTTTAGGCTTGGAGATCTTCACAATCATCTCATTATCCAACCACGAACACATTCAAGGTGAGTTCATACCCCCACATTTTCGAGTTTTTCATGTTTTAGGGGGGGGGGGATCCTAGTAAAGTTTGGTTTATCACATAAACACTTACATGTTTTATCTTTATGCTAAAAAAATAAAACATTGTTTGCATGAAATATGATTATCACTAGCTTTTGGACAATTATTTGTGATATAATAGTTTTTAGATGCAAAACTCACAAAAACAAAACATAAATTATGTTATATAATCATAAAGAAAGTATAATTACAAAACCACAAAGGTTTGAGACTCTTACCAACATATAGTTTTTCTAAAAAAAAGGGTTACATTTTAGTTATTTCACCATTTTATGGGAAACAACCCAAAAATATGATGTTTTAAACATACATTTTGAAACTAGACAAGATAGTTACTATGTGTTTATATAAATGATTATAAAAATAGTCTCAACAAACAAGCATAATAGACTATAATTGGTATAGTCTGGGAGTCACAAACATTACACTATCATTACAAAAGAAGCATATAATTATTTAAAGGTATAATTATTTTTACACTATGTAACCAGTATGGAAGAGTAATGCCTTCATTTACAAGAAAATGGGTTTTCAGTTCATGTAAACCGGTTGATACAATTTTGTGAGACATTTGGCTTCACCGTACCTACTAGAGTACACACTAAGTCCTGAATTATAACCAGAGTCTCTTGTAGGGTGGGTGTGGCACTTGTGTATAGATCTTATGAGATTGACAACTCTGCACCTAAACTTTTAGTTACAGTTAGATCCGCCGACAGCTCTACGGTGACAAATGTCTAACATTCCGACTCTTGAAGAATGTCGAAACAGGCCAACTAGTTATTAGCACGGTTATGATAACTCACATGGGGGTATTGACAAAACATTTGGTTTACGAGGTTAACATACATTCAAGTAGTTTTATATAAATATAAAACTTCATAACACAGTTTTCCAGTACAACATTACTTACATTTTAGTCTTGGGTTTAAGACTTATAGTTCATTTTTAAATAAAATATTGGATTTTATGATAGCACACTTTATCATTTCTACAAGGAAAAGCTACCGATTTCTCTCATATGAAATGCTTATGAACTCACCAACTTAATTGTTGACACTTTCGAAATCACTTGTATTCTTAGGAAATCAGTGAACAGGTAATCAAAGAGTTTTTAGGAGGATGGGACGTCGCAACGTCACGCCATTTATTTTTGGTCATATGTATATGGTATCAAGTAAACAATGTTTTGAATGAAATGTAAACTTATTATTTATCAGTATGATGGATGTAATGCTTTGATCACTACTATTCATTTGTTATGATATTGTACATGAAAGTCATCCACCCCCAGACGTGTCTACCATTCTGGTTTGGGGGTGTGACATTCATCAACAATATGAAAAAATACTTGTGCATTCAATAAAAAACGAAATATGTTAAACTCGATTATATTATTAACAGAATGCAATCTTTAGAATTTCATTCTATTATTCTAATAAGAATGTCTCATACACAAATTCTTAATTCAAAAGTGTATTCTCTATTGAATTAGTTAACTTATTTTTTTATATTAGTTCCAAAAAATAAATTGCGGGTTCAATCCATGTGCCATGTTTCGAAAATTTGGTTGGCAATCTGTGTTTGCAATCACCATGCGTACGTACACTCCAAAATCTTCCAAACTTGATTTTTCCAGCTTCAACATATCCATCATTATAGTACTTTGTACATATTAATCAATATTATATTCCACAAAATTATTTCAAAATGTACTTACCATCGCGCGACAGTTAAAGAATAATGAAGGAGGCAATAGACTCGACTTGCATTCCTCCATTGCCTTGGTACAGTACATGCCCATCATCACTTTCCTATATTGCAATCCTGTTTACAATGTTATTAAAGGAAACAAAATGTTAATTTTTTAGAAAACTAGTTACAAAATTAAAAAACAATATTCTACTACATAAGCACTTTATTTTATGCTTAATATTAAATTTCATTCTGACGCATTCAATCTTTTTGATGCAAAAACCAAGTTACACAATGATATATCATCATCATTAAGTTTCTTCCCACATCTAGAACTCTACTTATGAATGGTGATCAGTAAGTTTTAGCTAACATCCCCTTCTTTTTCCCTTTAATAACAACATCTCTATCTTTTGTAGCCACAATCTAATCATGAATTATTTTTCTTGGTACATTAATATCACCACCTCCAATACTACCATCCTCTTCTCCTTCAGCAAGGATTTCACCTTCTTGTTTTATAGGTGTTGTAAACACCATTTCCGCACTCGATTTGCCCATCATTTAGTTAACCTTAGTTAATACTCCACGTAATACAGGTACTTAAGTGAACGATAAATCAGCCTCACTCCAATCTCCTACAACTCTTGTTGATCTTCCTTCTTTCACATCTTCCAGCTCTACTACCAATCCATGCACTACTTATAGTTCACCTTCATTATCATCTAAGACATTATCATCTTCAATACCTACATGATCCCTTGGATCCAAATGCGTTCTTCCAAAACCCCCGCCATTAATTTTCGAAGCCTTTACTTCTAACAACAACTTTTGTGTTACTTGGTGGATAATTAGTACCATTTTCTTAATCAGAATTGATTCATAACACATTAAATACTTATAAATCAACTAAAAATTGTATATTTAATTACTATTCGTATGTAGTATAAAGCATACATTTATTTAAAAGTACATGTCATTCTAACCAGAAACACAGTAACTGGTCCAGTATAGTATGAGGTTTTGTGATCTCTTCTCCACATCGCCTTTCTTATTCTAAATCCTTGAAACATGTACTCACACCGGTCGATATTTGAGTAGTTCTCAATTAAATTTTTCTTGTTTATAATTTATCTTAGGATGTACCCCAATGCGTTGACTCGATGAACGTGTTAGAGAAAAGTTTCAAAAAATTCAATCTGAACATCATGTTGTCTTTCTACGATTTTTCTATTTTATTAAAATACACTTTAGTATTGTATTTCTTTCCCAGGTATTAGGCTTTCCATTCATCGAGAATAGGATTTTTCTAATCACATTCATCAAGTTTCTTTATATCTAACCCACCACACCTGAACCCCATTATGTCAAATATCAAATCTTTTTTAATTGTAAGGACGATATTCTCCAATTGTAGCATGTTAGTTTCCTCATCGTATTTTTCAATTAGAAAGAAATTTTACAACTTCAATACAACATCTATATTAGATTTTAAAAGACTCCATAACCCCAGTTTTCCCACAGCTTTCATTTGCTCACCACTCAACCCTGCAACATCATTCAACATTCTACCAGGTGTCATTCTTGTTGGTAACCTCCTTAACCATTGCAAAGATTATGTATCTACTTTCCTTGGGACCTAATGACCTGTAACTATTTTGCTCGCCTTCATAACAAGTTTTTCAGCTTCCTACAAGAGAGAATGTTAATAATACCCTTAAACGTATCATTTTATTCAAATTGCATTTTTTATTCTTTCAATTTATTTACAAAAATGTCATAAGAATATTTTCCACTAATTATTTGCATCTAATGTCTCACAACTAGCTGTATTATTATACACTATATGTCAAATACATAGGAGCATAGCCCTATATATATATATATATATATATATATATATATATATATATATATATATTATAAATAATCATTGCAGAATAAATCTTCAGGGGATGCAGTGCGATGAAGTCAGACTCTTCTTTTTAAAATTGGAAGCACTTGAAAATGTTTAAACCACAAAACCGTAAGCACAAAACTTACTGAGTTTCCCAAAATACCCTATATCGTACACATACATCAGCTCAAGGTTGTATTGGGTCTATTTCACCATCGAGTCTATTTCAACTCATATGTTAGCACGAGGTTGTATCGGGTCTATATCACCTCCGGTTCTATTTCACCCACGCGCCAATTTTAACTCATATGTCAGCACAAGGCTATATCGGGTCTATTTCACCCCTGGGTCTATTTCAACTCACATATATATAACACACGTGCATATAGGCATACAACACATACAGTAAGAGTCATAAAGACTACAAGCACATATAATTCGTAGTGTCCTACAGTATACTGAGCTAACTCACCGAAACTACTCATTGGAAGCTCAACGGCCACCTTAGCAATAAAACATCCAACCCAATATTCCTAAAGCCAAACTGAATCAGTCTTTAGCCAAATGCTCAATTCTACTCAAGTTTAACCAAAAGTCAAACAGTCAAAAAAGTCAACGGTCAAAGTCAAACATTCAACATGCAAACCATTGCCACGTTGTGGCCTTCTGTGGCCACATCGTGGCCATACCAACACAAAAGAGTCAAGGGTTCAAACTCCGCCACACCGTGGTAAACTGTCAGAAGTGTCATTTCTTCACTAAGCACTTAATCCTTACAGATCTAAATCCAAAACATCACATCTACTGCTTCTCAATGACTTAACGGATAAAGTTTCCAACTTTGTCCATTAGAACTTCATGCAAAGGTAAAATCATGAGCACTAAGTCCAATAAGCACTTAATATGACCAAAACTCAAACATAGGTTCAAGAACACTCAAGCTAAGACCTTTTTCTCACTAACATTAGAAGTTCATGACCATAAGAGAACCATATCAAGATCTGGAGCTCCTCAAACTCGAAGAGAATCCAAGAATGGGACCAAAACATTTAAAAAAATGGGATCAAACATCAAACAAGAAACATAAAGATCAAGATATGAACTTTATACCTCCCATAACTCATAAATGTGGAGAAGATGTTGGATCCAAGCTTGTTCCTTGCTTCCTTACACCAATATGAACTTTTTTCTTCTTAAAGTTTCACCAAAAGAGGAAATTAACCTCAAGATCAAGCCACCAAGCTCATTTCCGTGGAAGAGAGGCTAGGATTTCTAAATGATAGGTGGAGGCTGGATAAGATTGTAACGACGTGAAAATTTAAAACAAAATTTTCTTTCATTTTTCAACCATAACATATCACATAAAAATCATTTCAAAACACAAGTGTATCAAATGTTATTACGGTTGAACATATCCCAAAATCTCAACTACAAAAATCCTCTATCAGTGCATACTAATCAAGTTGGCGCCTTCCCGCGATCCTTGCTAGTACCTGAAACACATATCACATAACACGGTAAGCATAAATGCTTAGTGAGTTCCCAAAAATACTACATACAACACATAAGCCACTCAAGGCTACAACTCTACGCGACCTTCTGGTCAATGTGTCTCAGGGGCCTTTCGGTCCCACAATCTGAGTAGACCTTTCGGTCCTACTCTGTCGACCTTCCGGTCCATACCATACCGACCTTCCGGTCCATCTACTGCTGCCTTCCGGTCCATACCCTGTTGACCTTCCACTCCATACCATACTACTCATATCATACATAACATATACATATCACACAGAAACATATATCACATACTCGTCATAGCACATAAGACCTTCCGGTCACACATAATTACCATTGAAGGTAAAATATAATGAGAAGACTCACCTTGTATGACGTCTAGTATACTCTTGTTCACGATATCCCCGATCTAGCCTCCTCCTATCAAAATGATAATATCTTTAATCAATACTCTCTTTATGTTCTCATCTCTTAAAAATGGGTAGAAGACTATTCTACCCTTCCATGACCTCTCTTGAATCCGTTTAACCAAAAACCCTAAGGTCAACGGAAGTCAACTCCACCCAACGGTCCAACTTTGACCAGACTCGTCGAGTGCACTCGGGTGACTCGGCGAGTCCATGCATGTCCTATGAATCTTCCTAAGGCCTCACTTGACTCGTCGAGTTAACCTTTCACTCGACGGGTTACCACTGATCATGAATCGCGGGGCAACCCGATCTGACTCGTCGAGTCCTCTCATGGAATCGATGATTTTCCTCCATGAGACTACTCATTTGACCTTCTGAGGTCAGATCTGCTTCTCTAACTTATAGATCTAGCCTCCTAGCACTCAAAAGTCACGTAAAGATTCAATCTTTATGTCCATGCACTACACATCTAGCTCTATTTGATAAAATAACCCTTATAATAGTGTCTTAGGCTCAATACTCTTATTTGACTGCATAAAGCTAGGTTGTTGGGACTCTTTGGACCTCTCCAGGTCCAGATCTAATGTTTATGCCACAAAGTGACATCACATACTCCATAACTCAACTAAAAAGGGGCAAGGAAATCCTAGATTCATGCGATCTACTATATACACGAAAATAGGCATGGATACATACCTCAAACAGCAATCTTTGATGAGGTCATTATAGATCTGAGCTCCCCACTTAACCTAGCTTGAATCCCTTCTTTCCTTCTTGCAAGAATGCACAAATGGTGAAGAAATTATGTCCTTCCCTCACTCTCTATGCTCTCTGGTTCGTTTAGGGTTTCTTAAGGGTGTGTGGCCGCAAATGAAGGCCATAAGGACCTTTAAATAGGGCGCAAGACCAAAGATTTAGGGTTTCTGTGAACAGTGCGGACTCGTCGAGTCGACTTGCCAACTCGTCAAGTCCATTCATTAATCCGAGTCATCAGTTGCGTTCCTACTCGATGAGTTTAGGCGTCAACTAGTCAAGTCCCTCTTCTTATCTCAAAAATAAATACTTAAATTATGATACCTGGAAATCAGGATGTTGCAATTCTCCCCCACTAGAATCAGACTTCACCCTCAAAGTCTCACTCTAGAAACAGCTCTGGATGCTACTCCCGCATCTCCGTCTCTGGCTCCCAAGTCAGCTCGGACCCTCTCCGATGTTGCCACTAGACCTGAACCAGGGGCACCTCTTTGTTCCTTGGAACCTTGATCTTCGGATCCAAGATCGTAATTGGCCTCTCAGTGTAATTCAGGCTGCTATCCACCTGAATATCCTCTAGCGGCACTGCAGCCGTCTCATCGGCTATACACTTCCTCAAGTGGGATACGTGGAAGGGATCATGGATCTGACTCAACTCCTCGGGTAGCTCTAAATGGTATGCTACCTTGCCCACTTTGGAAATCATCCTGAAAGGACCAATGTATCGGGGCCCCAGCTTACCCCTCTTCTTGAATCGGATCACTCCTTTCCAAGGAGATACCTTCAGGAGTACAGAGTCTCCAACCTGAAACTCGAGCTCGGATCGTCTCCTATCCGCATAACTCTTCTAGCGACTTTGTGCCATCAGTAACCTCTGTTTGACCTGCTGAATTTGCTCCGTCGTCTTAAGCATTATCTCAGTGCTACCCATCACTCGTTGCCCTACCTCTCCCCAACAAATAGGGGTCCGACACTTCCTCCCATAAAACATCTCAAAAGGAGGCATATCAATACTCGAATGGTGGCTGTTGTTGTATGAAAACTCAGCCAAAGGTAGGTATGTGTCCCAACTTCCATTGAACTCCATAACACATGCTCGAAGCATGTCCTCGAGCATCTGATTTGTCTGCTCACTCTGTCCATCCGTCTATGGATGGTAAGCAGTGCTGAAGTGAAATATCGTACCCAACTCCTCATGGAACTTCTTCTAGAACCTGGAAGTGCAATCTCGGTCTGACACAATCGAGATCGGAACTCCATGTCATGACACCACCTCTCTTACATACGTCTCTGCCAGCCTCTCTGCGGAAGAGCTCTCACTGATAGCAAGAAAGTGAGTGCTCTTCGTCAGCCGATCAACAATCACCCAAATTGAATCAACACCCCTCGTGGTCGTCGGCAATTTGGTGATGAAATCCATAGAAATCTGTTCCCACTTTCATAGGGGAACCTCTAGCGGCTACAACATGCCATGCGGACGATGGTGCTCGGCCTTAACCCGACGACAGGTCAAGCACCTCTCTACTACCCATGCAACATCCCTCTTCTTACAGGGCCACCTATAATCTCTCTTCAGGTCCAACACATCTTAGTGGCCCCGGGATGGATCGAGAATCTCGATATGTGCGCCTCCACCATCAGTATGCTACATGCTCCGCCCGCATAAGGCACCTAAACCCGACCTCGAAAGGTCATAAGCCCTCGACTATCGGTAACAAACTCGGATACCTGCCCAATCACCAGCTCTCTCTTCGCTGTTCTCTGGTCGTATAGCCTCTACCTGGGCCTCTCGAATGGTATCCAACACCGGGGTCATCACCATCATCCTCATACAATATCTCTAATTGGGGCACTCTCCGTCCTACAGCTCAGAGCGTCGGCTACCACGTTAGCCTTGCTCGGGTGGTATAGGATCTCACAATCATAATCCTTTACCACATCAAACCATCTTCTCTGATACATGTTCAAGTTGCTGATCCATTAGATACTCCAAACTCTTGTGGTCTGTATATATGGTACACCGAACCCCATATAAATAAATGTGCCATATCTTGAGGGCGAACACTACTGTCCCCAACTCCAGATCGTGGGTGGGATACCTCGTCTCAAGAGGCTTTAGCTGCCTCGATGTGTATGCTAACACGTGCCCTCTTTGCATAACCACGACACCCATCCCCGATATAGACGCGTCACAGTACACCATAAAATCCTCCATTCCCTCCGGAAGGGCTAACATCGGGGCTTCGCATAATCTTTGCGAAGCGTCTCAAACAAGGTCTGCTGCTTTGGACCCCAAGAAAAAGCCACGCCCTTCTGGGTCAATCTGGTGAGGGGAACGACAATCTTAGAGAAATCCCAGATAAATCTCCGATAATAGTCGGCCAACCCTAGAAAACAAATGATTTCAGTGGGGGATCTCGACACCTACCAACTACAAACAGCCTCAATCTTGGTCGGATCGACCGATATCCCATTCTGATTAACGAGATGCCCCAAGAACTAGACCTCTCATAACCAGAAATCACACTTAGAGAATTTGGCATCAAGCCTCTTCAATCTCAACACTCCAAGGATCTGAAGGGTTATGAGCATTCTAACACCCCTAAGTGTACATGCAACCCTAGAAAACCTTGGATCTATGTTTGTCTAAAATACATGCAAAATATGATTTCCGAGGTTCATAATCCTATAACACTTCTAAAAATCGGCTTGCCCTTTCTTGTTCTTAGTGTAGCCGATTTGGTGAGTATCATCTTCCTTATATAGTGTGTCGCATCTAGGGTTACACCATCTAAACCCTAATGTGACATGACTCTTCATTTCCACGACCTATGGATTTGTAACTCCTATCGAGCATCCTATGGGTTTAACCCAACTTGATAATCCATCGAGCCTTTTAGCCCACTATACAATTTATGGATGATTTACATAATCAACCCATATATTTAATTAGTCATCTTTTGATCACTTAATTAATTCCAAATTAATTCTTGATCGATACTAATTAAATAATACTATTAATATATTAGAACATATAATATATTAATAAAGTACAAGTGTTATTTCTCTCATTTAGTCTATCTAAATGCATGATGCCATGCAACCCAAATGGACCATGCCGGGTCGGGTCAAGTACATACCAAATATAGTTATGGACTTAGACACCTTATCCAACAGTCTCCCACTTGGATAAGTCTAATAACTATATCTATAAGTTTGACTTCAGGAACCGATCCGCAATCGTAGTTCTTTCAAGGTCTCTCGGAACTGAGAAGATGTTGATGCGCCATTTAAGATAAGTGATCATATAATCCTCTATTCTAGATATCAGGCGGACAAATACATGGAACAATATCTTACTTATTGTCCAGCAGTTTGTTTCCCGATTTCCGATTTGTTTGACAAAGAACTTAATTGAACACATCAACTTACTTATGATCGGGCCTGGTGCATAGGTAAAAACAAAATCATCGAGGGGCCTAGATATTGCTTCTAATCCAAGAAGGAACATATAAACTTCGACTCATATACTTATTCTACTACTTGTTGCATCACACACAAAAGTATGTTTTATAACATCGAGTTACCAACGCGGTTTCGTACGATCAATGCATAACCAACTCATAGGCAACGAGTCATATCTCTAGGTTTGAAGACATAATTGATATTACCGTCTCACGATTACTTAAGATAAATTCCATGAAATGATACCAGTGAGCATGGGTTGATTCCAATGGTCATAACTTATGAGCACTCATGAGTGTTGCAGCCCTGTCCAACAACTTAGACCTCTACAACCATCTCATGACAGTCTTGATTCATACCTACTTCCAACACATGATCTACTATGGAGAGTTCGAATAATATGATATACCAAACAAAATTATTCTGGAATTCAAAACATGCAAAAGAAATATAGTAAACGATTAACAAAAGATTGCAACACTTTACTCATAAATAAACACAACTTTTATTCACCATCAAATGTCAATTACACTTTACAAATTTCAAAATTATCTAACTACTAAAACTAATATCATCCTTCAGCCCTATGCTCCGAGCATGCTGGAGATGCTTAGCCGGACTCTGTCCCTTCATGAGGGGATCTGCTGGGTTCTCATCCGATGATACCCTCTTTGCCACAAGGAGTCCTTCCTCTATTCGATGTCTGATGAAATGGTATTTTCTGTTGATGTGTCTGGATCTCCCGTGATCCCTTGGTTCCTTAGCTAAGGCAACTGCACTTTCACTATCACAGAAAATTTCTGTTGGCTCCATTATAGTTGGTACAATTCCAAGGTCTCCAATAAAGTTCTTCAGCCATATTGCCTCCTTTGCTGCCTCGCTTGCTGCCATATACTCTGATTCGCAAGTTGAATCAGCCACTGTCTCTTGCTTGGAACTCTTCCAAGTTATTGCTCCTTCGTTTATGGTAAAGACCCAGCCTGAATTAGAGCATAATATATCCCTATCAGTCCGAAACCTAGCATCACTATACCCTACAACTCTCAAGTCATCACTCCCACCGAGGGTAAGGACCCAGTCCTTAGTCCTCCGCAGGTACTTAAGGATATTCTTCACCGCAATCCAGTGAGCCTTGCCAGGGTTTCCCTGATATGTCCTGACCATGCTCAAGGCAAAGGCCACATCAGGACAAGTGCAATTCATAGCATACAAAATCGAGCCTGCTGCAGAAGCATATGATAATCGACTCATTTCTACTATCTCGGCCTCAGTACTCCGGATCTGAGTTTTACTCAGTCCGGCATTAGTCTGGAAGGCCTGCATGCTAAACCTCTTCAGCACCTTATCCAAGTAGATACCCTGACTAAGCCCAGTTAGTCTTTTACTCCGGTCTCTCATAATCCTTATCCGTAGAATATAGGCAGCTTCGCTTAGGTCTATCATATAGAAACACTTCCCAAGCCAGGACTTCACTTCCTGCAGAGTTGGGATGTCTTTTCCTATGAGTAGTATGTCATCCACATACAGTACCAAAAAGCTGACTATACTCCCACTAACCTTGACATAGACACAAGATTCATCTTCACTCCTTGAAAAACCAAATTCTTTGACTTTCTCATCAAAGCAAAGATTCCATCTCTGAGGTGCCTGTTTCAATCCATAAATAGATTTCTCGAGCTTACACACTCTATTAGGGTATTCTGTACTGACAAAACCCTCTGGTTGACTCATGTAAACATCCTCAGCCAAACTTCCATTAAGGAAGGCGGTTTTGACATCCATTTTCCATATTTCATAATCATGAAATGCAGCGATGGCTAACAAAACCATAATGGACTTAATCTTTGCTACTGGTGAAAAGTTCTCATCATAATCAACTCCTGGAGTTTGAGAAAAGCCCTTTGCAACCTGTCGCGCCTTATATGTGTGTACATTACCATCCATGTCGGTCTTCTTCTTGAAGATCCATTTGCACCAAACTGTCTTACGACCTAGTACATTGTCAACAAAGTTCCAAACTTGATTGTCATACATGGACTGTATCTCGCTATCCATTGTCTCTTTCCATTTAGTAGACGCGGGGCCTACCATGGCTTCCGCATAACTTTTAGGTTCATCCAGACTTACCAATGTCTCATCACTGATAAGTGTCTCACCTTCTGCAGTAATATGGAAACCATAGTAGTGCTCAGGTGCATTCCTAACCCTTGTGGAACGCCTCAGAGGTATAGACTTGTCAATTGGCTCAACAGGAGTTTTCTCCTCATGTTGAGTGTTAGGGTTTGACGTTCCTTCACCACTTGACTCTGAAATTTCTTCATGGTCAATTTGCCTCCCACTGTTTCCTTGGCTTATGAACTCTCTTTCTCGAAAGACACCCCTCCTTGCTACAAAGACAACATTGTCACTAGGTCTATAGAAGAGGTAACCAAAGGATTTCTATGGGTAGCCAATGAAAATACACCTCTGAATTTGAGGTTCGAGCTTATCATGAGTCACGCGTCTCACGAAAGCCTCGCAACTCCAAATCTTGATGTGGTCTAGTTTGGGAACTTTACCAGTCCACATCTCATAAGGAGTTTTGGTAACTTTCTTTGTAGGGACCAGATTAAGGATATGGGTGGTAGTCTCTAAGGCATACCCCAAAATGAGATTGGTAGCGAAGCTTGACTCATCATGGAACGAACCATATCTAATAGGGTTCGATTGCGCCTTTCAGCCACGCCATTCAACTGTGGTGTCCTGTAAGGTGTCAATTGTGAGATAATCCCATATTCCTTAAGATTGTCGAGGAACTCTGTACTAAGATACTCACCACCATGATCAGATCAAAGAATCTTAATTTTCCTGCCCAATTGATTCCCGGCTTCCTGTTTAAACTCTTTAAACCTTTCAAAAGTCTCTGACTTATGCTTGATTAAATCGACATATCCATAACTACTATAATAATCAGCAAAAGTCAAATAATAATGATTAGCATCCTTTGTGGCAGATTTGAAGGGTCCACACACATCTGTGTGCACTAGATCCAAAAAATCTTCACCCCTAGCACAAGAACCATTGAAGGGTGACTTTGTCATTTTTTCCAAGTAAGCATGATTCACAACTATCATCAGACTTTAGCTCAAATGACTCCAAGAGTCCATCCTTTTGGAGTTGGTCTATGCGTTTCTTGCTCACATGTCCAAGACGACAATGCCATAATGATGCTTTATCCACGTTATTATTATCAGAAGAATCAATACATAACACATTATTTCCTAGATTATCTACAACAGATACAGTTTCATACAAACCATCACAAGGTAATGCTTTAAAATAAAGAACATTATTAAAGAAAGCATTTATTTCATCAATTTCATTATTAAAAGAAAAGGTAAACCCTTGTTTGTACAAAGCATGAAAGGAAATAATATTTCTTGCCATTTCTGACGAATAAAAACATTTATTCAAATCTAAAGTAAACCCACTACTTAGCAACACAGAATAAACTCCAATCTTGGTGACAGGTGAAGCTTTCCTATTCCCCATGATCAAGTTTATCTTTCCATGCTCCACATTCTCACTTCTTCTTAGTCCCTTCAAATCAGAACAAATATGAATAACACAACCGGCATCAAGGACCCAAGAGTTAGAATAGGGCGAGTTATTAGATAGAATAGTGTAAATACCTGCATGGTTGGGTTTAACTTTCCCATCCTTCACATCTTGCTGGTACTTTGGGCAGTTCCGCTTCCAATGCGACTTTTCATGGCAATAGAAGCATTCAGCCTCTTTTGGGTCAGAAGAAGGATTGACGAAACCTTTCTTGGTTCCACTTGAAGAAGATCCATCAAGGTTCTTACCCTTCGTAACCTTCAAAGGGCTCTTCCTCTTCTTTCCTCTACCTTTCCCGATTTCCAAGACAGGGGCAGAGTTTGGAGTAGGAGTAGGAGAGTTAACAACCAACTTACCTTTAAGACCTGTTTCTGCGATCTTTAGGAGTGCTTGAAGTTTCCTAAGTGTGACTTCTTCCTTATTCATGTGGTATGTCATTCTAAATTGATCATAACACGAGGGTAAGGAGTGCAAAATGATATCTTTTTCAAGCTCCTCGAGGAAGTTCACATTAAGCTTCAGCAAACGATCCACATACCTATGCATTTTTTGGATGTGGCTCGTGACGGATTCTCCGTCCTTCATCCTGGTTGTTATCATGGAGGATATTATTTCATACCGCTCTTGTCGAGCACTCTGATGGTATCTTTCCATCGTATTTTGGTGCATCTCAAAAGGGTAGTAGTCCTCATAGAACTTCTGTAGTTCAGCTATCATGGTGGCCATCATGATACATGCCACTTTGGTGGCATCTCTTTCATAAGTACAAAAGCCAATGATCTCCTAGGGAGTAGCAGTGGACTCATCGATCTCCTTTAGCTCCTTATCGAGGACATATTCCTTGTCCTCGTAACGAGTCACCATCCTGATGTTCCGGATCCAATCCATAATGTTGGAAGCATCGAAGATGACCCTCCCACATAGGTTCATGAAGGAAAAGGAGCTAGTACGGTTTGAGCCTGAAGCAGTGTTGTTGGAAGACATATGAAAAGAAGAGAACAACTTTAGTTTAGATATAAAGATAGTCCTTAATAAAACACCAAAATGTAAGATTAATGCTAGGATCCAATCACAATATATCATAACTTAGAAGAGGTATGCCGTAATTTAAGCTATAACATATTTCAAAGAAAGGTGAATGACGATTCACGAATTTCCACCAAAAACCGAAATATAAATAATTAGGTTTTAATTGGTTCATAGAAATTCCTAGATTCTTTTGATATTCAATTAACTTTTCAAAGGCATGTTTCAATCTCGAGTGCGCCCTCCATGTTTTGTGACTGGGATACCGAGGATCACAAAATGAGGTGTGAAGTAATCATGCAAATTACTTGGCACCCTTAAAGTTTATCACTCATTCGATGTGCCGGTTAACCACACGTGCTCCACCGACCTATAATAAACCTTAAGTCACCCTTTACCTACCTTTTTAAGACCAAGTTAGTGTCGGTTAACCACAAATGCTCCACTAATGACTTAAACAAAGTGTAAAGTGTAATTTCATGGATTAGCACCTTATTCACATTTTCCTAAAGTAACTAAGATTGGGAATTTAATAAGACATTTAGTTACTTTATAATATTCATCATACCTTTAATGAGAATTTATATGTCCTTGTCCTACGCGTTCAGCTAACGCCCCTCCACCGATCAAGGAAGCGGTGGGTGAGAGTGGACACCCATTAAGCTGCCATTTTACAGGCATCAACCTTATACCCCCCTTATAGACTGACTTTGTGAATGAGGCCTACAAATGGTAAGATGACTTGCTCTTATATATATATATATATATATATATATATATATATATATATATATATGTGTGTGTGTGTGTGTGTGTATGTATATATATATATATATATATATATATATATATATATATATATATATTAACTTGTATATTATAAAGTATAAGGGTTGATTTTTAACTTTTGAAAATCTAGGGGTTGGAACTAAAGTTTATTAAGTGACTTTACATGTTCCAAAACTTGAGGACAAGTTTTGTAACTTTACAAAACATTTCAAATTCATAACTTATGAGTTATTAAAATGAAGACTCTTCGTTTTATAACTTATGTGTTCTTTTAATGGTTTTTAACACAAAGAGACTTTTGGTTACCCATAACTTGAGGACAAGTTATGGACTCCATTAAAACACATAAAGATCATGAATTAAGCATTAATTAAGTAATTCCTATGATCTATCAAGAACTCATAAGAACATGAATATTCATATCAAAGTTTCAAGAACATATGAACACATAAAATCATGAAAAATTGATATTAGCCATTGTAAATGGATTAGAACAACTATTACACCATCTAAAACAAGTTTTACAACACCAAAACAGTTTAGGGTAATGTTTCTAGTCCATTTCCAGCAGCAAAAATCGAAATTTTGCACCCTGCCTGTCCAACTCGTCGAGTGCACGAACTGACTTGCCAAGTTGGTAGCATTTTCACTTGGACTCGTCGAGTCCCCCCATGGACTCGTCGAGTCCCCTGTGCAGACAGCTCAAAAATTCGATTTTCTCACTATTTTGCATCACGTATTAACAAACAAGCCTAGGATCTGATACCACTGATGGGTTATGAGCATTCTAACACCCCTAAGTGTACATGCCAGCCTAGAAAACCTTGGATCTATCATTGTCTAAAATACATTAAAATATGATTTCCAAGGTTCATAATCCTATCTAGCATACATGGGGAACTTTAATCTAAAAGATGGCTAGAATTACATACCATGTAGTTGATTTGATTCCTTTAAAACCTTGAGAGGCTAACACCCACCAAATGCTTTGTAATAACTTTAGAGTATGTATAACACTTGTAAAAATCGGCTTGCCCTCTCTTGTTCTTAGTGTAGCCGATTTTGGTGAGCATCATGTTCCTTATATAGTGTGTCACATCTAGGGTTACTCCATGTAAACCCTAATGTGACATGACTCTTCATTTCCATGACCCATGGGTTTGTAAATCTCATGGAGCATCCATGGAGCATCCTATGGGCTTAATCAAACTTGATAATCCATGGAGCCTTTTAGCCTACTATAGAAGTTATGGATGATTTACATAATCAACCTATATATTTAATTAGTCATCTTTTGATCACTTAATTAATTCCAAATTAATTCTTGATCAATACTAATTAAATAATTCTATTAATATATTCGAACTTATAATATATTAATAAACCATAAGTGTTATTTCTCTCATTTAGTCTATCCAAATGCATGATGCCATGCAATCCAAATGGACCATGTTGGGTCGGGTCAACTACATACCAAATATAGTTATGGACTTAGACACCTTATCTAACAGGATCTCCCTCAGATGCTCCTCATGCTGCTCTCTGGATCTCGAATACACTAGAATATCGTCGATGAACACAATCATCGATCAATCCAACATCGGTCTACATAATTGGGTCATGAGATCCATGAACGCTGCTGGTGCATTGGTGAGCCCAAAAGGGTTCACCATGAACTCGTAATGCCCATAACGAGTCCTAAACGCCGTCTTCTGGATATCCTCATCCCTCACTCTCATCTAATGATATCCAGACCTCAAGTTTATATTGGAGAACCAAGATGCTCCCTGCACCTGATCGAACAGATCATCGATCCTCGGCAACAGATAACGGTTCTTGACCATCAACTTGTTCAACTCCCAGTAATCAATGCACATCCTGTGTGAACCATCCTTTTTCTTGACAAAAAAGATAAGTGTTGCCCACGGTGAGCTACTCGGTCGGATGAATCCCTTCCCCAACAGCTCCTAAAGCTGCGAGGATAACTCTTGCATCTCTGATGGCACAAGGAGATAGGGTGCCTTGGCAATAGGCACCACCCTTGGAACCAAATCGATGCGAGGCTCCCCCTGCCTCTCGGGAGGCACACCCGGAAACTCCTCGAGGAAAACATCCAGAAATTCTCGCACTGTTGGAACCTCGCCGACAGAACTCGGCCTCTCTGCGGTAACTCGCATATCCATCACATAGGCTACAAACCCTCCACATGTCTGCTGCAGACTCTGTCTCGCTCTGGCAGCCGAGCAAAATGCTGACCCACATCAGGTACCCTCTCCATATACCATCAGCACTCCCCCACTAGGGTCTCGTATTGTCACCATATGACGCTCGTAGTCTATAACAGCTCCAAATCAGCTCAACCAATCCATGCCCACAACGACACAAACGTCCCCCATCGCAATCGGAACCAGATCTATCGGGAACTCAACACCGAGATCTCGAGTACACATCCTCGAATCTCATCAGTAACAAAAACCGCTCGCTCGTCAGCTATAGAAACTCGCAGAGGTCTACTCAACGCCTCTCATCGGGTATTGATGTGCTAACTAAACGCTAATGACACAAAAGGTCGACTTGCACCCGAGTCAAATAACACCAAATCAGGTACATAATTCAAAAGAAAAAGTCTCTAAACATATCATATATAAGCACCATATACATAAACAAAAGAATAAGCAAAAGATCACACACCAGCCACAATATTAGGTACTGCGCGGACCTCCTCCGTGGTCAACTAGAAGGCTCTGCCGCGAGCCTTCGGCGCCTTGGACTTCATGGGTCGAATCTCTGTAGCTCGAGTGGTAGAAGGTGCAGATCCCTGCGTTGATCCTTGAATCAACTATGGGCACTCGGCCTTCCTATGGCCAGTCTGGTTGCAATGAAAGCAAACCATGAACCCCTTGGGGCAATCCTTAGCTATATGCCCCTCCTTGCCACATTTGTAGCAAGCACCTGCTCGGCAAACTCCATCATGTCCCTTACCGCGCTTCCCACAAGTACGTCCCTTCTGGCCTCTAGATCTCGTATCGGCGGGCTTTGCCCACTTGGCTGCCGGCTAAGACTGCACCGACGGCCTATCCCTCCTCCAAGACTTGACCTCCTCCCTGTCATGAGTCTCTAGCTCAATCTCCCTTTTCCGATCATTTGCCTGGAGCTCGGCAAATGTTTGGTATGACAAGTTTGCCACGAACTCATGAATGCCTGCTCAAAAGACACATGCTCAGGGCAGAACAACACCCTCTCATGAAACATCTGTGTGATCACCGTCACAGACTTTGTCCCCTTCTTGAGGGACAAGAACTCCAGGGCCAAATGTTCCCTCTCTACCGGGGGAACATACTCGTCTCTGAACATAGTGGTGAACC
The DNA here is from genome assembly GCF_002870075.4 of Lactuca sativa. Lineage (NCBI taxonomy): Eukaryota > Viridiplantae > Streptophyta > Magnoliopsida > Asterales > Asteraceae > Lactuca > Lactuca sativa. Next base: position 20,538,024 of record NC_056624.2, read on the forward strand.
TCTCCCAGGTCACCGTGGTAAGCTCCTAAAGAGTAAAATCCGCCATCACAAACTTCCACCAGTCCTTCGCTCCCAAGCGTAGCTGGTTCAGCACGAACCGTACTCTCAAATGTTTCGGACACGAACAAGTGTAGAAACATCCTTCAATGTCAGAGATCCACCTCATCACGGCTATCGGATCCTGTGTCCCATCAAACTCTGGTATCTTCGTGTTACTGAACTCTCGGTATAGCAACGAGTCACCCCCCTGCGGCTTAGCAGCGGCAACAGCTGCGGTGGCTGCAGCAGCAGCAGCCTCGGTCAAAGCAGCGTATCGCTCGTCAAATGTCTCAATCAACATGGTCTTGACAGACCCAAACATCTCCGGTATCTCAGCCCAAATGGCCACTGCCACCTCCTCGTGAATCATCCTACGGATCTCCTCATCACTAGTACCACTGGTACTATTGCCTCCAGGGTTGTGTCGCGTTCTCACCATGATGCCTCTGAAATACGACATAAAATAATCAGATACTCGACCGAGATTGCTCACACTCGATCAACCATTCCTACTTGTTCCTTGGCACCCTAAGGATTCTTACTTGGGATGTTTACCGATCTGGTGCTTTCAGTAGTACGGGCCCAATACTCCCTTCCGTACCATATCCGTATCCACACTAAGTCCTCCTCCTAGGATCCCAATTCGCAAGTACACAATACCCACCGCTACATACATGCACTCAAAGCAACTTACAGCAGCATAAGCTCCTAGGCTAAGGCATCACATATCAGGCCACCCTACTCCTAAGATATGATTTACCTAGCCTACTCTAGCATGCATAGGACATAATATCTCATAACACATAATGTAAGGGTATTTTAGGAAATCATCGTTCGGGCGCTGGCTGATCGTACACACTGCTCCTTTTTGCTTTTTCTCAAAATCTTTTACTCTACTTAAAAAAATTGTTTCTTTTATGAAAAAATTTCTTCAATCCTCAGTTTGAGTTCAGATACGCCCGAAGGTGCATCCAAGTCCCTCAAACCAAGGCTCTGATACCAACTTGTAACAACGTGAAAATTTAAAACAAATTCTTCTTTCATTTTTCAACCATAAGATATCTCATAAAAATCATTTCAAAACACAAGTTTATCAAATGTTATTACAGTAGAACATATCCCAGACTCTCAACTACAAAAATCCTCTATCAACGTGTACTAATCATGTCGGCGCCTTCCCGCGATCCTTGCTAGTACCTACAACACATATCACATAACACGGTAAGTATAAATGCTTAGTGAGTTCCCCAAAATACTACATACAACACATAAACCACTCAAGGCTACAGCTCTATGCGACCTTCCGGTCAATGTGTCTCAGGGGCCTTTCGATCCCACAATCTGAGTAGACCTTCCGGTCCTACTCTATCGACCTTCTGTTCTATACCATATCGACCTTCCGGTCGATCCACTGTTGACCTTCCGGTCCATACCCTGTTCACCTTCCGGTCCATAATATACTACACATAACATACATAACATATACATAATACATGGAAACATATATCACATACTCGTCAAAGCGCATAAGACTTTCCGGTCAAACATAATTACCATTCAAGGTAAAGTATAGTTAGAAGACTCACCTCATATGATGTCTAGTATACTCTCGTTCTTGATATCCCCGATCTAGCCTCCTCCTATCAAAATGATAATATCTTTAATCAATACTCTCTTTATGTTCTCATCTCTAAAAAATGGGTAGAAGAACATTCTACCCTTCCATGACCTCTCTTGAATCAGTTTGACCAAAACCCTAAGGTCAACAGAATTAAACTCTAGTCAACAGTCCAACTTTGACCAGACTCGTCGAGTGCACTCGGGTGACTCGGCGAGTCCATGCATGTCCTATGAATCTTCCTAAGGCCTCACTTGACTCGTCGAGTTAACCTTTCACTCGACGGGTTACCACTGATCATGAATCACGGGGCAACCCGATCTGACTCGTCGAGTCCTCTCATGGAATCGATGATTTTCCTCCATGAGACTACTCATTTGACCTTCTGAGGTCTGCTTCTCTAACTTATAGATCTGGCCTCCTAGCACTCAAAAGTCACATAAAGATTCAATCTTTATGTCCATGCACCACACATCTAGTTCTATTTGATAAAATAACCCTTATAATGGTGTCTTAGGCTCAATACTCTTGTTTGACTGCATAAAGCTAGGTTGTTGGGACTCTCTGGACCTCTCGAGGTCGAGATCTAATGTCTATGCCACAAAGGGACATCACATACTCCATAACTCAACTAAAAAGGGGCAAGGAAAGCCTAGATTCATGAGATCCACTATATACACGAAAATAGGCATGGATTCATACCTCAAACAACAATCTTTGATGAGGTGGTAGTAGATCTGAGCTCCCCACTTAGCCTAGCTTGACTCCCTTACTTCGTTCTTGTAAGAATGCACAAATGGTGAAGAAATTATCTCCTTCCCTCACTCTCTATGTTGTCTGGTTCGTTTAGGGTTTTTCAAGGGTGTGTGGCCGCAAATGAAGGCCATAAGGACCTTTAAATTGGGCGTAGGCCCGAAGATTTTGGGTTTTTGTCAACAGCGTGGACTCGTTGAGTCGACTTGCCAACTCGTCGATTCCATTCATTAATCCGAGTCATTAGTCGCGTTCCTACTCGACGAGTTTGGCCGTCAACTCGTCGAGTCCCTCTTCTTATCTCAAAAATAAATACTTAAATTATGATACCTAGAAATCCGGATGTTACAAAGATGACCTAGAATGGGGGGGGGGGGGGGGGTTAAAATGCTTAAATACGGGAGCAACCCTAAAAATATGTGGGCTTGGGCCTGAATAGCTACCACGTCCTGGCATCCTTAACCCATGCCGTGGTGGCTCCATAAAATGCACAAACCTTTCAAACATTGCCATGTCGTGGACATCTTTGCACCACATTGTGGCACAAAGTTTTCTTCAAAATTCCATCTTTAGTCCTTAACGACAATAGGCTTAACGAATCTGGAAAATGGGTGTTACAACTCTATCCCACTTAAATTAGATTTCGTCCTCGAAATCCGTTCTTACTACTTATTTTTAACGTCCTCTGAACCCCTTGTGGATATTCCAAGCCCATTACCCTTAACACGAGTCGAAGGAAGTCTGAATGCTAGAAGTTGCAACACCTACACAGAGTTTTCCCAAAGCCTGACACATAAGCCAACCCGAGCGAAAACTTCCAAAAGTCGAACCTTAACAAATGCACCTACGAAATAACACCCTAACTGACGACCCATTTTTCCGATACTGATTTCGATTCATTACTTAGTGAGAAGCATGCGATCCAACGAACAATGAATGCCATGACAACTAACTAACATCGAAGGGAGCTACCTCCTTATCTGAGTCTGAAAACTTTGAAACCATGCCTGACTTCCATACAGATAGTGTCACCCGAACCTCAGCCATGCCAACCAAAACCTTGCAACTCCAATCCAACCAAGTCCTGCCCGACCTTTCCGAACAAGCAGAAATCAAAAACAAAATCCCAATAGAAAAGACTAAACTAGTTTATACTTCAATCACACCGGCCAAAATATTTCAAATTCGATTAGAACAAAATCCTTACCAACCTTGCTCCATCTTACTGATAAACTAAAGGAATGAATCCACGTCCCACCACTAGATTCGACAACCTCACACACAAATATCAAAGCATGCCCCAAACTAAACCTATCTACATCACACATCTTGCCCCCGAGCCTCACCCAATAAAACATAAACGAACATCCCTCGCCCACAGGTCTCACCCAAGATAACATAGCCACACAGGCCTCTTCCACAATCAAAAGCTAAACAAGTCTAAATATCGACACAACTCTAACACACCTCATGCCTACACAAGGAGTGGCTAAACAACAATCACGGGTCCGAATCAACCCAGGCGAAAGATGTGATCCTCCCTCAATCTTACAATCACCACCACAATGGCCTGCCTCAGCCAAGTGAATGCTACGGGCCAGATTGTAGTCTTACAACTATAACATCCCAATCGTTAAATTCCACAAATCTCAAATCCAGATTAATTATACGCTTGACATCCTGACAAATCATCACCAACCAAATCCTCCCACAAGCATAATGATGGTTCATCCAAGAATTCCATGTTGCATCCGAATCCCTTATCAGCACAGGTGTACATTCAACTGAAAAATCACTCAAGACATTTACAACGAACGTCATGAATTGAGATTTTAGAGCCAATACCCAACATCCATAACCAAACCCATAATAAACCATCCTTAAGATGACAGGGTTTCCAATTGAAAACCTTCATCAAGCGACTTCTGATGCATAACTAATACACATACCAAAACACATTGCTACTATCCTTAAGATCCACACCAACTGGTTACTGATTCTCCCGACTCCTAGCAATACACTAAAACCCAAGAATGCCAATAGAGCTAACGCTCCGAGACCTAAGAGACTCATTCAAACGACATTGGGTCCCGCCCATAACAAACATACCACCACAAGTTCACAATACATCATAACACCTTCTAAACACTAAAACAATAGGCGCACGATACTATGCTTATCTTGTCATTATTTTAACACTGTCATGGAGAATCATGACTAGCACCACAAGGGCCTAAATATACCCAACCATCAATCCACCGACTTGCAGGAACCCAATCAATATCTCTCTCAATGATAACCGAATCACGAAAACAATTCATACCCTTCTATCACACGTAATTCCTTTCACAGTACAGGCGACTACCAATGCAAATTTTAGGAGAAAACATAGTTTCACACAAACAGAGAATAAGATAGGTGGTTTCATTCTTTTTCTAATTTAAGGGCTACAAACCAATTAAGTACCACGCCAATAACTCGAGCCAAGTGTTCTCATGCTATCTTATTTAACCTACATATATCTCCAAGGGAAAACACATAACCAACCCTAGATCGATAACACACCTTTTTCCTCAGAATCCTTACCCATCGAGTGTGGCATCAGTAGATCTAACCGACAAGAAGAACGTTAAAAACTAATAGAAACATCCTCATGAATGGTCAAAAACTGAGATCCCATACCTTGATTGAAACCGAGTAGGTACCACCAATACACAAATAGCTCGATAAAACTTTTGAGGTCAATATAAATGTTGCCAAACTTTGGTCAGATTATTCCAAATTTCCAAAACTTCCGTCGTGACACACCAAAATTGAGTTCTATGCAGATTTAACGCCACACCTGAAGTCTAAACAACCATGACTTAACATTCAAAATTCCAATAATCAAGGACATCGGACAAACCCGAGCCCATTATGAATAATACTTCCGTAACTAAAAACTAAGGGTACCCAATCCCGAAAACACAACAGGGAAGTGGTTTGTACAAAACAATTTATGCATTATAGAGTTGTACATTACAACACTTTAAAACACAAATTGTTGTGTACGGAGAAAAAGTGTTGTTTACGAATCTGTTCCCAAATCAAAATGTACAATGTGCAAATTTGACGAAAGAATGGCTCATCCATTGAACTTCAACTGAAACAAATTTTCCAAACAGATCGATAATCTTTCAAGCAGATTATCCAATACTCCCAAACTTAGGGTTCAAACTACCACCAACTGACGTTGCAAACCAACCAAAACTCAAATTGGCTCAACCAGATAGAGAACATTTCTGACCCATGGAATGTATAATACAATGCAAGATGATCTTCCAAATAAAGAATAAAAAAACTTAAATAGATTCTTAATCTCAGGTAGATACCTCGGAAACCTCCCAATCATAACCGCCTTTAACTTCAAGAATCCCATCAAGATGTACAAACAATACTTGATAGTCCATTCATAACACCGATTTCCTATCCAAAAACAAATGAACTACCACACTCCCCATCTAAAAATCCCCAACCATTAATTCATCATGAGAATCATTCATATATACAGGGGCAATGTCCTCATAGTCGAGATACATCAGAGACAATCAAAATTTGTAGCACTTAATTCACCTTCGTTGATTACTAGGAACAATCAACTAGAACCAGACCTAACCAACTTCAAAGGAAATAGACCTCTGATATTATCTTAAGGAAACCATACCACAAGAATCCTCTGTTACATTCCCACAATGCCATACTTACTGCTAACCAACCGCAACCATCTAGCCCCACATTGAGTCTACATCCCAACTCTGGAAAACTCGTTTTTGCTCTCTTTTTCCTACGAATATGGAAAGTTGGACGAACATAACTCCAATCAAAGATAGTGACATCCCAATCCGTTTGCCAATCACTCAGCCTTTGGATGCAATCCTCGATTTGATCATCGTAATCGCTTCCTTCTGAAGTTCTACTACTCAACTGTCAGTACCTCTAGCAAGACCCTCGTGACTTCAAAATAAACTAACTCACCTAGGGAAGCACCATTAACTCCCAATTTGAAAAAGACACTAAGGCCCAAACAATCACCAATCCCATCCCCAACCTGAACAACCATAACCGATAAATCGTAAAAGACGGAAACACTTTGCAATGAACTGTGGTGCCATACCATACTGTCTACCCACAATCAGCTCTTGAGACTCTCTGGAATTTTCCTCAATTCAAATATGAATCTTGTGCTTTCAGTAGTACGGGCCCAATACTACCTTTCACACCTACCCATACTTTCCTCAAGAATCATTCAAGACCCTCTAAGTAACTACCCATGTTCACTACCGCCCGATCCAACCACATATACCCGTTCTCAAACGAGCACACACTCTTAATTTTCCTAGAATCTCCTTCTAGTATTCCTCTTCTAAAAATGCTCATGCAAGCACATTCTACCATGCTTCCTAGGTTCTCCTAGGTTTCCCTTCACACCATTTTCTGCCATTAGCTATAGAAGAGACTCACTCTAATCCCTTATAACTACCTCATAAATACAGTTACGTGCTACAGGAACTACAAAATTCTTCGACTGTAAGGTCTCATACTACAATGTTTAGACTCAGACAAGAGCTTTGCAATCGAGTTAAACCTAACCTTCTAAAATTATCTAATCCCTGAAACATGTAACCTAACATATTCCTTAATAGTTAGTCAATATTATTGAAGGTCCATAAAAGCACAAAGCAAGCACCATTCAAGCATCGAGTAATCTAATGTGTGCCATAGCTAACCAGGCCATTCTATCCAACAATTTGGAATCCATACTAGCATGCAGTTCTAAAAGCTCAACCAACATGCATATAAAGGCATCTCTCCTAGCATTCTGTCATGCAATCACGAGCAGATTCTTAGCCCTTATTTAGCATGAAATTCTCATATACTTATACAAAAACAATACGCACAACACATGCATGGGTATTTTGAGAAATACTTACTTGAGCTCGGTTGATTTCTTGCATCGCAACCCTTTTTCTAAAAACCTTTTTGGAAAACTCATTTTCTTTTAAAAGATTTTATTAACTCATCAGTTCGAGTTCAGACACACCCAGGAGTGTGCCTGAATCCCTCAAACCAAGGCTATGATACCAACTTGTAACAATCCAAAAATACCGAGTAAAATTTTCATAATAAATAAGTCAAAACCTTTCATACATTTTCTCAAAAGACGATTAGAGTAAAAGTATTCTCAAAAAATCAAAGTAAAATCATAAATAATCATTGTGGAACAAATATTCAGGGGATGCAGTACGATCCAACCAGACTCTTCTTTTTAAAACTGGAAGTACCTAAAAATGCTTAAACCACAAAACCGTAAACATAAAGCTTATGCAGTTCCCCAAAATACCGTATACCATACATATACGTCAGATAAAGGTCGTACCAGATTTATTTCACCCCCGAGTTTATTTTAACTCATATATCAGCACAAGGTTGTACCTGATGAGATTAAAACAACCTTTAATCTACGAAGATCAATTAGATCTTGAACAAGTATGTAAATATAAAACTGTATGAACGCAATAATAAGAACAAGACGAGATGGAATCAAACGTGTCGAATGATTAAACAAAATCCTCAGAAGAGCTCGATTAAGAACATCAACTGTAGATGATTGGTAGGTTACAAGAACGATTAAAGAAACCTGTTATACTCTAGATGAATCGCTATTTTGTTAATCTCTAAATCGTTAACCTAATATGCATGCAAGCGTAAACTAATATACAAAACATAAAAGGCTCTCGGTTAGACAGGCCCAAACCGGAATACAAAATAACTTATACTATCGAGCCCAAAAGACGCAATCTCCAAAATAATCTTCAGCCCAACAATCTCCCCCTTTGCGTCAATTTGGAGCGAGACCTTCACTTGTTACTTGGGCCAGCAGCTGAAGCAGGTACCTTCTTCTTCACGGTGCTAAACAGACATTTGGTGATGGAGAGAATGGTCTGTCTAAACCGGATGTACCAATTGATCATGTCGTTGAAGTACTTGATGTCATCAGCCGAGTTCTCTTTACACCGTTTGATAATCGATAACACATGCTCCAAACAAGCTGTGGTGTAAAGGTGTTTGTCAGCTAAAGCGAAGAGACATTTCTATCCTTCCGCTCTAGTGAACATAACCGAGTTGCGTCTCGGGTCGATCCTGCCCATTTGCATTTGGTTGAGATCACTGGCCGATCCCACAGGAGCAATCTTCGGTTTCTTTTTGAAGACTGTGGCGACCTCCTGATCCATTAGGGCAACCTCCATGATGTAGCAGGCTAACATCCTTTTGACATGGTCTATAATGGGACCATATTCGGCTTCATTAGTCAAAAGGATATTATACAGGACAATCCAATCATGAGGATTTAGATTCGGTACATCTGCCAGGGAGATAATATGAGCAGTTCTTGCAGATCCCCGAATCAACTTGAACCGAACGTTTATAAAACGACCTTCGGTGTAAGGTTTCAGCACCAGAACGTTTACAATCTTCTGGGCGCTCCAAGTGAGGTATTGAGGACGAGCAGCCGCCAGATAAAAGTCAATGAGCTCCCTGTCAAGCTCAGCATTCGGGTGAGGGACTTCAAAAATGTTTGAGAAGGCATGGAAGATGAACGCCTTTCGAGTCAGCGGCATGTCGAACTACGAGTCGACAGTGTTGTTGCAGTCGAACGAGATAACCGACTCGAGCCATAATATGCTGGGAGTTTCTATGGCCTCTTTAATCATACGCTCCCTGGTCCAGGCAGGGAAGAGAGTCTTCCGGCTCTCAAGGAGATCGTGGGCTTCCTTTTGCTTGCGTTCGGCTTCTTCAGCCTCTTGCGCCACACGACTGGCATCATCGTCAGCATTGCGACTGTTCTTCCGTTTTAACATGTCAGCAATGGTCTCCTTGTCTTCATCTTCATCTTCTTCCTCAGCTAAGTTTTTGCCTTTGTTCTTCACACCCGAACCCGAAGCATGATCAGTTGGAGGTGGTTCGGTTGTGTGAGTAGCTTTGGAGGAAGGAGGTGGTTTCGATCCAGTCTTCTCATCTCCCCCTTGTTTCGGAATGGACACGAAACTCGGTAGGCCTTCGATTTTGCTGAGAAGGTCCATGGCCGGAGAGAGCTTTTCAGCGAGGGTACGCCTCACCGAATGGTTAAGAATGGGATCGTGTGCTTCCAGGATGTTTGATAATGCGGCGTGGACATCCGAAACACACGTTTTGATCACCTCCCTTTCGGATCGAAGAGCTTCCAGTTGTTGTTGGGAGTTGAAAACTTGCGTGCTCTTGACCTTGAGGGCGGTTGTTTTGCTCGCCAGAACGTCCATCAAGGAATTCTCAGCTGCAAGATCCTCTTGTAGCTTAGCGAGGCGGGCATCGATGGAGGCACGAAGTGCCGAGTTGTTGTCGCTGATATTTTGTCGTAGTGTAGCGAACGAAGTCAACTCCGTTGAGACGAACTTGGCCAATTGTTGAACAATTGGTTCCAAAGTTGTCTTGGTGGCGTCGGCGCTTTCCTGCAAGGACTTCAGCAGGACGGAAGCATCGGAGAATAGTTTATCGACTTTTTCGGTCGCAGCCTCACAGGCTCTGGTGGAGGCGTCAATCGCAGCAGTTGCTGAGGCCACCGAATCATGTTGAGCCCTGGAGAAGGCGTCAACAATTTTCTGAAGGGCAGCTTCAGAGAGAGAGGACTGCTGGTTGGAAGAGGAGGCGAGAAGTAGGTCAACCTTCTCGTTAAGCTCTTTGAGATGCTTCTTCGTCACTGGAGCATCATCCTCCTCGTCACTCTGAACTTGAAACGGACTGTAGTAGACCGAATCAAAGTTCATGTTTTCACCACCAAGGTAAGGGTTTTCGCCATCAAAGGCATTTTCGGGAGATGGAGGGGGTGGTGAAGTTGGGGGTGTTGTGGGTTTGGTAGGTTCAGGTTGAGTGGGTGTTGGGTTAAATTTGGGTGGTGGTTGAGTATGGGTAGTTTCGGTTGTATGGGTTTCGGTTTGTGGTGGTTCGGTTACGGGAGGTGTTTCGGTTACTGGTGGTGTTTCGGTTGCGGTGGTGAAAATGGGTGGAGGTATAGGGAAAGATGTTGGGGGAATAGTGGGGTTTATGGTCGGAATGGAAGTAGGAATGGTTGGTGGAGGTGAAGGAACTGGGGAATTATGAAGTTCCATCTCTGGGGTAGGGGACCGAGGTAGTGTGTTGCCTCGTTGAGGAGATTCGTCTCCTTGAGAGCCGTCAGAGCCCGAACTCTCACCCTCAGAGTCACTGGAAGAAGAGGGAATTACAAGCTTTCGCTTCTGTTGAGTCTTCCTCCTCTTCGGCTGTGGGGACTGTGCAGCCTTCGGTTGTTTCCTCTTTTTGGGAGAAGGTCCCTTTGGAGCTTTGGACGCTTGCTTCCCTTTTTCTGCCTTTTTGCCCCTGCCCACCGGTTTGTCTGCATCGTGAATCGACCTGAGCATATCCGGTGTCAGTTCCCTAAGACCAGTTGGCCTAAACTCCTTGATCGTCCGAATTTAATCTGCTGTCAGATGGCACGTCGCCATACATTGTCTCCGGGATGGAGCCAATGAAAGAAAATTTCGATGCATCTGAGACGATGATCTTCTTGGTATGGAACGTACCAACAGAAGACATCGATGCACCATCAGCAGTGGGAACATCAAACTTGTCCATGGCCCATCTTGTAATCAAGATCCAGAACCGGGCCAACGACACCTCAGAGTGTCGGGATGATGAAGAGAGGCTCTGGATAAGCTGTTGCCATAGGACAAACCCATAGTCCAGGTTAATCCCGTTGTAGACCCCGTACATTATTGACAGGAAGAGACGACTTGCACCGTCAGATCCTGAGCTCCTTTCCGACAAGCCCTTGAAAAGGACTGTAAATAGGCCATTCCACTATGGCGGCAGGCAAGATTTTTTAAACTTAGCGACAGAGGTGAGAACCTCTGTGTATCCCATGTTGTAAAACATGTTATACAGATGACCAACCGGAATCGTCTCCGGATGAACTCTTGAAGGGTCAACGGCAAACCCCAACATGGTGCAGAAGCGTTGGCGAGAGACTGAGGTCTTGTGTTCTGCAAGCTCGAAAAACACCCGGTCGACAGCCTTGTCGTAGTAGGCAGTCGCGTAAACCTGCGATAGGGCCACCATTGGCACAGATTCAATTCTTGAGAGAGCCGGAGCAAGTTGGGAGTACTTCAAACATTCTATGACCGGCGACATATAGGAGTCGTACGCCAGTGGGTTAAGATCAATAATAACCAGACGTTGTTGTGGGCGGATGGGGAGGATCTGTGAAGTAGCATGAACGGAAGAGGATTCAGCCATTTTTGCAGGTATGAAGAAGATGATGAACAGGAAAATGTTTGGGAGTATTTGCTCTTTGGAAATTTTGGAGGCCGTAAAGAGGTAAAAGGTGGTGTAGACGGCTTTTTATAGTGGGTGATAGGAGAGAGAAAAATTGTTTCAAATCTCTTATGGAAATACGAAACGGGTTCTTGAGTGACAGATGGATGACAGTTGAGGCGTGCGATGATCACGTAGGAGAGAGAGTGTCAGGTTCCTAGGATCACGCCGCCCAACAAGCGCCGTTTCAGAGAGAAAAACCGTTTCCATTTCCACACGCGCCTTTAATGCCAGAGTGATGACGCTTGGATTTCGCACACGCGTCCACAAGTGTCAGTAAAAGCACGGCCGTTTCAAATTCACACGCGCCCACTTTTTACTGTCGTTTGAATTTCAATCCTTTTAACTCCCGCCGAGTCAGCAACCTTTCGTCTTATCCTTGTAAACGGCATTTTTGGAATTAATTAACCACGTGGATTGTTTTTTACCACAACTTTATAATTAACCACCAAGTAATAATACAGCCTGTAAATAATTAGCAACGGAATTTGGGAAAATCAAAGATTTTCGTGCAAAGAGTGTAAAAGAAAAAGAAATAAAGCAACTCTTTTAAGGATATTCTGTGATGTCAATAATGACACGAAACTGATGATCCCGGGCACGAATCTCTTCCTTCAAGGTCAAGAGAGACCTTAAAGTGTTAGTATGGATTCCCGTTGAATTACGATCAAACACTTATTAATAAATGTTGAAAGGCTTCTTTTAATTAGGCTAAATAGGGGTGGCTTTCGCTTTGATTCATCAATTCTAGTCTTGAAATAAGAAAGAAAGTGAACAAAGTACTTGTGAGACCGGTGTAGCCTGTTGAACAAGTAGGTAGGAATTTATTTTAAATTGACTTGGACAAATATAAAATCTCAGAAAAAAAAATTAAAACCTGGATCCCAAGGGAAGAAATGTTATGGTGTTTAACAATTTCATAGGAACATTCGTCAATCCTTTGGTGAAAACTTGAGCAATATAATTGTTCACCGTCAATTCATTAGGTGTTGAATTTTGGGTTTCACTCAGCTCGTAGTGACACGAAACTAAGATCATAAACACAGATGTTGTGTAACCATAAACCTCAGTGGTAATTTCTGAGAGTCTCAAGGGTTACGTTGATGAAACGAATGTAGTGGAGAAGAGTTATGGAGATGGTGTAAGAAGAGATAGTACCTCTGCTGCGAAAATAAGGACCAAGCAGGAAACTCTTAACTCATGTGAGAAAAGATTGAGGTAGCTCACGATTAGAATAAATGTGTTAGCCTTATTGGGAAGACAAGGTTTGTGTGTACCAGGTCATGAAGGCTATTATTCAAAATCTTATGAGGCTTGGGACACATACAGCAGCATGCTTCTAGGGACACTTAAGTAATTCATCAAATTTATCCCCATAAACGAACGAACACACAAGAAATTAAAAATAAAACATATTTTTGGAGTTTTAGAGATTCTTAAAAAAAATAAAAGTAAAATAAAAAAAATAGGTAAGAAGAAAAGAAAAAGAAAAAAAAGAATAAGACTTAAAAAAAACTTTGGAAAGAATATGAAAAACCGAACCCGAACGTTCGGTTGGTTTCGGTTGGGAAAAAGTTGAAAAACCGAACCCGAGCGTTCGGTTGGTTTCGGTTCTAGAAAATTTTGAAAAACCGAACCCGAACCTTCGGTTGGTTTCGGTTTAGGAAAATTTTGAAAAACCGAACCCGAACTTTCGGTTGGTTTCGGTTCAACAAAATTTTGAAAAACCGAACCCGAACCTTCGGTAGGTTTCGGTTTTGAAAAATTTTGAGAAACCAAGGAATTTAGACATGCAAGTGAAAAATATTTTTAACACAAAGAAAAACAAAATTGTACAAGAAATATACAACAGAGAAAAACTACCTTTGAAGTAATGAGCGAGTCAGATGGTTGAATCGAACCCGAACGTTCGGTTGGTTTCGCTTCTTACGTTTGAGGTTGAGAGGTAGTGTAAGGTACTGACTTTGATTCCATCATACCTAGCCCTTGCAATATTTTATTGAATGATGCTTCAGGAAGAGCTTTGGTAAAGACGTCAGCCAGTTAATCAGTGGTTCTTACGAAGTGAACTTCGACGTTTCCATCTTCCACGTGATCTTTGATGAAGTGATACCTCAGTGCTATGTGTTTGGTTTTAGAGTGTTGCACTGGGTTATGACAGATCCTAATTGCACTTTCAGAGTCACAATATAGTGGGATCTTCTTCATATTGAGTCCATAGTCTCGAAGTTGACTCTGGATCCAAATCACTTGTGATGTGCAGGATGCAGCGGCAATGTATTCCGCTTCGGCAGTAGACAACGACACACACGTTTGTTTCTTGGATTGCCAGTTGACCAACTTCCCGTCAAGGAATTGACAGCCACCAGTTGTGCTTTTACGGTCGAGTCCACATCCTCCAAGGTCAGCATCAGAATAGGCTTGAACGAAAAAGCCTGAGTTGGAAGGATACCATAGACCAAAGGAGGTGGTTCGCTTGAGATAGCGTAAGATGTTCTTCACTGCAAGCATGTGAGGTTCGCGTGGGTTTGCCTGAAATCGAGCACAATAACACACAGAAAACATGATATCAGGTCTGCTAGCAGTTAGATACATCAGTGAGCCTATCATTTGACGATAGAGCGTGATATCGACAGCCGGTTTGTCTAGAGATGGGGTAAGCTTGGTGCCGAATGCCATTGGGACTTTGACTTTTGAGTCTCCCATCATGCCAAACTTTGCTAAGAGAGTCTTCGTGTAAGCTTCCTGATTAATAAAGATGCCTTCAGGTCCCTGTCTTATGTTTAAACCAAGGAAAAAGTTAATAGGACCCATTGAGCTCATTTCAAACTTAGTCTCCATCAGCTTTCTGAATTCAGCTGTTAAGCTGGGATTCGTGGAGCCAAAGATGTTGTCATCGACATAAATTTGAACTATCATAAGGTGGTTACCTTCCTTTTTGCGAAAGAAGGTTGGGTCAACCGAACCTTGTTTAAATTTAGACATCTTTAAAAATTTTGTAAGCGTTTCATACCAGGCTCTCGGAGCTTGTTTGAGGCCGTACACTGCTTTATCCAGAATATAGCAATGATTTGGATACTTTTCGTTCACGAACCCGGGAGGTTGCTCCACATACACAGTTTCTTCGAGTTCTCCATTGAGAAATGCACACTTGACGTCCATTTGGAAAACCTCAAAGTTTTTGTGAGCAGCATAAGCCAGAAATATTCTAACAGATTCTAGCCTAGCTACTGGAGCGAAAGTCTCTTCATAATCTATCCCTTCCTCCTAACAGTATCCCTTTACCACCAGACGAGCCTTGTTCCTTATAACATTGCCTTCCTTGTCCATTTTGTTCCTAAAAACCCATTTGAGACCAACAACCGAAGCATCTGGAGGAGTTGGAATGAGGCGCCAGACTTTGTTCCTTTCAAATTCGTTCAGTTTGTCTTGCATTGCTTGAACCCAATCAGAGTGATCGAGGGCAGTGTTAACTGTCTTCGGTTCAACTTTTGATACGAATGAATTAAACATACAAAACTCGACCTTTGAAAATAAGGATGTCTGTTTTGCCTTCAGTTGTGAACGGGTCAGAACCTTTTCAAAGACATCACCAACTACTTGAGAGATAGGATGATCTCTGGTCCATTTGGTAAGAGGAGGATAATTCAGATCAAAGGTTGGGTCTAGTTCAACATTGATCATTTCTTCTGGCTCAGATTGGCTATCATAATCAAGCGTCATATCATCATGCTCCCCCTCGATTGATGAGGTTTGAGAAACTTGAGGTTCAGGGGTTTCTTGAGGTGCTGAGCTTTCAGGCGTTGAAGCACCTTCGTTTGGAGAGGCATCTTCGGTTGGAGAAGCACCTTCGGTTGGTGAAGGACCTTCGGTTGAAGTTGTAGAACTTGGCTCCCCCTCGACATTTGAGCTTGGCTCCCCCTCGACATTTGAGCTTGGCTCCCCCTCGATTGAAGCATTGTTGGATGGAGAGTCATCAGTGGTCGATCCTCCTTCATGCATTCTCCTTGCAGCATCTTCGACAATCCGCTTCACATGATCAACTTTGTTGTCTGCTGCACCTGCTTCGGAGAGTGAAGCTTTCTCCGGTTCGTCAAAGAGCTCCATAAATTTCTCGTATAAATTGGCGATCGAGACTGTGACTTGGCCAGTTTGAGGAAAGATTTCCCCAGCGGTGTCTTCTTTGGCCTGTAGCTTCTTGACATAGCTATCGTCAAAGGTCACATAGTATGTCTCTTCAATCCTTCTCGAACGCTTGTTTAGGACCCTGTACGCCTTGGATGTGAGCGAGTAACCTAGAAAAATTCCCTCGTCGGCTTTGACATCAAACTTGTTGCGGTGTTCTTTAGAGTTAAAGATGAAACACCTTGAGCCGAACACATGGAAAAATTTCACATTGGGCTTTCTGTTGTTTAGTATCTCATATGGTGTGAGCGTGAATCGCTTGTTGAGATAGGACCTGTTCTGTGTAAAACAAGCAGCAGAAATAGCATCAGCCCAAAAATAAAGAGGTAAGGAAGCGAAACTTAGCATAGTTCGGGCAGCTTCACACAAAGATCGGTTTCGTCTTCCGACTATTTCGTTCTGTTGTGGTGTGTAGGGAGCTGAGAAATTGTGACTAATTCCCTTTTCTGCAAGAAACTCTTCAAACTCCCTGTTCTTGAATTCAAGACCATTGTCGCTCCTGATGTTGCGAACAACCTTCTTGAGCTGTACTTCAATTTGCTTGATAAACACTTTCAGCTTTTGAGTCGCTTCAGATTTGAGCTTTAGAAAGAACACCCATGTAAATCGTGAAAAGTCATCAACAATAACAAGAATATACTTAATACCACTGATGTTTTCGATAGATGAAGGACCACACAAATCGATATGAAGTAATTCGAGTGGTTCAACAACTTTTGTGTTGATTACAAATGGGTGACTTTGACGACTCTGCTTCCCCATTTCGCATGCAGCACACAAATGCTCTTTGTCGAACTTGAGCAATGGAAGACCCCTAACATAACCTCCAGTGACAAGTCGGTTGATATCTTTAAAGTTGAGATGAGAGAGTCTTCGGTGCCACAACCAGCGTTCGTCGGATTGAGCTTTTGATAACAAGCATATAGTTGGGTTTCCTTTGATGGGTTTAAGGTTTAAGGGAATCATTTCACCCTTTCGCTCTGACTTGAGAATTACTTTCTTTGTCTTTTTCTCTATGATTTCAGAACCTTCATCATCGAATGAGACTTTGAGACCTGTACCTCCAACAAGCTGAGATACACTGATGAGGTTGTGTTGGAGTCCTTCCACATAAGCCACCTTCCTTATAGTAAAGTCCCCATTTGTTATCATCCTGTATCCCTTTATGGTGCCGAAAGAATTATTTCCAAACTTGACGTTGCCACCATTTGCAAGAGATCAGTATTCCCTAAGCTCCTCTTTCCTCCCTGTCATGTGACGTGAGCAGCCACTATCGATGTACCATTCTTCGTCGAACTGCTCGTCACTTATAACCTGCAAAAATTAAGCAGATTTAGGAACCCAAAGTTTCTTGGGTCCATGTGAGCTTTTCATGGGAACAGGAACAGTAAGAGAGATGTCAACTAGATATGTTCGTTTTATAAGAGTTGTTTCATCTTTCTTTTTAATGGTAAAAACTTTTATTTTGTTAGGATTAGGTGCGTTTGATTTGGACTCTGGTTTGGATTCATTAACCTTCTGTTTGCCCTTTTGTTCAGCTGACGAATGAGATTTTTGAGAACAAACAGAATTAGCTTTAGAGCAAGATGGAGATGAATTGGTAGAAGTAGAAGATTTAGAAGAACGAGAAGAATTAGAATGAGAGGGTTTGGATTGAGAGGACTTCCTGGCTGGAGACTCTAGGTGACCCTTTTGCTTTTGATCGTTGGAGGGACTGACCTTAGAGTCTTGTTCTCTTTTGACTTCAGAACCGAACCTTTGCGTTCGGTTGGAGCTGTTCTTGGAACCGAACCTTTGGTTTCGGTTGAAGTCTTTTTCAGAACCGAACCTTTGCCTTCGGTTGGTATTTTCTCGTGAACCGAACCTTGGCTTTCGGTTGTTGTGACTTTCAGGCTTTCCTACAGGATTGTTTTCATACTTCAGATTCTTGTCTTGGTGTGAGAAGTATGCATTCTGGGATTGCCAGAATTGTTTCCTTTTAGAAAGGTTCTTCCTGTATCTTTGGTTCCTTTCTCTCTTCCTATTCCTCATCTGCTTAGGTTGATGATGAACATTCGCTTTCGTTTTCGGTGTCTCCTTGGCTGGTTCCTTTTGAACTGCAGGAGTTTTACTTTGAGTCAAGGGAGCAGAGGGAATGTCTGTAGAAGTTCCACTTTGAGCTGAGGGAGTAGAGGTACCGTCTTCTTTTGCCGAACGATCATCCTCCTGAGAAATATCTTTCGTACCACTGGTGCTTGGCTCATCGAAATTGTCTGGCTTATTCAAGGGTTCAGGTATGTATCTTCCTTTACTCATCCAGGAGGTTCTTTCAGATAAGCCAACGGTTTCGTTTGCATTATCTATTGGAGCTTCCCAGAAGTACTCATCCCAGCCATCAGCATTGTCTTCGTTTACAATAGCTGTGAGTTCAGCTGTTTGATGTTCGGTTACTCCAGTCACCTTGTATACTTGATTCGGAGTGGTCCTGACCTTTTGATACACAACTGCTTTCTCAACCAATATCGGGGACTTTTGTTGGGACAATCGAGCGAACTCAACTGAATTTTCAGAAATAAGATTCTTGTGGTTTTCAGGTTCGCTTTTAATAAATTCTGAGCAGTCAACCATGTCCTCTATAGAAATTTCACTCATGTTTTCGTCCTCGTTAAGCTCAGATGCATTTTCAACATCAATTTTGTTTTCTGAGCTTACGTTGGCGTTTAAAGAGTCAAATTTTTGCATGGTTTCGGTTCTCAGTTTAAGTCTGTCATTTTCATCCAAAAGGTTTTTAAGCATGTCCTTGTGGTCCTTGGATTTAATGAAGGACTCAATTTTGTCCAGTCCATACATGTAGGTCGGATTGACATCATCAGACGATATCACACTCTCACAATTGTAGGCTTCGGCATCGATTTCATCCTCCTTAAACTCTAGGAAGGGCAAAATCATGCGATGGATCTTTTGGCCTATTTCACAATCCAAGTGAAGCTGAGTAATATTAGAATATAAACGTTTAGCAATTAAACAAAAAACATTCCGCTGTTTTAACAACTTTAAATTGTCTCTTTGCAAATAAATGTTTTTGTCTTTAACTTTAACAAATTCCGACTCCTTTAACTCGATCCACATTCTCCACTCCTCACTCTTCGACGCCACCCTGCTTAATTGATCAGTTAGGTTAGAATTGGTGACTCGAGTTTGAGTTAAGCTACTATCTAGATGAGAAATTCTTGTATTAACGTTTTTTAGTTCTTTCTCATATGAGGATGGTGGTACTTTAGATGAAATAAAAACCGATTGTACCTTCTTTATCAGTTCATCGAGCTCATTGAACTGCTGGCTGAGTGGTTTGGCCGTAAAGCACATGTCCTCCTGCACCTTCGGTCCATCGCTTCCACCATCGGTGTTGTATCCCCTCATTTGAGATACGTCAGTCACCATGAAGCATCTTCCTCCACTGCTTTCCTCCTTGGCCACATAAGCCTTTCCATGGGTAGGCTTCCTCACTTCATCGTCGTCTGAGTCGGTAGACCAAACTTCCGTGCTACCGAACTCATCATCATTAACCAAACCTTGCACAATAAGAGCATTAATAGAAGGGTTAGCGGTAGACTTCTTCTTTCTCAACTCGTCCAATCTTTTCTGCAACACAGCTTCCTCATCATTTCCATCATCCTTTTCAGCCATCTTCTTAAGGACACAGTCCTTAGCATAGTGGTTTTTCCCACCACAGTAGAAACAGCTTACTCCGGAATCGCCATCCACTTTCGGTTCCTTCTTGGGCTCCTCAACCTTCGGTTCATTGTTCACCTTTTCAGAGCTGTAACTCCCCTGCCAGTTTCGGTTTTTATTGCTGGGGAATCTCTTCTTTATGAACCTTTTGGGATTGGACACCATCATGGCATAATCCTCAGACGTGAGGTCATACTCCTCCAAGTTGAGGTCTTCATCCTCCATCACAGCTTTACTTTTTGATAGGAGGGCCAACGAACCAAGACTTGAAACGACGTTCTTCTCTTGCAGCACAATCTTCTCTTGGGACTTGAGAATGCCCACCAGTTTTTCCAAAGAGTATGATTTAAACTGCTCATGGGCTTTGACTGTGGAAACCACTGCTCTCCATTCAGACCTCAGTCCATTCAAGAAAGTAACCTTCTGTTCGATAAGCTTCCTTTCAATATCGTGTTTGATCATCTTGCTGAGAAGATGATTGAAGCGATCGAACGTCTGGGTCACCGTTTCTTCGGCCCCTTGCCTGAATTCTCCAAACTCAGATAAAAGCAAAGTTTGGATAGAATGTTCAAGATCCTCGTCTGTAGAATACAGTTCACGAAGTCTATCCCAAACTTCCTTTGCCGTCGTGCATGAGCTGACCAACCTGAATGTGTCGGACTGAAGGGCGAATCTGATCAACCTTAACGCCTTAATATTGCACTGGAATTTGTCCTTTTCATCTTGTGCAATATCCTTCACATCCTTTAGCAGATCATTGTACTCCTTTTGTGTCTTAATAATCCCGGACGTTGCAGAATGAGAAAACGGTCCATTGATGATGGCTTCCCATATGAGGTACCCATTATCCTCCGATCCAATCACGTAGTCTTCAAAGTGATGCGCCCATACTTCATAGTCATGGGTGTATAAGATTGGAATCTTTGTTGTCGAACCGATGCTGTTGGAAATATTAATAGGGTTTGATTGCGTCGCGTCCATTATGATCGTAAAAAACCTGTTCAAAGATCAGACTTGTAATAAAGCAGATTAGGGCAAAACAATAAATATCAAGATACGTCAATAAAGAGATGACGGCTCAATAAATATCGATAGTTGCGGAAAAACCCTAATGGAAATCTTTTTCACAGAAAAGATGTGTATCGATTACACAGCCTCCTGCTCTGATACCAATTGATGAGATTAAAACAACCTTTAATCTACGAAGATCGATTAGATCTTGAACAAGTATGTAAATATAAAACTGTATGAACGCAATAATAAGAACAAGACGAGATGGAATCAAACGTGTCGAATGATTAAACAAAATCCTCAGAAGAGCCCGATTAAGAACATCAACTGTAGAGGATTGGTAGGTTACAAGAACGATTAAAGAAACCTGTTATACTCTAGATGAATCGCTATTTCGTTAATCTCTAAATCGTTAACCTAATATGCATGCAAGCGTAAACTTATATACAAAACATAAAAGGCTCTCGGTTGGACAGGCCCAAACCGGAATACAAAATAACTTATACTATCGAGCCCAAAAGACGCAATCTTCAAAATAATCTTCAGCCCAACAGTACCGGTTCTATTTCACCCCCGGTTGTATTTCAACTTATATGTCAACACAAGGGTATACTAGGTCTATTTCACCCACGGGTCTATTTGACCCCATATACATATAGCACACACGCATACAAGCATACAAAACAGACAACAGGAGTCACACAAATTATAAGCACATACAATCCCTAGTGTCCTATACTATAGAGAACAAACTCACCTGAACTACTCATTGAAGCTGAACCACCACCTCAACAATAGACAACCAAGCTAAGCTTCCTAAAGAAAAATCGAATCAATCCTTAGCCAAATGATCAATTCTACTCAAGTTTGACCCAAAGTTAAACTGGACGAAAACTCAACGGTTAAAGGTCAAAGTTCAACAATCAACATGTACACCATTGCCACATCATGGACTTCCTTTTCCATGTCGTGGCCATGCCAGGACAAAACAGTTGAGGTTTCAAACTTCGCCACGCCATGGTCAACATCGCCATGACGTGGGAAACTGTCTGAAGTGCCATTTCTTCACTAAGCACTTAATCCTTACAGATCTAAATCCAAAACATCAGATCTACTCATTCTCAATGAATTAATGGATAAATTTTCCAACTTTATCCATTTAGTCTTCATCCAAATGTAAAATCATGAGCCCTAAGTCCAATAACCACTTAATATGATCAAAAATCAAACATAGGGTCAAGAACACTCACGCTAAGACCTTTTTTTCACTAACACCGGCAGTTCATGACCATGAAAGAACCATATCAAGATCTGGAGTTCCTCAAACTCCAAGAGCATCCAAGAATGGGACCAAAAATTCCAAAAATGGGCTCAAACGTCAAACAAGAAACAAAAAGGTCAAAATATGTACTTTATACCTCCAATAACTCAGAAATGTGGAAAAGATGTAGGATCCATGCTTGTTCTTTGGTTCCTTGCATCAAGAAAAAATAAAGATTACAAAACAAAAAAAAATAGAGAGGTATAATCATGATAATTATGTAGCGCAACCCATTCCTTTTCACCTCGTCGCCTTCCCCACCACCACAACCATTACACTGCGATTGTCACCGCCACCACCACCACCAATACATTTTCCACTAATAGACCCCACCATTATCACCTCCGTCACCGATAACACCACCAAATTTGTCGCCATCACGACCTCCTCTGCCACTTACCACCATAATCATCTATGAATAATCACTATATTAATAGACATATATGTGTAATCATTTATGATTAGGCATACATATATAAACATGTATAATCATATATGATTATATATTTCAAACATATAATCAATTATTATTAGGCCTTATCCCGTCACACCGGCACACTAGTGGCAAATGAGAAATATGTTTTTGAGATTGCATCTGAAGATCTCTATTTTTTTTAGAATTTCAATGAAACTGTCCTCCCTCCCCTCTTTCTTTCTCTCTCTCTCTCTCTCTCTCTCTATATATATATATATATATATATATATATATATATATATATATATATGTGTGTGTGTGTGTGTGTGTGTGCGTGTGTGTGTATATATATGTGTGTGTGTGTGTTGGAGCATGAAAATGCTCTACAAATAATGAGTGGTAGTTAGGTTGTATTTTTCCCTTTATTGTATTGTTGATGTATTTTACTATCCCTCATATATAAAGAGAGAGGTGGTCATTTCTTAGCAATGCACTCTTAGTCTCAATGTAATTCTAGAGAGAGAATTGGTGGGTTCTCCCCACCTAGGGAGAGTTTCTCTCTCCCACCAATGTTCTTCATGAATTATATTTTATATCTCTTTCAAGAATTTTCATCATGTTCTTCATATTTTTATATCTTTATACACAATAAATCTAGAGATATTTTTCTTCCACATCCACCGTTCGTATAAAATTGGGTCTCTATAATTAGTATCAGAGCCTTACCTTGAAGGCTTAATCGACTAGTTCAAGGGAATGGCTCCCATTCGATGATTATCTTGAAGATTTTTCGTGTTTTTGCAAGAAGTTTCGGGTTCTGCCAGAAATTTCTAATGTGTTTTCTATTTTTCTGTGGTGATTCTTACTTAGTAGAATAATTATGTTGCTGCTATTCACTCAAATTCACTGCTTGAAATGTATGTTTTTGGTGTTCTTAGTATTTTTTTGTTGAAGAAATGAAGAAAATGGGAGAATAAATTATTTTTGTGGTCTCAAATATGTTGAAGAAATTGTTCCAGGAGGTTCTTTTAATCTTGGAAGAAAAGACACAAAATTAATGGGCTTATTTTTCTTGAAGAAAAGTGGAGAAAAGCACTTTATTTTGAAGATTTTTTCTTTCCAGCAACTTTTGTTCTTCACATAAGGTATGGTGTTTATACCTTTCATCTTTAAATTGTTGTTGTGAATCCTCAAGATAGTGTATTTGGACGTAAAGTGTTGTTTGCATAAAGCACCTTGTCCTTGTTACTCTTTTGGGTAAAGAGTACTCTACTATTTACTCCCTCAAAAAGACAAAACCATGTGACTATGACAAATCCCATCACCTTTTGTCCCTAAAAACCCACCTGCACACTCTCATCTTTGCCTTCCCAATACCAACTTTTGACTACAAATGCATTATAAAAGATTTCCTTATTAAAATATGAATAAATGGTCGTTCTAGCATAATTTTTCATGAAAAAAGGCATTTTTGACAATCTATTCAGCCCCTCTCGGACTTCCGATTCGCAGCCAAAAACTGCCTACCGGAGTTTCCTAAGAAGCCTCCCTGCAGCTCTTCTTACCCTTGATCCACAGCCAAGAAGCCCGCAGCTATCCCTTCCTGCTGACCGAAGTCTCATTCTTGCTCGGACCGGAGCCTCGGACCGAAGCCTTGGTCCGCAGTCCTCGCCCCTAAATCTCAGACAGTAGTCATCTTCCTCCTGTGGTCCACCAATAGACTTCGGATCTCATCTTCCCTTCACACCATCAGCAGTCGACCAACCCGCAGTCGCCCTTATTATCCACACCTACCATTCGCACCATTCCCTTCATCCGCAACCCACTCCTTCCGCAACCAGCCCCACCTTCTTAACTTCGGATCTTCTCCTTCAACACCACCTCTTCTTCTTCGCCCCTCCCTCCAGACTTCGTCCAACACCTCCTTCCCCCCCTCCTTTCCTCCTTCTTTTTTTCCTCCCCTCTCATCAGCTTCTCCACATTTTTTTAAGCCTTCTTATTTTTTTAACTTCATTTTTTCTTTTTCAGCCTTTTTTTATTATTTAATTGTTTTTAATTTTTTTTTTAACAACATTTATTTTTATTTAGCCAATTTTTTTTTCAGCCAATTTTTTTTTACACCAATTTTTTTTATTTTGCCAATTTTTTTTTATTAAAACCAATTTTTTTTAATACCTGCCACAAACCACCCATGGATTGACACATTGGTTCACTTCATGTCAGTTATTTTGGTAGAATACTCCATACCGTAGTCGGACTTCATATTATTCTTTGTGATGCTTGCACCGCAACGCTGAGTGATCAACAAAGTTGTTTCATATTTTTCACTTTATGGTATATTATGACTTGACGCTCTTGATCTCCGGTTGACGAATCATGTATCTTGAGCATGTGGACTTTACTTTCTTTTGAAGACCACATCGAAAGTTCCGGCACCGCGGTTTGGATACTTTGGTATATTTTTAGCACAATAAAGATTATTTTCATGTAGTGATTCTTTGTTCTCTGGTATTTGTTCATGCAGCTTCAGCAACTATATCACCCATCTTCTCATGACCGCAAAGTATCTCTTTTACTCTATTTTTCGTGTCTTATGGAGACCCTTCATACATTTAGGGAGAGCTCTCTTAGCTCTTGGTATCTGATACTCTCCATCTGAGGATTTGTTGATTTTTGATATCCGGTCATTGGTTATCAAAAATAAGGAGAGAATATCATCCGGATTTGGTTATTATGATTGTTTGAGTTTGAATTTTTGAAGACTTCTGAAGCCGATTATTTATTTAGTGATGCGATGTGGCACTTATTTTTGGTCTTTACGGATCAAATTTTTGGCATTACTCGATGATTTCCGATTTATATTATTTATTATTCGGACTCTACCACAGGATGCTTTTGTGTTTGCATCCGGTTCAGATCTTATGATTTTTTGAGTTTGGATTTGTGATATGTTAAAGACGAAGATTATTTTGGCGATGTGACATGGCACTTAGTTTTGATCCTTAGATCAAATGTTTGGCATTGTTGGACCATGTCTTTGGACTCACATTATTTTTATCCGGAATTCATTTTAAGGATGCTTCACATTTTTAGCAGGTTATTCCTTGAAGAATTCTAGTGTATTATGACTCGAGAACTCGAGATGTTTTTCAGACTTTTGAAACCGAAGTGTTTCTTTTATTAGATCTTCTACTTGCTCATGGTGATCTTCTTCTTTCGATGATTATGACTAGTTTGAAGAATTGGATCTTACTTTTTTGCTTCATTGGTGGTTCTATAAAGCCGAAGACCTTCATTTTTAGAGATTCATGGCCAGTTTCAAACTTCACAGACACTTCAGAGTTTTAGACACATTTCAGCATTTGGTTCTCATTATGTTTCAATTTATTACGATACTTGCTAGTCGGATTATTTTATTGTAGTCTTGTATCACTTATTGTATCTCTCATCATTTGTAAGCATTTACGCAGAGAATGTTGGAGCATGGAAATGCTCTACAAATCATGAGTAGTAGTTAGGTTGTATTTTTCCCTTAATTGTATTGTCGGTGTATTTTACTCTCCCTCATATATAAAAGGAGAGGTGGTCATTTCTTAGGACTACACTCTTAATCTCAATGTAATTCTAGAGAGAGAACTAGTGGGTTCTCCCCACATAGGGAGATTTTCTCTCTCCCACCAATGTTCTTCAGGAATTACATTTTATATCTCTTTCTTTCTCATTTTTCAAGAATTCTCACCATGTTCTTCATATATTTATATTTTGATACATGATAAATCTCGAGACATTTTTCTTCGGCATCCACCGTTCGTATAAAAATGGGTCTCTACTATATATATATATATATATATATATATATATATATATATATATATATATATATATATATATATATACATGTAGGATCCGTTGAGATTCTTAAAAAGTATAGATCCTAAGATTCAAGATCACCTTTATATTTCACATTTTTCGCTCTAGTGCTCCGGTATATTGGAACGGAAAGAGACTTATAGTCATAAGTCATTACTGAACCACACCACCACAAACGCCACCACCACTTATGCCACCAACCGACCCACCGCTACAACCTTTGTCACCTCTACCACCGCCACCTCTGCCACCACCACCTCCTCCACCACCAACCACCATAATCATATATGATTACTCATTTTCTAAGCATACAGATATGTATAATCATTTCTGATTAGGCATAAATTTATAAACATGTACAATCATATCTGCTTATACCTGTCTGACATATAATCATTTATGATTAAGTGTTAGAGCGACAAATGAGAAATATATACTTGATATTAAATCTCTAGATCTGTAACTTTTCATAATTTCAATGCTACTATCCCATATATATATATATATATATATATATATATATATATATATATATATATATATATATATATATATATATATATAGAGAGAGAGAGAGAGAGAGAAAAAAAAAACCTATTGTTTCCTGCGAATGCTAGAACTTGTAGTTGCAAAGAAATCGAGATAGAATAATAAGATCAAAGTAAAGTATGATTGATGAACACAAGAAGTAATATAATCTGTTTGGCTCCAATTAACTTTCAATCAGTATAGAGAGATTAGACAAGATTACATGAATTAGCAAAAGCGAGGTTCTTATCTACTCTAGTACACTTCCCTGTTTATAGGAAAGATGAAAGTGAACAAAAAATACAAGGGACTAAAACACTAGACTTCGTACATTAAGATGCCCTTGAAATAAGATTACAAACTAACGAAGCTATCAACAAGATTCGAGACCGCACAACTAAATTCAACCTCTACATTCTCCCTCTTTGTGAGTAGTGACGAATCAAGTCATTAATATCTTCGCAGTCTGATGAATAACTCTTCTGATCTCAGCATACCAGTTCACAATCTTTCGAATCTCAGCTTTTTCTTTCTCATTGTTTTTGGTACAACTATTCATTCGAATTAGAAGATTTGTGTAATGAGGCGTTGTAAACCTTTTAACATCACACACGTGGAACAGAAACTTTGAATTATTTCATTTATATTCTTTCCAAGGAAAACAATTCCCAGAGGCTTCAAGCAGATTTCTCCATCTTCGAATTTGTTTAAACTTGCCTTTTTCACATGAACAGTTTGAGTAAGAGACACTTCTCTGTCCAAAGACTTGGCCAATTCAATATCTGTTAAAGCTAATGCTCCATAATTCCATCAATGAAGATTTTCAAATGCGCAAAACCAATGAAAAAATCTTATTTTCTTGTAACTTGAAGCTTCGAAACATCAACATTCTTCATGATCATGGCCTCCACTATCAAATCTTGCAGATTCATAATAGGGAAGTCTGCAACCGAGAAATCGAGTTTCACATTGTTTGCTCAGACTGCATAATAGCGATAATTATTTAACATACCCTTGAACAAAACGTCTTTGGATATGCCAAGAACTCGAACTATTTTGACCAATGACCATATATCCTCCTCCTTTTTCCCAAGTACAGTATGAAAGTGAAACTTTAGACGTTTAAATTAAGTCTTATCCTTGTACTTGTCAGCAAGTTCGAACTGCTCATCCAGGAACATCATTCTATACACTAGAAAATCTAGTTGATTTAGATTTGAGTTCATAGTGTCGAAACTTCTTTTTGGAATCTTTTCAAACTCAAGCATAGCCCCTGTTACTGTCAAAGCTTCAATATATTCATAGTGATATAACTTCGTTGGATCACCTTTGTTCAAACTAGGAGGATTATTTGCACATTGTCTCAGAATGCTTTGAACATGCCTTTGTTTTTCTAACTTTGCTTCATGAGTAGCTTTGATCTCTTCTTTCAAAGGTTCTATAATAACACCTTTTCCTTTGCCCTTATCAACTTCAGTTGGTTTAGGCTTTGAAGAGCCTGACTCTCCACCAGTTGACCCAATAACTATACCCTTTGTTATTACTCTAGTTTTTGTTGTGATTGATGACGAAACAAGTGTTGTTGTTGGTAGAGATGTTTGAATTTGAGTGGTTAATACTCTTCCAACCACCTTGGCATCACCTTCGACCTTTCCAGAACCACTTCCTCCAGATCCACTTCCTCTAGTATTCACTTTCATACCAGTGCCAACACCCCCTTTTCTCACCCTTGCACCCATGTGTTAATAGGCGGGGCATTCGTTGGCATGAAGTGTGAAAACCTTGCAAGTGGAGCCAATTCAGAGTGAATTGTCGACTCTAACTTTTGAAATTTTTCAGCTAACAATTTAGGAGAAATTGAAATAACCTTCCAAGATTCAAATTTGGCCATGAGATCTTTCAGCTCACCCAACAGTTTTTCAACATTCCCAAAACCCTTTACAGCTTCATCTCCAAGCTTATCAACTTTTGGAGCAAGTGTGGTGTGCCATTCCACGACTTTCGTGATTGCAGCAGTAAGTATGTCCACCTTGTTGTGAAGATTAGAATAGTTGTGATCTAATTCAACAACTTCCTTCGCCATATCATCATGAAGTTCTTGAATCTTGAGATTAACATTCTCACGAGCAGTCTTTACTTCCTGAACGTAAAGAACATGTCTCTCTTTAGCAACTACCTTTAACTCTTTCAGAGCATCATTAAAGGAGTCAAATTGAACTTTGAGCCTAGATTCAAGATCTCTATTCACATGAGAAATTTTACTTTGAATCTGATGCTCCTGAGCATTGAGCATCACATCCACTTCAATTCCTGAGAAAGAATGATTACTGCCTGCATTTGCTTGAAACTATAAGAGAGAATTGAGTTTTCTATTTAAGATCTTAAACTGCTTTCTGAACATTATCATGTGATCTGAGATCTTTTATTCCTCGGAATCAAAACACAATTTCTGCAAACGAACCCTGAAACTCTTCATTATCAATTTATGTATCTTGAACTGGTGGTGTATCAGTGGATTGGGATGGGAATAAAGTGATAAAAGGTTGTTGTATGACTGTATCGAATGTAGGAGAATGAGTGGAAGAAGGAATATCGGATGTATTGGGTACAATAAATGGTGGTAACGAAAATGTAGTATTAAGAACTGATGTTTCAAAAGTATATGATACAAAAATAGAAGTGTTACCTTGGCTTTCATGTGTCAAAACTCCATCACCCTTGTTGACATTTGCACCTGTATGAAATACATTTGTAGTCATGTCTGAGGTTCAAACCTCGTGATTAAATGACTCAGTATGCGAAACCTTGGGTGGTATGACCGTTGTCTGCTCATGAGTCAAAATTTTTGGTTGTTCACCATGATTGATGGTTGTATCTACTTGAGAAGTGTTCACATTGCCATTAAGATTTCCAATCGCCTCTAAATTCGACTTGACTGGAGAATCCCTGACAGGTGAAAAATGGCCCAGAATTGTATTTTTAGGTAGTGTGTAAGGAACCACTTCATCACTCGTTGAAGCTTCGTGTATAACTAACTTTCATTGTTTCTTTGGCCTCTTTTGTCTCTTCTAAATATGCTTGGCCATGTCTTCAGCACACATTTTCTTTGAAGCTAGAGATACTGGCATAGGAATTTTGTGAATCACCACACCTTTACTATTAAGTTGTTGCTTACAAATGTATCAAGCAGAAAAACTAAATGATCTTTCAGGTGAATGACAAAAACAATGAGCGATTTTCTTGAGCCTTTTGAAAACACCAGACTTTGAAGGTAGCACATCCTTGAAAGGATCAACATCTTCAGTAACAACAGGCTTTCAAATTTTCTTCGAAGCCTTTACTTTAACAGTGACCTTCTTTGAAGATGTAGCTTCTTTATCCATTGAAAAAACTTTCGAAGGACTTGGCTCAGCTTCCTTCTTTGAACCTCTTTTCTTCTTCGAAGGACCTTCAGTTGTCGTGTCTAACATTTTTTTCCAGTTTCAACATCAGGATTAATTGTAGACAAGTAATGTACCAACACATGATTCAGAGGGTCAACTTTTCAAAGCATTGCATAAGGAATTCAAGCAACATTTGGAAAAAAATTTGCATCGTCTTCCACTGTCTTTGGATAATGATAAGTAGCAAACTTAGCCAATTCATCAGTGTTAGAAACTTGAATCCCTTCCTACGCGTAAACAAACTCCAATATCAAGCTCTAGTATCGAGCACACGAAATCCCATCAACAACATTCGTGATCTCAGTACTTTTGAGAAATTCCTTCCATAACTGAGTTGCGTAGTCCACTTGCAAATCGTAGTAGATTCCAGCAACCATAGCATATACTTCCAATCGGCCCTTGTCTAACCCAACTGTTCTTTCAGTTAAACAACGAAGATATATGCCAAACATAAAATTCCAAAGACACGGTAAACCATATTTCTTGAAATCACTAATCTTGGTAATAACAGGTTGATGACCCATCTCATTAAACATATGAATGATTTGGGCATTATTAACCTTATAAAAAGGTTCAGCATTGGGGATATTCAGAATTTGAGCAAATCCTTTCTTGGATAACCTGAATTTCTTGTCATTCGTCAGTTGGAAGGTAACAATTTGCATCGTCTTGTTGTAAGTGGCAGTTGAACCAACAAGTGACAACCATATAAGAGGAACAACAAATTACTGGAATATGGTAGTTGATAACAGTGAATGTTGAAGAGCAACAATGAGCATTCTTAACTCCTTTGGATAAGCATCAAGATCACCAAGAACTTGATAATTGGTGCTTTGTATCTTCATAATCGGATGAGAGGTAATATCTTCAGTGGTTTGGGATTGATTGGCCGCCATTGTTAGGGTTTTGAAGTTATTGAATATATCAGATAGAATAAAGAAACCAATCGCTTGTGAAGTTTAAGGATGCATAAAATTGGAACTGAACCTCTAAAACCATTTTTATAGTGGAGTAGAAGTTTGAATTTGAAGCGGTTTTCGTAATAAATGTGGCTGACATGTCTCCTGGAAAATTGCACCAGTCACCAAAAAAGTAGGCATGCATGTACTTTATATCATCACTTTGTCCTTGAAACCCTGGTTGGAACACCAAACATCACATCAAATAGGCTAATAACTTGCCCCAAGAGAACGTGATCATCAATAACCTTCGCTATTGAGGTTGGGCTCTTTTAATTTTGAGTTGTAAAGAGAAGTCATGTGCCAGTCTTGCGAAATCATCAGCCTGAGTTGGTTTTAATCAGAACCTCAAGGATTTCGTGAGTGCAATGTGTGCCAAAGAATAAGATAAAAAATAAATTGGTTCTACGATGTCAAAAATATTTGACATGAATGCAGTTAGATCCCAGGAAAAGATCACTTCGTTATTCATCAAGAGAGATGACTAACAACTTGTGTGGTTTCCTGTGAATTACAATTGAATATTTATTAAGAATTATCGAAGGGCTTCTTTTATCAGGTTTTCAAAGTTGGCTTAGAGTTTTGTTACAAAGCACATCTAAACATAAAAGTGACAAGTTGTAAAAGAAATTACCAGTTTGACCAGTGTAGTTAGGGATACGTAAGCTTTAGACAAATTTTGCAAGTAACAAAGGTTAATAACGATACTCCATCGGAAAACATATTCTTTAACCAAAAGTATTTCTGAATCTTGTTGGGTAACAAATTCCATGGGTTTCGAACATTTGATCAAGATTACAACAAAAGAAATAATATGTTTTTGAGTATCAAAGATAGGTACTGAAACAAAAGGTTTCGTTAAAAAAACTGGAACTAAGTTCCCCGTCAATTCCTTATGTTTCAAAAGGTTGGGTTTCACTTCCACCACGGTCTCATGATGTTGGATCATAAAAACAGAGTTTTGATATGTCTAGATCCTAATTGGTTGATACCAAAAATCTATTGTACATATGTCATTGTGTGTGAATGTGTAAGAACTTTAGGATGAAAAGGAGTTGGTTTAAGAAACAAAAGTACCTCTGCTATTTTCGGACCAAGCAGTAAACTCTTAACTCATATGAGAAGAGTAAGGTAGCTCAGTGACTAATGGGAATATAGCCTATTTGGGAAGAATCCTCAAAATGAGAGATTTATTAAGGCTTCAAAACCCATTGAGTCTTGGAGGCTTGGGTCTATATATGGCAACATGCCTCTAGGGACCTCCTAACTAGGACATAGTTTCGAAAGTTTACCTTTCCTTTAAGCAGCAAGCATGAACCATCAAAAATATTCGTAAATTCCTACACATGAAAAGAGAAACAAAAACTAGATAAAGAAAATATTTTTCGATTTTTGAGTTTTTGAATGAAAATAATAAAAATAACTAAAAATCTTTTTGGTATTTTTGAATTTTTAATAACAAAAGACAAAAATGAAAATATTTTCGCTGTTTTTTATTTGAAAAGTAAATGCAAAAATAACGAAAAATCTTTTTGGTATTTTTGATATTAGAATTAAAAGACAAAACTAACAAAAATTTAAGAGATGACTAAATTAATGAAGATTTTTGTCAAACCAGTGTGCACAATTTACGAAAACGAAGCATGTCGAAGCGTTGATGTGAACATTAACCACTGAATAATGAAAAGTATCTGCTGAATCGACATCTTTTCGATACTTTTGACTTGTCATTCTAACGAAGGTAGTCCAGGAACGGAATTTGCATCCAACATTCCTAAGCCACGCATGATCCTTACGAAAGATTACTCATCTAAAGGTTTTGTAAAGATATCAGCAAGCTGATCGGTTGTCTTTACAAAATGTATTTCTATGTTTCCATCTTCAACATGATCCTTTATAAAATGATAGTGAAGAGCTATGTGTTTAGTCTTCGAATGTTGTACAGGGTTATGGAAAATTCGTATGGCACTTTAAGAATCACAATACAATGGAATTTTCTTCATGTTGATTGCATAGTCTCGTAATTGACTTTGTATCCATATGATTTGTGATGTACAAGCTATAGCAATAACATACTCTACTTCTGTTGTTGAAATCGAAACATAAGTTTGCTTTTTCAATTTCCAGATCCCCAATTTTCCATCTAACAGTTGACACCCCCCCCCCCCCTATTTGTACTCTGGCGATCAAGATTACAACCTCCCAAATTAGCATTTGAAAATGCTTGAATAAAAAACCTTGTTTTTGAAGGATACCACAATCCTGACGACGTTGTTCCTTTGAGACAACGAAAAATATTCTGGACTATAGTGAGATGTGATTCCCTGGGATTTCATTGGTACCTCGCACAATTGCACACAGAAAACATGATATCAGGTCGACTTACTATGAGATAAAGCTATGAACCTATAATGTTTCGGTACAATGTAAGATCAACGGTTCGTTTATCTAACGAAGTAGTCTGTTTCGTTCCAACTACCATTGGTACTCTAAGCTTTGTGTTGTTCATCATGTTGAACTTTTCAAGCAGATTTCGTGTATACTTCTCTTGATTGATGAATGTTCCTTCTCTGCTTTGACGAATATTTAACCCTAGAAAGTTGTTGATTTTTTCCATCATGCTCATCTCAAATTGACTTTTCATCAAATTTTCGAATTCTCTTGACAAAGTAGGGTCAGTTGATCTAAAAATAATATCCTCAACATATACTTGAATAAGCATAAGATGATTCCCAACTTTCTTTTAAAGAGAGTGGGATCAACTGATCCTTGTTTAAATTTCGATTGTTTCAAGAAATTGGTAAGAGTTGCATACTAGGCTCTTGGTGCTTGTTTTAACCCATATACTGCTTTATCTAAGATATCACAATAATCTGTATGTTCTTTGTCAATAAAACATGGGGGTTGTTCAACGTACAGAGTCTCTTCAAGTTCACCTTTGAGAAACGCACATTTTACATCCATCTGATAGACATCAAAATCCTTCTGTGTTGCATAGGCTAAAAATATTTGAACAGCCTCGAGTCTTGTGACAGGGGCGAAGGTTTCCTCGAAGTCTATACCTTCTTGTTGCGAATAACCTTTAACTACAAGCCTAGCTTTATTTTGTACAACATTACCATCTTTATCAGTTTTATTTTTAAAGATCCATTTTAATCCCACAATATAAACATCATTTGGTTTGGGAATTAATCTCTATATCTTGTTTCTTTCAAATTCAGCAGGTTCAGATTGCATAGAAACTACCCAATCAGGATGTTCCATAGCATCTTTGACTGATTTAGGTTCAATCTTCAAAATAAAAATATTGAACATGCAAAATTCTTGATTTAGATTAAGTACTTCATTCTTTGCACGTAACTGAGCTCTTGTAAGCACTCCTTCATGTGGAACAACTAAAACTTGTTCTTTAGGATGGCTTTTAATCCATCTAACCATTAAAGGATATGTAGGATCAAAGTCTAATGATGCATCTTCGATAATTTCTTCAGTTTCATATCCTTCACCTGCGTTTGAAAAATTATCATTAATATCATGAAAAACATATGTTTGATCATGTGAAACACTTGTATTATTTCCAACTTGCTCCCCCTCCACAATTGTGTTAATATTTTGATGCTCCCCCTCAACATCATCATTCATTCTTTCTCTTTCCCCCTCAAAAGTATGCTCCCCCTCAAGTTGATCATTCATTATATTTGGCAGACTTTCATTATTTGTGAAAGAATTTTTTGATGACAACAAATCATTGTTATCCTATTTAAGAGTGGAATCAACCGAATGTTTCGATGTTTCTGGTACACAATTATCATCAGCATTAACTTCGGCATCAATGGCACGATCTGGAACACAAAAAAACAAATCATAATCAAAATATAACGAATTCAAAGATTGAGATTTATTATTTGATTCATTCATTATTGGTTGTTGTTCAAAGATTTTATCAACTTGTTTAACATACTAATAATCAAAAGTGAGATTAAATGTTACTTCGATTTTTCTAGTTCATTTGTTTAACACCATGTAAGCAACCGAATTATGCGAATATCCCAAAAATATCCCTTAGTCAGCTTTTCGCTGAAACTTTGAAAGATTATTGTTGGCTCAAAAATATGGTTTATACTTTGCTTTTCTAAACATTTATTGTTTTAATTATTTGGGCCAAAAATAGTATAGGATTAATTGTAGCTTGGACTGAAAACCCATGTGTTTTCGATCTAGCATTGGATTATTTCTATTTTGGGCTTGGCCTTAGGTCCATATATATATATATATATATATATATATATATATATATATATATATATATATATATATATATATATATATATAGGATGAGGAGTGCATGTGAGGGACATAGCCAAGGAGCTTAAGTGTGTGTATTCTAAGGTGTGAGAGAAACAAGAGAGAAGAGTGTGCGTGAACTATGTGTATGGAGCATCAATCATTTCATTAATACATCATAGATTCATCTTCTTCTTCTTCTCCTTCTCTTCTATTTTGATCTGACATCATCCAATTGATTGGGATTCCACACCATCAATTCGATCTGATTGATACACAAGCAGATTTGGGGACTTACAAGTGGTATTAGAGCTTGGATTCTATCAATCAATTTTTTCAGATCTGGATCTTATTTGATATTATTTTGAAGAGATTTTTGCGTTTTTGGATAGATCTTGGCAAAATAAGAGGGGTTTGGTCTTCGCATTTTTGATAAAAATGAGTTTTTGATCGAGTTTTGGAGCAAAAATGGTGAAAAACGTCGTTTTTTCGCGATCTGAAGCAGTGTTTTTGGTCAAGCAGGTTTTATGTCCGAGTTTTCGGCCGGAGTTTTCGGTTGGTGACAGTTTTCGGTCGGTGGCCAGGGAGATTTCTGCCGGAGTTTACGGTCGGCGGCTCGGCAACATCAGGCGCGCTTCAATAAAAAATTAGACAAGGAGTTGGGGGTGTTGCGAATCGAACCCGAGGTTCATAATTTCGCAATTTCACAATTTTAACCCAAAAATTCAAAATTTTTGTTTTAAAATCCTTTTTCAACCCAAAATTTTTTATTTTAACTTTTGATTTTAAAATTTTGACTTTGACCTTCAAGTTTGACCTTTGACTTTAAACTTTGACTTTTTCGTTTACTTTTTAAATTTTCAAATTTAGTCTTTTGGTTTGACTTTTAAGTTTGACTTTTTAAATTTGAATTTGAAGGTTGACTTTCTCGGTTTTAAATTTAAACGATGAATAAATGATCTATTTTGAGTAAAACATGTAGTAGACAGTGCTTCAGCCCATAGATATTGAGGAAGATTCACATATGTGAGCATCGTTCTTGTAGATTCATATAGTAAACGATTTCGTCTTTCTACAACACCATTTTGTTGAGGAGTGTAAGGTGAAGAGAAATTATGCGAAATTCGTTTGTCTACTAAGAACGAATGAAGAACATTATTCTTGAACTCAAAGCCATTGTCACTCTTGATCTTTTGAACCTTTTTCTTCAAACTTAATTCAATGTGCTTGATAAAGTCGATCAATGTTTGAGTTTTTTGATACTTGAGACTTAGAAAATAAACCCATATAAATCTTGAAAAATCATCAACAATAACCAATATGTATCTCTTTTTGTTGAGGGTCTCAACAGTTGAGGGTCCACATAGATCAATGTGAAGTAATTCCAAAGGCTCAACAATCTTCGAATCCATCATAATAGGATGACCTTGTCAGTGTTGCTTTCCTTGTTTGCAAGCTGCACACAAAGTATCGTTATCAAATTTTAACACAGGTAAACCTCTTACCAGATCTTGTACCACCAACTTAATTACATTTCAAAAATTCAACTGTGATAATCGTCTATGCCAAAGCCAGCTAACGTCAGACGAAGCTTTTGAATGTATGCAAACTGAGGGAATCACAACAATTGGATTGATGTCAAGAGTAAACATGTATCCTTTTCGTTTGGATTTGAGTAAGATTTCCTTTGTGTTAATGTTCGAAATCACACTGCCTTCTTCGTTAAACACCACTTGATTGCCAGTGCCCACAACAAGTTGTGAAAAACTTATCCAGTTATGTTGAAGACCTTCGACATATGCAACTATGTTGGCTGTGAAATTCCCATTTGTGACTTTTCCGTATACTCAAACATGGCATTTGTTGTTGTTTCCAAACTTCACTACTCCAGCATTCTCCAAAGTCCTATAATCATGAAGATTCTCCTTTCGTCCAGTCATGTGACGTGAGCAACCACTCTTAGTATACCATTTGTCATCATATTGCTCGTCACTCATGACCTGCAATTAATGAAACAATTTACGTCCCCAAGGCTGTTTGGGTCCTTGGTTATTAGTTTAAAAGATATTGTGAAACGAAGATCCTGTGATCCATTTAAAAACTTTAGACTTGAGACTATCAACTAAGTCTATTTTGTTCATTAAAGGCATAGAAAAGTAAGTGTTCGTTTGTTTAAAATCATCATTGACTTTTTCCTTTTTCTTCTCAGTTTGTTTCACACGAACTGTTGCCTTTGGAAGAGCTTTCCATTGTTAGACAGAAATATTCGCCTCTTATGAGGATGAACTTCCATTCTATGATTCATTCAATTACTTCTCATACTCCTCCTTGATCACTTCTTGAGAATATTTCGCAGATTGAAATCTCTTTCCTTTACCTTCTAACCAATGATTGATATTCTTCACATTTGTTTTCCCTTTAACAAATGAAGATTTTACTGACTGTTTGGAGGGTGGATTTGGAAAAGGAGGTGGATCAAAAGCTTAATTTAATATCAACGTAATTGTTTTGAAGATCAGTTTTCGAATTCTCAGTTCTTTTCAAAATCTTAATTTGTTCATCTTTGGTCAAGGTGTCATTTACAATATCAAATAATTCGTTAGCATTCAAACATTCATCACTTTTTACTATTCCATATGCATATCTATTATCTAGAACTTTATCAAAATCAACAATTGTTTGTTAACAATTATAGGAAATATAATCAATTTTGTCTCTCTCGTATGCTAAAAAGGGAAAAATTTTCCTATGTTGTTCTTTTGCTAATGTCCGAAGAATGATGCAAAGCTGTCAATTTTCCATACAACCTTTTGGCAGAGTTACAATAGATGTTTCGTTGTTTTAACAAAAGCTTAACATCTGCATTTAGACTATCCCTATCACACATCGAATTTGTGATTTGCATATCTAAGTATTCAATTTTTATTTTCTGCGAATCTAACACCTTATGGATTTCTAAGAGTTGAGTATTTGACTTCTTAGCCTCATTACTAGCAGAAATAAGTAAATCATTAACGTAACGGCTGCATCAAAATCAGATAAAATCAAATCACATGCACTTGAAAGAATATTAAAGGATTGTAAAAGAGAACGTACCTGAGAAGTCATTGGAGATTTATGCGAAGATGTGGTCACAAAGCACTTCTCAGTTATCTTTTCTTTCTCCCCTTCCTTAGGCACATCATACATCGCCCCGTGTGTAGGTTTCGCATTTCTTCATCGTCTGAGCTGACGACCAAATTCGATATGTGACATCTTCTTCACCTACACCCTTGGCCACCAAAGACAAACCCTTTTCTTTTGCACGAACTTCTTCGAGCCTTTCCACATAATAAGCTTCATCTTTCACTTTTTTCTTCTTCTCATCACATTTACGAAGCATGCAATCAGATTCAATATGATTTGCCCCATTG
This sequence comes from Lactuca sativa, assembly GCF_002870075.4. Lineage (NCBI taxonomy): Eukaryota > Viridiplantae > Streptophyta > Magnoliopsida > Asterales > Asteraceae > Lactuca > Lactuca sativa. The sequence continues at coordinate 20,576,997 of NC_056624.2, forward strand.
CAATAATTGTAGTCGAATCTAGCATCGCCTTTAAGATTTTTCTCTTTCTTTTCCTCTTTATCATGAACTTCCTTATTTTCTTCCTTCTTTTCATCACCTTCAGTTTTCCCAACAGCACTTCCTTTCACTTTACTATTTTTTGACCTTGCATTGAATGGCTTCTTAAAGAATTTCGTTACTCGATTGTTAGAGTAAGAGGCAACACCATCACAATCGGAATTTACAATCAGACCCTCATCATCCAAACCTTCCTTCTCAGTAGCTTCACTCTCAGCTTCCCTTCCAATTGCTTTCGAAACTAAACTAGTGGACCTCCCAGACTAATCTTTGCTTCTTCAACAATTTCATTAACTTCAGATTCATGAGTTTTCAAAAAATTGTACAAATCATTCAACGAAAAGTTATGAAAACTTTGTTGAGACTTCACCATTAAACTCACGTTTCGCCATTCCTTACGAAGTCCCATAACAAACGCGAGAATAAAATCCATTGTTGACCTAGTTATTCCATATCGACTGCACTTGTAAATTAACTCATTCAGACAATCATAGTACAATTTGAAAGATTCACCATCTTTTTGTTTGAATTCTCTTAATTCAACCAGGCAATTTTTCAGTGAACTGATTTTTGTCTTTTCATTCCCTTGAAACTTTTCCTTCAAAGTGTTCCAAATGTCTTTAGCAGTTCTACAACTACGAACGTAATTGTAAATAACAGGAGGTAAAGCACCTCTAAGTTCTTTCATGCATTTCTTCTTATTCTTCACCAATTTTTCAGCGATCTCTTGGACATTTTGATTATTGGAAGAAGTTCCAATATTCTGAACAGCAGGAGGTGGATGAACATTACCAGTTATACACTTCCATAACTCTTCATTGATTCCATTCAAGTAATCTTCCATCCGATCAGCCCACTGATCATAATACTCGGGTATCAGCATTGGAATTTTAGTCGATGAACCAAGGAGATGTGAATAAGACGTCATCATGTTTATGTTGAAGTTCGCCATTAATGTACAGACAGAATTTGAGAAAACTTTGAATTTGAACAAAATTAAACAGATAAAACTCTTGATAATCACCAGTCGAACTCTCGAATTAGCAACTAGACCGCATAATCGACTCACAACATTAGATCTAGGATGAATTTTTGATGCAAAAGAGCAAAAAATTGAAATCTAGAACAAGACTCAAAACTTTTGCAAAAATTCAGATAAACAGATCAATTATGTATGACTCTTGCTCTAATACCAAATGTAGTTGCAAAGAAATTGGGATTGAGTAATAGGATCAGAGTAAAGCATGATTGATGAACACAAGAAGTAAATATAATCTGTTTGGCTCCAATTAACTTTCAATCAGTACAGAGAGAATAGACAAGATTACATGAATTAGCAAAAGCGAAGTTCTTATCTACTATACTTCCCTATTTATAGGAAAGATGAAAGCAAACAAAAAATACAAGGGAATAAAACACTAGACTTCGTACATTAAGATGCCCTTGAAATAAGATTACAAACTAACGAAGCTATCAACAAGATTCGACGCCTCACAACTAAATTCGACCTCTACAGAACCAAACGAGGGTCGTTAGATTAAAATATTAGAAGGTTGAGATGCTTTTGTGTAATTTTTGTAAATATTTTTTAAAAATTAAACACGAGTGTATGGTACTAAATTAATCTAAGGGCATATACGGTACTTAATCAGATCATTCCCCCTAATTCAATCGATGCCCTATTTCTCTCCCAAATCCCTTAATTGTCACATCATCCTCCTTTCTCCCACTACTTCATCATTGTTCGCTCTCTAATACAGAAATAGTGTCTGAAATCCATGGTCTCATCCATCAATTATCTCCTTATTCATAGAATTGAGGAAGGTGAACGTCGAAGCTCTCTCTCTCTCTCTCTCTCTCTCTCTCTCTCTCTCTCTCTCTCTCTCTCTCTCTCTCTCTCTCTATCTCTCTCTCCCCCCCCCCCCTAAGCCAATATCATACCTCCATATTATCAAAGTTCTCTTCCTTTTCTCCCTTTATAATGCATTTAAATCCTGAGTAAATTCCATCGGTGTTGGAAAACCAGACAATGCATCCGAGACGTTCATGTGTTCAATGATCCATAATTTAAGGAAAAAATGGTCCAATTTGTTGCTTGTATTCCTAGTCCTAGTTTTGGATTGTAAATTTTCGATGTGTATAAGCTGATTACTATTACTATTACTTCGTCTTCATCACCGAAGCTCTAATCCAACCATATCAGCTACGCCTCTCACTTCTTGAACTTCTCATCCGAGATTCAAGTATTCTTGAATTCAGGTAAATCACAAATATCATATTTAGAAATTTTAGTTTGGTGCTAATTTCATAATGTCATTCGACCCTTTTATATGTGCCTAATAGATCTACCATGTTTGTTTGGTATGTATTTTAATTTACCAATTTTGTTATTTAGTCGTAAGGAGGTTGAGATCCAGTTTTAGGAAAAGGAGAAGTGAGTTTTCCCCCGTTTGATTATTCAAAAGAATACAATGATTGTTTTACGTCTTCTTTTAGATTCATTAGATTTTTATGTTATCTAACTGCATTTAGGTTTGTGCGATACTTATCACATTTTTTGGTGATCTAGTTAGGCATAGTCTTTACAACCGTTATGGACATTATGATTTCATGTATTGGTATGGCTTAGAATGTTTTTTTTTATTATTATTTTTTGCATAAGTGTTAAGATATCTTGAATTAAATACAGAACATAGATGCTTTTCTTTGATAAATGATTGGTGCTACCAAATAATGTAATGAGTTTTTGAGCTATATCTCTTAAAGTATTACAACCAATGACTTATTACAACCATTATTTAAGTTGTATTTCTTTTTACATGCATATGTTGTTATGGTTTGAATGTTTGATTTGAGTCTTGATTTTAGGCCATTGATTTTGTTTTTTGTTGCTTCTTTAGACATGTGTCATTTATTATATACTCTATTGTAGACACTTGAAGTAAAAAAGAAATAGTTCTTTGGAAGGTTTTTCTAACGTTATATTTTTTATTTATACTTATACTAACACACTTCTCATAGACATGTACATTGTTTTTTCAAAGAAAGCTTTCAAATAGAGATTAGTAGATATTAAAGTTTTGTTAATTTTTTGTATCATCGCAGTTTGGGTTGCATAAGTTGATTAAAACCTATTTTGCATTCTTTGTTAAAACATTAAACAACAAATGGACTGAATTTTAGATATATGAAATTTTTGTTATGAACACTGATAGTCCACTTCAAACCAACCATGGTCGCTTACTCATTTTTAGTTGATTTGTTAAGCAAACATTTTTAAATATTTATATATGGCATTCATTTTGTTCAGTAGATTCCTTAATTTTGTTATTATTATTATTATTGACACTAATCTATTGGAGAGTTGTTTTATTTTAAAAAAAATCATATATGAGTACGATAAATTATTCATGTTGTTCTAAAGTTGATGTATTTTCCTACGTGTGATTAACAAATTTTTCACTACTTAAATGTTATAGGTTGTTTCCAATAGAAATGGAGAGGGATGCATGACCATGGTGGACTCAAATTATAGATCTCTAAAAAAAATGTTCCAATTTGTAATTTACCATAAATTATTTCCTTCTGATAGGTTTCTCAGGTATATGAATTTTGCAGCTTCAAAATAATTTTTAAAATCCAAAATTACAAAATATGTATTCTTTGATCTTGTGGTTTCATAGTCACTTCTTGCAGCATTGGGATCCATACAATTTGTGTTAAATATTGTCTTTGCCTATTTTGTCTTACAGAAAACAATGACTGTAAAGTATGTTTACTGAATTTTCATCTTTATTGAATTGCATCGAATTACAAGTAAATCATATTGTTTGATTATGTGTTTATGCTCATAACTATAATTAATATAAACTTACATTGATGGTAGCAAAGTCCTTTTAGGTTGCCCTCAGTCTTGTCAATTAAATATGATATCTTTTAGAGAGAGAATATGATTTATTAATTTATTATATGGATAATAAATTAATTAGAATTCATTATAAATGATTTATTAATATATTATGCGAATAATATATTAATTGGAAATCATATTATTTAATTAATAACTAATCAGAAATTAATTGGATTTAATTTTGGGATGAATTGGATTAATTAAAAGTGAAGGGTAGGTTTGGTCATTTATTGAAACTTGAGGAAAGGAGTCCATGGACCTCGTTGGATGAGGTTGATGAAAATCAGTTGGGTAAGCCCAATGAATTTCGTCTAAGCCCTTGCATAAGGAAGGGAATGGATTACTTGGTCACTAAGAAAAGGGATTAGGGTTTCCTCATTAACCCCTAGGTTTGGCACCAAGCTACCTCAGCTATATAAAGACCTCCCTAGCCTCATATTTTGTCCATGCCTTCCCTAAAAGAGCCTTTTACGAAATCTTGGCTCTCTTCCTCTCTCTCTTTATAATTTTCATCTTGCTAGCTTGGGTGTGAACCATTAGAGGCATGACATTTGTGGTGTTTGCATCCAAGAGATCTTCAAAGGAGAATTTTAGTTGTTTTCTATAACAACTAAAAGGTATGTAACACTAAACCTTTTCTTTAGTATTTTTGAAAATACCTAGGTATCCTTAGGGTTCTTATTTGATGTTCAAATGTTGTATGTTCAATTAAAGAAAACATACATCTAAAATTAGGGTTGCATTCATACATAGGTTTTTCTTTGTTATGCTAAAAACCTATCACATATATTTGATTTACATTTGAATCACATGTAATTCATATGTGATTCACATATGAATTACATATGATTCACATGTAAATCGCAAGAGTCACATGTAAACCGCAAGTGAATCATATATGAATTAAATGTGATTTACAATTAAATCACATGTGAATTACTTGTGATTCACATTTAATTCGCATATGAATCACAAGTAATTCACTTGTTAATCATAAGTGAATCACATATAAATCACGTCTATATGCACACATGCGTTTCGTGCGAATGTTATTCGTTAATTATTTTTTAAAATTTTCTTGTGAATTTCACATTTGAATCTTAAAAGATACAAATAAATCACAAATGAATTACATGTAAGTCACATATAATTTACATATGAATCACATGTAAATTACAAGTGAATCATATGTGAGTGTTCTTGCATTATATATATATATATATATATATATATATATATATATATATATATATATATATATATATATATATAAATTTCTTCTAGATTTGGAAGAATTTGTTGAAAATATTGCAGAGTTGAAAAGTGATAAATTGAATAAAATATATAAATTTTGACACAGAGAAATAATAACACTTTTGAATCTTTTTAGAATATTTTATTGTTTATACTTTATCTTATATCGAATAAAAAAACTAGCACTATTGCTTTTATAGATTAATAAATAAAAATAGGTTTTTTAAATTTTACTTATAAACATTATAGTATAAGAAATAGGCATATATGCACCAAAAAAAATTATTTATTTTGTTAAAAAAAATTATTTGTTTTTTTCAAATAATCTATTTATTTTAATTACTTATTTTTAAATACTATACTATTTTTAAAAAAATTCGATCTTTCAAAATAATTCATTTTTTATATAAAAGTTAATGTTACTAAAAAAATTAAAAAATATGTATTTTTTAAATACTCAAAATTATTATTTTATACAAAAAATCTAAAACTTTGATATATTATGTTATTCTTTTAGACCTTTTTGTTAATATTTCCAATAAATATATGAATAATGACATTCCAATAAACTTTGATTTATTATGTTATTTTATAGTAGAATAATAACATTCCAATAAATATATGAATAATGAAACATTAATATTCATATTAGAATTACTTCATCAATACACATATACAACATTCAATACAGAATAACAACATAAACATATTGTTTTTACGTTCTCACACTATTTACTATTTTTATTTTAACTTATATATATATATATATATATATATATATATATATATATATATATATATATATATATATATATATATATATATATATATATAGCTGAGCTATTATGAGAACCAAAAGATTTGTGATAACTTAAGAACTCCTAATTCGCTCAATATTTTTCAAAACTGAAAACATCAATCTTCTCCAAATGATGTATCTAACTCATATCGCGGCCAAAAAAAGATTTGGCAATATTTTTTATTTATTTTGGAAATTTGCATGTACATACAATCAACAATTATATGGACTGCTGATGAGTACAATCAGCAGTCATATTGACTCTGGACGTGCACAATCAGCAATCATAATTGCTAATTGTAACCATCAGCAGTTCATATAGCTATTGATTGTGCTCATCAGCATTCTATATGACTGCCTATTATGCACATTTGTAGTCTATAACTGTTGATTGTGCATAAATCCATATTTCCAGGAAAAAAAATTTGTCAATTTTTTTTTGGACCATGTATCTATCTTTTCGTTGGTCTAAGAGTTTGGTGGTTTTGGTTTTAAAAAATAATTAGCAGATTAAAAGTTCTCAAGTTCCCATAAATCTTGAGGAGTTCCAGGGCAGCGATGGTGCCTCAATTTCAATATATATAATCGATTCCCGAGTATATGTTATATTATTCAGCATAAAAACTCTAGTGAAGATGTGTTGACTGTGAATTGATCAGTGTCTCGGTGTGCTAAGTAATGGACTTCATCTTCTTCCAGATCATTGTTTCCATCATCGTCCTTATCTTCATCTTCATCAACCTCGTATCCTTGATTTGTCATCATTGATCATCACCTGGGATCAAAAAGTCAAGAATATGACCATGGAAATTCATTCAGGAATAGAAATGATGATATTTGAACCTTCAAGATATGAAATGAAAAAGAAAAGTGTAAAGAGATCATATCAAAAGTACTTATGCAGTTTCAGTGAATTGATTAAAGATCTAACCAAAAGGATAAAGTTTACATGGTTTAATTTTTTATAAAGCTATTGTGAAATAATTAGTTTTGATCCACAATTGTGAAATCCTTTATTAAAATGCATCATGAAACAAGCTGCAAAACATTATTATTTGGTTTATGGCACAACACATAATAATGTAGTAGGCAATCACAATTCAGAGTTAACAACATACATTCTTTATATAACATCAAACATTTGTTTGTGTCTTCAAATGCTAGCTAATTAGTTAATTGCTCTTATCATCTAGTACATGATTCTCCAAATTAGATACTTTATTCGCTTTTATATATCTAAAGAATATGGTGTTTCCTCATATAACAATTATCAAATTACCCAGAAAGATTACAAAACGTAGCGATTTGGAAACAAACAAAACAAAAGCACAACTTGAATTAGCTAGCTCTGTAAAAATGTTGAAATTTCAGCAATGAGTGAACTCACTTTGTCAATAGTATGTTACAAATGGGACATGCCAGTAATCTATGACTGTAAATTTCATATCTTGAACAACATCAATAAACTAAACCTAAGTTGGTCTGATTTTCACTAAATCATGATGTATAGGCTTGTTATAAGAAATGATGATTTTTGGTTGTTATCAATACACATTTAATTGTTTAATTGATCTACAATTATGCATCATTTTTACATTTTCCCACTACAATATAGGTCATTTTGTGGCGTTTAAGGATGACAACAATTAAAACAACAATGGATCGACAACCTAATACTACTAACAAACCTGAATATACAAATGCTGCTAAAATTCAGAATTCAGCTTTAGGGTACAAAATATGGGGAATAAAAGGTCCATTTATTAGATATGGGCTTCTTATGATTTCACTCAATGTGTTTGTAGCACTTGGGCTAGGTTATCTTTTTACAAGTCAGGTGAGTTAACTCATTTACTAAATCAAATAAAGTGACTACCTTTTCCATCATATTGATGTCAACTTTTTTACTTTAGCATGGATATAACAAAGGTGAAAGATGACCAAGAGTGGGAGATTCTTGAAACTAAAAAAGCCTTTTCAAGAACAAGGCCCATTGAAGCTTACAAGCCTAAAAACTTATCAATAGAAGAGGAGCAAAATGTCATATTAGCATCCAATAAACTAATTCATTAGTATAACATATAAATAAAAATATAATTTTATTGAAGTATTTTGGTTGCAAACTTTACATATGAATTACATGTGATTCACATGTAAATCACATGTAATTCACATGTGAATAAAATATGATTTACATGTGATTCACATGTAATTCACATATGATTCACATGTGATTCAAATATAAATCACATGTAATTCACATATGATTAACTTGTGATTAACATGTAAATATGAATTACATGTTATTCACGTGTAAATCACAAGTGAATCACATATGAATTACATGTGATTTACATGTAAATAACATATAATTTACATATGAATTACATGTGATTCATATGTAATTAACATATGATTAATTTGTGATTCACATGTAAATTACAAGTGAATCACCTATGAATTACATGTGATTCAGAAGTTAATCACATCTGAATTATATGTGACTCACATGTAATTCACATGTAATCCACAAGTGAATCACATATCAATTACATGTGATTCACATGTAAATCATAAGTGAATTACATGTGACTCACATGTAAATCACAAGTGAATCACATATGAATTACGTCTATATGCACACATGCATTTAGTGTAATTGTTCTTCGTTAATTATTTGTTAAAATTTTCTAGTGAATTTCACATTTAAATCTTAAAAGATATAATCACATGTGAATCTTACATGATATATACATGCGTCTTTTTGTACGTGTTCTTGCATTAATCAATTTTTTTTTTAATTTCTTGTAGAATTTGAAGAATTTTTGGAAAAATATTGAAAAGGTGAAAAGTGATAAATTGAAAACAATATGAAAATCTTGATATGAAGAAATGATAACACTGTGAATCTTTGTAGTTTTTTTATATTTTATTTTGCATCGAATAAAATACTTTTGTTATATTTATAGATTGATTAATAAAAATGAGAATTTTTTTTATAATTTATTTACGAATATTATAGTATAAGAAATATACATATATGCATTTGAAAAAATATGCTTGCACCTAAAACGTTGAAGAAAAAAAATGCTGTTTTTTTTGAAAAAAAAATGCAGTTTTTTTTTTAAAAAAATTGTAGTTTTTTCTAAAAAAAAAATTTCTTTTTTTTTTCAAAAATTCATGTTTTCTATAAAAAATTAAAAAATCTACCTTTAAAAAAAAAGAAAAATACTATTTTTAAAAAGATATAAAAATTTGATTTATGATGTAAATTTTTAGACATTTATCTTAATATGTTAAATAACACAAAAAAAATAAACATTAAATGAGATTGGTAAGATGAATGTCCTTAATGAATTACTTTTGATCAAACGCTTCACTTTTAGTTTTCGGGTTCTCTAGAAACTATGAGTTCTCAACCGATCTCACCCATATATATATATATATATATATATATATATATATATATATATATATATATATATATATATATATATATATATATATATATATATATATATATATATATATATATAGATATATATATATATATATATATATATAAATATATACATATATATATACATATATATATATATATATATATACATATATATATATATATATATATATATATATATATATATATATATATATATATATATAGGGTTACGTTCATGTGAAAACAGTATTTATTGTGAGAACGTGAGAACACTACTTTATGTTATTATTCTGTTATGAATTTTGTATATACAACGTTATGACATTATTCATCAACAAATATATGAACAATCACATATTAATATTCACATTAAAATTTAGTATGTACAACTTTATGACATTATTGATCATCGAATATATGAAGAGTCACATATTTAACATTCACATTAAAATTTACTAAATTACTACATATATATAAATTTTATAGTAGAATGGCAATATAAAATTGAATATATTCATA